>NC_064623.1:112975419-113618705 GCF_023898315.1 Schistocerca nitens
CCCTTAACGCGCTCTGCGGGTTTACACGCCGTATACCATCTATCTTTCTAATTTTATGTATAATTTCTTCATAGCTTCTTTTTCCAAGCCTCCTTCTTGGATTATCTCCCCAAGATAATTAAATTTTTTAACATTCTCCATTTGGCCAATATCTGTTTTTCACCGCATTTTTAGTGTTGAGAGAACATTTTTTTTTTTATTCTTCGCGAAAATATTCGGCCCACGAGAAACTATGGAAGGTTGGAAATTACGACGTAACGGTGAAATTTATCGAAATACAGAAACATGTCATCGGTAATGAGGAAAAGACGACCCGACATTTATTTAGAGTGCAAGATAGTAGATTAACCAAAGAGATCTTCCAATACTTGTGGAATAAAATGTCAACAACAAGTTGGATCCATGAAGTAAAAAGGGGTTCAGAATAACATAATATAAAAGTTGAAGAAACAACTGACGCAGCAGCGCTTAACGAAAAAGCATTGAATATGGAGTGATAATATCAAGAGCTCACATGGAAACCCAGTTCTAAGCAAAGAAGGAAAAGCACGAAGGTGGAAGGAGTATATAGAGGGTCTATACAGGGGCGATGTTCTTGAGGACAATATTATACAAATGGAAGAGAATGTAGGTGAAGACGAAATGGGAGATAAGATACTGCGTGAAGAGTTTGACAGAGCGCGGCAAGACCTAAGTCGAAACAAGGCCCCGGGAGTAGACAACATTCCATTAGAACTACTGACAGCCCTGGGACAGCCAGGCCTAACAAAACTTTACCATCTTGAGAGTAAGATATATGAGACAGGCGAAATACCCTCAGACTTTAAGAACAATGTAATAATTCCAATCCCAAAGAAAGCAGGTGTTGACAGATGTGAAAATTACCGAACTATCAGTTTAATAAGCCACGGCTGCAAAATACTAACACGAATTCTCTGCAGACGAATGGAAAAACTGATGGAAGTCGACCTTGGGGAAGATCAGTTTGGATTTCGTAGAAATGTTCCAACACGTGAGGTAATACTTACCCTACCACTTATCTTAGATAATAGATTAAGGAAAGGCAAACCTACGTTTCTAGCATTTGTAGACTTAGAGAAAGCTTTTGACAATGTTGCCTTGAATATTCTTTTTCAAATTCTGAAGATGGCAGGGGTAAAATGCAGGGAGCGAAAGGCTATTTACAGTTTATACAGAAACCAGATGGCAGCTACGAGGTGTGGCTAGAAAAAAACCGGACTAGTACTGGTGAAACAATAAAACGAATGCAATAAGGCTGAAAGTCGCGTGGCCTGTCACGTGACTCTCGCTCCGCCTACTGCTCGAGTTTCATCTGCCTCCTGCACTCAGTCTGCCCGTGGCGTCTGTTTTAAGTAGTTGACGTTTTGTCTGTGCGTCGGAAAATGTTGAGTGTACAGAAAGAACAGCGTGTTAACATCAAATTTTGTTTCAAACTAGGAAAATCTGCAAGTGAAACGTTTGTAATGTTACAACAAGTGTACGGCGATGATTGTTTATCGCGAACACAAGTGTTTGAGTGGTTTAAACGATTTAAAGATGGCCGCGAAGACACCAGTGATGTCACTCGCACTGGCAGACCATTGTCAGCAAAAACTGATGCAAACATTGAAAAAATCGGTAAACTTGTTCGACAAGATCGCCGTTTAACAATCAGAGCAGTGTCTGAGTTAACAGGAGGCAGATGAAACTCGAGCAGTAGGCGGAGCGAGAGTCACGTGAGAGGCCACGCGACTTTCAGCCTTATTGCATTCGTTTTATTGTTTCACCAGTACTAGTCCGGTTTTTTTCTAGCCACACCTCGTATAAGAGTTGAGGCGCATGAAAGGGAAGCAGTGGTTGGGAAGGGGGTGAGACAGGGTTGTAGCCTCTCCCCGATGTTATTCAATCTGTATATTGAGCAAGCAGTAAAGGAAACAGAAGAAAAATTCGGAGTATGTATTAAAATCCATGGAGAAGAAATAAAAACTTTGAGGTTCGCCGATGACATTGTAATTCTGTCAGAGACATCAAAGGACTTGGAAGAGCAGCTGAATGAATTTGACACTGTCGTGAAAGGAGGATATAAGATGAACACCAACAAAATCAAAACGAGGATACTGGAATGTAGTCGAATTAAATTTGGTGATGCTGCAGGAATTAGATTAGGAAATGAGACGCTTAAAGTAGTAAATGAGTTTTGCTATTTGGGGAGCAAGATAACTGATGATGGTCGAAGTAGAGAGGATATAAAATGTAGACTGGCAATGGCAAGGAAAGCGTTTTTGAAGAAGAGAAATTTGTTAACATCAAGTATAGATTTAAGTGTCAGGAAGTCGTTTCTGAAAGTATTTGTATGGAGTGTAGCCATGTATGGAAGTGAAACATGGACAATAAATAGCTTAGACAAGAAGAGAATAGAAGCTTTGGAAATGTGGTGCTACAGAAGAATGCTGAAGATTAGATGGGTAGATCACATAACTAATGAGGAGGTATTGAATAGAATTGGAGAGAAGAGAAATTTGTGGCACAAATTGACTAGAAGAAGGGATCGGTTGGTAGGGCATATTCTGAGGCATCAAGGGATCACCAATTTAGTATTGGAGGGCAGTGTAGAGGGAGACCAAGAGATGAATACACTAAACAGATTCAGAAGGATGTAGGTTGCAGTAGGTACTGGGAGATAAAGAATCTTGTACAGGATAGAGTAGCATGGAGAGCTGCATCAAACCAGTCTCTGGAACGAAGACCGCAACAACAACGTCCAGGTAGGATCGTAAAAAAAAAAAAGAAACTGGTCTGAAGTGGGCAGAAGACAAGAAGCGTGTCCTACTGTCAATTTCTTCTAAAAGATAAATTTCTGATACGCTAATCTCACATTTTCCGAAAGTATAGCAAAGTCATCTGTAAAAGTATGTAGAGTGTTCCGAAGCGTGATCGTTACAATCGAGATTTAAAGAAAGGAAAAAAGAAACGCTATTGTAGCAGAGAGTTGGCCAAAACAGTAGTACTGAGGTTTCATTTGTACATCACATTTGACTTGGGCCATTTAATATGGTATAAATCGAGTTACGTATTACAGCAGCGTTTCTAAGTTAGGCTTATGCATGAAGTACCAATCCGAAATGAAGAGTTTTGCACAGGAGACGGAGTCATGACGGGCTGCATCTAGTTAATTACGTGTCTGATGACAAAAAGAATGGTATAGCGTGTTTCGTATAGCATAATTAATGTCCCCATCATTTCACAGTTTCAAAAATAGTTACACTTTGGATTTTTCAGTACACGGTAGGACAAAATGAGACACTGTTCCTTTTATCGGAAATGCCCCTTTTCTGTTCCAGTAAAACATTAACATAAATTTTAAGTAATGGTTATGGCTGCAATCCTAACAAAAAAATAATGTCCATTAAAACATCCTGTGTCGTTATCTCCAAGAACTTAAAAACTATCAACTGACATTTTAAACTCCGATAGCGTCTATATCGTAAATGCTATTTTCAATTGAGCTAATGAGGCAATTGTTAATTTTCACAAGCTGCGACATAGTCACGAATAAATGAGTGATCCTGAAAGCACCAAACAGATTTCTTTTACTTACGTCTACGATCGCAGAATTTTCCGTCCTCGCATGCATGCATGCATGCATGCATGCATGTCCAAAGGAACACGCAATCCGGCGACTACAGCTGCGAACACATTTAGTGTATCTTTACATCCTGTCCTAATGCACTGTAATGAAGCCGAGGTGGCATCGTCAAAACACCCACAAAATCAGCTTAGCGTCGCCGCACATTTTTAAAATATGGTGTAAACTAGGAGGCCACAGTTTCGGTAGAGTCATGCTATTAACAACGCTACTGTTCGTAACGAACGGTTTTCTGCGTGGATCGGCACATCGTTTTTTTTTTTTTTTTTTTTTTTTTTTTTTTTTTTTTTTAAGTACCTCATAGAGTGGCGGTTCGTTACGCTTGCGGGTTAACGTCAATTTGCACCCTATCGGTGTCCCATAGCTAGGTTGCTTGCGGCCAGACAAGTCGCGTAGTTGTCACAAGCCTTGTCTAGTTCATCGGCTCCTCTATGTTCAGGCACCTTATCATAATAAAACGCAAGGCCTCACGTATCTGGTATCCTAAACAACAAAAGCATTGGCAAACTGCTCCGCCGTCGCTTGCCGTTCGCCTCTAGAACAGACTGCCCTACACGCTGCTCACAGTTCAGTGCCCCGCTGCTTTTAAGGAGTAGTTGAACCACTTCCTTGTGTCAAACTTATATCGTGATCCCAAAAACTGACGTATATGGACGGTTTTACCCTTTGTCAAATAATAAAGAGAATGCTCCCGTCTTCTGCCGGTTACGCTTCTTGCTCTTTCTATATTTCAATCAGTCACGTCATTTTCTTTTCCAGTATCTTCATTAACCGTGTTCTGTCATGTTTGCCTTTTTCTCTCCCTCTTCTTCCTCTTGTCTCATATCCACTGCTGCTAGCGCTCATAGTTTAATTCTGCCTGCGTGTATTCCGTTATTATAGTTGTACTTGTCAACAACTAATATAAACTGTGTCTTTTTTTTTGCACCGCTTATGTAATTTGTTTCTTAAATATTGGATTATATGATAGATGTTACATATTTACTGCAATATATGTAACGTAACGTATGTAGGACACCTGTTTACATCTAAGAGGAGGCATATTAAATAAGTAAATAATTTGTTGATCGAACCGGGTTGACTTGAAGATGGAAGAGTAAAAAATATCCTGTAAAATTACTTGAATGAAAAACAAGTGAAACTCTATACATTAAATGATAGCAATCGGCAATCGGGAATACTTACCGATGTTTTAATGAATTCGTGTGGATTTAGATTTCGCCTTTTATGAGAAACTGCCTGAATCAAGTATTTTGTTCTCCTGGTCCGATCAAGATAGCTCATTTGCTCCAAAAGATTATTCGTAAGTCAGTAAATGCTAGCAAGTTAGGTGTGGTTTCTCAGAACAAACGGAATGCTAAAACTCGAAGCACACGTTTATAGCTGATGGACGAAAAAAAAAATTATGGATTTCCGGCATGCTGTATTAATTACAGGGTAGCAGCTTGTGTTAATTGATTCGATGAAGAAACAGTCATAGGTGGAAGATACCCTTTTTATTTACTTTCTGACTTGTTTTTAGTTACCTGTGGTAATTTTCAATCAATATTTCCTGAAACAATATGTAAACCATGTCAAGATTATATACATACATATATGCTATATGTTTGTGCTATCACTGTTCGTTATTAAACTTGACTTTGTTGTACTTGTACGTATAATCTTGACGTGGTTGAAAATGGGTTCAGGTAACCGAAACTATGGTTCCATTAAATAAAAAATCAGTGGTTGGACTTTGGCTGTGTCTATGACGTAGAAGACAATTCGCGTGGCATGACTGGTAGCTCAACAGGGTTGTCCAGTTGCCTGTCTGCAAGTTCTTGCAGTTGGACACCACTTCTGTGACCTCTTGCACGCAATTAGCGTGCCCACAGTAATTTTACCGCGCAAAGGGAGCCTATAGTCGAATCTTGACGTCATTCAAAGTTGAAGGCTAGGTTAAAATCAAATTGAAATATTCCTTGTTCCAGCTGGTATTTTATTCGGCGATCTTTCACTGCTGTACCACCAACCTAAGCAGCTGACAGAAGAAATATAAGAAAAAATACTGGCTTCAAAAGAAACGGATAACGTCAAGCAGTTTCACGTTGCAGGCGGACGTATATGTTCATATTACATCAGAACAAACATTTACCATCTAAAAATTTAAGTTACAAGAAACAAAGAGATTTCATTCGGAAGCAGTCGGTAAGATATCAATTGAATGTTTGCAGTCGATAAGATGTCGACTGGATGTCTGCTGTAGATCAGTGATTGTTAAAAGACCGGTGAATTCGAGATAATTAATTAGTTTGTGTTTGGCTACCTATTTACGTTTTGAGAGTCACGATATCCGATCGTGACCCAGTAAATCTCATGGTTCCTTATCAGCAGTTTAGCACCTTGTTATACAACGACGGCAGAAGCATCGGAGGACTTAATGCGGCATCAGTTTGTAAACTATACATGTTTTTACGTAAGTTCTCTAGCAATATTTGACTAGCTCTAGTTTCTGTCTCTGATTGAATTGTGTACCTGCAAAAGCTCAATAAATTACTAAATAAAATACCTGTTTCTTACGCTTATTTTATTAGGAGGCGAGAGTCAATTGTGAACTAATGACGAAAGAACAGTACTACTACTACTATTACTACTATTACTACTACTACTACTACTACTAATAGTAGTAGTAGTAGTTTTACACTTCTACAAGGACACAGCACATGTTGCGGTGTTACGGTTTTAGAGATAAAAACATAATTCATATGTACAGACATTTACATACCTACCGGTCTACTGCGACGAGGAGGGGTCAGATAGTCGGTCACGACCTTATAGCAGTAACCATCTCGGAATTTGCCTGAAATCGTCTAGGAAAACGTCGGAAAAATTAGATCACGGTGGCTGAATGAAGACACCTAGAACAAAAGGCCAGTTTGTCTAAAACAATACCGTTTTACAAAGAAATTATTTCATAGCGTAAAAAGCTAGTGCTACAGTGTTTAATCATTTCTCAGCCCTAAGGACTGAACACACTATACACACATTATTTTATAGTGTTACAGTACACAATCAGCGACGATGATTGGTTTCCATTTAGTGTATTGCAACTTTCCATTTGCTAGCGTGAAAAATTGAGTCGGCATTCCTTCACGAGTGAGATGTTCAGCGAAGGAAGAGAATAAGATCTTAGTATTATGCATTGCAGAGCTATGGCAAGGTTATCCAGAAAGAAAAATTATCATAGTACGAAAGACGGAGATCTTATGCAATAATTTACTCGTGTTATATGTTTTATATATGTTTTACCAAACACCTTACAATGTGTTATCTAAGTAATCCTTAACTGTTTACAGCATGTAATTAATAAAGTTTTTAAATAAATTCGTATTTCTAATGCCTTTAATTTATTTGGACAATTTATATTACAATTTGGTGTTAGGTGTTTTATGTTTATTCTTTCCTGGTGAATGTAACGTAAGTCGAAATCTTTTTCCATTGTCATGGACGGAGCTGTTTCTGCAGCAATTATTAAGACCATTTGTAATGGGTATAACTGACTGACAAGTGTATTCATATGGTTTTGTTAAACTCCCTATTGTTCGAAGAACTCAATTACTACTATTCGTTATTATTCTTATGCCCTTATTCTGAAGTTTGAAAACTGTCTTCATATGAAGGGCTTATTTCAATAGTGGTACAAGTCCATTAACTCCACTTTTCTGCCAGTAATGCTTCTGAAATTAATGATCCAGTCAAACAGAAATAAAGGTTCATCTGTAGCAAGAAGCCATATGGTTGAATATTTCTGGTATCTCAACTGCAGATTTTTCAGCACTCTATTAACTTTAGGACTCTGTATCTCAGAATGAACAAAAATGGACTTGTACCACTATTGAAAGAAGCCCTTCATATTTTGTGCATTCTTCCCCAGAAAGAATTTCATAACTAGTAATCGTAGGTTTAGTAGAAAGAGATGTGTTTTGCGGGCTGAATTTGTTGCATTAGTATCGTGTAAATGTGATCCCAACGTTGCAATTGTAGCTTCGTCTCGTGTGTAGTGTTTACGTGCGGCTGCGTTCATGTGTGTTCGGTCGCGACGCACTTTCCGCTGTGCGGTGTGGTTAATGTTCCTTTTCATACGCCGTCTGCCGCATCGTATCAAACGGCACGTCTTTTCAGGGTACACGTCCCCCCGCTGCACGCGGTTTTATATTCGTGCAGCCTTTGAAGTGTTCAGAAGCGGAAGAGGGCACTCAACGGGGCATTTAATATGAGAGAGCGACAGATAAAAAGTCGTTTCCTCGTTGTTGTCCTTTACCAGCTCAAGTGGAGTCGGAAATTTGTTTTAAAAGCTGCGCGTCCATTATGCGGGATGTCGCTGAAAGAAGCTGCTCGGTGTTTTAACTGCTTTTCTCCCACGTGGTTTTAACGTAGGCACACGTCCTCTCTGCGAGATAGCCTGTGCGCTTTTTGACTTCACCGTTGGACAAAATAACTGAATGACAACACATAGCGTGTGGTGTGAAAATTGTCTCGTGTCAAACAGTGTTCACCTGCCTAGTGCTGGCACGCTGTCAACCCAACAATATACTTTCAAAATTGGAGGTATGACGACCTATAAGCTCCAGTCATGGGCGTCCTCAGAAATTTGTTCTAGAGGGGACAAGACCCGAACTGTTTATAATTTTTGATATAAGCGATTTAGTTTCATATTCAAGAAGAGTACAAGAGTAATCCACAAAATTACAGGACTATGTCATTAACGTCGGTATTTAGCAGGGTTTTAGAATGTATATTGTGTTCGAACGTTATGAAGCACGTCTAAGAGAACGGTCTATTGACACACATTCGACACGGATTAAGAAAATATCGTTCTTTTGAGACACAACTAGCTCTTTACAAACACGAAGTGTTTAGTGCTATTAACCCGTGCTTACGGAATATTGTCTCTTATGTGACTGATTTTCTGTCAGAGAGGTCACTGTTCGTAGTAATTGACGGAAAGTCATCAATAAAAGAGAAGTTATTTTTGGCGTTCCCCAAGATAGTGTTAAAGGCCCTCTACTGTTCCACATCGATATAAACGATTTAGGAGACAATCTGTGCAGCCGTCTTATGTTGTCTGCAGATGACGCTGTCGTTTATCGTGCACCAGAGTCATCAGAAGCCGGCCGGAGTGGCGGAGCGTTTCTAGGCGCTACAGTCTGGAACCGCGCGACCGCTACGGTCGCTGGTTCGAATCCTGCCTCGGGCATGGATGTGTGTGATGTCCTTAGGTTGGTTAGGTTTAAGTAGTTCTAAGTTCTAGGGGACTGATGACCTCAGACGTTAAGTCCCATAGTGCTCAGAGCCATTTGAACCATTTTGAACCAAGTCATCAGAAGATCAAAAGAAATTGCAAAACGATTTAGAAAAGATATCCGTGTGGTGCGAAAATTGGCAGTTGACCCAAAATAATGAAAAGTGTGAGGTCATCAATATGAGTGCTAAACTGAGTCTGTTAAACTTCGGTTATACGGTAAATGAGTCAAGTCTATAGGCCGTAGATTCAACTAAATATCTAGGAATTACAGTTACGAACAACTTCTATTGGAAAGAAGACATAGAAATTGTTGTGGAGAGAGCAAGTCAGAGACTGAGTTTTATTGCCAGAGCACTTAAAAAATGTAACAGGTCTACTAAAGACACTGCCACCACAACGCTTGACCGTCCTCATTTGGGGTACTGCTGCGCAGTCAGGGATCCTTACCAGATAGCATTAACAGAGTTTATCGAGAAAGTTCTAAGAAGAGCAGCACATGTTGTAGTCTTCAATCTTGAGACTGGTTTGATGCAGCTCTCCATGCTACTCTATCCTGTGCAAGCTTCTTCATCTCCCAGTACCTACTGCAGCCTACATCCTTCTGAATCTGCTTAGTGTATTCATCTCTTGGTCTCCCCTCTACGATTTTTGCCCTCCACGCTGCCCTCCAGTGCTAAATTTGTGATCCCTTGATGCCTCAGAACATGTCCTATCAACCGGTCCCTTCTTCTAGTCAAGTTGTGCCACAAACTTCTCTTCTCCCCAATTCTATTCAATACCTCTTCATTAGTTATATGATCTACCCATCCAATCTTCAGCATTCTTCTGTAGCACCACATTTCGAAAGCTTCTATTCTCTTCTTGTCCAAACTACTTATCGTCCATGTTTCACTTACATACATGGCTACACTCCATACAAATACTTTCAGAAATGACTTCCTGACACTTCAATCTATACTCGATGTTAACAAATTTCTCTTCTTCAGAAACGCTTTCCTTGCCATTGCCAGTCTACATTTTATATCCTCTCTACTTCGTCCATCATCAGTTACTTTGCTCCCAAAATAGCAAAACTCCTTTACTACTTTAAGTGTCTCATTTCCTAATCCGAACCGAGCTAGGTGGCGCAGTGGTTAGCACACTGGACTCGCATTCGGGAGGACGACGGTTCCTTCCCAATCCTTCCCTAACCCGAGCTTGCGCTCCGTCTCTAATGACCTCGTTATCGACGGGACGTTAAACACTAACCACCACCACCACCATCCTAATCTGATTCCCTCAGCATCCCTTGTATTATCGAAAAATAGGAGTGAGAGTGTCACTGAAAAGATACAGGATTTGGGGTGCACATCATTAAAACAAAGTCGCCTTTCGTTGCGGCGGGATGTTCTTATGAAATTTCAATCACGAACTTTCTCCTCCGAATGCGAAAATATTCTGTTGACACCGAAATACACACGGGAAAACGAACATCATATCAAAATACGGGAAATCAGTGCCCGTCCGGAAAGATTTAGGTGTTCGTTTCTCCGCGCGCTGTTCGAGATCGTAATAATAGAAGATTATTGTGAAGGTGGTTCGATGAACCTTCTGCGAGGCACTTAAGTGTGACTTGCACAGTATCGATCCAGATGTAGATATAGAAAAACTAAATTTGAGAGGCAGTGTACTATACGTATTTTTCTCATCCCCTTATTTTTTGAAGGCAGATCACTTTGAAGCTTGAAAGGTGAGAATCCTTCATTAATATATGCAAAGCACATCTTGTTACATTATCAATGGGTATTTAAATTTGATTGTTCGATTCAACAATATGAAATTACACGCTTTTATGATTAAATCCAGCGCATTAATGGGTTCGAAAATAAATCTAGAAATAGTCACAAAAGATCTTGGTTCATATGCCAAACGGTTCTAGGTGTTTCAACCCAGAACCGCGCTGCTGCTGCGGTCGCAGGTTCGAATCCTGCCTCGGGCATGGATCTGTGTGATGTCCTTAGGTTAGTTAGGCTCCAGTAGCTCTAAGTCTAACGGTCTGATGAGCTCTGATGTTAAGTCATATAGTGCTTAGAGCAATTTGAACCATCATATACCAAAAATGGTAATTTGACTCTGACAACAAAAAATTGGAACTACCAGAATTCCGTAAATGTTGCTGATTATCTTTAAGGTGTAGAAATAGGATAGAAACTTCAAAAACAGTTGTTCAGTTTCGATGCCATATGTACACTTTGTTTGGCTACAAAACGTCATTCCCTGTCATGTTAATGCAGCCTGATGAGACAAAAAAAAAAGGTTCAAATGGCTCTGATCACTATGGGACTTAACATCTATGGTCATCAGTCCCCTAGAACTTAGAACTACTTAAACCTAACTAACGTAAGGACATCACACAACACCCAGTCACCACGAGGCAGAGAAAACTGATGAGATAAATGTAGTGGAATATGTATGATTGAAAATTAAAAAGAAATGTTGTTTGGGGTGTGTGTGTGTGTGTGTGAGAGAGAGAGAGAGAGAGAGAGAGAGAGAGAGTATTCTTTCGAAATGTCTTTTTGGGATAGGCCACACAACCTGGTAACTGTCCTATAACACACTTCGACTATGGAATGAAATGCCACACAAAAAGTTTTTTTCGATATTGGGAAGGAGACGTTCAAGGTATTCTGATGTCTTTCTCCATAACGCCAGGGAGCTTACGCTACGTCACCGACTGCGAAGAAACATAATCTATGTCTGGGTGGGGAGGCAGCGACTCAGGTGAGAATCCGTGTCGACGCGCAATGCGGCCGTTGAATTGCAAAACTCCCTACCGGAATCACCTGCGTGGCCGGACGGAAAACGACGCAACAGGAAAAAGTGACTGCGGAGAGGGTTCGCCTCTCGGCTAGCAGTGTAGGGAAGGATATCCGGCAGAATATAATAAGCAGACGCGCTTCACTACACCTGTATACCGCCGCCGCTGCTTAGGATATAATAATAACGCGCCACAAGCCAGTTTTCCGCGCCGTAGAACGACGCCGTCGCAACGCAAGTCGAGCGCGGCGCAATCGAGCTCTCGAATCGAATCGAATCGAATCGAATCGAATCGCACGGCGGAGCAACAGAGCGGCAGACATGGCGGCCCCTTAGCAGACGCGTAGAGGGGCGATCGTCATTTTTTTTCGCCCCCACTCTTCCGGCATTCGGCAGTTACGCGGCCTGGCCGCGAATATAAATACCATAAAAGCGGGAAGTGGGGGCGGGCCGGAAAGGAATGCGAGAGAATGGCGGCGGGAGAGGTCGCTGAGGCCGAATTCCTGCGCGCCGCCCCCCCCCCCCCCCCCCCGGCACCACCCCCTTGTGATCGGGGCTTCGGGCGATTCTGGTGACAGCCGAAGCGGCAGAATTCGCACCGCACTTCGGAGTCTTGTATTTTTTTCCCTTTCTTTAACAGCCGCCCTTCGTTCAGAGTGTAAACTGTAATTGGACACGCTTACGGGCAGCTGGTCAAACACTAAACGGTGTGGGCGCGCAGTGGAAAAAGGAAGAGAATTGAAGAATTCGGTTTCACAGTCGCTACCTTATATCAAGTGGGGCGATCATTGGATACGTAGCACACGTCGTGTGCACATGTCTGTTTACAGAAACGACCCCAAAGTCTTGGTGTATGTCACAGCCAGGACAGACGATAACTTATGGGAATAACAGGTGGTAAATATTTTCATAAAATGATCCTAATTGTCAAAGGAAGTGTAAGGGATTATCCATGCCATTTTAGAAGGAATACGTTAACTGTAAATCAGCTTTTTGCAATCAGACACGAGAACGGTTAGGAAAGTAACGGGCTTATGAAGGCAGACGTAGGGGCACAATCTCCATTATTTGAAAAATTTTGTTTCCACATAAGTTTATATGACTGTTTCAGATGTCATGGAAGTAGAATAAATGAATTAAAATTTGTGCCACGGTCGGGATTTAAACACGGGTATCCTTGCGAGGAGATCCGGATTCGAGTTCCGGCGGAGGAACAAATTTTAATTCATTTATCCAGCTTCCATCTTTATCGTAGATAAAGGTGAGTCTTAGATGTCTCGAGGAAAATTTAAGAGCCATAGTACAGATACGTTCAGAGGAAGCCAAGTATAGAGTGAACTGATCTTAATACTAGGAGATGCGTTACCTACGATACCTTTTAATTTAAATTTTAAAAATGAAAGTCTGAGAACACAAAAATTAAGCGCAGCTGGAATAAGACTGGGTGACAACACAATAAAACGACTTGCATGAGCGAACGATATTGTTCTAATAAGTGATAGCAAAGAGGCCTTTCACCTCTTGACAAGTTCTTAAAGAAGTATTGCAACGAAAGCAGGTTACAGGAAAAAACTGAGTACTTGGTAGTGAGCAAGGCACCCAATTACGATACCCCACTGGTAGTTGATGAAGTGTATTTTTAAAAAATTGACGTATTTGTATGTTTGGGACGTATCTTTAGCAAACAGAATAGAATGGAAATTGAGATTAAGGTAATCATCGCAGCGGGAAATAGAGCATGCTGTGAAACATGCTGTGCGGTAGAACCGTTTCGAGAAGTTTTGAAATCACACTGTCCCAGAGTTCAGTTCTCCAGGTAGCTCTGTGTGAGTTGAGACTTTTATATTAAGGAAAGTATATGAACAAAAGCTCTTCGAGAGTAAGATACGGGGTAAAGTATTTGGCTCCAAGAAGATTCGTCATTTAGGGTGAAACCGCCCCTTAGAAAAATTAGTGAATACTGTGCTGATAAACCTCTTACGTTATTTGAATTTCAAACAGCTGAGCAGAACTTAACGTACTCAGACATTTCTCTCTTTACTTATTCTGATCAACACTTAACTGACACACAATATTTTTAGCGCAACGCAGTCTGACTCAATAATCCCTAAAAAAGAATGGCCCTGACTGACAATAACCTATACCTTTCATGAATCACTTACCTCACAAAAATCTTCGTTACTCGAACTACTGCAATACAACGAGCGCCAATACTGCCAGCTAAATGAAAGATTCTAACTACTGAAGTCACTAACTACTGATAGGCATAGTTAGCAAATGAAAGATTTTGATAGAGAACAAACAATGTATTTACCTTAATAGTGTTCGAAAGTCATTATATATATATATATATATCAGTTCATGATATCCAGTCTTACAAATTTACTCTCTCTCTGATGGAGACACGTCCAGATCATCCGCTCTCAAAACTCCGCCATCTCTCTCCCCACATCCACCACTGATGGCGGCTCACCTCCAACTGCGCAATGTTACGCGCTGTTCACATCCAACTGCCCAACACTACAATAGCGACTATTCCAACAATGCCAACCAGCCACGGACTTCACACAGCACAGTCAGTGGTTTTCATATAGAGCGCTACATGGCGTTACCAACATAAAAACCTACACAGCCTACTTACAAGGGGACTGAAGGTTCTAAAACGCTAGTAACTGGCATAGGTATAATTACAAGCTGATACTGGCAAAGCATGAAGAATGAAAGGATGATGTGGGCTGGACCCCTATATAGGATGGAAGAGTGAAGGCTACCGCGAGCAGCATTATCAGGAACTGTGGAGGATAGAAGGGGAGGGCGATGTTAACAGGATACGGATGCGACGGGGCTGAGAAAAGGAGAAGAATGTAGAGAACGCACATGGTCTCCCAGGCTAAACGTCAATTAAGAAGAAGATGTTAATACATGCTTCATTGAAGGGACGCAAATATGAAAAACATAAGCTCTCTGATCCTTCTCGGTTTCTAGAATGCTGCTTGCATCGAGGAAATGTGTGAATGTGTAAAACGCTGTCTCTCTCTCTCTCTCTCTCTCTCTCTCTGTCTGTTAATCTACGTATTTCAATTGATCGAAAAGGCCAACGTCTTGACGCAGGGGTAAATCCCATTCCCATCATATCACCGGAGTTGAAAGATGTCGGGCTTGCCTAGCACTTGAATGGGTGCGCGATGGGGTCTGCTGGCAAGCGGGGTGCACTCAACCCTGTGAGGCCAAATGAGGAGCTTACTGACTGAGAAGTAGCGGCTCCGGTCACGAAATCCGACAACGGCCGGGAGAGCGGTGTGCTGACCACATGCCTCTCCATTTCCGCATCCAGTGACGCCTCTCGACTGAGGACGATACGGCTGTCGGTCGGTAACGCTGGGCCTTCCGAGGCCTTTTCGGAGGAGTTTAATTTCAGTTTTTAATTGATCAAGGTGTTCGTGTGATTTCTAATTTGGACACATCCGGCAATATCATCTCCATCTGCCCATCTAGATATGTGTTTTGCGTGGTTTTCTTACATCGGATGTCGTAATCTGTAGACTAGAACCTTGCGCATTCAGCCATGGGCAGTTCTGTTTCAAAAAATCTCGCTTTTTTTTAGTGTGTTGTTAACAAGTACGTTGTACTGCTTTTAGAAAACTGATGTCCGTTCTCTGACCTTCCAATCCTATAAGAATGATGACCATCAAGGAGGACCAGTCCGTAAGGCCTACTTGTAAGATTGTTTTCAGGTGTTTTTATATGCCCCGTATTCCTAAGACTTTGTAAAAAAAAAAAGAAAAAAAAGTTGTTTAGATTATGTTGCACGCGACTGACACACAGGGGTGTGCTGTGAAGCCTGATGCTATGGTCGTGTTTATTGTAGTTAAGTTTGTGTTTGGTGTTTCAGACGAGGAGCGCCGGGACCCGCGATGCCGCCATGACAGGGCAGTGGCCGCCCAGGAGCAGGGGTCGCAGGAACAACGTCTGCTGGTGAGTCGCACTGTACCTCTAGTCGTGTTGTAAGGTGGGCATGTCTCTTTGGTTTTTGTAAGTTATCTATGTGCACGTCAGAGACAGAGAGCAAGTTACGTTAGTGCTAAACAATCTTTAGTCTTGTCGTGGCACAGTCTTTGTCTCTGTGCAGTCTGATACATTCTTTGTTGACATGTCGTAGGTGATGGACGTATTTAGTAGTGCCGTGTTCACTTGTGATTCTATCTGTTAGATGAAGGAAGATTTACTGTAAAGGACAGCAAGGATGAATGTGATGTATATTGAAACGCGAAGAGAATATTTGATTCAAATAGTTCCAATGGCTTTAAGCAGTATGGGACTTAACATCCGAGGTCATCAGTCCCCTAGACTTAGAACTACTTAAACCTAACTAACCTAAGGACAACACAGACATCCATGCTCGAGGCAGGATTCGAACCTGCGACTGTAGCACCAGCGCGGTTCCGGACTGAAGCGCCTAGAACCGCTTTGCCACAGCGGCCGGCTATTAATTTTGAATATTTTTTCTTTTCGAAGAGAAGAAGTTTGACATAGAACAGCAGCGCTGCGCAGCTAATTTTTATAGAATAATTATTGTCAGCTAGTTAACGTGCTCAGAGCATAGACAAAGGCCAGCCCACTTCCCTGGGTCATGGCCGGCCGCTGTGGCCGAGCGGCTTTAGGCGCTTCAGTCTGGAACCGCGCAACCGCTATGGTCGCAGGTTCGAATGCTGTCTCGGGCATGTATGTGTGTGATGTCCTTAGGTTGGTTAGGTTTAAGTAGTTGTAAGTTCTAGGGGACTGATGACCTCAGATGTTAAGTCCCATAGTGCTGAGAGCCATTTGAACCAAGGTGAACAACAGTATCGCGGCGCAACACCATCTACCGGTAAAATGTTCCTCCAGCTTCCGTTGTCGCTGTAAACCGATCGTAATGGAACAGTGTAACTTGAGCAGGCGTCCAGGATACCTCGCAGATGCGCGTATCGTACCGTCAAATCAGTGAGTTTGAAAGAAGGCGCATTATCGGCATCACAGACTGTGATGCATCTATCCGAAAAATTGCTGCTCGTGTGGGACGAAGTGTTCCGACAGTGCAACGGGTGTGTGCAGAACGTTTCACGAAAGGCTGAAGAAGACGACGAGATGGGTCATGTCGCGCCAGCGGGCTCCCCCACGCCCTAGTTAAACACCTTATCCAAGTGGCATTGCAGGACAGATCTGCGCCCTCCTCGGCTTTGGCGCAACACTGGAGCACTGTAACACATCATACACTATCAGGGATGACAGTCCGTCGTCGTGTACTATGACATAGGTTACGTGCGTGTCCTCCACTTCTAGGCGTACCTTAGACGAATGTGCATAAACATGACACTTCCTGGCATATTAAAACTGTGTGCCGGATTGACACCCGAACTCGGGACCTTTGCTTTTCACGGGTAAGCGCTCTACCATCTGAGCTACCCAAGCGCTTCTCAAGACTTCTCCTCACAGCTCTACTTCGGCCAGTACCTAGTCTCCTACCTTCCAAACTTGCCCGCGAAAAGCAAAGGTCCCGAGTTCGAGTCTCGGTCCGACACACAGTTTCAATCTGCCAGGAGGTTTCATATCAGCGCACGCAGAGTGAAAATCTCATTCTGGAAACATCCCCAAGGCTGTGGCTAAGCCATGTCTCCGCAATATCCTTTCTTCCTGGAGTGATCGTTCTGCAAGGTTCGCAGTAGAGCTTCTGTGAAGTTTGGAGGGTAGGAGACGAGGTATTGGCGGAGGTGAAGCTGTGAGGACGGGTTGTGGGTCGTGCTTGGATAGCTCAGATGGTAGAACACTTGCCCGCGAAAGGCAAAGGTCCCAAGTTCGAGTCTCAGTCCGGCATACAATTTTAACGTGCCAGGAAGTTTCATATCAGCACACACTCTGCTGCAGAGTGAAAATCTCATATTGATGCAGAAACTTGGTAGCCGGAAACTGTGTATGGAACGACGTCAGTGGGGACAGGTATGGCATCAGATAGTGTTTCTGGACGAGTCCAGGTTCTGTTTGTTTGAAAATGATGGCCGCATTACGCTTCGCCAGAGACAGGGGAAACGGCATCCCTGTGATTACTTTCGCACAAGACAAACAGAGCAGTCTCTAGGCGTTATGTTGTGAGATGCTATTGGGTACAACCACAAATCACAGTTCGTGCGTGTCCAGTGCACAGTGACCAGTGTGATCTAACTGAATGATCCGTAGCCGTATCCTTTCTGCACAACACCCCAGACGCCATTTTTCAGCATGACAATGCACGACCACATGTTGCTGCAAAAACACGTGCCTTCTAAGTGTCACATGATGTCAGCCTTCCGCCCGGTCCGCCACAGCACTAGACGTGTGGTCAGTCAAAAAATGTGGGAGTGGTGAGGTGACGAGGCAGGCGAACTTTGGAACCAGGTGAATGTAGCATGGATGGCTATACCATAGGACACTGTTTCCTCCTTATAAACGCCGATGCCATCACGCATGGGACAATTTGGAAATTTGTGGTAAGATCCTGTGGGACCAAACTGCTGAGGTCATCGGCCCTTAATCTAACTTAAACTGACTTACGATAATGGCAACACACACGTCCATGCCCGATGGGGGGAACGAAGCATGTTATCAGAGCCCATGGCGCCTACTAGGCAACAGGGCACATGCTGAACCGAGGTGACTGAAATTCTACTAATTTCTGCAAAACATAATGTCCTGTGATAATGAACGTAATATCTGTAGTCGTTCAATGTGTTCTGCTTCTTCTAAAGACCTCCACCTTCAGGTCCGCATACGTCCCCTGAAACACATTTCCGGTCCCATGTCCATTTGCCTGTTTTGCTCCTTATCCTCCCAGGAATTGTTTCAAAAAACGTCTGTGAAATCTTATTGGACTTAATTGCTAAGGTCATCAGCCCCTAAGCTTACACACTACTTAATCTAAATTATCCTACGGACAAACGCACACACCCATGCCCGAGGGAGGACTCGAACCCCTGCTGGGATCAGCCGCACAGTCCAGAACTGCAGCGCCCTAGACCGCTCGGCTAATCCCACGCGGCAGGAATTGTTTCCTACAGTTTGTTCCCACATGTAAAATTCACTGTGTATACAAATGGCCTAATGGCTAACATTCGAAGTTCCGTGAGACTTTTCGTGGATGCTGCTATTGTATACAGAGAGGTATACAGGGTGATCCACTGACAGTGACTAGGCCAAATATCTCACGAAATAACTACAAAGAACGAAACTTGTCTAGCTTGAAGGGGTAAACCAGATGGCGCTATGGTTGGCCCGCTAGATGGCGCTGCCATAGGTCAAACGGATATCAACTGGGTTTTTTTTGTTTTGTTTTAAATAGGAACCCCCATTTTTATTACATATTCGTGTAGTACGTAAAGAAATATGAATGTTTTAGTTGGACCACTTTTTTCGTTTTGTGATAGATGGCGCTGTAATAGTCACAAACATATGGCTCACAATTTTAGACGGACAGTTGGTAACAGGTAGGTTTTTTAAATTAATATACAGAACGTAGGTACATTTGAACATTTTATTCCGGTTGTTCCAATGCGATACACGTACCTTTGTGAACTTATCATTTCTGAGAACGCATGCTGTTACAGCGTGATTACCTGTAAATACCACATTACTGCAATAAATGCTCAAAATGATGTCCGTCAACCTCAATGCATTTGGCAATACGTGTAACGACATTCCTCTCATCAGCGAGTAGTTCGCCTTCCGTAATGTTCGCACATGCATTGACAATGCGTTGACGCATGTTGTCAGGCGTTGCCGGTGGATCACGACAGCAAATATCCTTCATCTTTCCCCACAGAAAGTAATCCGGAGACGTCAGATCCGGTGAACGTTCGGGCCATGGTATGGTGCTGCGACGACCAATCCACCTGTCATGAAATATGCTATTCAATACCGCTTCAACCGCACGCGAGCTATGTGCCGGACATCCATCGTGTTGGAAGTACATCGCCATTCTGTCATGCAGTGAAACGTCTTGTAGTAACATCGGTACAACATTACGTAGGAAATCAGCATACATCGCACCATTTAGATTGCCATCGATAAAATGGGGGCCAATTATCCTTCATCCCGTAATGCCGCACCATTCATGAAGCCCGCCAAGGTCGCTGATGTTCCACTTGTTGCAGCCATCGTCGATTTACCGTTGTTGAATAGTACATATTATGCCGGTTTACGCTACCGCTGTTGGTAAATGACGCTTCGTCGCTAAATAGAACGCGTGCAAAAAATCTGTCATCGTCCCGAAATTTCTCTTGTGCCCAGTGGCAGAACTGTACACGACGTTCAAAGTCGTCGCCATGCAATTCCCGGTGCATAGAAATATGGTTCGGGTGCAATCGATGTTGATGTAGCATTCTCAACAGCGACCTTTTTGAGATTCCCGATTCTCGCGCAATTTGTCTGCTACTGATGTGCGGATTAGCCGCGGCAGTAGCTAAAACACCTACTTGGGCATCATCATGTGTTGCAGGTCGTGGTTGACGTTTCACATGTGGCTGAACACTTCGTGTTTCCTTACATAACGTAACTATCCGACGAACGGTCCGGACACTTGGATGATGTCGTCCAGGATACCGAGCAGCATACATAGCACACGCCGTTGGGCATTTTGATCACAATAGCCATACATCAACACGATATCGACCTTTTCCGCAATTGGTAAACGATCCATTTTAACACGGGTAATGTACCACGAAGCAAATACCGTCCGCACTGGCGGAATGTTACGTGATACCACGTAATTATACGTTTGTGACTATTACGGCGCCATATATCACAAAGCGAAAAAAGTGGTCCAACTAAAACATTCATATTTCTTTACGTACTACACGAATATGTAATAAAAATGGGGATTCCTATTTTTAAAAAAAGCGCAGTTGATATCCGTTTGACCTACGGCAGCGCCATCTAGCGGGCCAACCATAGCGCCATCTGGTTTCCCCCTTCAAGTTAGACGAGTTTCGTTTTTTGTAGTTTTTTCGTTTGATGCTTATTTCGTGAGATATTTGGCCCGGTCACTATCAATGGACCACCCTGTATATCCTAGAAAATTGTAGCGAAGTGGAGGGAGACCTGTAACCGTGCAGGGATTGGCAGTTGACACTCAATGTAAACAAAAGTATTGCGAACACATGGCAGAAATAACCATTCCTTTGTGATTACATGATTGCTGTAGAATCGCTGGACGATGAAGATGATGTTTGGTTTGTGGGGCGCTCAATTGCGCGGTTATCAGCGCCCGTACAAAATTCCCACTTTTGCTCAGCCCAATCTCGCCACTTTCATGAATGATGATGAAATGATGAGGACAACACAAACACTCAGTCATCGCGAGGCAGGTGATAATCCCTGACCCCGCTGGGAATCGAACCCGGGACGCCGTGCTCGTAGAATCCCTGGAGGCCGCCACATCCATTGAATATCTAAGAGTATGCATACGGAGCGATCCAAAGTGAAACGACTACGTAAAACTAATCGCAGGTAAGACAGATGCCAGACTCAGATTCACTGGAAGAATCCTCAGCATATGAAGTCCACCCACAAAGGACACAGCTTACAAAACTCTCATTCGATCAGTCCTTGAATACAGCTCGTCAACTTGTGATACGTAACAAGCAGGATTGATACAGGAAATAGAGAGGCTTCGAAGAAGAGCAGCGCGTCTCATCACAGGTTCTTTAATAAGCGCGAAAATGTCACAGAAATTCTGATTCAAATTCAGTGGCAGGCGCTAGAAGAGAGCCGCTCTGCATAACTGGTTTACTATAAAATTTTAGAAATTAGAATACAGGTGTGTATATCTCCACACCTATTATTAAACGAGCAAACCCAATTCAATTATCCACCTCTTTTTAGATGAGATCACAACCCAAGGATAAAAGAAAAACTTTGAGCCTCAGCCGATCGTAGTTAAAAAGCTGTTGAGATTAGATTAGATTAATACTTGTTCCATAGATCATGAATACGACACTTCGTAATGATGTGGAACGTGTCAGGTTAATAAAAGATTTCTGTACAAGATATTACATTACAGAAAATATTGCATGACACTAATGTTTAAGTTAGTTTCTTTTTTTCCCTCCCTTAATTTACGAGGGCGGTTCAATAAGTAATGCAACACATTTTTTTTCTTGGCCAATTTTGGTTGAAAAAACCGGAAATTTCTTGTGGAATATTTTCAAACATTCCCGCTTCGTCTCGTATAGTTTCATTGACTTCCGACAGGTGTCAGCGCTGTACGGAGCTGTTAAAATGGCGTCTATAACGGATGTGCGTTGCAAACAACGTGCAGTGATCGAGTTTCTTTTGGCGGAAAACCAGGGCAACTCAGATATTCATAGGCGCTTGCAGAATGTCTACGGTGACCTGGCAGTGGACAAAAGCACGGTGAGTCGTTGGGCAAAGCGTGTGTCGTCATCGCCGCAAGGTCAAGCAAGACTGTCTGATCTCCCGCGTGCGGGCCGGCCGTGCACAGCTGTGACTCCTGCAATGGCGGAGCGTGCGAACACACTCGTTCGAGACGATCGACGGATCACCATCAAACAACTCAGTGCTCAACTTGACATCTCTGTTGGTAGTGCTGTCACAATTGTTCACCAGTTGGGATATTCAAAGGTTTGTTCCCGCTGGGTCCCTCGTTGTCTAACCGAACACCATAAAGAGCAAAGGAGAACCATCTGTGCGGAATTGCTTGCTCGTCATGTGGCTGAGGGTGACAATTTCTTGTCAAAGATTGTTACAGGCGATGAAACATGGGTTCATCACTTCGAACCTGAAACAAAACGGCAATCAATGGAGTGGCGCCACACCCACTCCCCTACCAAGAAAAAGTTTAAAGCCATACCCTCAGCCGGTAAAGTCATGGTTACAGTCTTCTGGGACGCTGAAGGGGTTATTCTGTTCGATGTCCTTCCCCATGGTCAAACGATCAACTCTGAAGTGTATTGTGCTACTCTTCAGAAATTGAAGAAACGAGTTCAGCTTGTTCGTAGGCACAAAAATCAGAACGAACTTCTCCTTCTTCATGACAACGCAAGACCTTACACAAGTCTTCGCACCCGAGAGGAGCTCACAAAACTTCAGTGGACTGTTCTTCCCCATGCACCCTACAGCCCCGATCTCGCACCGTCGGATTTCCATATGTTTGGCCCAATGAAGGACGCAATCCGTGGGACGCACTACGCGGATGATGAAGAAGTTATTGATGCAGTACGACGTTGGCTCCGACATCGACCAGTGGAATGGTACCGTGCAGGCATACAGGCCCTCATTTCAAGGTGGCGTAAGGCCGTAGCATGGAATGGAGATTACGTTGAAAAATAGTGTTGTGTAGCTAAAAGATTGGGGAATAACCTGGTGTATTTCAATGCTGAATAAAACAACCCCTGTTTCAGAAAAAAAATGTGTTGCATTACTTATTGAACTGCCCTCGTATATCTAAAAATTCAGCCAATGAGAAGAAGGAGTTGTCATCTAGAAATTCTTTTAATTTGTTTTTAAATGTTGGTTGACTATCTGTCAGGCTTTTGATGCTGTTTGGTAGGTGACCAAAGACTTTAATCTGGTCATTGAAGAGTAATTGATAAATGTGTAATAATGTATGTAATTTCGTTAGAAATGGTTATTAACGTAATTGTACATTAAGCTATGGATCGATACCTTAAGAAGTTGTGTCTTTGCCTTGTCATCATGTTCATCTCTGCATTATTAACTTTGGAAATCAGTATTCTACTTGAAATGGGCATATAACCCGAAGCCTAGGTTGTGCGGTAACATAATAATAAAATTGTGGAACAATGCCAAAAACAGTGTTTAAGTGGTCATAATGTTTCGGCTCATCAGCGTATGTTGGACGATCGCTGTCCCTCAGCACATGAGAAGTTCTTGGTCTTGATTTAGCTGCGGTTTTTCCTTCACGTTTCCAGTCACCAGTCAGATCAGTTACTGGTCCGCGGAGGGAGTGACTGTTCTCTCCCGAGCGACGCATTCCGCTCCTGGTGCTTCTATACTGGCAACGTAGTACTGCCCGCCTTCTTGTGGGCTGACTGGTCCGCCTCACGTGACATCTTGTGGTCAATTTCGCATTACATAGGCTGTCCAGATGCTTTTGGTCGGCTACTGTATTCATTTCATTTAAACACTACAGAGTAGCCCACCACCTGGGTTACTAAGGTGGGCCGTGTACTACTTAGGACAAGTAACAAGCCAGGCAGCGTGTAGGTCTCTTAGCCGTAATGGCTGCTCGCAAGTTAGGTTAGCTTGACAAGCACCCATTCCGTTACCGTCCCTGCCACGGAGAGGTGGATCTTTTTTTAATATTTCTGCCCTGGCTGTTGCTCTGTGTGTTGGTACACTCTTTAATACAGTAAGTGATGTTTTATTGCAAAATAATTAATAAAACCAATATAATTATGTAAGTATAAAGTAAAACAAAATATGTATAAAAGAAAAACGAATTGTAAACTATACGGTATCTACCAAGAACCAAGTTCTCACTGATGCAATTCCAGAGTGCAAGGCTATACATGTGCCCCAAAATTGAACTAGATTTGTCTATATGAGATTATAAATGATGTTAAAATTTCACATGAAACATAAGAGCATAATGAATATTAAGATATAATGGTATTGGTTTAAGTTAAAATTTCAATTCTATTAATAAAAAAAAAAAACTGAAGCCAAAATTCTTGTATAAACAGACTTAGATACAGGAAGTATTCAAGTAGCTATCTTTGAACATAACAAGATTCCTCTATTCAAAATTTAAAAATTAAATTTAAAGATGAGATAACATTAAAAATCATCAATTGTTGGAGCCAAGTGGTTACCAAAGTTAGTATAGTTAATAAAAAGAATATAATTATACTTAGTGTAAAGGAAAATGAGTATAAACAGTGAATTTTTAAAATGCATGATGTCTCCTAAAACCAGATTCTCACACATGCAATTCCTGAGTGTGGAGGCTGCGTATGTGCCTGATTGGACACAACTAGATTTCTCTATATTACATTATAAATAAGGTTTCAAATTTCACGTGAATAGTAAAACAATATGAATATTAACATATAACAATACAATTATACCTTTTGCGGGCTATTAATCGTAACAGATACTAAAGTTATCCCCAACACAAATAAAAATGCAAAAATATTCACGTAGCTGAAGGCTGTTCATGATCAATTCCTCTACACAAAATTTTATTTGGGACAGTAGATTACTAAAGTAGTAACAATGTTAATATATTTTGAAAGCTAGAAATGTCTTTAGTAGACAAATCAAACATCAAGTCTCATAGAAGTCTAAAATGTGATAATTCAAGTGTAAAATTACTTAAGTTGATTACAACTGAATCCAGTACATCTGGCAAGACAAGTGACAAGGTTGTGAGCCAGGAAGGGGAACCTGCATGAACGCCCAATGAAATCTCAGATAATCTGTCAGCCAAAACTGGGAGTCTACTTTGTATGTCTAATGAAGTGCATCAGTCAGTCGTTGTAAGTTTGACGATCTACATCCATATCGGTATTAGTCAGTATCTATTTCGCTGCCCTTCTGCACCTTCTGTCAATATTAATCAGTATCTGTTCTAGTGTCTATGTCAGTGTCGGAGCTCGTGTCTTCCCATGTGTTGTGTTGGGGTTCTGTTACTGTCTGTGTTCTTGTTCTGGCAATAAGCTGTTGATTTTTATATACGGTGTAGATGTGTTGGGTATGGTCCATGCCCAGTCAAGTAGTGAACCGTGCCACGACTTGGATCTACATGTTTCTAGTTTTAGCCTCTCAGATACATTTGGAAAAAAGGAGAAGACACGCCGCCCTTTATCTGATGTCTCCCATTCTCTTTGGCACGTGTCTAATTTCCATAGCTGTTGTTTAGTTTGTATGTTTTCTCCTGTTATTTGGAATACAGTTTCTAAGTCACCATTCTTCAATCAATATGAGGCAGCTCTACAGTGAATAGTGAGGTCTATTGGGCATGTTCCTAGAACCACATACAGGGCCTCAACTGGTGTTGGGCTAAACGCTCCCGACATCCTCAGTAGTGCACTTCTTTGTCTTCTCCAGACTATTGTTTTGTAAGTCACTATACATAGACGATGTGCCCAGGCACTAGCTGCAAAACATGCCATGGACTCGAATAGTGCTGTGTGATACATCCGCATCGTCATTAGTGGCAATCGAAACTGCACTGAATTTAATCTAGCAAAGTTTATGCATAATTTTAGCAGCTTTGTCTACAGTAAGTTTTATATGTTCTTTGAAGGGGAGCCGTTCATCTAGATGAAGTCCTAAATATCTAGTTACCTGTTTCCTTTGTATATTAATGTTATTGAATTTTATGCTAGGATTCCACTGTAGTACTCCCTTAAGCAAAAAGTAAACTGTTTTGTTTCTTGCTATTTTCAATTTGTTCTGATTACACCAGTAATTGATCATCTGTAGTGTTAATGTACACCGGCCGCGGTGGTCTCGCGGTTCTAGGCGCACAGTCCGGAACCGTGCGACTGCTACGGTCGCAGGTTCGAATCCTGCCTCGGGCATGGATGTGTGTGATGTCCTTAGGTTAGTTAGGTTTAAGTAGTAATCATCTTGTGGTGCAGTTCTTCTTGTTGTCTCCGTGCTTGCTAAGAAAATGGGATGAGAAGTTCCGCCTCATGCAAGACACCTTTTTTCTTTTGTTTCACCCATACATGTTTCAGCACTTTTGTGCTATCATCAGTGGGTTTTATTTTGTTGAAGAGCTGCGATGGGAATACCTGGCTTGGTGTAGAAATAATCATCTTGTGGTGCAGTTCTTCTTGTTGTCTCCATGCTTGCTAAGAAAATGGGATTAGAATTTCCGCCTCATGCAAGACACCTTTTTTCTTTTGTTTCACCCATACATGTTTCAGCACTTTTGTGCTATCATCAGTGGGTTTTATTTTGTTGAAGAGCTGCGATGGGAATACCTGGCTTGGTGTAGAAATAATCATCTTGCGGTGCAGTTCTTCTTGTTGTCTCCGTGCTTGCTAAGAAAATGGGATGAGAAGAACTGCACCACAAGATGATTATTTCTACACCAAGCCAGGTATTCCCATCGCAGCTCTTCAACAAAATAAAATCCACTAATGATAGCACAAAAGTGCTGAAACATGTATGGGTGAAACAAAAGAAAAAAGGTGTCTTGCATGAGGCGGAACTTCTCATCCCATAGGTTTAAGTAGTTCTAAGTTCTAGGGGACTGATGACCACAGCAGTTGAGTCCCATAGTGCTCAGAGCCATTTGAACCATTTTTTTGTTAATGTACATTTATTATCCAATTGCAGTCTAGACTGTGCAGAGACGACAGCCAAAAGATCATCCACATAAGCGACAACACCTTCTGTAAGTGTGTCTCTATCCAAGATGCCCAATAGGGACTCAATCGCTATATCCCAAAAATGGGCCCACAGATTGATCCCTGTGGGCATCTCTTGGTTATTCTCTTAACCACCTTCTGTGTTCCTGCTTTCCATTCTACAATTCTTCCCCTACAGTAGTCCATAGAACTAGAATACAGAGCAGTAGTTAACCGAATTTTCCTTAGTCTGGCGATTAGTGACGGCCACCAGAGATTATCAAAAGCTCCAGCGATATCAATGAGTACAGCGACCGCATATTTCTCGGTCGTATTCCCCACAATTTGTAGGGCGCGGTTCATGGCGTCATCTATCGATTTGTGTTCTCTAAATCGATATTGGTGGGTAGACCAAAAAGGCGCCTAGGTGCCTGTAGTCTATCACACAGGAGCCTCTCCTGTACCTTGGCAAGTGTGTTCAGGAGACAGATAGGTCTATAGGATTTAGGGTCAGTTGAGTCCCTATCTTCAGACTTTTTAATAATAACTGCATTAGCCATTTTCCAGAGTGTAGGGATTCTTCCTTGTAGAAGGGCTTCATTAAAAAGGTCAGTCAAATACAGGGTGATCAATCTACTGGATTCTTCAATGTTTCTGTGTATATTCCATCAGGGACTGGCGCCTTTCTATTTTTATCTATTGCTAAGGCTACCTCTTCCTGCGAAAAGGGGAGTTTGATACCCTGATTTACATATGCAGTTTCCACTCCATTACGTAAGTGAGGATGATGTCGCTCGTCCTCTGTGTGTGAGTCGTCTGGTAGGAGCTTGTTTAGGAGATATTCTGCTGAACATCTCCAGCCACTTGTCATGGTTCCGTCTGTTCGTTTTAGCGCAGACAGTACCATCAGGGTTTTAATGCGGTCATTAGCTTAAATGGTTGTCCACATGTATCTTTCTGTAAGTTCGTTTTAACGAAGTCGGTCCAATACTTTTGTCTGGTTTTACAGAGTTCGGGTTTATACTTTTGTTTTCCATCCCGGTACTGATCCAGTCTAAGCTGTCGTTCTTGGGCTGATGTAGCCCTCTGATAGTACTTCCTCTTATTCCACGAATCTTTCCGTAGTCGAGTCAGTTCAGCTTCCAAGGTCGTTGATGCCTGCGCTTAGCAGTGGCCAGTGGGATGGCAGTTATTTGTGCTTTTTGCAGGACTTCTGTCAAAACATGTGTTTTGAAGTCTATACTACCTAGAAGAAAGATTAAGGAAAGGCAAACCTACATTTCTAGCATTTGTAGACTTAGAGAAAGCTTTTGACAATGTTGACTGGAATACTCTCTTTCAAATTGTAAAGGTGGCAGGGGTAAAATACAGGGAGCGAAAGGCTATTTACAATTTGTACAGAAAGCAGATGGCAGTTATAAGAGTCGAGGGACATGAAAGGGAAGCAGTCGTTGGGAAGGGATTAAGGCAGGGTTGTAGCCTCTCCCCAATGTTATTCATTCTGTATATTGAGCAAGCAGTAGAGGAAACAAAAGAAAAATTCGGAGTTGGTATTAAAATCCATGGAGAAGAAATAAAAACTTTGAGGTTCGCCGATGACATTGTAATTCTGTCAGATACAGAAAGGACTTGGAAGAGCTGTTGAATGGAATGGATAGCGTCTTGAAAGGAGGATATAAGATGAACATCAACAAAAGCAAAACGAGGATAATGGAATGTAGTCGAATTAAGTCGGGTGATGCTGAGGGGATTAGATTAGGAAATGAGACACTTAAAGTAGTAAAGGAGTTTTGCTATTTGGGGAGCAAAATAACTGATGATGGCCGAAGTAGAGAGGATATAAAATGTAGACTGGCAATGGCAAGGAAAGCGTTTCTGAAGAAGAGAAATTTGTTAACATCGAGTATTGATTTAAATGTCAGGAAGTCATTTCTGAAAGTGTTTGTATGGAGTGTAGCCATGTATGGAAGTGAAACATGGACAATAAATAGTTTGGACAAGAAGAGAATAGAAGAAGCTTTCGAAATGTGGTGCTACAGAAGAATGCTGAAGATTAGATGGGTAGATCACATAACTAATGAGGAAGTATTGAATAGGATTGGGGAGAAGAGAAGTTTGTGGCACAGCTTGACCAGAAGAAGGGATCGGTTGGTAGGACATGTTCTGAGACATCGAGGGATCACCAATTTAGTATTGGAGGGCAGCCTGGAGGGTAAAAATCGTAGAGGGAGACCAAGAGATGAATACACTAAGCAGATTCAGAAGGATGTAGGTTGCAGTAGGTCCTGGGAGATGAAGAAGCTTGCACACGATAGAGTAGCATGGAGAGCTGCATCAAACCAGTCTCAGGACTGAAGACCACAACAACAACAACTACATTGAGTAGTGTACAGTACCGATTCTTCTATTACATTTCTTAATTTGTTCCAGTCTGCCCTAAGGCTAAGTACTGTTGTTGTATCTGAGTATTTTGAGTGTTTCTATAATTATCTGTGTGATTAATGATAACATTGTGATCGCTGTGTGTGGCCCCACCCATGACTTCCCACATATTTATATGTGGTAAGGAAATATCATTTGCCAAAGAAATATCAATATTACTTTGGCCACCGGCGTGACCACGAAATGTTGGTGGTTGTCCCGCTCTGTTTAATTGGAATAAATTACATTCATTTATTACATTCTCGACAATGTGTCTAACATCTGTTCTATCAGCATGCCATATGGTTGACCGTGCATTTATGTCTGCTAATACAAGCAATCTTTTCCCTTGTGAAAACCGTGCAATGTCTCGCATTTTTTCGGTAAAGGGGTCAATTTCATGTGAATATTGGGCATATATAGATGAAATTATCCAGATGTCACGTCCGTGTACAATCTCCGCTGTGGCAATGTGTTCTGTACAGAGCTGAGATATCCTTGTCACAGTCAAATTAGGGTTAATCTTGCTGCTTTAGCTCTTTGAGTTCCCACAATTATGGTGAATTGCATCGATAAGCCACCTCGCATATGTGGCTCTTGCAGGCAAGCTATATCAACATGTATTTCATCTAATAAACTTTTAAGTTCCATACCTACATGGGTACTTCCCATACAGTTAAGTTGCATGATCTTCATTTGTTTGGTATGACTAGGATTAGATGTCCGTGTGACAACTTCCGTGACTGGTTGGGGGTGTACTGTTTCGCGATTTAGATTACAGTTCATATTAGTGGGAATTATTCACTATATCGTAGTCTGTGCGTTCAATTTGTCTTCCATAAAGCATTTTATATGTTTGACATTCAGGCCCCCCTGCCTTGTCACAGACCTTGTTCTATACATGCATGGTATACATCCAATTACCATCTCCTCCTTACAGTAAAACCTCTTATGCCCTGATTTGGCACCTGCATCTTATCACATCGTTTGCTGGAGTGTCCAAGACCCCAACAGTTAAAACATTTCTGTACACCTACGAAATCTCTAATATTTAATGCTTCAAACTGAATGTACACCCTATCACTCAGTAATAACTGCTGATGAATTTTTGGTGATACCTCAAGAACATTGTTTACTGTACGTTTCCCTCGCGGTCCTGTTTTAAACTTAATTGAAACACCCACACTGAATTCTTCCCTTGAAATGTGCTCACTTAGGTTGATTTCATACATCTCTTCGAGAAATTCACCATCAGTTAGAGTTGTTGGCACTTGATACACAGCAAGCAATGGCCTAAATTTTCTAGCTTCCTCACATCTCATATTCTGAAGTTGTGCTGTCTTTTCCATTATTTTTATTTTAGTAGCTTGTGTTTCTGTCTCCAAAATTACAGTAGTTGCCGTCGATCTTATTGCCTTTATTTTAACTTTGTCCTGTTTCGGATTTATTGTCTTCGTTAACACTTCCCTTATTGTTTTAACATCTTTATTATTATCTGACTTGAAAAAGAGAGCCGGCCGCGGTGGTCTCGCGGTTCTAGGCGCGCAGTCCGGAACCGTGCGACTGCTACGGTCGCAGGTTCGAATCCTGCCTCGGGCATGGATGTGTGTGATGTCCTTAGGTTAGTTAGGTTTAAGTAGTTCTAAGTTCTAGGGGACTGATGACCACAGCAGTTGAGTCCCATAGTGCTCAGAGCCATTTGAACCATTTTTGAAAAAGAGGGTGCTAGTCTGTTTCGCTTTCATTTGACTAATTTGTTGTTCCAACTTACTTTTCAAATTCCTGTTGGGGACACTAGCCACCGCAGTTGCGAAAAACACTGGAAGGGATCGATTTTCGGACCTCAGCTTCTAGTTCTCCGCTTTCAGTTCTACTATCTCTGCCTGTAGTTTCTCAAAACGTGCCTGCACATCAGGAACGCTCACTGCTGCTAATTCCCTACTTAGCCTAGTATTTTCTACTCTGAAGTCTTCTATTTGTCCATATAGTTTCGCCTGCCCCAGTGCAAGAATCCATATTTTATTCTTTACCGATGAGGATATAACAGTTGATGCTTTCTTTCCTCTAAGGTCTGTCTGAAGTTCTGTAATTATTTCCTCCACAGCCTCTGTCATGCGACTTTCCATGTTTGACCTTCTAGGTGTGTCTCCCCACGGACTACTACGTGGTATCTCCCTACAGTGCGTGCTAGCGGGTGTGTCAATACTGTGTAGACTAGCATTGTTAGGTGTACCCTCCATATTCATTGCTGTGGTTCTACCTTCACCATTAATTGTTCCATTAGCTGCCACCAGCTTTTACAAAAAAAAAAGAAAATCCTACTCGGTTTCCGCGTATACGTGCATAGCCGCGGTGATTGCCTGTGACTGAGGACAGGGGAAGATACGTCTGCGCCTGCGCTCGTGTTTGCCCCGGGCGACCGGCCGGCGTATGGAGGAAGCCCTGGCCGCCGCCGCAGCTGGCGGTGCCGGCAGGAAGCGGCCGTAATCCGTCATTTCCCGGCGGGCCCCGTTTTAATTGTGGCTCGCTCCGTGCTAACGAGACTTTAATTCCCGCCGACACACGCCCCCGGTACACTCTCGTTCCATCCGCGCCATGCCGCTACACTCCAGTCCACTGCTACTCTACAGGGGCCAGCAGCTGTTACTTCCCAGCTGCTGCACGAGTCACTGGCCACTGATTTCGTTTTAATGTCTCTCGTCTAGTCTCAAGCAGGACCAATATCCCCTCTTGTTGCTTTGAGACTTAATACACTCACGTTCAGAAAAAAACTGAACGCCTTGAACGACTAGAGATAGGACGTTCATATCCACAGGACATGTACGTTAGTACGTTCTGCAGAAATGATTAGCATTTGAACCATGTCGGCCCGCGGGTTCAAGGTCAACATCGATATCGCTGCGCAACACCACCTACCGGTAAAATGTGTCTGCGCGCTCTCATAATCGCTATAAAACGAAGGTAATGGATCAGTTTAGCTTGAGCAGACGTGCAGGACGCCTCGCAGACGTATACGCGAATCGGCCGTAATCCGTCGAATGGCTGTGTTTGAAAGAGGGCGTGTTATTTGCATGAGAGAATGTGATGCATCCAACGGGAAACTGCTGCTCGTGTGGGACGAAGTCTTTCGGCAGTGCAACGGGTGTGTGCAGAAGGGCCGTAAAACAGAACGAGATGGGTTAAGTCGCACCACCCAAGTCATCCCCCGGAAAGATTGACACCTCATGCGAATGGCAGTGCAGGTCATATCTGCGCCCTCCTCGACTCTGGCGCAGCAGTGGGACAGTGTAACACATTGTACATTATCAGGGGAGACAGTCCGTAGGTGTTTGTTGCGACATGGGTTACGTGCGCGTCTTTCATTTCTCCGCCTACCTTGACGAATCCACAGAAATTTGCTAGATGGCAATGGTGTACGGAACGACGTCACTGGGGGCAGGAATGGCATCAGACAATGAGACGAATCCAGGTTCTGTTTGTTAAATCATGCCCGCATTTGGTTCGCCGCAGGCAGGGGGACCGGCATCTCAGTGACTGCGTTCCCACAAGACATACAGCGCCAACTCAAGGCATTATGGTGTGACATGCTATTGGGTACTACCGCAAATCACAGGGGACTGACCAGTGTGACCTATGTGAATGACATCCTGCGAACCGAGCGACGTGGCGCAGTGGTTAGCACACTGGACTGGCATTCGGGAGGACGACGGTTCAAACCCGCGTCCGGCCACTCTGATTTAGGTTTTTCGTCATTTACCTAAATCGCTTCAGGATGGTTCCTTTGAAAGGGCACTGCTGATTTCCTTCCCCATCCTTCCATAATCCAATGGGGCCGATGACCTCGCTGCTTCGTCCCTCCACCAAATCAATCAATCATCCAACCAACCAACATCTTCCGACGCGTAGCCGTGCCCTTTCTCCACGACATCCCAGACATCATTTTTCAAATGGCTCTTAGCACTATGGGACTTAACTTCTGAGGTCATCAGTCCTCGAGACTTATATATATATTTGTCATCAGTCTACTGACTGGTTTGATGCGGCCCGCCACGAATTCCTTTCCTGTGCTAACCTCTTCATCTCAGAGTAGCACTTGCAACCTACGTCCTCAATTATTTGCTTGACTTATTCCAATCTCTGTCTTCCTCTACAGTTTTTGCCCTCTACAGCTCCCTCTAGTACCACGGAAGTCATTCCCTCATGTCTTCGCAGATGTCTTATCATCCTGTCCCTTCTCCTTATCAGTGTTTTCCACATACTCCTTTCCTCTCCAATTCAGCGTAGAACCTCCTCATTCCTTACCTTATCAGTCCACCTAATTTTCAACATTCGTCTATAGCACCACACCTCAAATGCTTCGATTCTCTTCTGTTCCGGTTTTCCCACAGTCCATGTTTCACTGCCGTACAATGCTGTACTCCAGACGTACATTCTCAGAAAAATCCTCCTAAAATTAAGGCCGGTATTTGATATTAGTAGACTTCTCTTGGCCAGAAATGCCTTTTTTGCCATAGCGAGTCTGCTTTTGATGTCCTCCTTGCTCCGTCCGTCATTGGTTATTTTACTGCCTAGGTAGCAGAATTCCTTAACTTCGTTGACTTCGTGACCATCAATCCTGATGTTAAGTTTCTCGCTGTTCTCATTTCTACTACTTCTCATTACCTTCGTCTTCCTCCGATTTACTCTCAAACCATACTGTGTACTCATTAGACTGTTCATTCCGTTCAGCAGATCATTTAATTCTTCTTCACTTTCACTCAGGATAGCAATGTCATCAGCGAATCATTGATATCCTTTCACCTTGTATTTTAATTCCACTCCTGAACCTTTGTTTTATTTCCATCATTGCTTCCTCGATGTACAGATTGAAGAGTAGGGGCGAAAGGCTACAGCCTTGTCTTACACCCTTCTTAATACGAGCACTTCGTTCTTGATCGTCCACTCTTATTATTCCCTCTTGGTTGTTGTACATATTGTATATGACCCGTCTCTCCCTATAGCTTACCCCTACTTTTTTTCAGAATCTCGAACAGCTTGCACCATTTTATATTGTCGACTTAGAACTACTTAAACCTAACTAACCTAAGGACATCACACACATCCATGCCCGAGGCAGGATTCGAACCTGCGACTGTAATCATTTTTCAGCTAGAGAATGTACGACCACGTGTTTCTGCACGAACACGTGCCTTCTTGGAGTCACAGGATGTCAGTCTTTTGTCGTGGCTCGCGGGATCACCAGAGTTGTCGCCAATAGAAAACGTGTGTGATGTGAAACGAAGAGTGCAGTGCTGTGATTCAATGCCAACCACCCCACATGAACTTGGAACCAGGCCAATGCAGCATGGATGGGCATAACACAGGACACTATTTGCACCTTATACGTGTCCGTCGATTCCGTCATGGAACAAGTCATCAGGGCCCATGGCGGACCCTGTGCCTGCTAGGCAACAGGACACATGCTGAACCGAGGTGACTGAAATGCTAATCATTTCTGCATAACTTACTACTGCAAATGTCGTGTGAATATGAAGGTCCTGTCTCAAGTCATTCAATGTGTTCTCTTTTTTCTGAACATGAGTGTATTATACCACTTGCAGCTACACTTGTTTGTCATATTTGCTGTTTCCTCTCCGTTGTTGTCAAACAACTGCGTAGACGTCCCAACAAAGTTTGTCGACCAAAATCAATTATAACTCTGCAAGAGAGGGTGCGTTGATATGCAGCTTCCTGGCAGGTTAAAACTGTGTGTCAGACTGGCACTCGAAACTGGGACCTTAGCCTTTCATGGGCAAGTGCGATCCCTAATGAACTATCCAAGCCCCACAGCTTGACTTCGGCGAATACCTCACTTCAGTTTAAAAGCAGCGCACACTCCGCTGCAGAGTGACAATTAATTCTTGTCAAATCCGCAGTCAATCAAAACTTCTCTCGAACTCTTCAAACACACTCTGTGTTTGACAAATTCGTCAAACTGACAAATACTGTGAAAAAAGTAGTGAATTTTCACAAATTTTTTCATCGTTTACAGGGACTTTAACGTTTACAACTGTCATGTAAGTTCACAGACGAAACGCTAGTCCTTCCTTAAAAGAGCACACAGCGATCGCTTTGGAGCCCAGTAGATGTTTTAGAGCTGGTACCAGTTCGTGATGCGCTGCTGCTACGGTCGCAGGTTCGAATCCTGCCTCGGACAAGGATGTGTGTGATGTCCTTGGGTTAGTTAGGTTTAAGTATTTCTAAGTCTAGGGGACTGGTGACCTCAGATGGTAAATCTCATAGTGCTTAGAGCCATTTTTTGAACCAGTTCGTGACGTGATGCTCCACCGCTGACGTGAAATGGTGTGTACGTGTCAATCGATTGTATGGATTCAGCGCACTGATATGACATGGATACGAGACAGAATGGAAGAAAGGAGCTGTTGTGTTTCAGCCTGGTCTGTTAACGCTACCTGTCCACCATGTCCACAACGAATAGAGTACCACGTGAGACGAGTATCATGCTTTGCCTGTGACATCACGACAGACTATAGTGCTGTCATTGGAGTCGATCTCAATCATCTGCCGAGCGAACGCTAGAAGGGTACTTCATGAATTTGGATCGGGAAACTCGCAAGAGGCCGGTTCTAACCGTGGCACCTAAGGCTGCACGTCTCCATTGGTCCGAGCAACAGCGAACTTGGACTGTACCTGGCTGGAGGCGTGCAGTGTGGCCCGACGAGTCACGATTTCGTCTCTTTCGAAGCGAGTCAAGTGCAGTAACAGCCCAAAGCCCCACGAGGTGTTTAATCAGTAGTGTCTGGAGAGTGTAGTTAAAACTGGAGGTGGAGTCCGTACAGGATACGGTGACCGATACCCAGTGACCTGTTTTCGTCCAAAGCGTTGGGCGAGTTCATTCTTTTGTTCGGAATGGGACGCCGACAGTGTTTGTCACATTTCGGCTGGTCGGTGATGACAGAATCGAGCCACACGCCCTGCAGTCTCTCTCAAATGGATTCACAGAAACTGTTCGGTAAAAAAAAAAAAAAAAAATCATTTTTCTGTTACTTGTACCTTTGTATGTTAGGCTCATGATGATGTACCTATCATTTTGTTAATGGTGATAGTTATTGTGATATTGTCGCAGAAGAAGCTGACAAGGGAACCTCCCCATCGCACCCCCCTCAGATTTAGTTATAAGTTGGCACAGTGGATAGGCCTTGAAAAACTGAACACAGATCAATCGAGAAAACAGGAAGAAGTTGTGTGGAAGTATGAAAAGAATAAGCAAAATATACAAACTGAGTAGTCCATGCGTAACATAGGCACCATCAAGGAAAATGTGAGATGAGGAGCGCCGTGGTCCCGTGGTTAGGGTGAGCAGCTGCGGAACGAGAGGTCCTTGGTTCAAGTCTCCCCTCCGGAGAAAATTTTATTTTCTTATTTTCAGACAATTATTATCTGTCCGTTCGTCTGTCCGATGCGATCACTTTTTTGGGAGTGATTATCACATCCAAAAGAAAACCTAAATCGGGCAAGGTACAAGAATCTTTTTACCCACTCGCCAAGTGTACAAGTTAGGTGGGTCGACAACATATTCCTGTGACGCACATGCCGTCACCAGTGTCGTATCGAATATAGCAGAAGTGTTTTCCTGTGGAGGAATCGGTTGACCTATGACCTTGCGATCAAATGTTTTCGGTTGCCATTGGAGAGGCACGTCCTTTCGTCCACTAATCGCACGGTTTTGCGGTGCGGTCGCAAAATACAGACACTAAACTTATTACAGTGAACAGAGACGTCAATGAACGAACGGACAGATAATAGTTTTGCGGAAATCAAGAAAGTAAACTTTTCACTCGAGGGGAGACTTGAACCAAGGACCTCTCGTTCCGCAGCTGCTCACGCTAACCACGGGACCACGGCGCTCCTCAGCTCAGTGTCTCCTTGATGTTGCTTATGTTGCGTATGGACTACTCAGTTTGTATATTTTGCTTATTTTTTCATAGTTCCACAAAACTTCTTCCTGTTTTCTCGATTGATCTGTGTTCAGTTTTTCAAGGCCTATCCACTGTGCCAACTTATAACTAAATCTGAGGGGGGTGCGATGGGAAGTTTCCCTTGTGAGTAGTACCGTAGTGTAGTGGTTATGATACTAAACTGCTGAATGGAGGATCGTGAGCTCTAAACTCACTTGGACTGTACCATTTTAATTTCTGTCTTCTGTTCGAGTACATTCTAGCAGTACCCACAAATGTCAGCAGTCATTGTACTGGAATGTTCCGTAGCTCTATATATACTGTATGTGTTCTGGCCGGAGGCAGTTCGCTCCGCGCTCTTGTATGTGCAAGTGCCGAATAAACCTTCGTTAAGTGAAGTTAGTGTTCGTCATTCATCTAATTACACCTTCTGCTACGTGGCAATATTTACATGGAAGTAAGACACTGCGCGAAATTCGAAAAAGTTTGCAGTGAAAAATACAGGTCGGTATGATTTTGTGTTCGGTGCATATTACATAATATGTTGCTGCGTATGAAATTTAGCTGTCATATCGAATCTTTCTTTAGAGTTAGGTGCAGGTCTCTATCTGATGTAGCACACTCATTTAGATTGCGCAGCCCCAGCGATAAAACGAGAGTGAAATATCCGCAGAATTCCTCGTTATTTCATAAACGGCTGGAGACAGCGAAATGAGATTTTCGTAACTGACAGCATGCGAAGAGGAGAGTATTTTGCCGTATCGTTATTAGGCAAAACTTCATTATCTACCGCGTTATTCCACTAACTACAGGTTTTTTCGATGAAAGAATGTAATTTTTAGCGGCCATCGGTAGCTGGTGAAACGAGAAATGCTGTGGGTTTTGGAACAAAGTAAGTGAAGACACTACACGTCTACCGAGCGAGGTGGAGCAGTGGTTAGCACACCAGACTCGCATTCGGGAGGACGACGGTTCAATCCCGCGTCCGGCCATCTTGATTTAGGTTTTCCGTGCTTTCCCTAAATCGCTTCAAGCAAATGCCGGGACGGTACCTTTGAAAGGGCACGGCCGACTTCCTTCCCTAATCCAATGAGACTGATGACCTCGCTGTTTGATCTCTTCCCCAAACAACCCCACCCCAACACTACACGTCTCTTTTGTGCTGAGAATATGCTTTTTCTTAAGCTACTGATCTTACTTTCCCTCAGTTCTTCACATAATAAACTTAATAAGCCACTATTTCAGTCCGCCACGATAGCTGAGTGGTCAGCGTGACGGATTGCCGTCCTAAGGGCCCGGGTTCGATTCCCGGCTGGGTCGGAGATTTTTCTCCGCTCAGGGACTGGGTGTTGTGTTGTCTTCATCATCATTTCATCCGCATCCGGCGCGCAGGTGGCCCAATGTGGAGTCGAATGTAATAAGACCTGCACTAAGGCGGCCGGACCTGCCCTGCAAGGGGCCTCCCGGCCAAACGCTCTTTACCACTATTTCAGAATTCCCTCTCAACTGGGTCTGCACAACTTGTTGGTGAGGTGAGACTATATGAACTCCGCTGTGTTTTGGCAAAAGAAGCAAATTTTAACATGACAGCCAGAGGAATGTGTAGGTTTAACTCATGAGACTTCTCTGAAAGTCACACATGGTTAACAAGCCTGGGGGAAATAAATAGATGCATTTTCCGCTGAATTGTTTTTAAATGCTAACCAAAGCAGTGGTGGCAGTAGATCTTTTTGAATCGTGTAAATTATGTGTCCCTTCGGAAGTCAGATCTGGAAGCTGGAGAGATCCTGAGAGATTGAATAAGAGCCTCTGACCGTTCTTTCCACCAGCCTGTCGTCTTCTAAAGTTGTGTCCCCAGTCCCCAGCACAGAAGACAGCTTGTCGGTCGTAGGATCTTCTCCGGCTGATTCTGATACGCTGTCAATGTGAACCTGTGGTTGTGCTGTTTGTGGGATGCCACTTGCCCAGGTTAGTCTCTGTATCTACAGAGGGCAAGATCTGCAGTACTGACAATGATGGTAGGCGACACTTCTCATTAATGTATCCTGTTTGGTTATTATTCAAATAGTCACACATTTACACTGTCTTTTACGACACTCGACATAGCTTTCTTAGTTGTGTGGTAACTTTTCCACCCAACGTCTGAAATATGATACACGTGTCCGGCTCTCCGGTACGCACTAGACAGACTATTACATATTCACGTCTATGTTACGCACGATATAGAGTGCAACATGTCCGGCTCTGAATAACACCCGAAACAGAGTGACTTATTACATACTCACATCTAAGTAACACACGATACTGAGATACATGTCCCGCCCTCCAGAACGCCCGAAAGAGGGTGAATAGCGTAGCCGAAGTACTTTTCGTCTCCCAGGCCCGGCAAAGCGACCCGAGGGGTCCGAAGCACTTCGGTTGCAATATCGTTACTCTTATGTTTCTCAAAACGAGTGAAATTTAATAAACAAAAGCGATAGGCTCGTAGGGTAACCATGACAGATTGCCATACTAAAAACTGGGTTAAATACAACGAAAAGTACAGGGTTATTACAAATGATTGAAGCGATTTCACAGCTCTACAATAACTTTATTATTTGAGATATTTTCACAATGCTTTGCACACACATACAAAAACTCAAAAAGTTTTTTTAGGCATTCACAAATGTTCGATATGTGCCCCTTTAGTGATTCGGCAGACATCAAGCCGATAATCAAGTTCCTCCCACACTCGGCGCAGCATGTCCCCATCAATGAGTTCGAAAGCATCGTTGATGCGAGCTCGCAGTTCTGGCACGTTTCTTGGTAGAGGAGGTTTAAACACTGAATCTTTCACATAACCCCACAGAAAGAAATCGCATGGGGTTAAGTCGGGAGAGCGTGGAGACCATGACATGAATTGCTGATCCTGATCTCCACCACGACTGATCCATCGGTTTTCCAATCTCCTGTTTAAGAAATGCCTAACATCATGATGGAAGTGCGGTGGAGCACCATCCTGTTGAAAGATGAAGTCGGCGCTGTCGGTCTCCAGTTGTGCCATGAGCCAATTTTCCAGCATGTCCAGATACACGTGTCCTGTAACGTTTTTTTCGCAGAAGAAAAAGGGACCGTAAACTTTAAACCGTGAGATTGCACAAAACACGTTAACTTTTGGTGAATTGCGAATTTGCTACACGAATGCGTGAGGATTCTCTACCGCCCAGATTCGCACATTGTGTCTGTTCACTTCACCATTAAGAAAAAATGTTGCTTCATCACTGGAAACAAGTTTCTCACTGAACGCATCGTCTTCCATGAGCTGTTGCAACCGCGCCGAAAATTCAAAGCGTTTGACTTTGTCATCGGGTGTCAGGACTTGTAGCAATTGTAAACGGTAAGGCTTCTGCTTTAGCCTTTTCCGTAAGATTTTCCAAACCGTCGGCTATGGTACGTTTAGGTCCCTGCTTGCTTTATTCGTCGACTTCCGCGGGCTACGCGTGAAACTTGCCTGCACGCGTTCAACCGTTTCTTCGCTCACTGCAGGCCGACCCGTTGATTTCCCCTTACAGAGGCATCCAGAAGCTTTAAACTGCGCATACCATCGCCGAATGGAGTTATCAGTTGGTGGATCTTTGTTGAACTTCGTCCTGAAGTGTCGTTGCACTGTTATGACTGACTGATGTGAGTGCATTTCAAGCACGACATACGCTTTCTCGGCTCTTGTCGCCATTTTGTCTCACTGCGCTCTCGAGCGTTCTGGCGGCAGAAATCTGAAGTGCGGCTTCAGCCTAACAAAACTTTATGAGTTTTTCTACGTATCTGTAGTGTGTCGTGACCATATGTCAATGAATGGAGCTACAGTGAATTTATGAAATCGCTTCAATCATCTGTAGTAGCCCTGTATATAAATACGTAATGAGAGAAGTTAGGTGTTTTAATGCCTAGCACCCGAACGTGCCGACCCTTATTTAACATCCCGTTGTTTCCTTTTTTTTTTTTTTTTTCGTACCGCCTCTCGTTATGTTAGTTTCTATTACTGGTGTCAATGAGTTGCTGCTTTGCCTGCCTGTGAGCGGCAGCAGCAGCAGCGCTTATCAATATAAGCCCTGCCGCATTATATATTACTTCCCGGTCGTCGTGTGTCGTCCAGTTAGGTAGAACGCGCCAGCAGCGCAGCTCGGACTGGGCAAGGAGAAGGTTGTAACGCGCCAGCAGTGAAGTTCGGACCTGGCAGTCGGACAGTTGGGACGCGGCAGAAGCTCGGTCGGGTTGGAGCGGCAATGAGGTTCGGATAGCCATGACTCGCCCGACCGTCGCCGGCGCACATGGCTTCAGTGAGGACGGTCTCGGTTGATCGTCGGTTGGTCGTCTTACCGGACGGCGTGATTGCTCGCCGATCGCTTATGGGTCGGCGGTGTGTGTGTCTCAACTCGTGGTTCGTCCTTGTGGTTGCACAGTCACTGCTGTAGCATTGGTCGCGTTCTTCGTCCAAGTGTTTGTGATATTGTGTGTAGCCTGTGATGTCGACTGGCCAGTTACTTTAGTGCTGTCTCCGTGCTGGTGTGCAGCAGTTGGTAGGTTGGCGCAGTCGCGTCGTAGCAGCAGTGGGGCATGGAGCGCCAGGGAGGCGCGGTTAGCCATCACTCGCCGACGACCTCAATCAAAGTTACGTTCTAACAGTGGCCACTGACAAGGCGCGAACGTCGAAGCGCCTTTACCAGGCACTTCGAGGCCAGCCCACACCACATAAATTAGAGGACAGACGACCGTCGGTCATCTGGCACCAAGCTTGGGCTAATATCAACAACCCAGCCCTTCCCACGGAAGTTTCAGCGCTATGGTATCGTGTCGTCAACAATTTAATACCCACTAATCATCGACTGGCGGCTATCCGCCTACGGCCCTCGGCTGCTTGCGGCCGATGTGGTGACGTAGACACCAGAGAGCACCGTCTCTTATGCCCTCACGTCACAGAAGTGTGGGACCTTGCACGTGTGCTATTAGCGCTGATTGGTGGGACGACACCAGACAATGTGTCAATCGACTGGTTCCTCGCCCCTGATATTCAGACCAACCCCCGAACGCGACGTAACGGAATGGTGTGGCTCTTGGGCCACACCATTTTCACGATCTATGACCTTTCCCTCACCGATGCTGTCCCTTTCTTGGACTACCTTTGGAGCCAGCATCGCCTGGCGGAATCTGACCGGAAATATACGACTACCTTTGCAAGATTTCTGAAAGTTGCAATGGTTCATGGTTTTCAAAAGGTGTTCCGGGTTGACTAAGGCACCTTGTCCAGGAATTGCCTGAGTTTACCCCTAGATCCTTGTCACTCGGACTTTCAAACTATCATTGACTTGCCTATACCCAAGATTTGACACTGGCCTTCTGGGCATCACTAAAGTAGACGTTTCTATGATACTGCTAAGTTGGCAATTGGTAACATGGGAATTGTGTGAACCTTGTATAAAAAAAATTATTGGAATATTAGAAAACACGTAATATATCTTAGAGGATTATTACTTCGTTAATTCTATGGGCGATGGGATTAACTCGCCAGTTCCGTTTTCATTTGTGTGTGCTGCCGTCCCTGTTTTTACTTTGCCTTCATTTCTGTCTTTATTTATTTCTTTCTTTTAAGTTTCTAAACCATAACTTGCTTCACACCTGCAGAGAGGTGTATTTCTGAGTAGTGTGTCGTCGCTCCCCGGGGCATAGCAGAGTGTGCCTCCGTTTTTATTTTCGGTTCATGGCAATAAGTCTTGCTACTAACAGCACCCTACTTTACGTGCTGCGTCGACACTAGAGGATGGCGGCATTTTTGGAGAGGAAAAGGTAGGGCTATAGGGGAGGAAGGAGGCCCCAAAAAAAAAAAAAAAAAAAAAAAAAATTAAAAAAAAATAAAAATTGCCGACACACAAGATTTGATTGGGGGACCACTTTGGTTGATCGTCGGTCGGTCGTCTTGTCGGACGACGTGTATTTGGCCGACGATCGCTTACGGGTTGGCTGTGTGTGCCGACTCGTGATTCGTCCTTGTTATTGCACAGTCACTGCCGTTAGCATCGTCTAGTTCTACGTGCAAGTGTTCCTGAAACTGTGTGTAGTTCATGTGGTTTTGAATGACAAGTTAATTTAAATGTTGTCGGCGCACTGGCTCTGAATTGGTCGGTTGGCGTGGAGTAGCGAGGAAGGACACGATAGCCATCAGTCGGCCGACGATTTCAGACACACACGTCTGAGTGGCAACGACCTTGCTTGGCCGTTTGGTCGGTCGTCTGATTAGACGACGTCTTATTTGAGTCGTCCACCGCTTACGGGTTCTCTGTGATTCGTTCTTGTTGTTGTTCCAGTCTCCGCTGTTAGCATTGTTTGAGTTTTGGTGCAAATGTGGAGAGGAACTGATTTTGATCATTGGTCTGTTGACTGCTTGTCTATTGGGTTGCCGTCGCGTTGAGAATGGTTGGCAAGGCTGCCTGTTTCACCTAACAAAGCGTTAGCGTTTGATTGCCAGGCCGACCCTCGAACATCTGAGCGCCCTTTGGTCTACTGCCTTCTTTTTATTTGTTGTTGTTGTTGTTGTGTGTACTTCTATGGCTTCTAGAAGATTTTTTTAAAGTGAAGGTTGTTTCGCCCTTAAGGCGTAAGATTCTTTAGGCCGTCAGCCTAATTTAAAGAACTGTTTCACGTAAGGCCCTTGGTATTTAAAACAAATTATTAATGTTATGGAGTTTTAAGTGTTAGGCCTTTAGCTGATTTGAATTCAACTTGTTTGCTCTTGAAGTGTCTGATTCTTTGGGCCTTCAGCTTAACTAAGGAACTGTTTTAAGATAAGGCTTTGCCTTTTAAATTTCTGCTTTGCTCGAGTTTTGCCTAATTAAGAACTGTTTTACGTAAAGCCTTGGTTAAAAAAAAATTAATGTTGTTTAGCCTTAAGCCTTGGACTTTCAGCCGATTTTGAATTCAAATTGTTTGCTGTGAAAATCTCAGATCCTTTGGGCCTTCAACCTAAATAAAGGACTTTTGTAAGATACGGCTTGCCTTTTAAATTTCTAATTATGTTTGCGTTTTAAGATATTGGTCTTCAGCCGTTTTTAAATTAAAGTGTCTTTCTGCCGGCAATTAAGTCCCAAAGATTAAAGCTGTGTGTTAAAAAAAATTTTTTTTGGTCTCTTGTAATGTTTGATTAAATAATAAAGGTGTATGTTCGAGTGAAACTGACAGCCCCTTATTTTGGCCCCTTTCCACTTTTTAAGCTCCTGTCCTGCCCTGCGTGTTAAGCGGGCCGTGCAAGTACAATTGACGGACTCTGCCACAGGACTGGTACATACTGTACCATTTGTCGCTTGTTCCTCACTCCACTAATGTACCATATGCTAGTTCACGTGTATCGGGCTGCATGAAGGTGAGCTTCTAGCAAAATGAAATACTGGCGGCTACAGCCAGGAACATCACAGTGGTCACCGTGCAAGTGTGGCCGTGGAGGGCTCCACTTAATATTTACGAAACGTGTGAGCATAGGCTTCAGCTTAGAAAGGCACTTCCCCTGGTGCGGTCAGCATTTCCCCTACAGCGCCTGCCCTAAACCCCCACCAGTACTGCTCTCCCCATGTGTGCCCTGCGGACTGTACAGCTACTGCTGTGTGGACTCTACTTCTGCGATGTTTTGAGGGTGTCCTTGTGCCATGGCTTAGGGCCACTCACTCAGGTTCCCCGAGAAACTGGGATTACGGTGTGAGAAGGATACTGGACACGGAGTGTGGAGAGTGGTCCATTTTACGCCCGAAGGCATCATTGACATAGTGGTATCTGCAAAAATGGTTGTTTGTCGTGTTGAGTTCTTGGAGCTATACTGTGATGTAATGGCGGTGGTCTGTGGCCGGGAGTAGGCGCCTGCAGGGGCTGATGCCTTGTCAGCAAGGTATGACGTCACCCTGCAGGTCCTTGCGCCACGGCACGTGTTGTGCTGATGTGGCGACAGCATGGGGATGAGAAGGCGTCGCCTGTCCAGGCGCTGTAAGGTACAGTGCGTGCACCCTGATGATGTGTAAGCTGTAGACGCTCCTGTCTTCGAAGACTGCAAGCCGTTTTCACAGGGGGGCGAGAACACTATCTCCCCATTTCAGCTACGCTGACACGCTAAATCTTCTCTCTTAGCCCCGTAGAAAATGTCTCGGACTATTTGGAGCAGCGGGTGGAACTGCACAGTGACATGCCCACAGTTTGCTAGCTCTATGCCACGGAGCCTTATCTGTGAATGGGTTTTACCTGGATATGGCATACCCGAGGAAAACTTGTCGCCTTTCTTCCCGCCGAGTTGAGGTAATTATCATGTTTGCCGGCCGGAGTGGCCAAGCGGTTAAAGGCGCTACAGTCTGGAACCGCGCGACTGTTACGGTCGCAGGTTCGAATCCTGCCTCGGGCATGGATGTGTGTGATGTCCTTAGGTTAGTTAGGTTTAAGTAGTTCCAAGTTCTAGGGGACTAATGACCTTAGAAGTTAAGTCCCATAGTGCTCAGAGCCATTTGAACCACTTTTGAATTATCATGTTTAGCTGCAGAGTGACTTGCTATTAGCATGAGCTCCACAATTTTTTTCTAGCGTGCTTACTTTGCATTACATTACACGTCGCGGCACATGAATGATCTCAATTTTACTGATGATTCACGGGCACCATAAATATTATCCAAGAAACACATTTACCCAGCCCACTGGTGTCAGGCGTTCGTGTCATCAATGGCGTTTCAGTCAAGCCCATCCTTAGAGCTATGAGTGTCGTTAGTACACAATCATAAAAAATCTGGCAAAATTTCTTTTAAAACACTCGTAACTGCGATTCTTCTTTAGGTACAGAATTGCAGAATTGTTTTCTCCTCCAGTTCAAAAAAAATGGTTCAAATGGCTCTGAGCACTATAGGACTTAACATCTGTGGTCATCAGTCCCCTAGAACTTAGAACTACTTAAACCTAACTAACCTAAGGACATCACACAACATCCATGCCCGAGGCAGGATTCGAATCTGCGACCGTAGCGGTCGCGAGGTTCCAGACTGAAGCGCCTAGAACCGCTCGGTCACACAGCCGGCTCTCCTCCAGTTAAAGTGTGAACTACTACGCAGATTTCTACTTCCAATCAAATTTTCCCTTATGGAGGTTTTAAGTTCTGGTTGCTGTATTTCTGTCTCACCCAATTAATTCATTTTACAAAATTCTACCACTCACAGTACTATAAGTTGTTGTTTCTCCCGTATTACAAGAAAAAAGAAAATCCCTCTGTTTTGCGGAAGGTGAAGTTTTTAAAAAACGAATTCAAATGTTCCCAGAAATACCAAATTATAGCCAATGAAGGGTTTAGCAGTTGCGTTTAAGAGGCCATAGAACAGGCATAAAACATATCTAAACGCAGGAACACTCACACACGTCTGAAATGAGTGAAGAAACCTTTCAGAATGATGAGCCCGCTGATGCGATCAGGGTACAGGACGGAGTAGCCGGTTGTCACAGAAGTGGAAAGAAAAGAAACTGGCACCATCCCACATTCCCTTCCTCCTGTGTTATTTTCACGATCCTCTTCTTATCTGTGACCGCTCGCTTTATGACAAGGCACACAACAAACGAAGAGAGACAAACTAATAAAACAACATAATTCTCGCTCTACAAGTCACATATCTGTTTTCTGTTTAGTAGTCCGGTAACACACACACTCGTAACTTATCTGTGTGTATTAACATTTTCGATGTACCGTACCATTTCTGTTAGATGTCATTACTCTTATTGGACAGGAATGTAATAAGAAAATTGCTTAATATTAGTGAGACTGACATTTCTTAAATTCCACATATTCATTATTATTATTAAAATTATTATTATTATTATTATTATATTATATATTACTCACGCACCATACAAATTTTAACGTTTACTCACTGTGGAAGTCTGGTTAGGAGTAAGAGGGGACCTTGAAGGCCAGATGAAATAAATGCATAAATAAAGAAATAAAATGCATTATTTAGAATTAATCTTCTACTTTGTATGAAAAGTATACGAGCGAAATGAAAGAATAACAAGAGGAAAATTAATGAGAAGGAAACTGAGGAAAGGAGTATAAATGTTAGGTTTCTTTGCCCTTTTTACAGGTTTTTTTACAGTCACTTATTTTATTAGCAAAGTCGCAGTACATAATGAATAAGTAAAGTACAACACGTGCCTTGTAGCGTTTCACAAGTTGTTGAAAGAAACATAATATTTCGCTGTTTACATGAGATACTTTAAGTACATACAACAGTTAGTAATACAATTTTCGGAGGCAGCCTTTGAGAGTTGAAAAGGCGCTCCGAACCAAAGCGGTTTTTTTATATATTTCTTGGCGAATCTAATAACATACATTCTAAATATGCGAGAAACGCTTGAGATTCGGAAAAGTAACTTTTCGGCATGAATAATATGATGAAATCCAAATATTTTGGAAATTTGTGGTAAGCTTCTATGCGACCAAACTGCTGACGTTATCGGTCCCTAGGCTTACACACTACTTAGTGTAACTTTAACTTACGCTAAGGACAACATACACACCCACGCCCGAGGGAGGACTCGAACCTCCGGCGGGGGCAGCTGCGCGGACCGTGGCAAGACGCCAAAGACCGCGCGGCGAACCAAATATTGTTGAATTTGATAAATACTTAAATTTTTCAAATAAAATTAATCTGTTTTAATAAGAAATGCTCGCCTACAGAAGTTAATTTTGTTTACCAGTACTTTGGTATGCCCTTTTTCTTTTCTTCTGTTTCACAAATCATCTGAGGATGACGTTGCAATAGCTAAAAATTGGTAATACTGCCACTTGTGTGGCCTGAGGTTACAGTCCACTATAATAAAAAATTTTACTGTGTAGTCGCTGTGTTGTTGCTCTGTGACGGTGCGCCTAGGCCGTGTAACGTTTATCCCGTCTTCGTGACGCATCGTCCCCCCCACCCCCCCGCCTGACCTATCGATGCAGCCTGTCTTCCGAAGAGACAGTCCTATTCTGAGGAAAGTACAGACACGTCAAGGGCACAATACAAGCGCACAACGTTTTCATGGGGCGCCAGCTGTACGATGAGCTACGAAACGGAACAGAATACACACATTTAAATACACTAACAGGCCAGATTTCAAAGGCAACACACGACGAATACCGACGCATACTACCGCAACAGAAGACAAGACAATATGAGCGGGATAACAGGATTCCATAGCGTGGATCACGACACGGAAGACGACGCAGAGAGCAATAAACAGACAGTGCAGACGTCACGACATTTTAGTAACTCTAGACTGGTACTCGAGTTGGGCTAGGTTGTTTTGCGGGAGGAGACGAGACAAAAATGGTTCAAATGGCTCTGAGAACTGTGGGACTTAACATCTATGGTCATCAGTCCCTTAGAACTTAGAACTACTTTAACCTAACTAACCTAAGGACATCACACAACACCCAGTCATCACGAGGCAGAGAAAAGCCCTGACCCCGCCGGGAATCGAACCCGGGAACCCGGGCGCGGGAAGCGAGAACGCTACCGCACGACCACGAGCTGCGGACGGAGACCAGACAGCGGGATCATCGGTCTCATCGGATTATGAAAGGAAGTCAGCCGTGCCTTTTCGGAGGAACCATCCCGGCATTTGCGTGGAGCGATTTAAGGAAATCACGGAAAACCTAAATCAGGATGTCCGGACACGGGATTCAATCGTCGTCCTCCCGAATGCGAGTCCAGTGTGCTAGCCACTGCGCCACCTTGCTCAGACTGCTACTCGACTTAGACATGAATTTAACTGTAGGTATATTTAGCAATAATATGTTGTAATCATGAACACTGCACGTTATGCGAAGGTAGGTAGTAAAGTGCCGGCGCATTGTCGCAGATTGCCAAACCAACGGGTACAGAAAACATGTAAATAGTAACTAGAGCGCCGGCCGTGTTGGCCAAGCGGTTCTAGGCGCTTCAGTCTGGAACCGCGCGACCGCTACGGTCGCAGGTTCGAATCCTGCCTCGGCCATGGATGTGTGTGATGTCTTTAGGTTAGTTAGGTCTAAGTAGTTCTAAGTTCTAGGGGACTGATGACCTCAGAACTTAAGTCCCATAATGCTCAGGGCCATTTGAACCATTTTTAGTAACTAGATAAATAACATGGGGGTATTTTTGTATAAATTAACCTTAAAATTCCCCGCCTATTGTCGGAAACTGCGTACGGCAACGGGCACTATAAACTTGTAGATACATATATAGATACAAAAGTTACGACAGAGGAATGTAGTATAAGGAGCACCGTACTTACTAGCATGCAAAATGTCTGGGACTCAATGGCTCGGTGAAAATAGCGAGGTATTTACTCTCAGATATCCAGGTGCTGGGACTAACATCTTTAACTCTTTCCTATGTTTCTTTTTAATTAGGCACAGCCCCGAATCCTCCCGCGGTCATAAAAATGGTACGGAATCCTCCCAAGTCCGCAAGGGTGGGTAAAACGATGGGACGAAATCCTCCAGTTTGAAGCAGGTAGCAGTTGGAAACGTCATGAATACTCCAAGCAGGCAAAGGAAAGCATATCAAGTTACAGTAGAAGATGTAAAAAATTTTCACGTTTATTGTATGTTTAAAAGTTTTATCTTTTATCTTATTGAGATACAGTCCAGCCGGCACGGCGACAGCAACTAAGTCCCGCTCAAGGTGCCGCGCAAAGCGTGCGTAAGTGAATCAGTATTTGTTGTTTAAAACATGGGAGGGGTAGGGGAAGGAGGTAAGGAACATGGCAGAAGTAATTATATTATTGTCTATAATACAACATACAATGTGGGAGGATTCAGTCCTGTTACCTGCTTACCTACCTGCTTTCTGGAGGATTCGGGGCTGCGCCCTTTTAAATTCAACAACATATTTATATTTCCATTTCTAATTCGTGTATGATATTTTGATAATGTACAACGATGCTAAGAAAAGGGACAGAAATGAACAGAACTGCAGGTGGCGGAACACGAGCAACGGTATGATCGGATATGGGCGGAGGGTGGAACTTGTAATGGTACTTGAATTTCGTAACCATTACGGCACCTCACCTCAACCTCTCGATACCAGCAATATTCTACTGTGTTTCTGTAAAATAGTTAACATATTTCTGTGACAACATACAGATTTGATTTCATTAATGTAGAGGTACTTCGATACATCTATATGTATATATTGCAGTGATATTATTCTTATGTGTATTCTTTTTTTGTCACTATGATCTTTGACGTACTTGTAACTCTGATTTTTGGGCGCGTAAGCGGTTATTAGAGAGTCAAGTTTTGGTCGTCATGTTAAAAAGACGCAAATTGTAGTCAGTTTATGAAATGTGAACTTTAACAGTGAGGAAGATATTTTCAAGTATGTTTTATATTGTGAAGTGATGTTTTGGACGAGTTACGTGATATTGCAACAAAAGTAATAAAAAAGAAGTGTAACTTAAATTAGGAGTGCTGATTACTTTTTTATATCACCATTGCCCTAACTTGCAAAAGTTTAATCTTCAAGAATGGTTTATGAAACACATCTATAAAACTTTTGAATATCGCAGAATAACACCTAGGCCTCTTTGCATCCGAGCTTGGAATCTTCACCACCTAGATTTTCTACGATTCAGCCATGAGTTCACAACCAGACCAGCGTGGGAAACACGAAAAGATGAGTGCCTAGTTTATCCATTATTTAAGAAATGACTTTATTAACTGTGCTCTAATGACACCTGCCACATAATATAATTTTGTTGTTGCCCGAAAATGCAATATTTAGCAACTTGAGCAACACTGCTATCATAATTAATTTTTGACCTTTGTTGTGGTAGGGTTGTTAGACACTGCAATTCAGGTCCACTCGGGTACCATAAACCGATCACAACGGCCAAGACGCAATAAATGACCCACCGTAAGCAATCAGGTGGTGGGTCGGCAAAAGCAAGCAGCATGCGAAAAAAGAAAGTGTAACTGGAAGGTAGCTCTGATGGAGAGCACGTAGCGCCATTTGTCCTCCCGCCGCTCTTTGGTTCCTCCAGTGTAGCTCGGCCGTCGTTTCGGCCGCTTCTGGCGGCGCCGTCTTCAGTAGAAGAGCGGCCGCACGGGCATGGGCACGGGCACGGGCACGTGGCGTGTGACGGTGACGGTGTGCACCGTCTGCACGTGGTGTTGCACGTGGTCCGGCGGCATCTGCGGCGGCTGTACGTGCGCCCGCCTGCGCGCCTCCTCCCGCAGCGGCGCCTCGCGGTACAGCTCCACCAAGCGGCCTGCAACAGTCGGTCAGTGTGTTGCGGCTCAAGCTAAAGTGCGCGTCATTTACGACGGCTGCCGAGTTTAGGTTCGTTCTGCGCATCTGACGTCACAAAACACAGTCAGCCAATGAACAGAGAACGACGTTGCCAGAGCTCGACTGCAGTGCAGAGCACGAACGAGTGTTTTCAGTTTTAGAAACGTCCAGTCATAAATAAAGTAATTGAACAAAAGCAATGTCTTGCTATCAGACTTTCTATAAAAGAAAGTTCAGAAAAAGAATTCTTTATACCAATTGCTTCATATTCTGTCGATTAATTAAACCAAACAAGCAATAAGACTCCTAATTCATGCGATAGCAAGGAAAGATGTTTGTAGCATTCTCACGAACAGCGGTAATTGTTTATTTCCTGTTGTACTTCGACGAAACGTGAGTAATTCATAGTCATACCAACAGTGTTTTTGCGTGATATTTTAGTCCTCCAGGAATAGTGTTAACACCTGAGCTGTGTTAGCGTAATGGTTAAGGTGTTTGGCTGCTAAGCAAAAGGTTCAGAGTTCAAACTTTATTTGGTGCCTATTATTTTCCTTATTTAAAAGCAATATCGAAGTGTTCTACTTCATGAATTTTATTCGTTTGAATGTAATTTTTTGAAATTTCTAGTGGCAACTAAAATCGACCATACGGAAAGTATACACTGTGACTTGTACCTCTGCAAACTCTTCAAAATTTCGTGCAATGGTTTACTAACTTTAATGCTGCACAATAACTGCGTTGAACATCGAAACAAAATTAAGTCATTTATGGGGGGAAGGTATCAGTCAAGAAGATGTATAAAAATCAAATTTTTGGGCCAAACAGTTTTTGTGAAATCGAATGATAAAGTGTGTCAAAGCAGTCGAAACACCGTGTGTGCTCAGGCGAGCAGTGCAGTGATGACAAAATTGCGCACAGCGCAGAATGCGGGGAGCACGTCTCTGTAGCAGCGAAAGGGTTATTGCGGCCGTGGTGGCTTTACTTCATAAACTGCGCGCTACCCCCTAAACGTAGGTTTGCGAACTATACTATACTATACTATGGCGCTGCTTCTCTTAGCGCCTATAACGGGCAACACAGCAAACTCCCGCGTCTGGGCGGGCATGCGCAAGCCGCCAAGATAAAAGAATTGAACTATAGCACTGAAGCTTCCCTGACCTCAGGCTAACTGAACCTGCCGGTACCGGATGTATGTTTCGTCCTGTGACGTAATGCTTTCGCGTCTGACGTCATATCGGTTGGTACACAAGTTCGTAGCGTTTTCTCCGTAAATTTAACAAACGCAACAGATACACATAACAGAGACTTCAGTCATCAACGATATATTCTCCATCATTATTTACAGCAGTTTGCGAACGCTAGGGTATTTTTTCGATCCCACGAATGCAGAAATCGCGTAGTTTTCAGGTCGAGCGATATTCGGAGCGCATTTTCCATCCGGTAAGGAAGTTCGTCGAAGGAAGAGAGCGGAAGGCTGAAAATCTGAGGACGTAAGATGAGGGGAATAAGGTGGATGCGGAATGACTTCTCAACAAGATTCCTGTATACCGTTTTTTGTCAGTCAAGCACAGAGGTTCCCAACCAGGGCGTAATTATCCCCTGAGGGGTAAAATGAAATTTTCTGAGGGATAAAAATTAAACAATTCGATTCTGTTTCAGTCACGAAACTAAATTATTTTCAGAAGATCATTAGGATGTGCACTAAGGCCATTGTCCGCCTCCTTCTCCCCGCTGCAATGGCGGACATGCCACCGCCTTTCGGAATTGTCCCGTGTATCTTGATGAGCGGGCTGCCAAGTGACCTGGGTAAATGTGCCTTACTCAGTCGCTTGCAAGTTACTGGCTAGTCGAAAACCCTGCATTCTCCCATCTGGCGCCTATAGTTCTTGTTATCCTTGTAGGACATGGCCATGCAGACATGCGACCTCCAATTCACCTCTGAGGTTGTGAAATCGCCCAGTTTCAAGGTAGCAACGCTATCCTCCCCTCCAGCTGTGCAACAAGCCGTTAAATTCTCACCTCAAGGGGCGAAGCGACCAGCTAAACAACCAGTGGGCCGAAAACGACAGGAGTATTCCCGTGAAGACTTCCTCCGTCCCTCCAACCAAACAACACCCGAGTCTTCCTCTAACCAGAAAGGCTCGAAGAAGTTCACCAAAGGCAAGCGGTCTTCTCCTTCGCCAACTTGAAGATCCTCTTCGACGGTGTCGCCTGTGATACCTTAGACCGTCCGGCCCCTGTGTCGCCGGTGCGCACCACCAACCGTTTTTGAGCGTTGGGCTCCACAGACCGACCGCACAAGCAAGCCGATGTTTCTGTGGATCCCATAGAGCAGGATCCTCCTACTTCTGTGCCCTTTAGTAGCGACTCTTTACAGGCTGTCTTTCGGCAGCCGCCGAGGTGACACCCCTATATCTCTTCCTCATCATGACTATCCTCCAATGGAATGTTCGCGGCCTTTGGTCCCACAAAGAGGATTTACTGCTGCTTTTAGCACTGCAGCGTCCCCTTGTACTCTGCCTTCAGGAAACGGAATCGCGCCCTCACGACCGCTTTGAGCTTACACATTTCTTAACGATTTGTTTTGACCTTCCTCCTGAGGTCAGCATTCCATCTCATGGGGGCATCATGCTCCTCACACGGGATGACATTCATAGTCACTTCATTTCCCTGACTAACTATCTTCAACCTGTTGCAGTTCGCCTTTTCCTTCCGCACCTGATTTTTTTCTCTCTGTACCATTTGTGTCCCTCCGTCATTCAGTGTCACCAGGGCAGACTTCCTTCAGCTTATTGGGCAGCTGCCTCCCCCATTTTTGCTACTCAGTGACTTTAATGCGCATCATCCCTTTTGGGGTTCTCCCAGAACCTGTCAGAGAGGTGCCCTCTTGGCTGACCTTCTTAACCAATTTAACCTCTACTGCCTTAACACTGGATCACCCACTTTCCGACTCACATGTTCCCATTTGGCCCTCTGCTTGTGCACTGCCCAGCTTACCCATCGTCTTGAGTGGTCCATGCTTTCTGACACCTACTCGAGCGACCATTTCCCGTGTGCTATCCGTTTGCTGACTACTACCCCATCCACGTGCACGCCCAAATGGAAGCTTACTAAAGCTGACTGGCAGCTTTATTCCTCCCTGGCAACCTTCGAGGAACAAGATTTCCCTAGTTGTGATGACCGAATATCTCACAAACGTTATCCTTACTGCTGCAGAAAATTCCTTTCCTCGCACTTCCTCTGTACCACGTCGTGTCCCAGTCCCTTGGTGGCATACCGCGACGCAGTTTACGAGCGGAGACGTGCTCTCAGAGTTTTTAACCGTCATCCTATGATGACGGTTAAAATGACTTCTCAATCTAGAGGCAACCCAACCGACAGACAGGCGACCGACCAAGCAACCAAATCAGTTCCGCTCCACGCAACCAGCAAAACCACAAGATTTCAATACACTACACACAGAATATTGGCGCCCACACCGACCAACAACACCTCAGCTGTCGAACTACACGCCGTACTGGACAGCAACAAGACGACGAGGAAAATACACTGCCGAAAATTACGTCAACGGCCAGGACAGGTAATCAGAACGTCAACGGCCATAAGGCAGAAGATACCGCTGGTGAACTTCCATAACAGGGAATAAATTAAATTTGACAGGAAGACGGCTGGAATCTTAGCCGACTTGAAAACACACACGTCGTTGCTCGCTGGAATGTCCCAAAAGCGACAACCAGGATCAAACGAAGAAAAGTAAACACGTTAAGTGAGGACTCAACTCTCATGTCCAACAGCAGTGGGCGACGAACTTCGTAGCACTCGCAACCAGCACCTCAAACTCCGACCGCGCGTGCACACCGCCAGCGGCTCCAGCCTGACCACGCGCGACGGCGGCTTGCTTGCTGCTCCACGCCAACCGACCGAATGCACTGCTGGTTCGTCGCTGATGACTGCACTGCTGGTGCGTCTCCCACTCACTGCCAGACACGCGACGACCTGGAAATACTATCGGTCGCTCCAGAGACGGCACGGCAGCGCACTTATCGATACGCGCTGCTGCTGCCACTCATGTGTAAGTAAGACAGGAAGTTAGTGACGTCAGAAAATGGAACAAGAAAACGAGGCGGCAGTACCGTGATAGAAGATGACGCACAATAAATGGCATGAACACGATCCGTGCACGACTCACTGGAGCACCTAAACCTAATATGACGTGTGCGAACGTTGTACCCAGACGACCCTTACATATCAAATACCATAGCCAAAATGTGAGTGGGTAGCCGAAAAGCAAACAACCCGACACACAGTGAAAGAATATCCAAATCAACGATTTTCTTGCATCAACAGATGAGGCGACTGAATATATCCAATGCATCCATGTTAATTTGTAACTAAGTTTGGCACACAATATGCACATGTGCATATGAACTATGCTAACGTTGTTGTTTGTGAAATTATATCTATTACGGTGCACACCGTATTATAAACGTACGAATAAATAATGTGTTGGTAGGGACCTATGAAGCTTAACACTGTCACTTTGCCAGCAGAGCCCTTTTGACTCGCTCTCAAAATGCGCCCGGTGGATATGAGCAGACAGGACCAGCTCAGCCCTCTGCGCCACTCACCGGCTATTTCCTCGGCGCGGCGGCTGCTGAACAGCGGCGGGGATCGAAGCTCGGCCGCCAGCTCCGGAGCCGGCTCCTCCCACACCTCCTGGAACGTCGGCGCCAGCACACGGCGTTTCGCCGCCATACCGCCGCTCGTCGTCAGGATGAGAATCACCACCACCAGCTGAAAGCGAGAGAACGTCCGCTCCTGCAAGCAGCACGCCTTTGCATTAACAATATGGCACACCTTTGCCTAGTAAAGGAAAGCAGTGATCTGGAAATAACCTCTGTCGTCTAGTTTGTGTGCCAAGTGGATAGTAATGTAGATTTAGAACTCCTACTGAACACTGTCTGGGAACACTTGGCGTAATCTTGGGTTTAAGGATCAACAAAGCAAAGACGTAAGTTACGAGTATTGTGATAAATGAATACACAGCTCTCTGCAATGGAACTCTGTTCTTTGCCCTCAAAGAATTATTAGGCAATAGCAACCTATAGAGTTATCCCCCCCTCCCCCCCCCCCCCCCCCCCACACACACACACAAATTAACAATCCTCAAACCTACTGTTACTCTCTCTCTCTCTCTCTCTCTCTCTCTCTCTCTCTCTCTCTCTCTCTCTCTCTCCCTCCCCCTCCCTCCCTCCCTCCCTCCCTCTCTCCCCCTTTTCACATACAACACGCACATACAGAAAAAAATTACTTGTAGTAATAATAATAATAATAATAATAATAATAATACTCTCCCTTTTCACATACAACACGCACACACAGAAAAAAGTACTTATAGTAGTAATAATAATAATAATAATAATAATGAAAAATACCGTCAGCCATGTGTTTTTACGGCTGGTAGACAGCTCAGTAAATAGTGTTTGACAGTGATGAAGGTGAGGAAAAAGAAAACGTAAGTGAAACACACACGCATACACACAGAATTAATTAATTTCAGGCATAGAAATAACAATTTTCAAATCGTAATTTTTACTTAAACAATTTATCTACTTTAAGGTGTAAGTGGTTGCAGATGACAAACTGTGGAACAAAACAATCACTGTAAAAACAATACATCACCATGTGGTAAAAAGGTGTGAATTCATAATTTTTGTGTTTTTCAAAAATCTGTAATTACGATTTAAAAACTAATAGTTACATGTATACAAACAATGAACAACATTCTTTATCTTTAACAGTCATAAAATAAAAGTCCACCGAAGATGCTGCAACTGCAGTGAAACATGTTTGGGTTAAAAAAATTGTGTTTTGGAAAAGGCCGACCCTATCCAAAACCATATGTATAGTATTAACACTGGCTGAAAGGAGAGTAGCTGTTAATTTCAAGACAGAAACCGTACAAAAATTTTGCTTTCTAGGAAGCAAGAACACAACACTGCTTGACAAAACAAATCAATTAAAAATAAAATAAAAAATGAAACACCCAAAAGGGCTTCCAGCGTTTTTTCTCCAAGTTCGGGGCTTTATTGTGAAAACTAACAAAAAAATTATGATTCATAGTATTGCCCATCACTGACCGCTACATTCTGCCGTCTTTCGGATAGCATACGAATCTCTTGGCGGAAGAACTTGGCGTGTTTTGTGGGGATCCATGAATCGATTCAATTTTGCCCTTGTTCATAAGATCGGAAGTGCTGGACAGCCAGACTATATGCTACTGATCGAAAAAAGTGGCAGTCAGAGAGAGCAGCATATGGAGAATACGGCGGGAGGAGTAGCACTTCTCATTTCAACGTTTCCATGTGTATTTTTACGAGTTTTGCGGCGTGGGGTCGAGCACTGACATGCTGCAAAATTACCTTTACGTGTCTATCGCTGTATTGTGGCCGTTTTTGTTTCAGTGCTGGGCTCAAAGGCATCAGTTGCTTTCGATAATTGTAACCTGTGACTGTCTTCGTCTGTTTGAGTAGCTACGAAAACGTTCTGTCTTCCACCGCCATGCCGATCTTCGACATCAAACTCACCGTTCTTAAGGAGTTAAAAACATTCTCTGCACGTTCTTCCACTAACAGCATTCTTACCCAGCATTGTAAGAGCCACAGCCGCAGACTTCTTCATGTTAAAGCAGAAAATTAAAACTTCCCGCAAATGGTGAGAAATGGGTACGCATGTTGACGTACTTAATCGAGAATAACCTTATGATTGCAACGAATGGAGTGGCATGCCTGTTCTCCAGACCTAAACCCCATCGAGCACGTCTGGAATGCTCTCGGTCGACGTATCACTGCACGTCTTCAAACCCCTAGGACACTTCAGGAGCTCCGACAGGCACTGGTGCAAGAATGGGAGGCTATAGCCCAGCAGCTGCTCGACCACCTGATCCAGAGTATGCCAACCCGTTGTGCGGCCTGTGTACGTGTGCATGGTGATCATATCCCATATTGATGCCGGGGACATGCGCAGGAAACAGTGGCGTTTTGTAGCATGTGCTTCGGGACTGTTTTCTCAACTTATCACCAATACCGTGGATGTACACATCTGTGTCGTGTGTGTTCCCTATGTGCCTATGCTGTTAGCGCCAGTTTTGTGTAGTGCCACGTTGTGTGGCACCACATTCTGCAATTATCCTTAATTTATGAGCATGAGTGTAGCTCCCACTTACGATCTAGGCTGGTGATGGTTGGGCTGCTTACCATTTCGGCGCCTGGAGCAGCTGCTGGTAACCGTGGCTTGTCTTCTGGCAGACGCCTTGGAGACGCCAGCACCTTTATAAGAGGCGCAACGGAGGGTCCTCCCAGCTGTAAAGTTGTAGTCCCGGGCCGCCGCCGTGTCCCGGTTCCGCAGCTGCCTACGGCCGACCCCTCCCCCCTGCCCCCTCCCCCCCCCCCCCCACACACACACACATACACCAAGGACCTTTCCGCCCTGCTGAGGTCGCGACAGCAAACACTGAGAACAACCGTACGTACCCAAGGTAACCGGACCAGCTGCAAGTCACTAGCAAGGGGACCTTCTGTGCCTCTTCGAATTTGTTCATACTGCCAGCACTCCTACATCAATTTCATTTTTCTCGAAAAAGTTGACTTTGAAACTCTCAGAGGGCTATTAAGCACAAAACATTTCACTTTAATTGAATCGCCCATAGTTGAATGGTCATATATGTATTCTTCGGTGTTTCTATATTACCTCAGCCCTCAGTATGAGTCCTAATTTTTCTTCTTCATCTGGCCGCTGTGGCCGACCGGTTCTAGGCTCTTCAGACTGGAACCACGATGCTGCTACGATCGCATGTTCGAATCCTGCCTTGGGCATGGATGTGTGTGATGTCCTTAGGTTTAAGTAGTTCTAAGTCTTAGGGGACTGATGACCTCAGATGTTAAGTCCCGTAGAGACATTTGAGCCATCTTCTTCTTTTTCTTCAGTCTATCTCAATCCATTGCTGTATACAGGCCTCTCGCGTACGTTTCCATTGTCTTCGCTTCTGAGCCACCTAGTACCAGTCAGCACCTTCACGTCATCGAGCGGTCCCTTTTGGGGGTTTTCCAATCCGTCTCTTTTGGTCCTGTGACCTCGAGCGGTGTCTATGGATCTTGACCCCATTTCCATCAGTCCATTCACTTCTTTTTTACTCCTTTCATTACCAGGACTGTACTCTCCTTATATCTTCATTTCTTTTCGATCTTCCCATGTACATACATGCCCTCTTCTTAGGAATCTTACCTCTTTAGCCTTTATTCTACTTTCTTGGTGTCTTGTTGTTGTTCATCCTTGTCGCGCGGCATTAGCCGAGCGGTCTTAGGCGCTGCAGTCATGGACTGTGCGGCTGGTCCCGGCGGAGGTTCGAGCCCTCCATCGGGCATGGGTGTGTGTGTTTGTCCTTAGAATAATTTAGGTTGAGTAGTGTGTAAGCTTACGGACTGATGACCTTAGCAGTTAAGTCCCATAAGATTTCACACACATTTGAACATTTTTTTGATCCTTCACGTCCATAAGTAAGGCTTGGTACTGCTATTATTCTACAAAACTTCAGGTTTGTTTTTTTCCTGGCTTTATTCCGCATACTTTTTATGATGGTTTCACATATGGAAGTAATTTAATTTTTGGTCCACTTCTTGTTTATATTCGTAAATGATGTCACATCCTTCATATTTAAAATGTTGTACATGCTCCAACATTTTATTATTCAAGATTATTTTAGGCCTTACTGGTCTGCCCTGAAATGCCATCACTTTCGTTTTATTTGCTGACAGTCTTAGGTTGTAATTTGAGGCTATCTTGCTGCAACTTATAGACCCTCTTCTGAAGTTATCTTCATTCTCTGTAATCAGAGTTACGTCATCTGCATATAAAATTACATTTAGTGTAGTGTAGGACTAAATGAACTAAGGAAAGATTCAGGTATATATAACTTAAACGAGAAAATAGAGGAAAAACTGGAAGTACATCGCCATTCTGTCATGCAGTGAAACATCTTGTAGTAACATCGGTAGAACATTACGTAGGAAATCAGCATACATTGCACCATTTAGACTGCTATCGATAAAATGGGGGCCAATTATACTTCCTCCCATAATGCCGCACCATACATTAACCCGTCAAGGTCGCTGATGTTCCACTTGTCGCAGCAATCGTGGATTTTCCGTTGCCCAATACTGCATATTATGCTGGTTTACGTTACCGCTGTTGGTGAATGACGCTTCGTCGCTAAATAGAACGCGTGAAAAAAATCTGTCATCGTCCCGTAATTTCTCTTGTGCCCAGTGGCAGAACTGTACACGACGTTCAAAGTCGTCGCCATACAATTCCTGGTGCATAGAAATATGGTACGGGTGCAATCGATGTTGAAGCATTCTCGACACCGACGTTTTTTTTCCCGATTCTCGCGCAATTTGTCTGCTACTGATGTGCGGATTAGCCGCGACAGCAGCTAAAACACCTACTTGGGCATCATTTGTTGCAGGTCGTGGTTGACGTTTCACATGTGGCTCAACACTTCCTGTTTCCTTAAATAACGTAACTATCCGGCGAACGGTCCGGACATTTGGATGATGTCGTCCAGGATACCGAGCAGCATACATAGCGCACGCCCGTTGGGCATTTTTATCACAATAGCCATACATCAACACGATATTGACCTTTTACTCAATTGCTAAACGGTCCATTTTAACACGGGTGATGTATCACGAAGCAAATACCGTCCGCAATGGCGGAATGTTACGTGATACCACGTACTTACAAGTTTGTGAATATTACAGCGCCATCTATCACAAAGCGAAAAAAGTGGTCCAACTAAAACATTCATATTTCTTGATGTACTACACGAATATGTAACAAAAATGGGGGTTCCTATTTTAAAAAACGCAGTTTATATCCGTTTGACTTATGGCAGCGCCATCTGGCGGGCCAAACCATAGCGCCATCTGGTTTCCCCCTTCAAGCTAGACGAGTTTGGCTCTTTGTAGTTTTTTCGTTTGATGCTTATTTCGTGAGACATTTGGGCCGGTCACTGTCAATGGACCACCCCGTATAGTTATAATACGTTAAATGAGAGACATGGCTTCTAATTTTTATTTAAAGCTGGAAGTCTACGGAGGTTATACGAAGAAACAAGGAGGCGTTTCTCACGCAGATCGATGATCTCAAAACGGATTTCACGAATCTTAGAATTGCAAAGGTCACTGGTGGAGGGGCGTCAAAGTTGTCCAAAACACTCGCTTTTGACAGAACTATTTCTCCTGATTGCTTTGTAATGCATGAGGCACAGAAGGAAAATATGAGAAACTTTTGAAGGATATTAAAGAGTAGGCACTTGATTTGAGGCGAAAGAAGACTGTAAAAGCTTGGATTGTTTACATTAATGAATTTATTTCATTTAATTTTTTTTAAATAAAAGATATCGGTGGCATTCTAATCCTGTAATCACCACGTCACTGATTCTGTTGTCGATAGAAATAAATTTAACAAACTTTTAGTTGAATTCAATATTTTTTATCATATCAAAATCTTAAGTCACATATCTGTATTAATAATATTGTTTAAACAAGGAACTTACTTCATTTTACTTGCAAATCACACGGAAGAATGAGTATTCATAATGAAATGGAATCTGGTACAAAAACGAGCAACATTAGATAGAAAATAAAACAGTTTTTTAGGGATCAGTACCTCAATCGGTTAAAACGAAACTTTATAGGTTCACTTTTTGCCTGTCCGTCTGCCTGTTAAGAACCCTTTCTCTCAGAAACGGGTAGACTATCAAGATGAAATGTATGTCACACACTAAGTTCTATAGTGTATTGGCGTTGTAAAAAATTGAAAGTTCTAAGTCAATGTAATCAAAAGATACGGTCATTCGTGTCACATGTTTTGATACTCACAAACTCACCCATCAAACCTGTAGAGTACTTCCCGTTGACAACGAATCATGAAATTTGACAAGAAGCAAACTTTCACAGTTCAGGTAAAGAAAAAAATCCTATGATTGGTAATTTGTAATTATATAACACGAAAAAATATTTTTATGTCATTTGTCATCCATTGTCTGTCTGCCCGTTTGTTACGAGCAATTTTCTCACAAACTACAACGGCAAATGCGAAATTACACAAAAAATTGAAACTTAAAACTTGAACTTTAAACATTTTCTAAAATCCCGGAATTGCCAGGGCCGATATCGTGCCAGTATCGACACCTGTAACAGGAAAAAATCGCAGAGATTCTCGATTGTTGGGAAGGACGAACTGTCTGTATACAGAATTAAGTTTCTTGATGCACTAATTTAACAACAGCCGTATGTGTAGTAGAAATTTATTTTATGAACTTCTTGTGTGCTACCAATTTCGGCATTACATTGATGCCATCTTCAGGCCCCACACGTCATAGTCGTAAAATCGCTGTACACGGAAGGAGCCATATAACTGGAACTCTTGGATCCTGTGTCGCCAGGCCACCGAGAGCTGTTGCATAGCGATTTAATTCACGGATCCAGTTATATGGCTCCTTCCGTGTATAGCGATTTTACGACTATGACTTGTGGGGCCTGAAGATGGCATCAATGTAATGCCGAAACTGGTAGCACATAAGAAGTTCATTTCTACCATACATACGGCTGTTGGTAAATTAGTGCATCAAGGAATACATGCCAGCCGTTGTCCCACGGCCCATGATGGATCAACAAAGTCGATTAAGTTTGTTCGGAGAACTGCGAGTAATAGTCTCACTTGGCCAGTTTTTCGCTAGCGACTATGAAAATGTAAACATGAAACTACAAACAAAAATATAACGAAAATGTTTAATTTATTATGAATAATCGGATCAGGCGATAAGGGAATAAACAATGGTTCAAATGGCTCTGAGCACTACGGGACTTAACTTCTGAGGTCATCAGTCCCCTAAAACTTAGAACTACTTAAACCTAACTAACTTAAGGACATCACACACATCGAGGCAGGATTCGAACCTGCGACCAAGGCGTTCGCGCGATTCCAGACTGTAGCGCCTAGAACCGGTCGGCCAATCCGGCTGGCAAGGGAATAAAAGTGAATGCTATTTTGATTAGGAAGTATTTGTTAAGTAAAAGTTAAATTCGATAATAAAGTACTGAACCGAATTACAAGTTGAAAGATATGCCTGTAGCGATAATAAAGGGCCCACAGCCTAACTACATAAAAACCTATTCATCTTAACATCATCCATTCACTGCTGTCAAAGCACAAATTGGCAGGTGCCGTTCTGCAGGTATTCTGCAAACCCAGACCCTTTCATCGTTTCGCCACAGCGCACAGCGTGATTCACCGCCGTTCTGCGGCGTCGCTCTTTACGCCACCTCAAGAGTCGTTTAGCGTTGACAACAGAAACGTATGGCTTGTGAGGAGTCGCTCGACCATCGTACCCCATTCTCTTTAACTCCGTTGCGGTATTTGTGTTAGTGTCCGCCCCCGTTAGCTGAGTGGTCAGCGCGGCGAATGCCACGCCAAGGGGCCCGGGTTCGATTCCCGGCTGGGGCAGGAGATTTTCTGAGCTCAGGGACTGGGTATTGTGTTATAATCTCCGACGCGCAAGTCGCCCAATGTGCCATCGATGGCAATAAGTACTTGCCCTCGACGGCCGAACTTCCCCGAATGGGAGAGTCCTGGTCCACAATGCCGTACGCTCATTTTCATTGTGTTAGTCGTAGTGCTGGCAGCACTTTGGGCCGCACGAGTGATATCTTTCGGTGATTTGATGTGATTTTCTTTTCTTCTTCTTTTTTTTTTTTTTTTTTTACAGCTACCCTCCGTAATTCTGTATGACCCCTGTCCGTTAGTACATGAGGTCTGTCTGGTCTTGGTTCAGCCGTGGTAGTTCCTTCGTGTCGCACATCACAGTCACACAACACTGAGAGTTCAAAAGCCCCTCATGTATTTGTTACTCATATGAAGTCCAGTGACTATAATCCTTTTCGGAAGTCAGTGAACTCTCGCGACCGACCCAGCCTGCCGTTAACTGCATCTCTATTCAATACTATTCTGTCCACCTCCTTTTACACTACTGGCCATTAAATTGCTACACCAAGAAGAAATGCAGATGATACACGGGTATTCATTGGACAAATATATTATACTAGAACTGACATGTGATTACATTTTCACGCAATTTGGGTGCATAGACCCTGAGAAATCAGTACCCAGAACAACCAACTGTGGCCGTAATAACGGCCTTGATACGCCTGGGCATTGAGTCAAACAGAGCTTGGATGGCGCGTACAGGTACTGATGCCCATGCAGCTTCAACACGATACCACAGTTCATCAAGAGTAGTGACTGGAATATTGTGACGAGCCAGTTGCTCGGCCACCATTAACCAGACTTTTTCAGTTGGTGAGAGATCAGGAGAATGTGCTGGCCAGGGCAGCAGTCGAACATTTTCTGTATCCAGAAAGGCCCGTACAGGACCTGTAACATGCGGTCGTGCATTATCCTGCTGAAATGTAGGGTTTCGCAAGGATCGAATGAAGGGTAGAGCCACGGGCCGTAACATATCTGAAATGTAACGTCCACTTGTAGCGGGACTTTGAATTTCGCCGCGCTACACTCGTTCCCTCAGATAAAAAATATCCCATCGCAGCGGTATGAGCGCCAGACGGCAGAGAAAATACCAAAATTGTAACCTTTTTTTGTTTTTCTATCCGTTTTCAATTGTCTCTTGATAGCAGTAGCTTAAGGCAGACGTGAGCTGATTAAGACGAAAAAACTTATTAATGTGTAGACATTGTGGAAGTTGTGAGAAATTCGGAGGATGGAGAGAAGCAACTAAAATAAATTGCATTTAATAGCAAGACGGTTTTGTGTACATTATAAATTCCTGGACAATCAAACTTACTGCAAGATTTCGGAGCCGACTTTTCACCCAGAAATGAAGGAGACGCCGCAAGAAAGAAGACAAGTTAACCTGGTAAAGGATGATTTATGTGCGCCACTTCCCCCTGTCAGTTACATTCTGTTATTCTCTGTTCCTTTTAAAAAAAATTGTAGTGGAAATTGGTTTAACTTTTGCTCAAAAACGCCACAAGGACCACCCCAACAATAGCTTTTCCGAATAACGAAGTCCGATCTGCATTCTTTTCATTTTTTTCCCTTTTTCACGGTCTCTCTTCTCCCCTATTTTTTTTTATTAACCACTACACACTGTTCGAAGTGCCGTCAACGCGGTGCCGGCCGAAGTGGCCGTGCGGTTAAAGGCGCTGCAGTCTGGAACCGCAAGACCGCTACGGTCGCACGTTCGAATCCTGCCTCGGGCATGGATGTTTGTGATGTCCTTAGGTTAGTTAGGTTTAACTAGTTCTAAGTTCTAGGGGACTAATGACCTCAGCAGTTGTCCCATAGTGCTCAGAGCCATTTGAACCATTTGAACCGTCAACGCGAATAAGAGGTAACCGAGGCGTGTAACCAATGGCACCTCATACCATCACGCCGGGTGATACGCCAGTATGGCGATGACGAATACACGCTTCCAATGTGCGTTCACCGCGATGTCACCAAACACGGATGCGACCATCATGATGCTGTAAACAAAACCTGGATTTAATCCGAAAGAATGACGTTTTGCCATTCGTGCACCCAGGTTCATCGTGGAGTACACCATCGCAGGCGCTCCTGTCTGTGATGCAGCGTCAAGGGTAACCGCAGGCATGGTCTCCGAGCTGATAATCCATGCTGCTGCAAACGTCGTCGAACTGTTCGTGCAGATGGATGTTGTCTTGCAAACGTCTCCATTTGCTGACTCAGGGATCGAGACGTGGCTGCACGAAACCGTTACAACCATGCGGATAAGATGCCTGTCATCTCGACTGCTAGTGATACGAGGCCGTTGGGATCCAGCATGACGTTCCATATAACACACCAATTCCATATTCTGCTAACAGTCATTGGATCTCGACCAAGCCCGCATCTCGTGGTCGTGCGGTAGCGTTCTCGCTTCCCGCGCCCGGGTTTCCGGGTTCCATTCCCGGCGGGGTCAGGGATTTTCTCTGCCTCGGGATGGCTGGGTGTTGTGTGATGTCCTTAGGTTAGTTAGGTTTAAGTAGTCCTAAGTTCTAGGGGATTGATGACCATAGATGTTAAGTCCCATAAAAAAAAAAATCTCGACCAACGCGAGCAGCAGTATCGCATTACGATAAACCGCAATCGCGATAGGCTACAATCCGACTTTTACCGAAGTCGGAAACGTGATGGTAAGCATTTCTCCTCCTTACACGAGGCATCACAACAATGTTTCACCAGGCAACGCAGGTCAATTGCTGTTTGTGTATGAGAAATCGGTTGGAAACTTTCCTCATGTCGGCACGTTGTAGGTGTCGCCACCGGCGCCAACCTTGTGTGAATGCTCTGAAAAGCTAATCATTTGCATATCACAGCCTCTTCTTCCTGTCGGTTAAATTTCGCGTCTGTAGCAAGTCATCTTCGCGGTGTTGCAATTTTAATGGTCAGTAGTGTACTTTGTCGGGTTGGGCTCTCGTAACACGTAAATTTCGCCTTATATAGGGGTGTGCGGGTGGAGGGAAGAAAGGAAGGAAGGCAGGAAGATTAGGTTTAACGTCCCGTCGACATCGAGGTCATTAGAGACGGAGCACAAGCCCTCATTGTGGAAATAATGGGGAAAGAAATCGGCCGTGCCCTTTGAAAAGAGCCGTAGCGATTTGGGGAAATGGCGGAAAACTTAAACCAGGTTGGCCGGACGCGGTTTTGAACCGTCGTCCTTCCGAATGTGAGTCCAGTGTGAGCTGTGCTGCGGCTCGCGTTGGTGCTGTTTGCAGGTTTCCGCCCTCTGTTGCAGGCCAGACGGTATCGTTTAGTTGGCAGGGTTGCTGTTGTTTGTCTTCTTCTTCTTCTTCTCGTGTTGACTGGCGCCATTCGGTTTCGCAAGCGTTGTCTGTCAGATAGTAGCAAGAGCGGCGGTTATTGATATGTAGTAACTGTTTCCCTATCTTTGGGGCGCCGTCGTCGTTTTTCAGGATCGTGTGAAGTGTGGCAGTTCGTTTGGGGACTCAGGAGGAGCCAGGTCCGCGCAGTGCCAGACCACTCTGGGACCACTGGCGGAGCGCACGGACTGCCGGATGGAAGGGCTGTGGTCACGAGGGCGCACGACCTCGTCGTAAACCGGATCCAGCAAGCGTTGAGTGCTTTGCAATCCAAGTAGAGAAACTTCCACCACTGTGAGATCTCGCGATTCTCCAGTGACTTGGGTTCGTGTTGCTGCTCGTAGTGTCGCCGAGGCGAAGAGCAGCGAGTGGAGTGCTTGGGGAAGGCGGATCTGATTATCTTTCCTCGACTTCTTATTACTGTTTACTGCGTTCAACTTGTTACAATTTGCTAAGTTCAACCAGCGGTAATGTTTCTTGCCTGGTAGCCGCTAACGCTCCAGTTACCTGCCCTGGGGTTAGTGTATGTAACGGCAGTGTACGTTTCCTCGCCTTGCCGTTGCCCTCCGGTAAGGCGTGTAGTTTTGACAGCTTTCTTGATTGTAGGCCGGTTGGTGATTTTACTACTCTAGTGATAGTGATTCCTTTCTCGTTCCGGGTGCTCTAAGCACAGAATTCTGGGGGCGTAGTGCAGTCCGCCTGTTCCGGCTTTGGCATATTGTTCCATCGTTGCATTTGGTTTATCGGACGTCAGATAGCTTGAGCAAGATTATCATTACTCATTCCTTAGACTGCCTCTAGTTCAAATGGCTCTAAGTAGTATGGGACTTAACATCTGAGGTCATCAGTCCCCTAGCCTTAGAACTACTTAAATTTAAGGACATCACACACATCCATGCCTGAGGCGAGATTCGAACCTGTGACCGTAGCAGCAGCGCGGTTCCGGACTAAAGTGCCTAGAATCGCTCGGCCACAACTGTCGGCTTATCATCTTGTGAAGTGAATGCAACTCTTGGCTGCCTATGTCATCTCTCGCGAAAGTATTTGCTGCCGGACTTTCTCAGAGGTCGATTGCTGGAGCACCGTCTGTGGCCCCCTGGTTGTTGTAAGACATGCGTGTTGTAAAAGGAGGTCTGATGGCTGGCAGTTCAGTGTAACGCTCCTTCAGCCCACGCCTTCTGCGGGTATAATCTGCCTCAGTACACTTTAGGGAACTTATGTGTGTTATTATGTGTGTTATTATTGTGTTGTTTATTACAATACTTTGTATTGCCTACATTAAAGGTTATATGTGTCTAGTTAATAGTTATGGCCGCTTCTGGAATAAATCTAGCAATGTAGTGTTCAGTGGATGTTAAGGGTTCTATTACAAAGTTTGCGATCATCTTATTTCACCCGTTTGGTGATCAGTTGCTTGTGTTTTAATTAACCTTTGCTATTGTATTTGCTGTTTTACAGCAGGCTTCTAAATTTTTTATATTATTGGCGTTTCTGGCGTGTAAGGCCTTCAGCTGTGATTGTGGTTATTTCCCTTAAAATTCTAATTTGGTATTTGTATTTTAGCAGTAAGCCTTAAAACCTTATTTACTGACGTTCCTGGCGTCTGATGCCTTCTGCTGTGTTTGTGGCGACTTACCTTTCAAAAAATGGTTTACATGCCTCTGAGCACTATTGGACTTAACATCTGAGGTCATCAGTCCCCTAGACTTAGAATTACTTAAACCTAACTAATCTAGGGACATCACACACATCCGTGCCCGAAGCAGGATTCGAACCTGCGACCGTAGCGGTCGCGAGGTTCCAGACTTAAGCGCCTAGAACCGCTCGGCCGCACCGGCCGGCACTTACCTTTAATATTTTAATATCTGTAAGTTGTAAATTGCAGCGAGTTCTTAAACAATTCATAATTTATTGCCATTCCTGGCGTGTAAGGCCTTCTGCCCAGATCAGAGAGGCTTACTTTTAAAACATTATCTGCTGTATCTGTATTCAATGGAGCTTTGCTAAGTTGTAACTCACTGAAAACACTATTATTTACAGCGTTGTTTATTCCTTCATTAATAACGTGTGGTATTTTATTTATTGTTGAGTCTGGAATTACTGGTTTAAAATGAATTTGTGTAACTGTAAAATGCAACCAATAGTAAATCATTGCGGCCCCTTCGACAATCTTAACCGAATCCTGCGTTCCCTTGACTACCAGGTTTCACAGTGCTCTAACCACCGCACTCTGTCGGTTGCTTTTGACCAGATGGTGCATAGCGAAGCCAGCGTGACCCTGAAGCAAAGCGAAGCGGATCTCAATTGTACTGCGGAAGATGCGAGCCGTTTCCTTCAGAGACGGGAGGGTCGTGGTGATAGGACTGCTGGTTTCATAGTGTGTGTGTGTGTGTGTGTGTGTGTGTGTGCGCCGGAGTGACAGACAGACGGCGTCGTGTTTGTGGCGGGACGGCAGGCAGGCAGATAGAGCGGCTGTTTGCTGTTCCCACGGGACGCTGCCTGCCCGCCTGCTAGCTGGATAGGCGCCAATCATCTCTCCCTGGACGTCACGGCGTCTCCAAGGCCTGGGCGCATCTGCCGTCTGTCATCGGCGACAGAAAGCAGGCTCCAGTCGGAGAGTGTCAGCCGGCCATTGGTGGCCGAGCGGTTCTGGCGCTACAGTCTGGAACCGCGCGACCGCTACGGTCGCAGGTTCGAATCCTGCCTCGGGCATGGATGTGTGTGATGTCCTTAGGTTAGTTAGGTTTAAGTAGTTCTAAGTTCTAGGGGACTGATGACCTCAGAAGTTGAGTCCCATAGTGCTCAGAGCCATTTGAACCATTTTGAACCAGAGTCAGTCGCAGCCTCGAGCGATATGGTTAAAGGATGAGGGAGTTGGCGGAGGAACCAAGAGTATACACGACTGACAGGCTATACACCAAGATTCTGGTTCAAATGGCTCTGAGCACTATGCGACTTAACTTCTGAGGTCATCAGTCGCCTAGAACTTAGAACTAATTAAACCTAACTAACCTAAGGACAACACACACATCCATGCCCGAGGCAGGATTCGAACCTGCGACCGCAGCGGTCACGCGGTTCCAGACTGAAGCGCAGTTAACCGCACGGCCACACCGGCCGGTTCCCAAGATTCTGATAGTGTACATATACACCTACGTCCGTTTTCTGCAAACCATTATGAAATACAGGGAGCTCGACAAAGAATGGTCAATATCCAGGGATATGACAGGAACGCGCATTTGAAGCAAAAATCATCATATGGAGATATGCTCCAGCCTGAATGATATCCCAGACATAACACATTTAATGTGCATTTGCTTTTGGATTACTGGCGCTCACTTCTGTGTGTAACGAATACTACGACGGTTTAATGGATCCTTTAAACTTTAAAGTGTAATGGATATTAGGGTCGGTGGTTAAATGTAGTCTACATTTACATCTGCATCTACGTGATTACTCTGCTATTCACAATAAAGTGCCTGGCAGAGGGTTCAATGAACCACCTTCACGCTGTCTCTCTACCGTTCCACTCTCGAACGGCACGCGGGAAAAACGATTATTTAAATTTTTCCGTGCAAGCCCTGATTTCTCTTATTTTATCGTGATTATCATTTCTCCCTATGTAGGTGGGTGCCAACAGAATGTTTTCGCAATCGGAGGAGAAAACTGGTGATTGAAATTTCATGAGAAGATCCCGTCGCAACGAAAAACGCCTTTGTTCTAATGATTGCCACTCCAATTCACGTATAATGTCTGTGGCACTACCTCCCCTATCTCGCGATAATACAAAACGAGCTGCCCTTCTTTGAACTTTTTCGATGTCATCCGTCAGTCCCACCTGATGCGGATCCCACACTGCACAGCAATACTCCAGAATAGGGCGGACAAGCGTGGTGTAAGCAGTCTCTTTAGTAGACCTGTTGCACCTTCTAAGTGTTCTGCCAATGAATCGCACTCTCAAGTAGACGCAGCATCACAGTGGGTTACATTAAGGGAAATGTCCCACTTTTAAGGTGTGCCTGGATGAACAAACACGGTGCATTTTACCAACAAGTGTCTGCTGTCACTTTCCATAGCACAGCTGGGGGGTGCGGGGGGTAACTTGTGTATCGTGTTTTCTCCAGATCTTTCGTAGATGTTGACTCGCTTAGTTTCTTCTTCATCGGTCGCGAGCTCAAACGATTGTGCAGTGAACAGTGCATAAATGGGTAGGTTTAAATGCTGAGCATAATAAGAATCGTAAAATATTAGTATGGCAACTAATTTTGTTTTATTTCATTAATCGCAAAATTAGTAAAAACGTTGCTAGAGCCGGTCTGAAATTAATACTCATAACAAGATTCCCGGTCATTAATCATTAGTTTCAGAGCATCGCAAAAATCACAAAAATGCTTCAAAAGATCTTAGAGTCAACAAATATGATAGCACAAATGTGTTTTCCAAGGCGATTTTAACGATTAATTCCGTCTTTATCTGCAGCTGCACTTGACGCAGTAGTTCGCGCGTTGCCATCTCGAAAACCGATCGTAGACTGCCTTGGAATAACACAGAATCGGACAAGTACGTCATTCGAGGCACTTTTGAACAATCCGTTCCGTCTTCAAGTGAAATCAGATTTCATAAACTGGTTCATGTGTTGCCGTCTAGTAAACCGATCGTAGAGTAGTACTGAGATGTCGTAGCAGTTCACCATCTGCCGTCTCAAGGCACACTTGTGGTTCTTCCGCCTTTCTATCAATAAGCGCTGATAGTAACTAAAATTTGTAGTTATCATTTCCTGACGAATTGAGTGCTAATGTAATTATCATTAACAAGTAAGTTCTCGGTGTAAGTAACGTCATCACAACGATTGGAGCTGTATGTTAAGAATTACGCATAAGTGACAAAATATTCACTTCTTGACGCCCAGCGTGGTAGGCGAATCCCAATCTCTGCTCCACAGTGTTACTTAAACATCGATATTTTTCACATCCGATATTATCGATAGTACACTACTGGCCATTAAAATTGCTACACCAAGAAGAAATGCAGATGAAAAACGGGTATTCATTGGACAAATATATTATACTAGAACTGACATCTGATTACATTTGCACGCAATTTCGGTGCATAGATCCTGAGAAATCAGTACCCAGAATAACCACCTCTGGCCTGGGCATTGAGTCAAACAGGGCTTGGATGGCGTGTAGAGGTACAGCTGCCCATGCAGCTTCAACACGATACCACAGTTCATCAAGAGCAGTGACTGGCGTATTGTGACGAGCCAGTTACTCGGCCACCATTGACCACATGTTTTCAATTAGATCTGGAGAATGTGCTGGCCAGGGCAGCAGTCGAGCATTTTCTGTATCCAGAAGGGCCCGTACAGCACCTGCAACATGCGGTCGTGCATTATCCTGCTGATATGTAGGGATTCGCAGGGATCGAATGAAGGGTAGAGCCACGGGCCGTAACACATCTGAAATGTAACGTCCACTGTTCAAAGTGCCGTCAATGCGAACAAGACGTAACCGAGACGTGTAACCAATGGCACCCCATACCATCAAACGGCTCTGAGAACTATGGGACTTAACAACTATGGTCATCAGTCCCCTAGAACGTAGAACTACTTAAACCTAAGGACAACACATAACACCCAGTCATCACGAGGCAGAGAAAATCCCTGACCCCGCCGGGAATCGAACCCGGGACCCCGTGCTCGGGAAGCGAGAACGCTACCGCGAGACCACGAGCTGCGGACCCCATACCATCACGTCGGGTGATACGCCAGTATGGCGATGACGAATACACGCTTCCAATGTGCGTTCACCGCGATGTCGCCAAACACGGATGCGACCATCTTGATGCTGTAAACAGAACCAGCATTCATCCGAAAAAATGACGTTTTGCCATTCGTGCACCCAGGTTCGTCGTTGAGTACACCATCGCTGGCGCTTCTCTCTGTGATGTAGCGTCAAGGGTAACCGCAGCCACTGTCTCCGAGCTGATAGTCCATGCTGCGGCAAACGTCGTCGAACTGTTCGTGCAGATGGTTGTTGTTTTGCAAACGTCCCCTTCTGTTGAAACAGGGATCAAGGCGTCGCTGCACCATCCGTTACAGCCATGCGGATAAGATGCCTGTCATCTCGACTGTTAGTGATACGAGGCCGTTGGGATCCAGCACGGCGTTCTGTATTACCCCCCTGAACCCAGCGATTCCATATTCTGCTAACAGTCATTGGATCTCCACCAACGCGAGCAGCAACGTCGCGATACGACAAACCGCAATCGCGATAGGCTACAATCCGACCTTTATCAAAGTCGGAAACGTGATGGTACGCATTTCTCCTCCTTACACGAGGCATCACAACAACGTTTCACAAGGCTACGCCGGTCAACTGCTCTTTGTGTATGAGAAATCGGTTGGAAGCTTTCCTCGTGTCAGCACGTCGTAGGTGTCGCCACCGGCGCCAACCTTGTGTGAATGCGCTGAAAAGCCAATCATTTGCATATCGTAGCATCTTCATCTTGTCGGTTAAATTTCGCGTCTGTAGCACGTCATCTTCGTGGTGTAGGAATTTTAATGGCCAGTAATGTGTATTGGCCCAATTTTTATGAGAATTATTTTTTTGTGTATGAAATTAATTTTTCAGATAACAAGACGTTGAAGAAAAGAATTGTTTGACAATACAAGATGTACATAAAGACCGGGAACAATTTCAATCATTTATTGCACAAGAACTGAATACTGTACAGATGTCATACATACTGCATTTTGATAAGAAACTGTGAAAGTTTTTTCTACAAACATTTGATAAGCAAACCATGAGTGAGCCGGCAGACGTCAATACGGTAATCGACTTCCTGCCATACCCGTCCCAGCATGGCATCGTCGACTGTGGCAGTCGCTTCCCGTATTCTCTCCCGGTGCTCTGCTACATCACGTGGTAGAGGCGGTACATGCACCAGATCTTTAATGAGTCCCCGCACACGGAGTGAGATCTGGTGATCAGGGAAGCCATTTCATTAAACAGCCGACCCCTTCTGTAGCACAGCCGATCCTTCGATGCGGCAGCCCCGTGTTCAGTTACCCACGATGAAGATGGAGTGGAGCCCCATCCTGCTGAAAGATGAACGAAGAGTACGATTGTATCACCCATTGCTGCAACATGTCCAAGTAGGAATATCCAGCGACAGTGCTCTCGGCGAAGGAGAATGACCCGTACAGCTTTCGACATGACAAGGCATGAAAAGCATTTACCTTTGGGGAATCACGCTCAAATTCAATGCATTCGTGTGGATGCTTTGTACCTCAGATTCGACAATTATGTTTGTTCATTTTCCCATTAGTGTGAAAAGTGGCTTCGTCGCTAAAAATTAAGTGATCAACAATCCCATCCCCAGCCTCGTTCAATTGTTACAACTGCGAACAAAAACTCAAAATGCTTGTCTTTGCCGGCCGGGATGGCCGAGCGGTTCTAGGCGCTACAGTCTGGAACCGCGAGACCGCTACGGTCGCGGGTTCGAATCCTGCCTCGGGCATGGATGTTTGTGATGTCCGTAGGTTAGTTAGGTTTAAGTAGTTCTAAGTTCTAGGGGACTGATGACCTCAGAAGTTAAGTCCCATAGTGCTCAGAGCCATTTGAACCATTTTTTACATTACATTTCTTCAGGTCACCAGTCATGAATACAACAATCGTGATTAGACGGTAGTAGTCGTTACAGACAATGCTGCAGTTACGAAAAAGCTGTAGAAATCTTTAGGATTCGACAACGTAACAATACAAGATTGTTTTAAAGCAGAAACATTTACCAAAATTTTATTGAAAATAAATGGTATTGTGACTTTCTTTCATAACTCTATACTAGCAAGTGGAAAACTGCGCAGTGTTAAAAAAAAGAACAAACAAAAAAGAAGTGAGCTTGCGATGGCGATCAATGAAAGTTCAAAAGCACTGCCTACCCTCAAAGCAGAAAATTACTTAGCTATACAAGAGATAATAATTCTTCTTGAACCTTTTGAAGTGGCAACAACAACAATCTTAGGGGAGTCATACATCTCTGCTTCGTTAATTATACCTCTTGTATGAGGTATTGCTGCAAAGTTGTCATACTTGTAGCATCTTAACAACTAATGAAGCACGAAGTGTTCTGGATTCCTTGATTAAATCAGTCGGTGGAAGCGTGAAACCGCTGAACACATTGACTGTTAATTTCCTTGTGACATAATTAGATCCTAGGTTTAAAAAGATTGTTTCAGGACATTTCAAGAGGCAGAGAACGCTGCACAAGTAGTTAAGAAAGAGTACGCTGCTATTATCAAACTTCCTGGCAGATTAAAACTGTGTGCCTGAGCGAGACCCTAACTCGGGACCTTTGCCTTTCGCGCACACTCCGCTGCAGAGTGAAAATCTCATTCTGGAAACATCCCCCAGGCTGTGGCTAAGCCATGTCTCCGCAATATCATTTCTTTCAGGAGTGCTAGTGCTGCTAGGTCCGCAGGAGAGCTTCAGTAAAATTTGGAAGGTAGGAGACGAGATACTGGCCGAAGTAAAGCTGTGAGGACGAGGCGTAGTCGTGCTTGGGTAGCTCAGATGGTAGAGCACTTGCCCGCCAAATGCAAAGGTCCCGAGTTCGAGTCTCGGTCCGCACACAGTTTTAATCTGCCAGGAAGTTTCATACCAGCGCATACTCCGCTGCAAAGTGGAAATCTCATTCTGAGTACGCTGCTATCATCGCATGGACAACATAAATAACACCTGAAACAGGAGGATCCATGAGCAGTGCTAATATGTCTACTGGCATGTCTAACAGTCTGAAATCGGATGATCTACATTTTTTGCCCAACTAACAACAGCGTAACATCGATGTCATTACACCATTCAGAGATTCCATCATTGACCTAGGCCAATAGTTTGAAAAACCTGTAATACACAAGCTGGCATGTGTATTAGAATGTTCCGTGTAATAGCCACTAATTTTTTTATTCTGTCCACCGACTTCAGTTCCTGCAGACAGAATTTTCGCCAAGGCAAGATAAATACTTACTGAAAAACGCAACAGACTAAAGGAGAAGAATTAAAATCCTTCAACTTTTATAAAATGAAATCTGCGTTTTTTTAATGTTGTATTTTAAACAACAGACTAAAGGACAAGAATTTAAATACCTTACTTTTTATAAAACAAAATTTGAATATCTTGTAGTGTTGCATTTTAAACAATGAAACATCTTAGAAAGCTATTTTTCATTTGGAATACCTGCACAAAACAATCTATAGTTAATCGCCATATTGATAGATTTTGAAAGTACGCTACTGGCCATTAAGATTGGTACACCACGAAGACGACGTGCTACAGACGCGAAATTTAACCGACAGGAAGAAGATGCTACGATATGCAAATGATTAGCTTTTCAGAGCATTCACATAAGGTTGGCGCCGGTGGCGACACCTGCAACGTATTGACATGAGGAAAGTTTCCAACCGATTTCTCATACACAAACAGCAGTTGACCGGCGTTGCCTTGTGAAACGTTGTTGTGATGCCTCGTGTAAGGAGGAGAAATGCGTACCATCACGTTTCCGACTTTGATAAGGTCGGATTGTAGTCTATCGTGATTGCGGTTTATCGTATCGCGACATTGCTGCTCGCGTTGATCGAGATCCAATGACTGTTAGCAGAATATGGAATCGGTGGGTTCAGGAGGGTAATACGGAACGCCGTGCTGGATCCCAACAGCGTCGTATCACTAGCAGTCGAGATGACGGGCATCTTATGCGCATGGCTGTAACGGATCGTGCAGCCACGTGTCGATCGCTGAGTCAACAGATGAGGACGTTTGCAAGACAAGAACCATCTGCACGAAAAGTTCGACGACGTTTGCAGCAGCATGGACCATCAGCTCGGAGACCCTGCGAAACCCTACATTTCAGCAGGATAATGCACGACCGCATGTTGCACGTCCTGTACGGGCCTTTCTGGATACAGAAAATGTTCGACTACTGCCCTGGCCAGCACATTCTCCAGATCTCTCACCAACTGAAAACGTCTGGTCAATGGTGGCCGAGCAACTGGCTCGTCACAATACGCCAGTCACTACTGTAGTATCGTGTTGAAGCTGCATGGGCAGCTGTACCTGTACACGCCATCCAAGCTCTGCTTGACTCAATGCCCAGGCGTATCTAGGCCGTTATTACGGCCAGAGGTGGTTGTTCTGGGTACTGATGTCTCAGGATCTATGGACCCAAATTGCGTGAAAATGTAATCACATGTCAGTTCTAGTATAATATATTTGTCCAATGAATACCCGTTTATCATCTCCATTTCTTCTTGGTGTAGCAATTTTAATGGTCAGTAGTGTATTACTTCTTGTTGTTACGTTGGACTTAAGCGCCTTAGAAGAATGGGGAAAACAGAACGAGGAGGAGGAGGAATTGCAAGATGAAGAAGGAGAAGAATTAGGGCACCATAAGAAATAGAGATGCGAGAGGGGAAGTGTTTACCGGTCTGCCATGCAATGGTGCTACCTTAGGTGTGCGCGCTTGCTGATGAACTGCAGCAGATAAGGCATAAACTGCACACGGGAGTAACAAGGCTGAAACTGGGTTTGAAGAGATGAAGGGTGGCTTCTTCACTTATTATGTTTTCTCTCAGTTGAGTCGACACTCAGTACAAAACAAAACGGCCATCACTCTACTGCAGTGCTGCATCGCTGAGGTCGGCAGAACTCGTGATCTTAATGCCGTCGACATAAAGTATGCAGCTTTTAGAAGTTTTGTGGGGAGCTTCGCCGTGAGTCGGGGGTCTGCGCACGGAGCGGTATAAAGAGCTCAATATTAACGAAGGGTAAGGGAAGGTGAGGCGAGAGACAGCAGTGCTGGCACCTTCACCCATCATTCCGATGTAATCCTACAATATACCGCGCCACTCAAAGTTTGCTCTCGACAGAGCCTGATAAATAGCGTTTCGTCAGCTACACTGTAGTGGCGGTACATCAGCGCCCATTACACAATAGCTGAGAGTTTTCCATTACCACCCGAAAGTTCCGATTCGGTTAATACGGCGTATGTTTACAACCTGCTATGGTTAGTCTTTTTTGAAAATATATGCATTAATATTGACACCATTTTATGAGCACCGAAAGTTTTAATTCTGTTCCGATTTGCTAACACAACTGAAGCACTTCCGCATATATCACACATCAAGAATCTCTAAATATTTTTTTTCCTTTCTGATTTACTTTAGATCCTTACACGTCACTGTAATAAACATTGAGACAAACATTTGTATACAGGGTGCGTCAAAAAATGTATACACACTTTGAAGCGTCATAGAAAATTTATTTCCCGTTCTACAATGTTAAATTTCTGGAAATGGAAAGCTTAAAGTCCAATTGGAAAAATAAATGTACTTTGCAAATGTGATTAATGTTCTAACTGGTGGCCTTCAGCATCAAGACATTTCTGAGTACGAGTCACCACTGATTCCGTACATCGTACCAAAGTGTCCAATGAGATTTCTGCGCACACCACCTGAATCTCATTCCAAAGTGTGTCCAGGTTACGTAGTTTACGTTTGTACACCTCATCTTTTACTGTGCCCCATAAGAAGAAATCCAGCGGCGTGAGGTCTGGCGAGCGTGCAGGAAACTCGATTGGTCCCCTGCATCCTATCCACTGGCCTGGCACATTGTGATCCAGGTTTGCTCGTACGTCCCTATGATAGTGCGGTGGGGCGCCATCTTGTTGGAAATAAAACTCATCAATACCGATAATGCACGAATGGCAGGGAATATGGAGTCAGCAAGCATTGTTAGCTACGTTTCTCCAGTAACAGTACCTTCAAAGCGGAAAGGCCGAATGAGTCGCCTTGCAGACAAACCACACCACACGTTTACACCAGGCAAATTCACACCCTTTTCAACTATAATGTGACGATTATCTTGTGCCTATTGACAGTTCCATTGAGTTTGAATTGGGCTTCATCTGACCAAATTATGCTACCCATAAATCGAGGTTCACGTCTCACCATCTCCTGAATCCATTCACAAAATTCTAACCTTCGATCTGGATCGTCGTCACTTAGCTGTTACACCAGCCTTGGAATGTACACACGAAACTTGCCTTTCTTCAGAATGCGTAGCACACTACTAGCACTTACATTACTCTCACGTGCCGCTTGCCTTGAAGATTTTTGAGGCGAACGCTGAAACGCTGAAACAACAAGACCGCAGTTGTGGAATCATCACTTGTAGCTGTACGAGGTCGCCCTGATCGACCTTTATGCACATCACACACTGCTCCATGAATTTTGAATTTGTCTCGTAGACGTGTAATTGTTAACCTTGAAGGTGGTTCTGTACCATACTCACTTCTCCACTGTCTTCGAACCGCAGCTACATTCTCAAACTTCCAGTACCACTTAATTATCTGCTTCCGCGCTTCAAAGCTCAAACGCACGTCCGCCATGTTGCAGTTACTTCCTTGCCACTGCTGTTGAAGAAACGTAACATTACTTTCTCACAGATATTTAACCTTGTAGAACGGGAAATAAATTGTCTATGACAGATCAAAGTGTGTATACTTTTTTTGACGCACCCTGTATATTAGTGAAATGTTGTTAGCGAGCTCGAAATTTGTATTTATGCGTTATTTATTTATTATTATTATGTAACACCCCACCCGTCACTTATCTGGTTTTGGTGTGTGTTCACCCCAGGTAATTGACTAACAGATCAACAGAGAGTGCAAAACTGCCGCAATGTCGGATAACGCAAAGAAAGTAATAAGGCCCTGTGACTCCTGACTGAACTGCGGTGGCAGTGTTGACATTAATTGATTCAGAATTGATCCCTTTTAATTAAAAGGGGTGCACATTGATGTTATATTCAGCTATTGAACACCAGATGCAAATGTTGAACATAAAATTAATTAAGAAAGTGACTTGGGATTTCAACTACTTGATTGAAAACAGATGCAGTCGATTAGCACAGATTTATTTTTAACTCACGACCTTCAATCATCACATTACATGACTCTCCTAACAGGCAGTGGTAATAAATTGCGTTTGTGTGGAGTAAAGCGCGATAACTCAAAAGTAATTCCTATCGACTGACCCAGGCATAATGCAAAGTGCGAGAAGAATTCTACAATACATGGCCCATGAAACCCTCATGGAAAGTTTGCCGACATGATCCAACAAATTAATCAGTGCCCGGAGAGGGCGCAATATCACCGAATACACCGTGGCGGAGCGGCGTTGTTGTGCAGACTTCGGCCGACCTTGTGGTGCTGCAAGGCTGCGCTCGTCTATTCACTCCTAGCTATCTTGCTCAGTCGTTCCATTTGTGAGGTCCTAAACTGCAGAGATGCTCACTCTTTCCCAGGCAAGCTGAGTAAAGAACGCCACATCCGCACTCTAGGCAAGCTGGGAACGGAAGACCTCTACAGAGACTTCTCACAGTCTGCTCTTCACCTCGGTTTCCTCTCCAGCAAAATCACTTACGCCAATTGCGCGTTAATTATGCGTCGCTTCCCAGTGCCGACCAATGCCTGCTCTGCGAAGTGAACAAATTCCCACAAAATTTCCCTTACTCTCAATTTCTGCTATTTAGCTCCTCCCAGGCCACCCATCAAGGTTAGCGTCTGCACAAACACCAAGTTTTCCGGAATTCTGACTCCCAGAATTCTGACTCCCAGGAGGGTACTTCAAATTCCTTGGTCCTACTTTCCCATCGGAGGCCGGCGTATTCCATGCTGTCGCTCTTCACCTGATTTACTTCAGACTCTGCGGACTGTGAATTCAGCGTGAAGTTGCTATAGTCACGAACACGCATATTTTGACCTCTGTTGACCGCTCCACCGTAGCTTTGTGCGGCTTTCTCGCATGTTTCACTGAAAATGGGATGACGGACATTTATCAGCAGGCGTACAAGTTCTCAATCTGCTTCCCGGTACACCAGCATGGGGTCAACCCCCCCCCCCCCCCCCTCACTGTCACTCATCTTAAGGCAGCTGGAGGCCGCGCCCCGTTACCGTTTTCTAAAGAGTTTGAGCTGCCCTAAGCTGCCTATTGTCGCTTCCCTTCGCCGCTCCCCAGCCACATGCCATGGTCAACTGGAATACTTCCCTGCGGTAAACTAGCCTCCAGTAAATCGACGCGTTTCCACAAAGTGTTCATGTCGTGTGAATTACTCTAAAACCATCACCCGACATTAATTATTCCAGTACGTCCATACTATACCCTCTACAAGATGCATTGTGCCTTGTCAGTCATTTTTGTTCAGCCCGACTGTTTGCTCAACGTGAGTTAGGTGATCTTTAATGACTTCATGTAAGGGGCATAGTTCTTGCTATCTTACAATTACAATACTGCTACAGAATCTGAATTTGCAATAACGATAAACAAGGTTCTAGGTCAGAGAGAGGGGTGAAGAGGAGACGGACAGATGGGTGGGTGGAAGTGGACAGATGGGAGGGAGGAAATGGATGTAGAAAACGGCGATGAGGGGGTGACTGCTGGGACAGGAAGAGATGGAGAAGAAGAGAGTGGGGTAGGAGAAGATGGACGGGAAAATGGGGAGGTGGTGATGGACAGAGAGGGGGAGAGAGGCGGTCGGAGGAGGAAGAGACAGAGAAAGTAAGTTGAACGAAAATAAATAATTACGAATTGTGTTCTAACATATAGTAAAATGATGATTCAGTAATTACCATTCAAAATAAAAATATAAATTTATACGGTGGAATACAGCGAACTGACCACATTCGTGTATTCTGGTGGCCACGAGCTGCTGCCCACTGCTACAATGACTTGCTGATATTTTCATAGCGATGCCCATCAATTGGCAGCGCTTGCGTGCGATGAAAAGGTGAACATTCAGAAATGTGTTTCTATTGGGGAAAGTACTTGTATTGCAGCTGAGACACAGTAAAAGTTAATGTACACAATTATTGTAGCCAGAGGGTCTGAAAGGGTTTATTACTGCTTGTCGAACAGAGTGTAACGCACACGGTTAGCAGGTTAGTGTTACAGGATGAGCGCGTCATGACCGGGAGGCGCATTGCTCGTCGCGTAATACGGCGACCAAATGAAACGCAGGCGGCGTCCCCACCTTGCCGCTCCTTTGACGGAGTCTGCAGAGCGCAGTGTGCTGGGAAGGGGGAGGGAGATGGGGGCGGGGGGGGGAGAGCCGGCCCCCTCTGCGTGGGGTGCGCTTCGCCGGCGTCGACCGGCGATAATCGATACTGGCCGACGCGACGCCCACTCGCTCCGCACGCGGGGCCAGCACCGCTCGCCGAGACGAGCAGAGGGCACCGGTTCGATTCCAGGGCCGAGTCTGCTACAGCTGCATTTCCACTCCGCAAGCACCCTTGCGGTGTGTGGCGGAGGCTACTTCTAGCACTGCAGTCATTTCCTCCCTCTTCTGTTCCACTCGTGAAAAGTGCTTGCGAAGAATGGCTGTCGCTAATGCCCGATATGACCTCTAATTTTTCTCGTAGTGCTCATTTAGCTAGACATACGGCGTCCAACTCTTCGCGAAAAGTGCGGTGTCAGAATTTCAGTGGCAAACTTCTGCAGTATGCCACTGCTGCTTCACATCAAACATCTAAATTGCCCTATGCTAAACGTTAACCAGACTACGGTCATTCGTGGGGAACTTTAATAAACCCGGCGTGGTACCCGCGTACAATCTTCGTTCTTCCGCAGCATATTCGGCACACTCACGAATGTCTGACAAGAGGGAAGAGCCAAATTCATAGTCTTACAACTACCCAGTGTATAGGTACTGGTGCATAAGTCCATGAGTTTAATAAACATACACACATCAAAAAATGTTTTGCATCACCCCGGTGCCCAGAACTCCTGAAGTTATACGTTGGTTGTGGATATAGTATCACAGACACAGTCCCTTTGGCTGTTCAGAGATGTCACTAAACCCACCTAAAGACGTAAACAACCATGCATCAGCAGCGCCTATTACACGGAGGGGATCCGAGAGCCGATCAGTTCCAGTCATTCCATCAGGAAGGGGGTTCACGGCTCGTGTTGTCACTAGTTCAACCATGCCTAGACGGTCAGTACCGCGGTACGATCGCGTCTGCATTGTTACTTTGTGCCAGGAAGGGCTCTCAACAAGGGAAGTGTCCAGGCGTCTCGGAGTGAACCACAGCGATGTTGTACGGACATGGAGGAGATACAGAGAGACAGGAACTGTCGATGACATGCCTCGCTCAGACCGTCCAACGGCTACTACTACAGTGGATGACCGCTACCTACGGATTATAGCTCGGAGGAACACCACCATGTTGAATAATGCTTTTCGTGCGCCACCATGTTGAATAATGCTTTTCGTGCAGCCACAGGAGGTCGTGTTACGACTCAAACTGAGCGCAATAGGCTACGTGGTGCACAACTTCACTCCCGACGTCCATGGCGAGGTCCATCTTTGCAACCACAACACCATGCAGCGCGGTACAGATGGGCCCAACAACATGCCGATGGGACCGCTGAGGACTGGCATCCCACGTTCTCTTCACCGATGAGTGTCGCATATGCCTTCAAGCAGACACTCGTCGTAGACGTGTTTGGAGGTAACCCGGTCAGGCTGAACACTTTAAACATACTGTTCAGCGAGTGCAGCAAGGTGGAGATTCCCTACTGTTTTGGGGTGGCATTATGTCGGGACGACGTACGCCGCTGGTGATCATGGAATGCGCCGTAACGGCTGTACGATACGTGAATGCCATCCTCCGACAGATAGTGCAACCATATCGGCGGCATATTGGCGAGGCATTCGTCTTCGTGGACGACAACTGGCACCCCCCATCGTGCACATCTTGTCAATGACTTCCTTCAGGATAACGACATCGCTCGACTAGAGTGGCCAGCATGTTCTCCACACATGTATCTAACATGGATAGATTGAAAAGGGCTGTTTATGGACGACGTGACCCACCAACCACTCTGAGGGATCTACGCCGAATCGCCGTTGAGGAGGGAGACAATCTGGATCAACTGCCTTGATGAAGTTGTGGATAGTATGTCATGACGAATACAAGCATGAACCAATGCAAGAGGACGTGCTACTGGGTATTAGAGGTACCAGTGTGCAATCTGGACCACCACCTGTGAAGGTCTCACTGTAAGGTGGTACAACATGCAATGTGTGGTTTTCATGAGCAATAAAAAGGGTGGGAATGATGCTTATGTTGATCTCTGTTCCAATTTTCGGTACGGGTTCCGGAACTCTCGGAACAGAGGTGATGCTAAACTTTTTTTTATGAGTGTATATTATCCTTCACTATTTACAACACTGCGCGAACTCTGGGGTAACGTTTCGATTCCACAACTGCAGAAATCACGTGGTTTTTGGGTGAAGCCGTGTTCGAAGCTCTTTTTTATCCGGAAAGAAAGTTCCTTAGACTTTATTCTATGCTGAGTGGACAAGGTAAGAATCTGAGCTCTCAAGATCAGGTGAATAAGGCGGGTGTAGAAAGACTTCGCAACTCAACTCCCTTATAGCGTCTCTTGTCAGTCTGGCAGGCCGCGCATGAGCGTTAGCGTGGAGTACCATCACTTCACGCAGTCTGCCTGGTCGCTGTTCTTAGATTGCGTCTCCAACACGTCTCAGTTCTTGACAATAAATGTCACAAATGACAGGAGGAGAAGCAATTAGTGGTATACTACACCTTCGCTGTTCCACGAGATACAAAACATTATCTTTTGTGGATGCGCACACGTCTTTGTACGGTAATTGCTGCTTTGTTGGACTAAAATTCATTTCTTTTCCATATGTTATCATAAAGACACCATTTCTCATCGCCAGTAACGATACAGCATAGGGATGGTTGGCACTGTTCACGAGCTAGCTGATGACGAGCGCCGGCCGGTGTGGCCGTGCGGTTCTAGGCTCTTCAGTCTGGAACCGTGCGACCGCTACGGTCACAGGTTCGAATCCTGCCTCGGGCATGGATGTGTGTGATGTCCTTAGGTTGGTTAGGTTTAAGTAGCTCTAAGGTCTAGGGGACTGATGACCACAGATGTTAAGTCCCATAGTGCTCAGAGCCATTTGAACCATTTGATGACGAGCAAGCAGAGATGCAGATATGGCAGCCGCTGGTTTTTGTGATTTTGGTGGTGGTGGCGAGTTCCTATGGGACTAAACTGCTAATGTCATCGGTCCCTCGGCTTACACACTACTTAATCTAACTTAGTCTAACGCTAAGGACAAAACACACACACCCATGCCCGAGGGAGGACTCGAATGTCCGACGGGGGAGCTGCGCGAACCGTGACATGGCGCCCTACACCACGCGGCTACCCCGCGCTGCTGTGATTTTCGCTTAGAGCTTGCAGTGCCCATAAACTCGATTCTTGAACCTTCTCATCGCATGCGAATGTCGCAAGATGCTGGAATCATCACAGTCCATCACATTTGCCAGTTCTCGAATAAACTCACGTGGATAATTGTGGACTGATACGTTTAAACTATTTTCATCAATCCCCGACAGTCTTCCTGAACCTGGAGAGTCACTAATACCAAAATGATCCTCCTTGAAACGAGCATTATCCCCACACACGGCGCGAACGTTTCTGGTTGCCTGCGCTGCTGTGACGCCTGCACTGAACTCAAACAGAAGAATATGTCGGAAGTGCTCAAATTTCTCCATTCAGCACTCCATTTTCTAGCATCTACAGCTCCACTGACTATCTCCAAATGACAAAATGACTGTGTAAACTCGAGTAGCAACAGTGAACTGCAAATAAGAATTGACAAATGACCTAATACTTAGCGAAATACAACACACCAATTCAATTCACGAAGTTATTTATCGAATCTCCTCGTACACGTTCCATCCTGGTAATTCATTTACTATCGAACAGATGGAGCAAGATTTCGTTGACAACAGCTCGGTTTAACACAGCGACCTCCTTCGTAGGGGTAACCACCTGCTGAGGGATAAAATATTATTTTCTGAGGGATAAAAACAAAAGGAGCCAGTTGTCTCCGGGCCACAAAACTAAATTATCTTCAGAAGATCACTACTATTTTCACTGTTTCGTGCTATTATATAAGTTACCAATAATTAAATTTTGTTTTTCAAATAATACCATTAACACATGGCACATAGTTGTGCAGGTTATAGCTTGTCAAACGAATTTTGAAAAACACCTTCCCCACACAGTATGCCGACTACACTCATACTATGTACGTTGTACCATTTTTCTGCGACAATAAAATCTAGACATATACCTCACATGTCATTAAAATGGCTTCACCGGGTGGTAGCTGCGTCCCACAATAGATCAGGAATTTTTTTATTGAAACTTACTGGCAAATTAAAACTGTGTGCCGGACCGAGACTCGAACTCGGGACCTTTGCCTTTTGGAAAGTAGGAGACGAGGTACTGGCAGAAGTAAAGCTGTGACGACGGAACGCCTTTCTCGGGCAAGTGCTGTGAGGACGGGTCGTGAGTCGTGCTTGGGTAACTCTGATGGTAGAGCACTTGCCCGCGAAAGGCAAAGGTCCCGAATTCGAGCCTCGGTCCGGCACACGGTTTTGATCTGCCAGGAAGTTTCATATCAGCGCACACTCCGCTGCAGAGTGAAAATCCTATTCTGGAAATTTCTTTATTATTCACTTCGCAACAATAAAGGAAATAGTTGACAGCACAGTAGAACAAATGCTATGTAATGGATACTACATTGTTACAGGGCCCACACAGTACTATTATTATTATTATTATTATTATTATTATTATTAGTGTCAGTGGTCAGAAACAATGTAGTGGCAGCCTGAAGTCTCCCAGTTTCTGCTATTGTAGAATAACGAATCTAATAGTGAAGTTATTTGCTAATTGTGAGCCGACGTGTAACGCACACATTTTAATTAGATTGATTTTGAATGGGGGTGCAGCGTGTGTGCCTGAAGCAAGTCACTCACCTACTCACTTCTTTATAGAACACCGAGAACATTCCAAAATATTCGAGAATATTTCAAAAATTTTCGAGAACTTTAAAGAAGATTGTGGGAACTTTCCAGAACATTTCACAACACCAGATCATTTAAGATCGTTCGAACGTTAAAAAAAGAAATCCGCGATAATCTAGGACACAACATTCCACATCATTAAAGAATACTTTTTAACATTCTTTAACATTCAAGAATATTCGTAAAAGGTCGAGAAAATTATAGATAAATCTCGAATTTTTGCCTTCAAATACACATTCTCATACCTTTCGGAAGATTCTATAGCAGTTGCTATTTTATTCAGCAACCAGTTCAGCCCTACGTTACACCATCTTCAGGAAAGTGATGATCAAAGAGATCGCTGTGTCAAAAATCTACGGACACAACTGCATGCTGGCTCCTATTTTGACTGGACCAGAGTTGGGATTCTGCCTTCACGGCCGTCAGGGGGGCCTGAAGATGGCGTAACGTAGCGCTGAAACTGGTTGTTAAAATAAAATAACAACTGGAAATTAAGACGGCTGAAAGTGTTTTGATTCGAAATTTGATACTGAACAGCAGAGGTCCTGCAACCGTCTGTAAAACGATGTACTTACAGAGCCGGTCTGCAATATTCTTCAACGTCATCGAATATTCTGTAATATTATAGATTCTTTCCTTAACATTTTCTGGAACGTTCTAGAACATTTTGACCAGTCTCTGCCACAAAGGTACTCGATTTTCCATTTGCTTCGGTGAATTTCCGTAAGGTGCCCCTATGCCGATTCCCTCTTTTTGCCTTTCATATTTTCGAACCCAAGCCCTGCAGTTGCAAACCGAAACCTTCGTTGTTGTGGATGGTTCACTACCATAGTACATAACCCACGTAGGGCTGTGGGCGTGTGTTGTAGTGGCACGCACGGGCAAATAACGCCTACATTTATTACACATTTTGATTTATAATATTTTTCCCTAATAGATGCTCTTTCTATCTACGAACGTACATAATTCGTCATTCGCTGACCACCTTCTTATCACAGGACACAAACCTAAAGATGTTCATGATATTAGTATCTTACATACGGAAAATAAAGGCTTCAGACTTGATATTCTTGAACAGTTGGTAATTTTCAAACATTTTTCCCGTAACGACCATTTAATCCTCAATGAGCAATTACAATTACGTGATAAAAATTTCCTTGCTTAAAGTCACTTAACGCGGAATATTGCTATTATGCTTCCCGTACTGTAGCCTTAAATATTGTTCTTTCTCTCTCCCTGTTTTACAGTATAATATTTTGTTCAACTTTCGATCTGTTACATACTATCTGACATAATGTAATCAGCAAATTACGTGCTCTCCTATTCCAACGCTTCTGACAGCTGTTGTCACTGTAAATTACAAGCATTCAATGCTAGATGCCGCGATACAAGGTGCCGACTTGCTAACATCGACGGCGCGCGCGCCCGTCAGTCTGATGCTGCTTACAGTGCCGGCCGCACACGCGACCCTTAGCGGCGCGTCTTAATCAAGTTGTGCATTCCTAGGAAAATTTTATAATGTACAAATATATTTTTATCTTTAACGTGAGCACTGTTGCTCTAAACCATTTTATAACTATTTACTCTATGTAAGTATGCTTTCTTTGTCTAGTGTACTGTAGCAGTTAGCTATGATGTAATTTTATTATATATATTTAATTTAATAATTTTTATATTGTTCCAAAACTCTGTTATAGGTAATGTAAAATTTTTTTACTTCTGATGAAGGCTGCCTTAGAGCAGTTGAAACCTAGGTAAAGCTGAAAATTTTTTACTTGTGCAACCGAAGGGCTGTATTTTCAAGTAATATTATAAATTTCATCTACGGTTGCTGCATTATCGGCCATGTTCAAAATTGACATATTGATTTATTAATTTCTTTTTTTCCTGAATGAAGGAGGCAGTTGAAGAAGAGTGTTGTGGTCATTTTCCGCAGAAATATAAATATTCGTTTTATGAATTGAAAATGCTTTGCCAGATACTTTTCGTCTTTTTCATTAAGGTATCTGCAGTTGATTTAATATTTTGAATAGGAACCCATGGCCGGAAACGAACCTTTTCCGTGCTACAGCCGTTTGAAAATACGTTTACTACGTAGTCATGCAACAGGGTAGTCATGGTGCAGGTGGTTACATCGGAGCAGCTGATTTCATTTGACGTCCATCCTACCTCTCTGACCTGGTTGGAGCCTCAGTCACGTGTCTCTGAGTGATAGAGCAACATCGTTCAGTACGCATTTGCAGAGTATACCGACACGATCCTTCTGAATGGCGAGGCCCACGGTAATGGAAGGGTTGCTCGTCGTCTTTATCAAGATCTCGTTCTTCACAACGTCCGACTGCATCGCGTGCTGTTTTCGTCACAATTTCGCAGCGGAATCGAAAAAGGGTGCCTTCACCGCCAGCAGGCGTGACCGTGGTACTCCAAGGAGACGCCGCACACACACACACACACACACACACACACACACACACACACACACTGGAAGAGGCCGTACTGCATCACATTGAAGACAGCCCGTCAGCGATTACACGAGCAATTTCTTTGGCGACTTGTGAGTGATGTACTGGATCACGCCTAATCAATTACTCGTGAAAGAGACCGTGTTACCAACATGTTTCTAATGATTCGTGTCCCGACATGGGTTCCAATTCAAAATCTTATCTACTTACTCTGCTCTGTAAGTCCTAAAAGTTTGTAACGAGTATTTCAGAGCACACTGTAGATTAGAAAGCAGATAGCGCCGTGACGTTTACATTACTGAATCATCACTTTATAACGGTACAGCCTCCCCTAGGACTCATATGAAATGTCCGATACCACCTTCTTTTTATATCCATCCGGATGGTTTTCGGACAATTCAGTGCTTCCTACGGCCTTGTATGTGTGTCTTTATACACTACTGGCCATTAAAATTGCTACACCACGAAGATAACGCGCTACAGACTCGAAATTTAACCGACAGGAAGAAGATGCTGTGATATGCAAATGATTAGCTTTTTAGAACATTCACACAAGGTTGGCGCCGGTGGCGACACCTACAACGTGCTGACATGAGGAAAGTTCCCAACCGATTTCTCATACACAAACAGCAGTAGACCGGCGTTGCCTGGTGAAACGTTGTTGTGATGCCTCGTGTAAGGAGGAGAAATGCGTACCATCACGTTTCCGACTTCGATAAAGGTCGGATTGTAGCCTATCGCGATTGCGGTTTATTGTATCGCGACAATGCTGCTCGCCTTGGTCGAGATCCAATGACTGTTAGCAGAATATGGAATCTGTGGGTTCAAGAGAGTAATAGAGAACGCCGTGCTGGATCCCAACGGCCTCTTATCACTAGCGGTCGAGATGACAGGCATCTTATCCGCATGGCTATAATGGATCTTGCAGCCACGTCTCGATCCCTGGTCAACAGATGGGGACGTTTGCAAGACAACAACCATCTGCACGAACAGTTCGACAACGTTTGCAGCAGCATGGGCTGTCAGCTCGGAGACAGTGGCTGCGGTTACCCTTGACGCTGCATCATAGACAGGAGCACCTGCGATGGCGTACTCAACGGCGAAACTGGGTGCAAACGTCATTTTTTCGGATGAATCCAGGTTCTGTTTACAGCATCATGATGGTCGTATCCGTGTTTGACGACATCGCGGTGAAAGCACATTGGAAGCGTGTATTCGTCATCGCCATCCTGGCGTATCACCCAGCGTGATGGTATCGTGTGCCATTGGTTACATGTCTCGGTCACCTCTTGTTCGCATTGACGGCACTTTGAACAGTGGACGTTACATTTCAGATGTGTTACGACCCGTGGCTCTACCCTTCATTCGATCCCTGCGAAACCCTACATTTCAGCAGGATAACGCACGACCGCATGTTGCAGGTCCTGTTCGGGCCTTTCTGGATACAGAAAATGTTCGACTGCTGCCCTGGCCAGCACATTCTCGATTTCAATCACCAACTGAAAACGTCTGGTCAATGGTGGCCGAGCAACTGGCTCGTCACAATACGCCAGTCACTATTCTTGATGAACTGTGGTATCGTGTTGAAGCTGCATGGGAAATTGTACCTGTACACGCCATCCAAGCTCTGTTTGACTCAATGTCCAGGCGTATCAAGGCCGTTATTACGGCCAGAGGTGGTTGTTCTGGGTACTGATTTCTCGGGATCTATGCACCCAAATAACGTGAAAATGTAATCACCTGTCAGTTCTAGTATATTTGTCCAATGAATACCCGTGTATCATCTGCATTTCTTCTTGGTGTAGCAATTTTAATGGCCAATAGTGTATGTATCATTCTGTCCTATTTGATAAAAAAACTTGATATTCATTGCGAAGGCATGTGGAGTGTTCTGGAAGTACTTGCTTTATCGTAATTATCGTTGGATTGTTGTCATTGATAAAATTATGTACATATACTAAATTAAGTAGCTAATCAAGAAACTGAAGTAATAAGTCCTTAGCAATAAATAACTAGAGACTGCAGAGATGTTAGCATGAAAAATCAATGCTTCTATTGAACAGAATGGTAATATAAAAATCCAGTAACAGAAGACCTCACTGTCTTGAGAAACAGCTTAAAAGTTATTACCAAGCGATGTATTTTCATTTCTTATTTATTTTTTTGTCTTCCTCTGTAATTAATATTCTTTGTAATTACATTTCTAATTAACTCTCCAATTGTTTACATCTCACAGTTTTCCAATTTCCAGAATTTGAGGCCTTATTTGTGCATTTTATGTACGTAATCGGACAAAGCACGAGCTGTGTACTACCACAATGTTAGTAACCAGATCCAAACTGTAATTAATTACGTAACTAAAATAATACGGGAGACATTTATTGTAATTAAAGTTCACAATGATTTTCTTACGGAAAACTAAAGATACTACTATAAAAGGTTGTCATTGAATATTGTATTTTATACCTTATTCGCCTGTAACATCAGTTTCTTTACGTTTTGTAAATTTTAATTGTAGCATCAAAATTGTACAAAATTAATAATACTTTATTTTGGAAGCTATTGTTAAAATTCGGTATAAAGCAATGGCTCTGAGCACTATGGGACTCAGCTGCTGTGGTCATCAGTCCCCTAGAACTTAGAACTACTTAAACCTAACTAACCTAAGGACATCACACACATCCATGCCCGAGGCAAGATTCGAACCTGCGACCGTAGCAGTCGCACGGCTCCGGACTGCGCGCCTAGAACCGCGAGACCACCACGGCCGGCTATAAAGCAATGCAGCGATGCTGCGCCAAGTCAGTTTTGAAGTTACTCTTGGAAGTCAAAGAGATCAGTGAAATCTGTCTGTGTTTTGTTTACGTAACGAGTGTGCAGTTCGAACGTCAATTAATGTGAATAAATTTTCTGAAGCATGAAAATTTCCCATTCATTCATCAATGGACCAGGCAGAAGAAATTTAAGTAACATTCAGCATGAATCGTTACAACTTGCAGTATTTAGTTCTGTCCGGTCGGTGATAAAGGATTCTGTGTAAGACGGTATTAGCTCGATGTCTCCTAGGGTGACAATTCCTTTTGTCCCGTGTGCTTGTCCGTTGTGTCGAACGGAAGTGAACTTGCAGTCGCTAGAAGCGTTTACGGGGGTCGCCGCGATGCAGGCAACCAGCAAAGCAGACCTGCTTTGTTGTGTTGCCGCCTGTGCAGGCGTCGTCCAGGGCAACCGGCCACAAACATTCGACTACCGCAGTCATCCCACGATGCAAAGTATGTGCCTGGAGCGACAACGGCGCGTGTCGGAACTACTTGAGGTGACACCGTATCGAGCGTGCACTGTCAGCGGCGTTGAGAATGCACAGTCGTGAAGCGGAGCCGAAACTGCTTCTAGCGTCTCCATGCCGACGCGACCCTACCATGGTAGAGTTACTGGACCTCTTTGTTTTCTGACGGTTTTGAAGTTTTACAGTTTTATAGAGTCTAGAAATTGATCGTCATGGTGGCTTTTGCTTATCCCATGGTAAGTATTTCAGCCACAATCCAGATGTGAACGACCCCCACACAGTTACGCAACGTTTGCATCAAGACCGATTTACGGCGGAGTGATCGCAAGCGAACTATCATCAAGGACCAAGGATTATAAAAAGGGTTCAGCCATGTTCTGTTCACATTCGCTAATGTTCGGCCGTGTTCCCCCGGTTGCCGGTTTTTCAACGAACCATCTGAGGACGTTCACGTCCTGTTCGCGCTAGTTGTATGGGAAGCATACGTGCTCTACTTGTCTATTTTTGTTGTTGCCGAAAAGAGATGTGTGAGCGATGGAGTGATCCAAAGAGTGTGTAAAGTTGCAGACAGAAGAATATACACTAAAGCACCAAAGAAACTGGCATAGATAGGTAAGCTTATTCAAATAGAGAATATGTAAAAAGGCAGAGTACGGCGCTGCGGTCGGCAACGCCTGTATATGACAAGTGTCTGACACAGTTCTCAGATCTCTTACTGCTGCTACAATGCCAGGTTATCAACATTTAAATGGGTTTGAACGTGGTGTTATAGTCGACGCACAAGCGATGGGACACAGCATCTCCGAGGTAGTGATGAAGTGGAGATTTTCCCGTACGGCAGTTTCACGACTGTACCGTGAATATCAGGAATCCGGTAAAACATCAAATCTCCGACATTTCTGCGGCCGGAAAAAGATTCTGCAAGAACAGGATCAACGACGACTGAAGAGAATCGTTCAATGTGACAGAAGTGCAATACTTCCGCAAATTGCTGCAGATGTGAATCCTTGACCATCAACAAGTGTCAGCGACCGAACCACTCAACGAAACGTCATCGATATGGGCTTTCGGAGCCGAAGTTCCACTCGTGTACCTTGATTACTGCACGACACAAAGCTTTACTCCTCGCCTGGTCCGTCAACACCGATGTTGGACTGTTGATAACTGGAAACATGTTGCCTGGTCGGACGAGTCTCGTTTCAAATTTTATCGAGCATTTGGGCGTGTACGGGTATGGAGACAACCTCATGAATCCATGGACCTTGTGTTTCAGCAGGGGACTGTTCAAACTGGTGGAGGCTCTGTAATGGTGTGGGGTGCGTGCAGTTTGAGTGGTGTGGAACCCCTGATACGTTTAGATACGACTCTGATAGGTGACACGTACATAAGCATCCTGTCTGAACACCTCCATCCACTGGTGTCCATTGTGCATTCCGACGGACTTGGACAATGCGACACCCACACACGTTCTGAATTGCTACAGAGTGGCTCCAGGAACAGTCTTCTGTGTTACAACAGCTCCGCCGGCCATCAACTTCCCAGACATGACCATTATTGAGCATATGTGGGATCCCTTGTATCATGCTGTTCAGAAGAGATCACCACCCTCTCGTGCTCTTACGGATGTATGGGCATCCCTGCAGGATTCATGGTGAGTGTTCCCTCCAGCACTACTTGAGGCACTAGTCGAGTCCATGCCACGTCGTGTTGCGACACTTTCGCGTGCTCGCGACGGCCCTACACGATATTAGGCAGGTGTACCATTTTCTTTGGCTCTTCAGTGTAGATATCACAGTGCTTCTGGGATCTAAGAGATCCGCAGCACAAATGCCGTACGAAGAAGAAATTAGACATGTAGAAAATTTCCGAAGCGCCCATATGTCCTACCGGGGACGTGAGAAAAAGTACAAATTCATTAGAAGGTAGCATCAGGCGGGAACGGAATGAGTAAGTTTCCTTTACTTTGCGTCTATGGTCACAAACGTTTTGTTAACAGATTACCGGTTTCGGTCTATGATGACCATCATCAGATCTGTTTCATAAAAACAAAGTCCTTGTGTACTGCAGCCATAGTAGCATCGTCAAATGTTAAATGCAGAAATATTTGACGGTGCTACTGCGCCTGCAGTGTATTAGGATTTTGTTTTTATGGAACAGATCTGATGATGGTCATTATAGACCGAAACCGGTAATCTGTTAACAAAAAGTTTGTGACCATATTTCATATACGGGTCACTGTTTTGTTGGCGACAATGTCGCAGCTTTGGAATGAGTAAGGATTTCTCTTTATTGCAGAATTAAAAGTTCGATGAATAGGGTGGTCGGAAACAGTCTGAAAAGCTCGTAAGGGTTTTGCGGGATAGGTTTTGCTGAGAAACAACTGTTTGGAAAGAAATTCAATACGTTGCGCCGTTTCCGAGTTATTTAGTATTGGTGTCAGCCAATGTGGCCCTTGGAGGCGCAAACTGATGCGGCCCGCCAGAGAGTATGTCGCTGGACGTGTTCTCCGTTTGGTTTCCTAAAATCGGAGAAGGGGACGGTACAGAAATTGGTCGTGGGACGGTAGTAAGAATCGAACGCGAGCCAAAGGCTGAGCGGTCTCGTGCGCTGTCACCTACGGTACGAGAATAGCTGACACTAATCGTATCTGGCGGGCCACTTTAGTTTGAGGCCTCAACGGCCAGATTGGCTAAGTTCAATGATAATTAACTCGGTGCAAAGTACCAAATTTTTCCGTAACAGTTATTTCTCAGCGCAACCTATCTCCAGCAATCCTAGAAAATTTTCAGAGGGCTCCTGACCACACTGTATTTCTCTGAATATCTCGAAAACCGCGCCTTCTATGAAAAATCTTTTTCCATTACAAAATTAAACTACTTTAACTTCCCTACAAAAAAAGTCGTGTTCATCTTCTCTCTAGGTCTAATAGTTTCCGCGTTCGTGGGGATAGAAAAATCACAGATTATTAACAGTAGTGTTTTAATGGTATTGACGTTTTATTGTTAAATGGAGTGGGTTAAGTACAAATATTAAATGTGTGTACCACAGAAAAGTATAGCAGAGCCGTATCAAGGGATAAGTTGAGTTCCGGGCGTGTAACAGGATCGACAGGGCGTGCAGGAGGTTAGAAGCGCCAGAGGATGTACGTTCCCCATTGTGGGCATGCACTTCTCTCCAGCATAGGTCTGCAAACTGAAGAGCGGGCAGAGAATTCCCCATCCTGTGTAACGCACTACGTCACAAAAAGCAACTGTAAGCAGTTTAACAAAATTATATCGACCATTCAGTCCTTCGCCTTTTAATGACTGGCGATGCAAGAGGGTTTATTTCCCACAAAATTAATTAACATGGAATACAGCTATGGGTTACCACCAGTACTAACGCAAGAAGCGCATTTGGACAGAATATACGCAAGCCTCTGCGCACTGTTCTGCAATGCTAGAGGGGAAATTGGTGCTTGGCCATCCTATACGGCAGTTGAAGCATTCTTCCGGGAAAGACAAGTTCCTCGACCACGAACGGTCGTCCCTTTTCATTTTAAGACAGACTATAAATGGCTCTGAGCACTATGGGACTCAACTGCTGTGGTCATAAGTCCCCCAGAACTTAGAACTACTTAAACCTAACTAACCTAAGGACATCACACACATCCATGCCCGAGGCAGGATTCGAATCTGCAACCGTAGCAGTCGCACGGTTCCGGACTGCGCGCCTAGAACCGCGAGACCACCGCGGCCGGCAGACAGACTATACCTCCACAGTATTTGCTGTACAGTTCTCTTTTGTGAGTAGACAAAATAACTTCACCAATCTCGTGTACAGGATTTACTTTCAGTTTATTAAGTACTGATTTGCAGCTGTTGAGTGAGCTGATATGTAGAGAAGCTGATGTACTGGACTTGTCAACTGTCTACCACAGTTAAGAGCCTGCCCCAAGTGTAAGATGCATATGATTCGACACAGCTTCAGAGTCTTTACTGGTCTCATGCAGATATGTATATAGACTGAACCGGCAAGTGGCTAACACGCCTGTCTAGTTAGCAGGAGACCCGGTTCGATTCCCAGCCTTCATACTAATTTCCATGCGTCACTTAATAAACTCAAAATAACTCCACTGTAAAGGGTGACTCTACCAAGAGTTGTCAGGCGCTTTTTCTCTGGTGTTTCGATGGATGTTTGCGATTTCGTTTTCTCAGTGTGTAGCTAGAGTCAGCCGAAACAGCTGCTGCTCGTCGTCTCTATCATGCGAGTCCAGTGTCAACAGAATGCATCGTTTTGTTTGCTGTTACTAACAAAATGATTTTTAAAGCTGGATTTTATGTTCTTGGTCGAGAGAGCGCTCCCAAATTGGTGTAGTGCGCTATTCGTTTTATCGATACGTATCAACAGGGCCAGTAAAACACGAAGAATAACGAGTACTCCAGCAGCGAGTCAGTAGCGCTGCCTGCTTGGCGGTAGCAGACAGTGCGATCCAGGGCAGTGTGGTCGCTGCTGGAGTACTCGTTAATCTTCGTGTTTTACTGGCCCTGTTGATACGTATCGATAAAACGAATACCGCACTACACCAATTTGGGGCAGGCGTGTCGAATTATCTTTAAAAATCGTTATGGCTGTAACGGGAAATAAACAGCCGCATTCTCGTTGGGAGTGTCATGAAGGGCTTGATGAGCAGTATTTGTTTGGGCTTAGTCCAGCTAGAAATTGAAAAAGCGAAATTGCAAATATCTGCCGAAACACCAGAGCAAAAGCACCTGACAACTCTTAGGACAGCCACCCTGTATAAACACGAGATGTATTAATTAGACTATGTACAGCGAACCGATGACCGAGAAAACAGGAGTAACCGTCGTTTAGTTTCAAGTACTCAGAAAATCTCCCCAATCATCCTCCGAAATTTTGTCTGTAGAGTTCTGATACACCGGGTGCAAATTCAGCTCGCATTTATTACATACTTCTTCTTTTTGCTAGCCTTATACCGTTTCTTTACGGGGTCGGTATATTAATCTTGATTTGACAATAGTAGTGGTAGAGGGTGGCCGGATACCCTTGCTGTCAGCTCCGAACCTCCCTCCACCCCCACTCCCCAACCTCCCGGCCCGGGATAGAATTTGAGTACTCCATTTGTGCCGACTGTTATGCCACATAAATGTGTGAGAACGTTTTCGAAATGTTTGCGAATCGTATGACTGAGGGGGGACGTGGGTACCAGCCCAGTATCCAACTAGTCGTATATGGGAAGTCGCTTAAAAACCACACTTAGCCTGGCCGGTACACCGGCCCTCCTCGGAATCCGCCGGGTGGATTCGGTCCGATGCCGGGGAGCTGAACTGAATCCTGGCGTGCTAGCGCACATCTATCGGAGCGGATTCATTTCCTACATAAGAGAACTGGACAGGAAATGCCGGGAAGCTAATGTCTGTCTATAAACTGAAAAGCAAGAAGTGCTCGTGGTGGAGGAGGTCACCTTTGAGCCGTGCACGGCTCGTGTTCATGCCATTTATTGTTTGTCGTCTTCTATTACGGTACTGCCACCTCGTTTTCTTATTCCATTTACTGGCGCCACTAACTTCCTGCCTTACATGTCCGTGAGTGGCAGCAGAAGCACGTATCGATAAGTACATTGTCGTACCATCTCTGGAGCGACCGACAGTATTTCTGGGTCGAGTGTCTGGCAGTGAGTTGGAGACTAGGAGGGCGGTCGGGACGCAGCAGCAGTGCAATCGGGGACGGAGCGCCGGTGAGGAGCGGACAGCCAGTACCAGCGGGGACGACCGTTGGTTGGTCACTCGGTCAGTCGTCTCATCGACGACGTGTATTTGGGTCTGTTCCTTCCTGTGCAGAGATGTCGGTTGTGTTCCCTCTGCATGGTTAGGTCCGAGGCAGTGTCTCCGGGACGTCATCCGTCAGAAGGAAGTCAGTCATTTGGAGACGGGCCAGCAGTGCAGTTGGGACGCAGCAGCAGTGAAGTCGGGGAAGCCAGTGAGGCGCCGACAGCCAGTGCTCGCCGACCGCTGGCGACACACATGAACTGTCCGACGGAGAGAGATTGGAGCGGGACGATCGTTCGGTTGATCGTCTCATCGGCCAACGTATATTTGGTCCTTTCACCGTTTCTGGGCCTGGGCAGGCAGTCGGTCGGTTGGCGTGGAGCAGTGACGAAGTCCCCGTCGCGCGAAGTCGGGCCGGAGTCCTGGTGGCGTGCACGCGCGGTTGGAGTGTGAGGTGCTGCTTGCGAGTGCTACGAAGTTCGTCGCCCACCGATCTTGGACACAAGAGTTGAGTCCTCACTTTACTATCGAACCTCAACTGTTTACATTTCTTTGTTTGATCCTGGTTGTCGCTTTTGGCACATTACCGTGAGCAACGACCGTCTTCCTCTGAAATTTAATTTATTCCCTGTTATGGAAGTTCAGCAACGGTATCTTCTGCCTTGTGGCCGTTGACGTTCCGATTACCTGCCCTGGTCGTTGACATAATTTTAGGCAGTATATTTTCCTCATCGTGTTGTTGCTGTCCAGCACGGCGTGTAGTTCGACAGCTGAGATGTTGGCACCAATATTCTGTGTGTCGTTGCATTGAAATCGTGTGGTCGTTTTGCTGGCTTCGTCGAGCGGAACTGATTTGGTTGATTGGTCGGTCGGCTGTCTGTCGGTTGGGTTGCCTTCAGATTAAAAAGTCATTGGATCGGCTGCCGGTCTGACCTAAACGGGCATTAGTGTTCCAATCCCAGGCCGACCCTTGGTAACTACTGAGAGCCGTTCCTTATGTGCTACATAGTAATTTCCCTGTTTGGGGTTTAGTTATTTGGTTGATGTGTGGCCTTCAGCCGAGTTAATGTCTGTTAAATTAGTGTCCTTGTCTTTCCCTTAAGGCATAAGATTGTTATGCTTTTAAGATAAGCTTTCTGCCTTTTGATTGAAACTCTTCTCATTGCCTAATATGCGGCCTCCAGCCAAGTTCCATTAAAATTAAATTGCTAAGGCCTTAAGCCTGTTAAGATTGAAGATTTAGAAAATATTCTTGGGTGAAACCTCCAGAAGAACCTTGTATTTCAATTTCTTGCTTAGCCCTTGTGTCTTGGATTTTGAGTGTGGCCTTCAGCCGATCTACAGTTAATCAAAGGAGGTCGATTAAAGTTTGGAGTGTTTTGCATCCTTGTTGTAATATTGTGTGTTGATGAATAAAGTTTGTGTATTGAGTGCAGCTGACAGCAACATATTTTGGCCGCTTTCCACAACCCAATCCGCTCTGCCACTGCTATTGCAGGCGTTTCAACCTGTCCCGGAAGAACGTCACAACTGCCGTATGGGATGACCAAGAATGAATTTCGGCTGTAGCAGCGTAGAACGGTGTGCAGAGGTTTATGTAGATTCTGTCCATGTTATCTTCTTGCGTTACTATTATAACTGCACGTGGTAACTAGTAGTTATCTGTATTCATTGTACGGTTTACAGACTCTGTGCGTCGACAGTGATTCGTACAACGAGCTGCGGAAAGGTCGGTATATCTTTGTGAAACACCCTGTAGCTGTTACTTGTGACGTAGTCGGGTACGCAGAATGGGGTGCCACCTGCTCGATCTCCAATTGGCAGGCCCACAATCTGGCGTCCAGCCTTCCCTCCATCCACACCAGAACTCCCTGTCCCCACTTCCCTCCAGACCAACAAATACCCAGAACTGAATTTATCTCTTAATAAAGTTCTACTGCACTTATGTGCGGGGCAACGGCCTTGCCGCAGTGGATGCACCGGTTCCCGTGAGATCGCCGAAGTTAAGCGCTGTCGGGCTTGGTAGGCACTTGGATGGGTGACCATTCAGGCCGCCATGCGCTGTTGCCATTTTTCGGGATGCACTCAGCCTCGTGATGCCAACGTAGGAGCTACTCGACCGAATAGTAGCGGCTTCTGTCAAGAATACCATCATAACGACCGGGAGAGCGGTTTGCTGACCCCACGCCCCTCCTATCCGCATCCTCCACTGAGGATGACACGGCGGTCGGATGGTCCCGGTAGACCACTCGTGGCCTGACGACGGAGTGCACTTATATGCGGTAGCCGCATTTAATGTCTCTTCTCAACATACTCCATTTAACAATAAACATTAATTTTATACCATAAAAGAATTTTCCTTTTTATATTCTGCCAGTTTTCTATCTAGTGAATGTAGAAGCTGTTATTTCTAGAGGAAAATGAATCGGACCTTTCTTGTAGGAAAGTTAATGAAGTTTAATTTTGCACTGGGAAACGTTTTCGCTCGAAGCTGTGGTTTTCGGGATATTCAAGAAAAACAAAAAAAATGATCTTTAAACGACCATCAACCCGAACACCCCGTAGATCAAGACTGTTGGCATGTTGTTCACGGCGCTTCCCTCTACTGCTCTATAAAGACTAACGACTGCTTGAATTTTTCCCCCAGTCGAACTGTTTTGGTCTTCGTTGTCTGGCCTGCAATGACGCTTGTGCGCAATACCGTAACGAAGAAGAGGCGTGGAAAATTAAGACACTGTTGTCCTACATAATAATGCAACACCATCACGGCTCACACAACACGTTTTCAATGGAAGATTTGGAAGCTTCTGTCATACAGTCGAGATGTCACAGAATACCGAGCGAGGTGGCTCAGTGGTTAGCGCACTGGACTCGCATTCAGAAGGACGACGCTTCAAACCCGATTCCGGCCATCCTGATTTAGCTTTTCCGTGATTGCCCTAAATCGCTTCAGGCAAATGCCGGGATGGTTTCCTTTGAAAAGGCACTGTGGACTTCCTTCCCTCATCCTTCCCTAATCCGATGGGACCAGTAACCTCCTTGTTTCGTCCCCTCACCCCAAATCAACGAACCAACCAATCTTACACCATATGTTTTACGTTTTTTTGGCAATCGGCAAGAATACGTGGGGGAAGGCGTGGTGGGGACGGAGGGGGAGGGGGACGGCAGATGTTCCAACGATGTGGACGTTCACACAGCAGTTCTGGAATGGCTCCCTGAAAAAGGACGGTTTTCATTGAGGAATTGACACTGGACTCGCATTCGGGAGGACGACGGTTCAACCCCGCGTCCGGCCATCCTGATTTAGGTTTTCCGTGATTTCCCTAAATCGCTCCAGGCAAATGCCGGGATGGTTACTTTGAAAGGGCACGGCCGACTTCCTTCCCCGTCCTTCCCTAACCCGATGAGACCGATGACCTCGCTGTCTGGTCTCCTCCCACAAACATCCCAACCCAACAGTTTGTTCAGAGATACTGTGTTCAAGGGCACTGTCATATATCTCTGGCAGTTTGCGTATACTCGATAATGTTGCTTGGCGTGCCATAATAACTATTCAGTCTCTGGAGTCACCTCGTAGGTGTGCGGCTACTTGTGGTCCGCCACACGGCCCTCCTGGGCAGGGTGGAGGCCCGACTTGAGTGGCGCAGCGATTACGGCCCCCGATGGCGATGGCACCACTCAGCGCTCGCCGTTTAATGCCCCGCTAAGCGACGCGCCGACACCTCGTTCCAGGCCACTCCAGCGCCTCTCCAGCGACCGTGCTGGAGCCTGTTTTTTTCGCAAGTATTCCTCCCGTTTCCAGCGCCATTACTGCTCCGCCTGCCGCTGTCCGGATGAAGTGTTTTCTGTATAATAGACCACGTGGATTGGGGGGAGGGGGGGGGGAGAGAGAGAAAGGGGTGAGGGCAGACAGAGGGAGAAGGTTGTCAGCAGAGGGAGGGAAAAAGAGGCTCGAGCTAACAACGGCGCGTGGCAATTTTTTCCTTCCTCCCCCTCTTTTATTTCGAGACCAGTGAGGCGACGCTGGGAGTTGGTACGACTCCGCTACGTAGCAATTACCGTTCGTGCGCAGTGCTGCCAACGCTCCAGAAAATGATCTACTGCAGGCACTACCACGCACCTGCGTCCTCGTTTCTTTTACTAGGGCAAGAGTGAAAGAAAACGGCAATTTTTTTAAAGCAGAAGCATCTTATAAAGCGAAGTAACATCAGAAACAGTATCACTTCTCTGCACGGGGGATTCAGAGAGAATGTGACCTAATTTGTGAGGTGATTCTACATGTGAAAATAAACCGAAAAAGTTGTATGAATGTGTGTGCCGTTTCCGATCGTTACAGAACTGGAGCAGGTTGAGGATTACAACCACCCATGAATGATTATGAAGACAAGTGTGAATATTATCTACCGAAATGCTGTGTAGGCGCTGTGATGGACAGAATAATGGTGGGACAGATCACTGATCCGTCGTACAAGAGGTTTTGGGGTTTTCCAACAGATGGCAGCACTGTGCCGTCGCACCGAGGCAACATCTGCAAGCATAGCCTGTCTGCAGTCGTGTGTTGGATCAGTGAACAGCCGCGAGGCCGTGGGCGTGTCGTGTTTGAGAGTTGTTTAATTGATAAAGTCAATTTTGTCCGCGAATACCAACCTGCCGCATACATTCACCCCTGCACAATACGCAGACATGTTTCTGTGTGGGCACTGCAACGGTTTTGCCCGTGCTGCTGGTGCAGTATACCAGAGACGTTTCCCTCATCGATGAACCTCTGTGCCAGGCTATTTCCCAGGGTTTTTCAAATATTACGTGAATTCGGATGTAATCTCAGAACGTGTGACCGTCCAGTCAGTGGAGGAAAGGGAAGACATTACTGCAACAGTACAAAGGAGTTTGGAAAAAACCTTTTTTATATGGAGTGCGTGATTGATTATTTTGTAATTTTTTTTTGTTTATTTATAGACGCAGTCACATATTTATGACACAATCATAACCGGTTTCGACCATACAATGACCATCCTCAGATTCTAAAACAATATGAAAATTTATATTAAAACCTAAAAATAAGTGCAATATTTAACTTCTTTCTAATAAGCCTGGTTATTTATAGACGAAATTACATATTTATGACACAATCATAACGGGTTTCGGCCATACAATGACCATCTTCAGAGTCTAAAACAGTAGAATCTGTTCTTTCGGACATGTCCGAAAGAACAGATACCATCTTCATATATTATCTTATATTCACTTATCCGTGAAGATTGTCCGTGACTGAAACCGGTTGATATTTGGGTTTACAATAAAAGCAGCTGGTGGTGAAACATTCATTTTGTGTATTACTTGACGGCTTTTGATAGCCACCTCCCAAAAATGCTGAAAACCAGAAAACATGCAACAATTATGCCTCCTAGAGAATTCGTTAAAAAGGCTACACTCACTCCGAGTGGCTGCCAACTGCAAAATGAATGCATCCCAAAGCAGTCTACGGTTGCTGAACGAAGTTTCTAAGCAGCTAACCAAAGTACAGCACCTACAAGGCGAGAAATGGTAGTATTCCATATTAGTATCCCTATCCCGCATTTGTACCTCTTTCTCTAATAAATCAAAATGTGGTGTCTGATGCTGAAGTTTTACTGCACGAACAACGAAAATGTAGTACGCGGTGAATTTTTTTTCTTTCGTTGTTTTGTGGCGGCTGTCAGCGAGAATAAGTTTAGAAAACGTAAGAAATTGGTTTAAAGTTTGCTGTAAGTCGCTAAGTACCGTCATTATGAAACACTGGATGAATACAGTGTGGGTAATTTGCGAGCCGTGAATTTCACTGCCTCAAGATGTCTACACAGTTCCTAACTCAGTGAAATTCTTTAAGGGGACACGGAAGGCAAGTGGGCTTCAAAAATTCGATTTTTAGATTTTAGCATATTTGAAATGCCTGGTCTTTCCTGCGTGAAACAGTTTATGTTTTATATAAATACGACAATTTTGTAGTGAGATATGATGGGTTTCCTGACGCTCTGTGCAGTCTGGGGACTGTGACAGCAAGGCTTATGACCGGGTACTTGCAGAACAAGCCTATGCTCCTAATGTCACAATTTCTAAATTAGAGTGCATTGGGCATGTCCAAAAGAGAATGGCATCCATGTTGAGAAGATTATTGAAAAGTCAAAAATAGTATTGTAAGATGGTAAGAAGATATGTGGTAAAGGTCGCCTGACAAATGTTGAAATATATAGATTACAGATTTATTATGGCTTGGCCATAAGAAGAAATGTAGGGAATTTAGAAAACATGAAAAAAAGCTGTATGAGCTATCTTTTTTCCATAAGCTTTCCACAAATGAAAATCCAGTGCATGGTCTTTGCCCAAACGATCCTGACACTTGGTGCAAGTACAGAAGAAGTGCCAGATATGACCACAAACATTCATTAACAGCACCAGTGATGAATGAAATTAAACCCATATTTAGAGACCTTTGTAAAGATGACTTATTGAAGAAATGTCTTCCTGGGAAAACACAAAATTTAAATGAATGTGTGAAATCTGTCATTTGGAACCGGTTACCGAAAACTGTGTTCGTTCACGTTACAACCCTCAAATTTGGTGTTTATGATGCTATTTTATGCTTCAGTGATGGTGTAATTAGAAAAATGGATGTTTTGGAAGTATTGGGCATAAAATCGAGTGGAAATACTGCAAAATGCTTGGTGCAAATAGGTAAAGAGAGAATCCGCAAAGCAGATATTGCTAATTTAAAATGCACAAAAGAAGCTAGACAGAAAAGAAGAGGGACCAAGAGAAGAAAAGAAGATCATTATAATTCAGATGATGCTCAGTATGGTACAGGAAAATATTAGTGGTAAGTAATTCTCATCAGGGCAACGGCCCTGCCACAGTGGATACACCGGTTCCCGTGAGATCACCGAAGTCAAGCGCTGTCGGGCGTGGCCGGCACTTGGATGGGTGACCATCCAGGCCGCCATGCACTGTTGCCATTTTTCGGGGTACACTCAGCCTCGTGATGCCAACTGAGGAGCTACTCGACCGAATAGTAGCGGCTCCGGTCTAAGAAAACCATCATAACGACCGGGAGTGCGGTGTGCTGACCACAGGCCCCTCCTATCCGCATCCCCACCTGAGGATGATACGGCGGTTGGATGGTCCCGATGGAGTGATGGAGTGATAAAAAAAAATTCTCATCAATAACTATACTAGAATTGCAATATTAAACTTTAAATGGATTTTTCTCAAAACCAATTTTTTTTTTTACTTTCAGGTACCATTATTTGATAAACTAGTGGGGGTTAGAAACATGAAATTTGGTCAATTCGTACTGCAGATGGCAATAAGTTATTACAAGTAAATTGAGAACCACCAAACAATCAGTAACTGTTTTTTAATAATTAATGTACAAAAAAAGTTAAATTTTACTAGTGAAAGAATAAAATGTTTTTTGTTTGAAACCATAAGAGGTATTATGTTCATTTTACTTGTAAGTTGAGGTATATATGTTATATATATGCAGAAAAATTTCATTGTTTTATCGATTTGTGGGACAAATTCTGTGGCTTCATGGACATGTCAATTTGGTGTTGGCAGGAAGTTGTAGAAATTGTAGGAGACCAAGGTTTAAAAACAGTAACCAGAATGAAATGTATGTAATTTTCATGCGATATGAACTTTCCCGGCGAATCAGCTGTTTGTACAAACATGTTCATCTTATAATCTCTTTTCAAGACACTATCCATTCCTCTTGAATAATAACCGCTTGGCTGCTCTTTCAAATAATTTATTTGTTTGTAGTGCTGTCGGGTGTACAACCGCACAGTCGTTTTCGTAACACAATATTTGCCGTCATCTTTAGGTGATACGTGTATAATGAGCGTCTTTGCTACATCCAGCTTCCTTTATATTCTCATCACCCCCACCCCTTCCTCCATTGCCCGTCACACGCCGCAAGGGGTGGAGTGGTAGTGGTGGTGGTGGTGGTGGTGGTGGTGGTGGTGGTGGCGGTAGGGGTGACGGGTGCCGCCGGAAACTGGGTACGAACTCTGCTCTCTCAGTACTCCTGTGCCCTGAATGTTTTGCTGAATGCGTGGTGCCAAGCTTCCATCCGTTTTCTCATACCAAGACAGACCCCTTCGTTTTGGGGACTGTGTTCTGAAGGAGGCTATTGAATCACGAGTGGCTGACGGACTGATCAACAGACTGGTTTCAGTCTGAGCAACGCTTGGGTCCCAGCACTCGGCCAACTAAAAATCACAGCGTCGGCCCCAAGCAATTTCCGCGCCCTACGCAGGCCACAGGAGTACTGAGGGCCCAGAGTTCGAGCCCAGCTTGCGCCCCCCCCCCCCCCTCTACCAGGCCACCCGTCGAGGCGTGCGGCCGGCAGTCGCGGGAGGGGTAGGGGGCGATAAGAAAATAAAAGAGGCGGGGGTGCAGCAAGGACGCCAGGAAAGCCGTCAAAAGATCCCAAGCCATGTCGGCCACTAACTTTGCTGTCAGTTATTGCTAAAACGTTCGATACAGTTCTAAGACCCAGAATTCGGAAGTTCATACATGAAAGAGAACTAATACCATCGATCCAAGCAGGCTTGCGCCAAGAACACTCAACTATGGAACCAAATTCAGGATAGCCAGTTATGTGACGCAGGCCCTAAACTATGGCGTTTATGCTTTAGCATCAAAGTTGAAAATCGAACGAGCCTATGATAAAGTGTGGCAGTGCCGGCTGTATTATAAATAGATAAATATGGGCTTTCCAAATAAATTAATCAAATTGATATCAAACTGTCTGGATGATAGACCAATCAGAGTCTACATAAATAACAGTGAATCGGCACCTTTTTTTCCAAAAGCTGCAGTACCGCAAGGAGCTATATTGTCACCAACATGGTATTCTCTGTATATATGCCAATGCCAGGCGAGGGGAATGAAGAACTCGCTTTGTACACAGACGACACTGCCTACAGGTGTCATTCACCCATGATATAAGGACTACACCGAATCACCTCTTGTTGTATTAATATCATGGAAGATACGACCAAATGAAGAAAAAGTCAGCTTATAGTCTTCCACCACAAAAATGTAACTCAATTCAAATTACAAAAAACAGATCTACGTCTCGAATTGTGTTGGAAGCAAATAGCACCAAAAGGTACCGTAAAGTACCTTGGATTAACATTCGATTCCACTTTGACCTGCAGACAAGTTGCAAAGAAACTAATATTGAAGGCAAAGAAACGACTGCGAGTTCTCAAATTAATAGACGGGAAATTCAATGGCGCGACGATACCTGCTTTAATTGTGGGTCCGTACAACCGACATTGGCGTATGCTGCACCGATATGACCGACATCAAAAGCACACACACCAATTTATTTATTTAGCGTATGGCATGTACAAATCACGTTTATAGAGAAATAAGCTGCTACAATAACTTTATAACTTTGGCACTAAAAACAAGACATAAAAAAAATTAAATACAGTTATGTCATGAACAACATGTATATGATTACAAACTAACATTTAGGTTTCTAATATATTGAACTGCAGTTCGAGTCGCATCCAGGAAGTCCGTTGTTTGACCTGAGTAGGCTCTCAGAGGGCACTCTGCAATGATGTGCCGGATCGTCTGCTTCTCAGCGCCGCAGTCGCACTTTGGGGATGGTGCTCTTCCCCATTTGTGTAGAGAGTCCGCACATCGACCGTGGCCCGTCTTGATCACGTTGAGGATGGTCCAGGTTTTACGTGGTAAGCCAAAGCCTGGAGGTCTGTTCGACGGTTTCAGTAAGGTGTTTACCTGTGGTGGTGCTGATTCTTCCCATTCCACTTTCCAGCGTTCTTCAAGACAGAAATCATTTTCCTCCAGATCTTTGGCCCTTATAAGAGGTGGATGTATAGAGCGCAATCTATCTCTGTCAATGCCATTGCTCAAAGCGTGAATCGGAAGTTGCGGGTTGTCTTGCATTTTTTTAAATTCTCTGAGAAGCGCATGTTCTCTTCGTAAGTGAGGTGGCGGTATGTGGCTCAGTACAGGTAGCCAGTGAATGGGGGTTGATTTTATTGTACCTGAAATAATCTTCATAGTTTGGTTCAGTACTGTGTCCACCATCTTGGTGTGAGCGCTCTTTAGCCAAACAGGGGAACAGTACTCTGCCGCAGAGTAGACAAGTCCAAAAGCAGAGCATCGCAAGGTAGCTGGTACCACATACTTTCTGAATGATATTGTTCCTAGTACGGATTTTTGCAGCAGTGTTGATGAGGTGTTGTTTGTAGCTCAGGGTTCAATCTAATGTCACTCCCAGGTATTTTGGATTTTTATTATAAGGCAGAATATTGTTATCAAAATATATCTTAAGGCGTCTGTTAGCCAATTTGAGAGGCACCCACATGCCTTGCTCATACTGTGGCATCAAGCAGTCAGGCCTGCAAGATGAGTGGTCTGCCAAGCGAGTGGATTCATTCTTATTTATCGAGTAACATGAACTCTAGTACTCACACTTAAGTTACAAGTTATCCTCCTATATGATTAATACGCAACGGAAACACGCATCTGACTATCAGTAATTTACAGAACTCTGACTGTACACTACGCACTGGCAATACCACATTTTCTTTCTTTTTTATTTAACGGCTTTGGTAACACGTGGCCACCGCACTGAATATGAATAGCGCACACATTATAAATTCGGGACATTATGACAACATACAATTCGAAGGAAAAGTCCACCAATCTTTTTCTTTTCACTATCTTATTTATTCCGATAAATTCTCTAACCTAAACACACAAATTCAATACCTACAACAATAACACATGAGAAATTATGCCCAGAGGGCGTGGCTTTACATTGGTGAATCTCTATATTATGGTCTCGTAATTATTTAACGCTACAGTGCACTTTCTGGATAGTATGGTGGATCTTTTATTATATCTCACACTTCGACTCTCACAATCATCATCACGAAACTATCCTCCAGACCGAGCAGTACCGAAGGAACAAGCATAACCCACTAATCTTTGCAAACTACCTTGCTACTCTCCCATGCAAACCACACATACCCCAATTACATGACATACACCACACTACGACATGAAATACTACACAGAGAATAGTCACAACATTATCACTTTCAGCTTTCCCACTTCAATTAATATTTATCCCAGTTTCACACGACACTGCCCCACTTCGTAATTCTACTTTCGTACTATGAACTCTGGAGATATATGCACATCTTCCTGTGCAATGCAAGCCAAGTGGTGTTGCTGGATAGACGGCCGACTCACCTTGCTTATCTCTCAGAGTTTGAATCTAGCGTCACAGGGAATCATATCACGCAAAGTAATATTAAGAACGTATTCATCACACACGCGTGTCCTCAACTGATACCATGGACGAGTACTTCTCTTTATCTTTTGTCTCATACACAGTTTGAGACTTACACAGTACTCACCACGTGGAAGTACTCGTCTCTAATTTCAAGTCCTGCACACGCCATTTCTTAAATATTTCAACTTATGGTACACACGCTATTTCTTAAATATTTCAACTTATTGTACACATGCTAGTAATTGAGCTTAACTTAAGCACACGGAAGTATTTCAACTTATTGCTACACGTGGTTTCATTGTAACCGTTGGTCATTTCCGAAGATTACTACAATCCCATTAATATTACCTGCCTGACATTTAATTCTCCCCACAAAAGTTCCTGAAATAGAGAAATTATTATTTCAAACTACTCTTAAATATTCCACATGCATACCATGTCTCCACTCTTTTGTCATTACGGAGCACAACTAAAACAGGTCTTAACAGCACAAGATCTAGCGGCAGAGTGCTGAAACATGGCCGTTCTCTAGGTCATCTCGCACCTCTGTCGAAGTGGGGGAGCACCTTGCTACCGTATTGGTCAGCCACATTTCAGGAGCTCAAAGCTCAGGTAAATTTCATCTCTTTGGTCCCACCAAAGGTGGCCAAAGGATCGACTCAAAGATGATCATATATTCACATTCACTATCTGCGGTTAGCAGACGACCATACATTCATTCATTACACAGATCTCACCAAACTGGATGTAGGGATTTACTTTGTGGGAGTGCACATGTGATCAATTAAATAAATAAATTGTCATTCTTTCCCACACTGGTATCCGGCTTCGCTGTATTAATTGAAATTGAGTTATTTTACAAAAAAAATGTGTTGTTCTGACAAAAATAATGAAGTATGTTGTACCTATTTTCAATGTCGGGCGGTACTGTACCCTTTCAAATTTATTATTCAGGTGGAAACACATAGCCTCAGTTTTAGTTGGACTAGGTTGTAGTCTCCATTCACGAAAGTACGTTCCCAGCAAGGACAAGTCGCTTGTCAGGACAGTCTCAGTATGCTCCATATCTCGATGTAGTGTAGCTATGGCCCGGTCATCTGCACATACAAACTTTTCAGATTTAGTATTAGGCATATCGGTTATATACATGCTGAAAAGTAGCGGTGCCAGGACTGATCCTTGGGGCAAGCCATTATTGAGCTTCATTGTTTTGCTCCTATAATTTCCAAGTATCACCTGGAATGGTCTGTTGCAGAGCATCCCGTTGGTAAGGTTAGCCATTTTCAAACATGGCACGATGCGGAGTACACACACCAAAAAAGTTTAGTACAGAACGAAGAATACTACGGATAGCCATAAGAACGAGTACTAGCACCAGTAATACGGATCTATACCAACTAGCCAATATTCAGCCATTAGAACAAAGATTGATGCACTTAACAGCTAACTGTGGTCTATCAAGAATTTCTACAGAAAATAAAACAACAGAACTCGTCAGACAGCCACCACTACATTTAAATTTTCCGAGAAAAAAATACGCGTGTCCTCCCAAGTGCTATACAAACAATACATCCAGGATTCCACAATTTCCAAGGAATCCAACAAGAGGAAAATATATTGCAGCATCCACAAGATCAAAACGAGACTGACGAATATTAAAAAATATAGAGTTTAAGAGTTATCTCTATTGAGATTTTTAGGGAGGTTATTCCCCCAGTAAGAAAGAAAATTCGGAGTCTTAATTATTTCGCTGCCCAACCAAAATAGGATAGTATCTTAAAATAAGCAAAATAGCCCAACTCCTAAATTAAACAAATAAAGAGTGCCACATCAGCATAAACAGTTGCCTTGCATCAAATGAACTCATCTTTTCGAAAACGCAGCCGCCATTCCCATTAGCAAAAGAAAAAACATTGAAGATGATAGCAAGGTACGCTGTCGAAATATCGTGCTACGAAAACGACTGCACCCGGCTGAACACCTGACTACAGTACAAATGATTTTCGTTAGTTATGCAGAGACGAAGAGACTTCCGCAGGACGCACAGAGTAGCGTGTTGCAGAGCACCGGCAAACTAGTATTCGGACTGAAGACCACAACAACAAGTACACTCCTGGAAATTGAAATAAGAACACCGTGAATTCATTGTCCCAGGAAGGGGAAACTTTATTGACACATTCCAGGGGTCAGATACATCACATGATCACACTGACAGAACCACAGGCACATAGACACAGGCAACAGAGCATGCACAATGTCGGCACTAGTACAGTGTATATCCACCTTTCGCAGCAATGCAGGCTGCTATTCTCCCATGGAGACGATCGTAGAGATGCTGGATGTAGTCCTGTGGAACGGCTTGCCATGCCATTTCCACCTGGCGCCTCAGTTGGACCAGCGTTCGTGCTGGACGTGCAGACCGCGTGAGACGACGCTTCATCCAGTCCCAAACATGCTCAATGGGGGACAGATCCGGAGATCTTGCTGGCCAGGGTAGTTGACTTACACCTTCTAGAGCACGTTGGGTGGCACGGGATACATGCGGACGTGCATTGTCCTGTTGGAACAGCAAGTTCCCTTGCCGGTCTAGGAATGTAGAACGATGGGTTCGATGGCGGTTTGGATGTACCGTGCACTATTCAGTGTCCCCTCGACGATCACCAGTGGTGTACGGCCAGTGTAGGAGATCGCTCCCCACACCATGATGCCGGGTGTTGGCCCTGTGTGCCTCGGTCGTATGCAGTCCTGATTGTGGCGCTCACCTGCACGGCGCCAAACACGCATACGACCATCATTGGCACCAAGGCAGAAGCGACTCTCATCGCTGAAGACGACACGTCTCCATTCGTCCCTCCATTCACGCCTGTCGCGACACCACTGGAGGCGGGCTGCACGATGTTGGGGCGTGAGCGGAAGACGGCCTAACGGTGTGCGGGACCGTAGCCCAGCTTCATGGAGACGGTTGCGAATGGTCCTCGCCGATACCCCAGGAGCAACAGTGTCCCTAATTTGCTGGGAAGTGGCGGTGCGGTCCCCTACGGCACTGCGTAGGATCCTACGGTCTTGGCGTGCATCCGTGCGTCGCTGCGGTCCGGTCCCAGGTCGACGGGCACGTGCACCTTCCGCCGACCACTGGCGACAACATCGATGTACTGTGGAGACCTCACGCCCCACGTGTTGAGCAATTCGGCGGTACGTCCACCCGGCCTCCCGCATGCCCACTATACGCCCTCGCTCAAAGTCCGTCAACTGCACATACGGTTCACGTCCACGCTGTCGCGGCATGCTACCAGTGTTAAAGACTGCGATGGAGCTCCGTATGCCACGGCAAACTGGCTGACACTGACGGCGGCGGTGCACAAATGCTGCGCAGCTAGCGCCATTCGACGGCCAACACCGCGGTTCCTGGTGTGTCCGCTGTGCCGTGCGTGTGATCATTGCTTGTACAGCCCTCTCGCAGTGTCCGGAGCAAGTATGGTGGGTCTGACACACCGGTGTCAATGTGTTCTTTTTTCCATTTCCAGGAGTGTATTAACGCGAAAAGTACACAGAGAACGTTTAGTGCAACAAATCTGCAACCGAAGATTTCCTGGCTATATGAGATGTTTATAATACACTGAAACCAATCGTTAGTGCTCTACGAATCTGAACCATTTATTTTGTTCTGTTTCAGGTAAGCGATACTTGATCCGCTCTGCTGAAAAAATTCTCCGTGCTACAGTATGGGTACGTAAAAATTTCCCTTACAGTACAGTTGCTTCAGTTCACATTATCACGCAGATTGCTAGCAGCTCGTTTTCCCCGTGTTCGTACTGGAAACACTACTTGAACAGTATGATACTGTGAGCAAGCACCAGTAATTTGTTTATCACGCTCGCAGCTAACATCTTCTGTTTCCAGCCCCCACACGTAATGCTGTTGGTTCTCACGTCGTCGCGTGAAATTAGTTAGCTACTTACTTGTTCCATAGATTAAATTCACGATAAACATAATGGTAATGAACGTGTTCATTTTAACTGAAGACTCTGAAATATCTCGAAAACTACACATCGGATACAAAAAAAAGTTATAATCCCAGTTTGTTTCTTTCGTAGGGGGACATCCAGCGAGTTTCGTTCAGTAGAAGACTTGTGTTTCAAAGTACCGAAGATGAGCAAGTGCTCATAACTTTTAAGGAATGCATTTTAGATCACATGCTTACTGGACATTTTTTTCTTGTTTTGGTTCATAAAAATGTGGAAAGCAAAGAGCTTGCGGTAGAAGACATTTTTTCACAGTATCGGAGATCAAGAATTGCTCATAGCACTTTTAAGGTATGCGCATTACAGCCCGTGTTCACTCGACTTTTTTATTTCGAATGATCATTCCTTTCACATCCTTGAATATTGACCAGCACCTCTGAAACAGCCTGTATACGCTCAGCACAGAACATTCTAGTCCTAAAATAACGTAATTAATACTCGACCTTTAATGACAGCTGCCGTTCGCTGCGGCTTGACCTTAGCAGTTTTGCCGCCCAGCGATCTGTGTGGCGTCGCACTAGAAGAGATGCAGTCGCGGTGAGTCGGCTCCCCTTCCGAACCTCCCAGAGAAAGCATACGTCAGTGTCGACCACGGCCGCCGTTCATCATGTCTACCGACAACATACGGCCTCATTCACGCCCATAACTCTCGTCACTGACCGCACCAACTAGCCCCATTCCCTTTGAAGGAGGCGCACGGCCTTTCAAGTCGGCGTAACGTACCTGCCGCAAATGATCGGTAAGAACAGGGGAGGAGATAAATTTTATAGCAGTCTTCTGCGAAAATTATGCCAAAATAAAGGACGGTCAGTCTCTGAAGAGTCATTAGACTGTCATGAAACGCCCACCAGAAAAAAAATATTAGTCACCGCCTTATAAGCCGCTGTGGAGCCGTGTGTGTGTGTGTGTGTGTGTGTGTGTGTGTGTGTGTGTGTGTGTGTGTGTGTGTTTAGGGGCCCTTAACGGCGATGTTATCACCGCCATTACAAGTATTAAAAGCAACGAATGTGGATAAAAGGGCTAAAAATGTTGTCACACAGTGAACAAATGGCATACATTTCACACAGCGTAAGGCAACGGAGAAAGGGTGAAATGTGCTGTACCCGGATTGTTGTTGTTGTTGTTGTTGTTGTTGTGGTCTTCAGTCCTGAGACTGGTTTGATGCAGCTCTCCATGCTACTCTATCCTGTGCAAGCTTCTTCATCTCCCAGTACGTACTGCAGCCTACATCCTTCTGAATCCGCTTAGTGTATTCATCTCTTGGTCTCCCTCTACGATTTTTACCCTCCACGCTGCCCTCCAGTACTAAATTGGTGATCCCTCGATGTCTCAGAACATGTCCTACCAACCGATCCTTTCGTCTAGTCAAGTTGTGCCACAGGCGCCTCTTCTCCCCTATTCTATTCAATACCTCCTCATTAGTTATGTGATCTACCCATGTAATCTTCAGCATTCTTCTGTAGCACCACATTTCGAAAGCTTCTATTCTCTTCTTGTCCAAACTATTTACCGTCCACGTTTCACTTCCATACATGGCTACACTCCATACAAATACTTTCAGAAACGACTTCCTGACATTTAAACCTATACTCGATGTTAACAAATTTCTGTTCTTCAGAAACGCTTTCCTTGCCATTGCCAGTCTACATTTTATATCCTCTCTACTTCGACCATCATCAGTTATTTTGCCCCCCAAATAGCAAAACTCCTTTACTACTTTAAGTGTCTCATTTCCCAATCTAATTCCCTCAGCATCACCCGACTTAGTTCGACTACATTCCATTATCCTCCTTTTGCTTTTGTTGATGTTCATCTTTCAAGACACTGTCCATTCCGTTCAACTGCTCTTCCAAGTCCTTTGCTGTCTCTGACAGAATTACAATGTCATCGGCGAACCTCAAAGTTTTGATTTCTTCTCCATGGATTTTAATACCTACTCCGAATTTTTCTTTTGTTTCCTTTACTGCTTGCTCAATATACAGTTCGAATAAAATGGGGGATAGGCTACAACCCTGTCTCACTCCCTTCCCAACCACTGCTTCCCTTTCATGTCCCTCGACTCTTATAACTGCCATCTGGTTTCTGTACAAATTGTAAATAGCCATTCGCTCCCCTGTATTTTACACTTGCCACCTTCAGAATTTGAAAGAGAGTATTCCAGTCAACATTGTCAAAAGCTTTCTCTAAGTCAACAAATGCTAGAAACATAGGTTTGCCTTTTCTTAATCTAGCTTCTAAAATAAGTCGTAGGGTCAGTATTGCCTCACGTGTTCCCATATTTCTATGGAATCCAAACTGATCTTCCCCGAGGTCGGCTTCTACCAGTTTTTCCATTCGTCTGTAAAGAATTCGCGTTAGTATTTTGCAGCCGTGACTTATTAAACTGATAGTTGGGTAATTTTCACATATTTCACCGCCTGCTTTCTTTGGGATTGGAATTATTATATTCTTCTTGAAGTCTGAGGGTACCCGGATTAAACAAAGAAAACGACAGAGAAGCTAAAATAACAGCACAAGGAAAAGCGCCTGGCTGACCACTTACAAAAAAAAGCGTGAGATAATTTGTAAAATACGTAAAAGGTGTTAAAACTGAAAGTAAAACAAGAAGTACAAGAGAAGAGCTAGAATATCAGCATAGGGAAATGTGAATGGCTGGCGACTTACAAAACGCAATATTGAGCCTGTCACCATGTTAAGACATTAAGGGGGACGTTGATGAAATTGACCAAAAATGTCAATTTTCGATTTATATTTTTATTTGTTAGTACAACTCATGGACAATAAGTTCCCGAAGTTTCAATGTTGAAATCTCATCCGAAGTGCCTGAAAATTAATTACAAGTGTGATGCGGCCTTCCTGCCACGCGAGGCTCAGAGGGATAACAACCCCTACATTCACAAGGAGAGGCTTCCAAATTGTATCCTGGATCTTGTCAAGCCCACTTACAGGTTTCTGGTCGACTCTGTACTTCTCAGAAAGTTTGTTCATGGCAAAACCCAAAATCCAAATGAGTCTCTAAATTCACTCATATGGAAATGTTGCTCCAAAAATACATTTGCATCTGCAACAGATGTCAGAATTGCAACTTATGATGGAGTTATTGCATTCAATGATGGGAACGTCGAGAGGATGAAGGTATTAGAAAGAATGGGCTTCAAGATAGGAAATTTTACTTGACACATCCTGAGAAAAATAGATTTACAGCGCGTCTCTGCAGCTGAAAAGTCAGTTGAAGACATGGTAAAGGAAAGAAGTCAGACAACAAGAAACCAGAAGAGAAGCCTTAAAGGGAAAAACGACCCAGAGTATAAATGTGGTGCCTGCTGAAGAAGTGACATAAGGAAAAAAGTTAGGTTGAACTTTAAATTACATTTCCTGAAAACTTTGTTTTTTTAAAGTTTATGTACCTTTTCCTGAGATTCTATGAAAGCTAGAATTATGAAATTTTGTACACATATTTATGTAAACCTAATAAACGTTGTCTCAACAGCAAATTTTGAAATTGTGATTGCAAGGTGAAATATCGGACAGAGTGCTTCGAATTTAGCACGCAATTAAAATTGTACTTGTGGAATTATAATTAAAAAAATATGAAAATTCTCCTATTTGACCCTTAACAAAAACCTCATGAGAGAAGCTTACTTCATATAAAGAGATGAAACAGAGAAATTTTTGTAGAAATCTCTTGAATACTTTCTGAGACTAAGGAACATACATTATTTTTTGAAAATATAACTTCAAATTTCATTCAAAAAAAGTTGAATATATATAATCATAAGATTTATGTATAAATGTGTTACTTTCATGTAAAGCGTGGTACAAAATTTCATTGCCATATCTCCAAAACTGTGGATTTGGTGCATTTTTAAAATGTGTGTGTTTTTCATCAACGTCCCCCCTTAAAAACGTCTTCCTAAAGTTTTGTGATACAATTTTGACATATCACAAAATCTTGAACTCGAATCACATTCGTTTAAAGGAGAGGGCCAGTCTGCCGATGCTCTCTGCTCTGAAAATGAAAGACGTTGTAGTAAAATGTAGCGGAGAGGCGCTTACAGAGTAGTTACATTCTCTGGAACCCATAAAAATTAATAACTGATCTAGAAATAGCCTGAGGAACTTCAAAAGATTAGAAAACGCAGACTACAATTCTATGGAAACCTATACAGAATGCCATCACACAGGCTGACCAAACAGATCTTTGACTGGGTAACCACTAGAAACAACAAATGGGTGGCAGAGGTAGAAAACGACCTGAACCAGCTCAACATAACAGCAGACACAATAAACGACAGAATAAAGTTCAGAAACATCATTAAGAAAAGTAAACTACATGAGATACAATGCGACAAACGAACAGGCATAAAATGGACCGAAGAACGCAAGCAAGATCACAGCCAGAAGATGAAAGAAATATGGGCAACCAAAAAGGCAATCAAGATGAAGCCGAAGACACAAAGCCGACAAGAAGCATGGACAGAGGACCGGAAACAGAAACACAGCGAGCGAATGAGGGAAGTTTGGGCAGCAAGGAAGGCAGCAAAAGGAACTGGCCATGTAGTTTAGTCCAAATGCGCTCTTTAAGGGCAAAACACCAATAATATATATATATAATGTTAACAGTTAACCAACTGTGACTATAACACCTTCAGTGTTTAGATTCGAATTTGGAAAGTTCTCATTTTAGAAAACCTTTCATAATTTTGCTGTAGCAATAACTTTAAGAATTTCAAGTAGATATTTATGTTTTATGTTAGAATGAATGTGAAAGAGAGTACTTGTGTGAGTGTATGTGGGACATACGACAATATTAAATTTTCGGTTTGTAATTCTCTATAGGAACTTGCAAGTGTTCCAGCTTTGTATCGTGGGAAGGAATCCACCAGTGGTTCCTACTAGTGGATGACGAATGTCCAAGCATGTTTGAATATGTAAGAGACAGACAGTACGTTCGCGACTATATAGTTAAATTCCAGACGTAAAGTACAGCTTAAAGTTTATTTCATTTTATTTGTTTAACAAGAGAGTTTTGAGTTGTTTATTTTAATGACGTCAATGAGCTGAGAGCAGTGGTTGGTTCTTGCTAGATTTTGGCGCGAACCGCTCCCTGAAAGTCGGTTCTGATTGGCCGTAATTCAAAAAAATGGTTCAAATGGCTCTCAGCACTATGGGACTTAACTGCTGAGGTCATCAGTCCCCTAGAAGTTAGAACTACTTAAACCTAAGGACATCACACACATCCATGCCCGAGGCAGGATTCGAATCTGCGACCGTAGCCGTCGCGCGGTTCCAGACTGTAGCGCCTACAACCGCTCGGCCACTCTGGCCGGCGCCGTAATTCAGTACAACCAATAAGAAGTGAGACGTTTTTGCCACCTAACGATGAGATAGAGGTGCTTGTAGAGGCAGAGAGAAGAAGGAAGTGGTGGACTAGCTTTCGAAGGAGCCGGTCATTCTGAAAGTGTCCGAACGCATTATGTGTAAAATGAAGTGATATTGTGACTTCCGCGTTTCGGTACAGTGATAAAGGTAGCTGGTGTTTACCATTAACTATTTGTGTAATTTTAAGAGTTGAGAGATATTTTGTTTTGGGAAAAATCGCGTGTGTAAACTTTGAACTAAAAGCGTGGCGGTACCAAGTGACTTTTTTTTTTTACTGATTATTTATGACGAGCAAAAACTTTATTTAAAGACAACCACTGAATGCCGAGTGCAAAAGTGAATAGCAGTTTATTGACTGTGTTACTCTCGTAAATGATTTCGGGATTGGATTGGAAAAGTTCTGGCTGTTTGAGTGTGACAAGGACTGTGAACAGGAACTTTAATGATTTGAACACATGTGGGCTGATGATCTTGCTTAATAGCGATAAAAAAATCCTAATGCAAGTTTAAAAGGACCTTTGAACTTAGAAATTTGAACAGCAACCCATTTCCGATTTATTCCTTATAGTTCACAAAACTATTTTCAGCTTTTTGTACTTATAGCGGCCTCCGACGTGTTGTTATGAAATCTCAGTTTCTTCAACACTGCTTTTCTGAGATCTCCTAAGCAGCTGCAGTCAGGAGTTACGTGTGCAGATCTGCAGCAGTATCGACGTAGGTGGACAATTTATGTTGCAGAACCGCCGTAGATGTGCGAAAGAGCGCGTTACGTCGCAAGGCTTTTCCTCTCACCACGGACAGCACAGTGGCCGACGGCCTTCACCTACGACCGATCAGAGCAGCGTTTGTGTAGAGTTGTTAGTGCCAATATGCAAGCGACACTTTGTGGAAAAACCGCAGAAATCAATGTGGGACGTACGACGTACGTATCCGTTACGACAGTGCGGCGGAATCTTGCGTTCATAGGCTGTGGCAGCACACGACCAACTCGAATGCACGACATCGCCTGGAGCACCTGGGCTCATCACCATAGCGGTTGAGCCCTAGACGACTGGTCAGATGAGTCCCGATTCGAGTTGGTAAGAGTTGATGGTAGGCTTTGAAAGTGGCACAGATCCCACGAAGTCGTGGACCCAAGTCGTCAACAACGCACTATGCTAGCTAGTGGTGGGTCCGTATTGGTGTGGGCTGTGTTATGCAATGGAATTAACTGGGTCCTCTGGTGCAATTGAACCGATCACTGACGGAAAATGGTTATGTTCGGTTACCTGCCATTTGCAGCGAAACATGGACTTCATGTTCCCGAACAACGATGGAAATTTTATGAGTGACAATGCTCCATATCGCTGTACCACAATTGTTTACGGTGAGCTTGAATATTCTGGATAGTTGAGGGAATGATTTGGCCACCCAGATCGAACGACATGAATCCCATCCAACATTTATGGAACATAGTGCAACGATCAGTTCTACATCTACGTGGTTACTCTGCAATACACACTGAAGTGCCTGGCAGGGGGTTCGTCGAACCATTTTCCTGCTACTTCTCTACCATTCCACTCTCGAATGGCGCGTGGGAAAAGAAACCTAAATCTTTCCGTTCGAGCTCTGATTTCTCTTATTTTATTATGATGATCATGTCTCCGTACATAGGTGGGTGTCAACAAAAGGTTTTCGGATTCTGAAGAGAAAATTGGTGATTGAAATTTCATAAATAGATATCGCCGCAAAGAAGACCGCCTTTGTTTGAGTGAGTGCCACCCCAACTCGCGTATCATATCAGTGACACTCTCACCCCTATTGCGCGATAACACGAAACGATCTGCCCTTCTTTGCACTTTCCGATGTCCTCCGTCAATCCTACCTGCTAAGGTTCCCACACCGCGTCGCAATATTCCAGCAGAGGACGGACAAGTGTAACGTAGGCTGTCTCTTTAGTGGGTTTGTCGCAAAAAAGCGCAGTCTGTTTTTCGCATTCCCCACAACATTATCTATCTAGTCTTTCCATTTTAAGTTGCTCGTAATTGTTATTCTAGGTACTTAGTCGAATTGACAGCCCTTAGATTTGTGCGATTTATCGTATATCCAAAATGTATCGGATTTCTTTTAGTACACATGTGGATGACCTCGCACTTTTCTTAGTTTAGTGCCAATTGCCATACATAAATTATCTCTAGATCATTTTGTAATTGGAATTGATCGTCTGATGATTTTACTGGACGGTAAATCACAGCGTCATCTCCAAACAATCTAAGGGGCTGCTCATATTATCACCCAGATCATTTACATAAATCAGGAACAGCAGAGGGCCCATGACACTACCTTGCGGAACGCCAGATATCACATTTCTTCTCGATAATTTACCGTCTGTCACTATTTACTGTGACCTCTTTGACAGGAAATCACGAATCCAGTCACACAACTGAGACGATACTCCGTAGGCACGCAGTTTGGTTAGAAGACGCTTGTGAGGAACGGTGTGGAAAGCCTTCTGGAAATCTAAAAATGTGGGATCAATTTGACATCCCCTGTCTATAGCACTCATTACTTCATTGGTATAAGGAGCTGACTGTGTTGCACAAGAACGTTATTTTGTGAATCCGTGTTGGTTATGTATCAATAAGTCATTTTCTTCAGGGTGATTCATAATGTTCGAGTACAGTATATGCTCCAAAATCCTACTGCAAATTGAGGTCAGTGATAGGGGTCTGTAATTCAATGGGTTACTCCTATTTCATTACTTGAATACTGGTGTGACCGGTGCTACTTTCCAGTCTTGAGGAACAGACCTTTCGTCAAGTGATCGGTTGTATATGATTGCTAAGAAAGGCGCTATTGTGTCTGCATACTCTGAAAGGAACCTGACTGGTATACCATGTGGACCGAGAGGACTTTCTTAAGCGATTTCAGTTGTTTCGCAACACCTAACATATTTGCTTTTATGTCACTCATTCTAACAGCTGTTCTGGTTTCGAATACTGGAATATTTACTTTTGTCTTCTTTCGTGAAGGAATTACGGAAAACTGTATTTAGTAACTCCACATTAGTGGCACCATCATCGGAAACATTCCCATCGCTATCGCGCAGTGACGCTTGTTGTTGTTGTTGTTGTTGTTGTTGTCGTCTTCAAACCTGAGACTGGTTAGATGCAGCTCTCCATGCTACTCTATCCTGTGCAAGCTTCTTCATCTCCCAGTACTTACTGCAACATACATCCTTCTGAATCTGCTTAGTGTATTCATCTCTTGGTCTCCCTCTACGATTTTTACCCTCCACGCTGCCCTCCAATGCTAAATTTGTGATCCCTTGATGCCTCAAAACATGGCCTACCAACCGATCCCTTCTTCTAGTCAAGTTGTGCCACAAACTTCTCCCCAATTCTATTCAATACCTCCTCATCAGTTATGTGATCTACCCATCTAATCTTCAGCATTCTTCTGTAGCACCACATTTCGAAAGCTTCTATTCTCTTCTTGTCCAAACTAGTTATCATCCATGTTTCACTTCCATACATGGCTACACTCCATACAAATACTTTCAGAAACGACTTCCTGACACTTAAGTCTATACTCGACGTTAACAAATTTCTCTTCTTCAGAAACGCTTTCCTTGCCATTGCCAGTCTACATTTTATATCCTCTCTACTTCGACCATCATCAGTTATTTTACTCCCTAAATAGCAAAACTCCTTTACTACTTTAAGTGTCTCATTTCCTAATATAATTCCCTCAGCATCACCCGATTTAATTTGACTACATTCCATTATCCTCGTTTTGCTTTTGTTGATGTTCGTCTTATATCCTCCTTTCAAGACACTGTCCATTCCGTTCAACTGCTCTTCCAAGTCCTTTGCTGTCTCTGACAGAATTACAATGTCATCGGCGAACCTCAAAGTTTTTACTTCTTCTCCATGAATTTTAATACCTACTCCGAATTTTTCTTTTGCTTCCTTTACTGATTGCTCAATATACTGATTGAATAACATCGGGGAGAGGCTACAATCCTGTCTCACTCCTTTCCCAACCACTGCTTCCCTTTCATGCCCCTCGACTCTTATAACTGCCATCTGGTTTCTGTACAAATTGTAAATAGCCTTTCGCTCCCTGTATTTTACCCCTGCCACCTTCAGAATTTGAAAGAGAGTATTCCAGTTAACATTGTCAAAAGCTTTCTCTAAGTCTACAAATGCTAGAAACGTAGGTTTGCCTTTCCTTAACCTTTCTTCTAAGATAAGTCGTAAGGTTAGTATTGCCTCACGTGTTCCAACATTTCTGCGGAATCCAAACTGATCTTCCCCGAGGTCCGCTTCTACCAGTGACGGTATTGACTGTTTTTTACCACTGGTGTACTTTACACACGACCAAATTCTCTTCGGGTTTTCTAGCATATTTTGAGACTGTTTCATTGTGGAAACTATTAAAAGCATCTCGCATTGAAGTCCACACTAAATTCCGAGCTTCCATGAAACTTAGCCAGTCTTGGGGATTTTGGGTTCTTCTGAATTTGGCATGCTTTTTTCGTTGCTTTTGCGACATTGTTCTGGCGTGTTTTGTGTACCATGGTGCATCAGTGCCGTGTCTTATTAACTTAAGCGGTATGAATCTATCTATTGCTGTCGGTATTGTATCTTTGTATTTGAGCCATATCTGGTCTACACGCACATAATTAGCTCGGAAGGAATGGAGACACTCTCTCAGGAAGGCATCAAGTGAATTTTTATCTGCTGTTTTAAATACGAGGAGCATTTGAAACTTCCGTCTAAAAAATAAAAACTACTTACGTGTTTGGGGGTAAGCCTTTTTTTATTTTTCGACATAGTCTCCTTTTTGACTTATACACTTCGTCCAACGCTGGTCTAATTTGTTGATCCCTTCCGAATAACAGGAATTGTCCAATTCTGCATAATAGCTATTAGTTGCTGCAATCACCTCCTCGTTTGAATAAACTCTTTGTCCTGACAGCCATTTCTTAAAATTGGGGAACAAATAGTAGTCCGAGGGAGCCAAGTCTGAAGAACAGGGGGGGGTTATGTGAAACGAATTGGAATCCTATATCCAATAATTTTGTGACCACAACTGCTGAGGTGTGTGTGCTGGTACATTGTCGTGATGGAAAAGGACTTTTTTGCGATGCAATGGCTGGCGTTTTTCTTGCAGCTCGGTTTTCAAACGGTTCAATAACGATGAATAATGTGCACCTCTAATAGTTTTACCCTTTTCCAGATAGTCGAAGAGGATTATCCCTTGCGAATCCCAAAAGGCTGTCGCCATAACCTTTCCGGCCGAAGGAATGGTCTTCGCCTTTTTTGGTGCAGATTCTCCCTTGGTAACGCATCGTTTAGATTGTTGTTTGGTCTCAGGAGTATAGTAATGTATCCATGTTTCATCCACAGTGACGAAACGACGGCCGGCCGGGGTGGCCGAGCGGTTCTAGGCGCTACAGTCTGGAACCGCGCGACCGATACGGTCGCAGGTTCGAATCCAGCCTCGGGCATGGATGTGTGTGGTGTCCTTAGGTTAGTTAGGCTTAAGTAGTTCTAAGTTCTAGGGAACTGATGTCCTCAGATGTTAAGTCCCATAGTGCTCAGAGCCATTTGAAGCATTTTTTGAACGAAACGACGCTTAAAGTCCTGCGGATTCTTTCTAAACAGCTGCAAACCATCCTTGCAACACTTCACACGATTCCGATTTTGCTCAAGCGTGAGCAATCGCCGAACCTATTTTGCGGATAGCTTTCTCATGTCCAAATGTTTATGCAAAATATTATGTACCCGTTCATTCGAGATTCCCACAGCACTAGCAATCTCACACACCTTAACTTTTCTGTCATCCATCACCATATCATGGATTTTATCAATTATTTCTGGATTCGTAACCTCCACAGGCCGTCCAGAACCTTCAGAATCACTTGTGCCCATATGGCCACTCCGAAAATTTTGAAACCACTTATAAACTGTTCTAACCGAAGGTGCAGAGTTACCGTAATGTTTATCAAGCTTCTCTTTAGTCTCCTGAGGCGTTTTGCCTTTCATAAAGTAATGTTTAATCACCACACGAAATTCTTTTTCGTCCATTTTTTGACAATCACTCGAATTCCTTGATTCACACGAATGCCAAACAGAAATGGCTGAAGCTTGGTGTGCATTCTTTGCAAAGATGCTACTAACTAAACATGACCTCAATACGCCCTGGTGGTGCCATCTCTCGGACTTTGCACGGACTTTTCAAAGGCTCCTCGCAGATATATTTTGCGCATATTTTTAGTGGTTTTGGTTGATACGGTTTTGAGCCTCGCTACAATGAACTTGTGTTCACTAAATCGTGCACTGCCAATACTTTCACAATTGTTGATGCCTAGAGACAGAACGGCTCCGTATTTCTCCAGTGGACTTCCAACTACTTATTGAGTCTATGGGACGTCGAGTGGCTGCACCACACCAGGCAAAAGAAGCTCCGAGAGGATATTAGGAGGTATCCAATGACTTTTGTCACCTCAGTGTATAACTGGTAGCAGTCGTTCGTGTCACCTTCGACCAGTGACGTAAGTGGTGTCAGCGAAGTGGTGTTCATGTGCGTGTCAGCTGTATTAAATGGGTACTGTACAAGTCGACGTTGAGACGTGAGAGGGTGGCGGAAGGGAACTATCGTGTTTGGACGTGCCCGTCTGACCACCGTGGTCTAAGTTGCCCGATTTGTCGGTGTCTCAGAGTGGACTGTCCAGCGTCTCTACGGCGAATGGTGCACACCTCGCTGCAAAGAAGTTCGGCGTAGGAGGAGTGGTTGTGAAAACTTGCTAACCGGCAGGGAACGAAGACGAGTGGCACGGATTGTGAGTGACAATCGGTCTGAAAGTCCGCAGTAACTGCTGCTGTCAGTGACTCCGGATATCTTTCAAACGGTGTCCGAGGTGACATTGCAAAGGGGGTTGCCCGCAATGGACATTCAGAGCCGGGAACTTCGCAAAAGGCCATTCCTCACAGTGGCTCGTAAGGCTAAGTGGCTTCAGTGAACCAACCAGAGCAGAAATTGGGCGGTAGCTGACTGGAGGCGTATGGTGTGGTCCGACGAGTCGCGACTTTTACATGTTTCCAAATGCTGTAAAACATCGAGTGCACCGCGGCTCAGTGACTGGTGCCGTTCGTCCCACAGATGGTTATGCGGTATTCTGGATAGCGCTTTTCATAAAATATCCATTTCCAAAAACTATCGATATCTGACGGCGATATATTTTTAGCCGCAATATCGATGTATAGATATCGAGTACCGATATTTTTATTTTATATTATACATTTTTTTGCAATTTTCGGTAAATATATGAAACTGTTGTTTTGAAATTGTAGTACAACATAATTTTACTTTCCAGAACGAAGGTAGGAGACGAGGTACTGGCAGAGTTGAAGCTGTGAGGACGGATCGTGTGTCGCGCTTGGGTAGCTCAGTTGGTAGAGCACTTCCCCGTGAAAGGCAAAGGTCCAGAGTTCGAGTCTCGGTCCGGCACACAGTTTTAATCTGCCAGAAAGTTTCATAATTTTACTTTCACTGTGTGTAGGAGTCTTACTACCTTTTGAGCTTTCATCACGTCCAGTTTCTGTCTTTGACTGTGTAAAGCAAGTATAGGTGGCACAAAGACGTCCGATTGCATTGAGGGACGGATATAGAAGATTTCCGATGTATAGAAATAGCACACCAGTTGTGTTAAAGAACAACTTTGGTTTTTGCGATGGGCTGAGACGTGTAAGAGGAAATGCTGACGTAATCGGCGTTTGGCGCTGCCAACAGAAACTGTAATGTTTAACTTCACTCAGCACTTTCGACACTATAATTGCTAGTTTGCTGGCGTTTGCAGAAATGAAAAAACAGGAAAGTCGACATGAAGTGCTCCGGACAAATCCGATATGTGACAAAACCGAACGTCGGACCCATCTGACACCTTTTATTGTGCCACTTACGTGCCGTTACCATTGTTAGCGAAGTGCGTAAATTTCCTTTCAATTCTTGCTGTAACAGAGATAGGCAGGCTGCTAGCGTGTTGATGTACAGAATATCTAATAATAAATTTATGCTTAAATATACAGTGAGACCTGAGCTTCTCCCGGCATTTACAATTTTCAAACGACTTACGGGAATTCAGCCAGGTAGTGTTTACAGCGATCACCGATATTTCGGCGGGACTGCACGCCGCACATTTTCCAGGCACAAACTGCAACGGACAGGCGATGTACAGGCAAATTTAAAACAGTCTGTGTCGCCTGGCCACCAAGAGCTGTTGCAGGATGATTGATTCATGGATCCAGTTATATGGCTCCTTCCGTGTATAGCGATTTTACGACTATGACGAGTGGGTCCTGAAGAGGGCTTCAGTGTAATACCGAAACTGGAAGCACATAGAAGTTAATAAAATAAAATAAACTTCTACAAATCATACGGCTGTTGGTAAATTATTGCATCAAGGGGGAAAAAAATATTTTTTCATGATCATATCTAGATTTTGATACTTTCTTTCGATATGTCGAGTGTCGATAACGACATTTTCTGAAAATCGATATATTAGTTTCCAGATACTTTTAAAAATATCGACAGTCCTTGTTCTGGGTGAGTTTTGCTTACCCCTACTTGGAAGCAATCAACCCGGTTACGGTGAACATGGTTCAAAATGGTTCAAATGGCTCTGAGCACTATGCGACTTAACTTCTGAGGTCATCAGTCGCCTAGAACTTAGAACTACTTAAACCTAACTAACCTAAGGACATCACACACATCTATGCCCGAGGCAGGATTCGAACCTGCAACCGTAGCGGTCGCTCCGGTTCCAGACGGTAGCCACTCCGGCCGGCACGGTGTGCGTGAACCAGGATGTTTATTTCAACATTCTCGGTAACCAAGTGTTGCGCTTTCGTCTCCTTTCCCGCCATCATGTTCCGGACACTCCCGTCTTCCAGTATGACAACGGCCGCGTTCAAAAGCCTGCGTGCATGCGCTAATGGTTTGAAGAAAACCCAGATGTTCTCTCGAACTTCTAGTGGTCCGCTAATACACCCGATTTTAATTCCGTAGACACTTTTCAGGACAGTGGCCCAGTGGATGAAACGCCGTAGTCAACGCAATTTTGTAGCTCTCTGTGATCTGCTCGTCAACGAATGACTTCAGCTGGATGTGGCGTACGCGAAGACACGTTTGGTCTCTCTTCCTCGCCGAATTGGTGGCGTTATCAAGACTGCTGGCGTTGTTGTACGGTCTTAGCGTCATGTCTCTGGGGCTCATTGATTCTGTGTCGGTTGTGCTAACCAAACATGTCACCACGCAAAAGAACAAATAACTATATGCGTAGCGCAAAAATATTACCAGTGGAGACAAGCATGGAGTGGATTTCACGTTTGACTATTTCGTTCATAAAGGGCGTGTGAAACACCCTAACCGCTAAATGAAATTGCCCGAGTGGGAGTAGTACTCTCACACTAAAAATTCCGTATACATTTAATTATACAGGGTGATTCAAAAAGAATACCACAACTTTAGGAATTTAAAACTCTGCAACGACAAAAGGCAGAGCTAAGCACTATATGTCGGCGAATTAAGGGAGCTATAAAGTTTCATTTAGTTGTACATTTGTTCGCTTGAGGCGCTGTTGACTAGGCGTCAGCGTCAGTTGATGCTAAGATGGCGACCGCTCAACAGAAAGCTTTTTGTGTTATTGAGTATGGCAGAAGTGAATCGACGACAGTTGTTCAGCGTGCATTTCGAACGAAGTATGGTGTTAAACCTCCTGATAGGTGGTGTATTAAACGTTGGTATAAACAGTTTACAGAGGATGGGTGTTTGTGCAAAGGGAAAAGTTCTGGACGGCCGAGAACGAGTGATGAAAATGTAGCACGCATCCAGCAAGCATTTGTTGGCTGTTCCCTCAGCTCGAACAAGAAGCACAACAATTCATATTTCAGCAGGATGGAGCGCCACCACATTGGCACTTATCTGTCCGTAACTACCTGAACGTCAACTACCCGAGGCGATGGATCGGCCGCCAGGCAGCCCGTGACAGAGCACTTCATCACTGGCCTCCAAGAAGCCCTGATCTTACTCCCTGCGATTTTTTCTTATGGGGGTATGTTAAGGATATGGTGTTTCGGCCACCTCTCCCAGCCACCATTGATGATTTTAAACGAGAAATAACAGCAGCTATCCAAACTGTTACGCCTGATATGCTACAGAGAGTGTGGAACGAGTTGGAGTATCGGGTTGATATTGCTCGAGTGTCTAGAGGGGGCCATATTGAACATCTCTGAACTTGTTTTTGAGTGAAAAAAAACCTTTTTAAATACTCTTTGTAATGATGTATAACAGAAGGTTATATTATGTTTCTTTCATTAAATACACATTTTTAAAGTTGTGGTATTCTTTTTGAATCACCCTGTATATATATTAGTTCCTTAGACTAGCCTGGACATACAAAAAGAAGCGAGTAGAGGACTTCAGTTTACATACGTAGAAAAAGAAAAATTAACATGACGTTTTTATTTACTTACTAAAACACGACTACAACTTGCATTTTATGATTGCATGCAGTAATGTTCGTCTCCTATGCTTCTGACGGATGATGTTTCAAATAGAAAAAGATAGTTGTTACGTGATATACACTGAAGAGCCACAGAAACTGGTACAGCTGCCTAATATCGTGTAGGGCCCCCGAGCACGCAGAAGTGCCGCAACACGACGTGGCGTGAACTCGACTAATGTCTGAAGTAGTGCTGGAGGGAACTGACATCAAGAATTCTGCAGGGCTGTTCATAAATCCATAACAGTACGAGCGGGTGCAGATCCCTTCTGAACAGTACGTTGCAAGGCATCCCAGATATACCCACCACTAATGTTCATGTCTGGGGAGTTTGGTAGCCAGCGGAAGTGTTTAAGCTTAGAAGAGTATTCTGCAGCCACTCTGTAGCAATTGTGGACGTGTGGCGTATCGCATTGTCCTGTCGGAAATGTCCAAGTCCGTCTGAATGCACAATGTACATGAATGGATGCAGGTGATCAGACAGAATGCTTACGTACGTGTCACCTCTCAAGAGTCGTATCTAGACGTATCAGGGGTCCCACATCGCTACAGAGCCCCCACCGGCTTGAACAGTCCCCTGCTGGCGTGCAGGGTCCATGGATTCATGAGGTTGTCTCCATACTCGTACACGTCCATTCGCTCGATACAATTTGAAACGAAACTCGTCCGACCAGGCAACATGTTTCCACTCATCAACAGTCCAATGTCAGTGTTGATGGACCCAGGCGAGGCATAAAGCTTTGTGTTGTGCAGTCATCAAGGGTACACGAGTGAGCCTTCGGCTCCGAAAGTCCATATCGATGATGCTGCTTTGAATGGTTCGCACGCTGACACTTGTTATGGCCCAGCATTGAATTCTGCAGCAATTTGCAGAAGGGTTGCACTTCTGTCACGTTGAAAGATTCTCTTCAGTCGTCGTTGGTCCCGCTGTTGCAGGATCTTTTTCCGGCCGCAGCGATGTCGGAGATTTGATGTTTTACCGGATTCCTGATATTAACGATATACTTATGAAATGGTCGTACGGGAAAATCTGCATCTTAACCTCGGAGATGCTGTGTCCCATCTCTCATGCGCCTACTATAACACCACGTTCAAACTCACTTAAAGCATGATAACCTGCCATTGTTTTATATAGTTTTTGGTGTCCACAGCGCCATATTCTGCTTGTTTACATATATTTACATATATTTGTATAAGTTAGACGAAGTATTGATGCGATGTTCTGTTTACAAACTTTTTTTACCTTTTCATTAAGGAAATTGCATTTTATAGCGCTATATGATTAATTTATAAGGTGTTCTTTATTTTTACTTCAACAACCCTCTGTTTCACGGTACATCACCAACAATTTTCGAATAAAATATGAATTAAATATTGACAATTTCAGTTTTGTTATAAATACTGTTTATTCGTAAGTAAGAGACAGGAGGATAACTGTGCAGGAAAAAAATGTTACGTGTGTTACTTGGACCTTTATATATCCTCATTCAGTTCCTACAGTGTTCACCGCTTTCCGTTTTTAGGGAATCTGGTAAGACACTTATCGGGTACGTAAACAAAGCAATCGTAATGAGGTGACGCGCGATAGGTGTGCAATACATCGAATGTACAGATATACGGGTACCAACTTAACTGACCAAAGCTGCTACAAAAATTAACGTTAGTCTTCACTTACTTACGTTAGCTTATTTAGTTTTACTACTCTAGTAATGGGCTTTGCGTGAAGTCGGCATAAAATTGTTAAAAACCTCTCTTCCAGGGAGGAGTAACATTTTGCTCTGACGGCTAGGAAAGGAACTAATTTTGCTACTTATTCGAGGTAAAATCTAAGTGGCCTGGACGTTGTGCCTTGATCGTTTCGAGCTTTCATTTGTTTTTCAGTGCCTCTGAAGTTCATCTAAGGTGACTGGAGACTGTCGTGGTGTTACTGGAAACCTAAGTACACGACTGGGCATTAAAATTGCTGCACCAAGCAGAAATGCAGATGATAAACGGGTATTCATTGGACAAATACATTATACTAGGACTGACATGTGATTACATTTTCACGCAATTTGGGTGCATAGATCCAGTACCCAGAACAACCACTTCTGACCGTAATAACGGCCTTGATACGCCTGGACATTGAGTCAAACAGAGCTTGGATGGCGTGTACAGGTACAGCTGCCCATGCAGCTTCAACACGATACCACAATTCATTAAGAGTAGTGACTGGCGTATTGTGACGAGCCAGTTGCTCGGCCACCATTGACCACACGTGGTGAGAGATCTGGAGAATGTGCTGACCAGGGCAGCAGTCGAACGTTTTCTGTATGCAGAAACGCCCGTACAGGACCTCCAACATGCGGTCGTGCATTATCCTGGTGATATGTAGGGTTTCGCAGGGATCGAATGACGGGTAGAGCCACGGGTCGTAACACATCTGAAATGTAACGTCCACTGTGCAAAGTGCCGTCAATGCGAACAAGAGGTGAGCGAGACGTGTAACCACTAGCACCCCATACCACCAGGCCGGGTGTTACGCCAGTATGGCGATGATGAATACACGCTTCCAATGTGCGTTTACCGCGATGCCGCCAAACACGGATGCGAACATCATGATGCTGTAAACAGAACCTGGATTCATCCGAAAAAATGACGATTTTGCCATTCGTGTAGCCAGGTTCGTCTTTGACACCATCGCATGCGCTCCTGTCTGTGATGCAGCGTCAAGGGTAACCGCAGCCATGGTCTCCGAGCTGATAGTCCGTGCTGCTGCAAACGTCGTCGAGCTGTTGGTGCAGATGGTTGTTGTCTTCTAAACGTCCCCATCGGTTAACTCAGGGATCGAGACGTGGCTGCACGTTTCGGTACAGACATGCGGATAAGATGCCTGTCATCTCGACTGCTTGTGATACGAGGCCGTTGGGATCCAGCACGTCGTTCCGTATTACTTTCCTGAACCCACGATAAACCGCAAACGCGATAGGCTACAATCCGACCTTTATCGAAGTCGGAAACATGATGGTACGCATTTCTCCTCCTTACCCGAGGCATCACAAAAACGTTTCACCATGCAAATCCGGTCAACTGCTGTTTGTATATGAGAAATCTGTTGGAAACTTTCCTCATGTCAGCACGTTGTAGGTGTCGCCACCGGCGCCAACCTTGTGTGAATGCTCTGTAAAACTAATCATTTGCATATCACAGGATCTTCTTCCTGTCTGTTAAATGTCGCGTCTGTATCACGTGAACTTCGTGATGTAGCAATATTAATGGCCAGTAGTGTACAAGGTAAAGCACTGGCGGTTTGCGGGTTTGTTTATTCGCTTTTAAAGGTCAGCCTAGTGTGTGACGGCGCTGGATTCGTGCTGTGGCGCAACTTGACGTGCCAACAGAATAGGAAGCAACAGGTCCGGCGGCGGCGGAGGCGACCAAAGGCCTCTGCCCTGCCCTGCTCTCCACTCCACTCCACTACAGACCAGCCAAGTCCGCAGCCAGTCATCCGCAACTGGCTTCATTTGTCAGGCGCGACAAACAGCCCGTCCGGGCGTCGCGGCCACAGGCAAAAGCCTGTCGCCGGCCACTGCGAACGGAAGCTAGCGCTGCACACGGACGATACAGCCTGTTGCTGCCGCGCGCGTCTGATGGAGGAAACCAGTAGAAAAAATTGGCCAGGGCTCGCGCACTAAGGGGTTCCGCACACACTTATGTATAGAGACAGTTCATCCACACCGAGCAATCAATAATCTCGACCATTATTGCCTGTTATCGACATTGATACTGGCGAGATATCGATACAGCGATTCCAAGAATTTCGACAGAATTTTTTTTTATTTCAATAATATAAACGTGATATAAAGTCACACAGGAGCAGGCAAACATTACCGTAGTCAGAAGTTCTCCATTCAGGCTGACTGGATCGCAGTCAGGCCAGGAATGACTTCATTTCTTACAACACGTGTTCCGTAATTTATCCATCGTCAGATATCCAGGAGTGATTACAGCACTTAAATGTTACATTTCGTTGAATCCTGCCTAGTTGTCAAAGATGGTGTCTAGGAAACCTGCTTCTCGGATCGCTAGACAGCAATTCAAGCAAATCGTATTAATGAGTTTTATTACAGAAAATAAATGACGATACTTAACTTTGAGAAGTACGACGTGTCAAAAGCAAAGGGCGACATGCAAAATAAACAATGTTCTTCCGTATATACAATTCCTAAATCGCTGCTCTTGAAGGGCCTAATCTTCATGCTGCCGTAGAAGTGGACCGCGACGAGTCTGCGCAGCGCTTATGTCCTCGTCTTGTAGATGGCGCTGGCGTCGTGTTGTCGTCCTGGAGAGGGGTTGGTCAGCGTGCAATTGGCTGACGTCTTCTTCACAGCCCCCTCCACTCTCTTGTTTCGGACTGGCGTGCCTGCGCTTGACTTTACGCCGTAACACGTTTGAAGCTTTATGTGAAACAAACATTCCCATACTAAATTCATTAGACTAAAAGTATCAGTGTCTGATGAAGAAAGAAACCAAAGACCTGCTAACAGACGGCAGCTCCTGATGTAGGCGAGAAATCGATCGGAAATTACCAAGTAAAAAGCGAGAAATTCTTAATGAAATGTTTTACGATCTTAAAAAAATCAAATTGTGCATATCTTTAATTACAGACCACTGATGATACTTTATTTCAATAAATCGAATCTAGTCTGGCGAGAAAAACACATACTGTCTTGCTGTTGTAACGACGGAACAAAAATTAAAAAAAATGGTTCAAATGGCTCTGAGCACTATGGGACTCAACTTCTGAGGTCATCAGTCCCCTAGAACTTAGAACTACTTAAACCTAACTAACCTAAGGACATCACACATATCCATGCCCGAGGCAGGCTTTGAACCTGCGACCGTAGCGGTCGCTCGGTTCCAGACTGTAGCGCCTAGAACCGCTCGGCCACCCCGGCCGGCGAACAAAAATAGGAATTCGCAAACTAGTCTGATTCTTTTAATTTCAAGTTTGATATCTGATAAAATTGACAAAATAAGTATTTTGTCGTGTGATGTACTTAAAAGTTAACATTTTTTAGTTTTTTTACCTTTACTTCTACTGTGAAACGTTCCCTCGTGCCAAATTTCATGATTGTGGACGAAAGGAAAGTACCCTTCAGGTTTTGATGAGTAGGTCTGAGAATATCAAAATATGTGACATAAATGGCCGCATCTTTTGATTCCACTGACTTTCATATATTTCAATTTTTTACGCTATGAAGAGACGGTAAGCCATAGTATATCATACAAATTTCAGCTTGATACGTTAACGCGTTCCTGAGAAAAATATTTTTGCTGGAACCCTGGTTAAAAAGTGGCGCGTTAAGCCCAACCGCCCAAAAACACAAACTCAACATTCTTTTAGGTGGTCTGCCCTGAGCGAAACACAATTGTTTTTCCTTTATCGTCTTTACCCAGACATGTTTCGCTTAAGTTTCAACGTCACGAGCGTTTTTTTATTTTCTTTCTTTTTACCACAAGCTGTGGTATTTTTATTTTTTTATGTTTTGCGTTAAACTTTTTTTCTTTCGCAGTTTGTAATTTGCGACCGTCTAGAACTTAATGTTTAAAAATTTACTTCGAAATTTTATGACTGGGAAGGTTTTGGTTGCCAACGGCCTTGCCGCAGTGGTAACACAGGCTCCCGTCAGATCACCGAAGTTAAGCGCTGTCGGGCTGGACTAGCACTTGGACGAGTTACCATCCGGTCTGCCGAGCGCTGTTGGCAAGCGGGGTGGACTCAGCCCTTGTGAGGAAAACTGAGGAGCTACTTGATTGAGAAGTAGCGGCTCCGGTCTCCTAAACTGACATACGGCCGGGAGAGCGGTGTGCCGACCACATGCCTCTCCATATCCGCATCCTGTGACGCATGTGGTCTGAGGATGACACGGCGGCCGGTCGGTAACGTTGGGCCTTCATGGCCTGTTCGGGAGGGCGAGAGGTTTTGGTTACGCCTAATATTAATTAATTCTATGTGGAAGATTTCGCATCCACAAAGACCCCCATCTGCTCCACTATCAGCTCGCCTGAGTCTTCGCTGAATAGAAGCGCGACTCTCTAATGAACCGGATCTCGAACAGCCCGCCCCACACCTCGGAGCGGAGAACGAAAGAGTAAAAAAATTGACGTTATTATCACAGTAGCTGTACATTTCTATTCTATTTTTGGAGTCTACGGATTCCATATGTATACATAATTCGAGCCTTTATTAAACAATTATAAATTGTGGAGTCAATTGAAAAACGAAGGTTGTAATGAATTGGTTAATAAATGACGGGGAAACCCGCCACAGGTAGTTTCCTGGCACAGTCGAAACTTAGCAAGGTGAGAGAAAGGTGAAATGGCAATAGTTTCCGAAAAAATCACGGCAAAGTTTCGGTGCTAGTTTATCAGGACGCTCGTACTGCATGAAATACTGTGTCGGTGGCGCAGTACCAATGATAGAGAACCCGGTTTAAAATTAGTGCACCGCGTGTTGAGAACAAACCTTATATCTTTTTTCGTGAAAGTATGCGACAGCACTATTTTTTGCGTCATCGTGAAATACATGGGAACTATTGAGAAAAGAAATAAGCATTGGAAGTGTTATTAAAAATAGATATCGTTTCTAGAGGTACAAAAAAAGTGCAGGATAAGGTAGACTACCACACGTAAGGGTAGACTATGGTAGTCCAAGTAGTAGCTCTGCTCGGTTAAGATCGAAGTCGGGTTACCTGCAAGTTAAGCGTGTTGCGTACCTGTCGGGCGTTACCGCATTTCGATCGCTTTGTCCTACTAGATTCCTCTAGAAACCAAAAGCGGTGAACCTTCTAGAAACTGAGTTGAGAGTATGTAAAGGGTCACGCACTCTACGGTACAGTTTTGTTCTATATAGATATCATCCTGTTAATTACTTTAAAATTAACAATATTATTAACAAAATTAGAATTGTCAATGTTTGATTCAGGTTTTAATCGAAAATTATTGATTTTAAGTGTGAAACATAGGATGTTGTGTTAAAAACAACAACAGAAAATACGGATTTATCATAGAGCGCTAGAAAACACAATTTCCTGAAAAACAAAAGTTATAATTAAAAAAAACTCAAAACAAAAAAATATCAGACGCCGTTTCAGTACTTCGGCGACCTTATGTAAAACGTGTTTCTGTTATTCATAAACGACCTTCACACTTATCAGTAATAACAGAAGCTCTTGGCTTTGATCACAATGAGTTCAAAATAACAACAACTGTGTAGATGTTTATATACAGCATTTGTGATCTCTACGTGCATCCACAATATTTGCTTTGGGTACATACAAGCGCAGAAGTTTCGCGATCAGTTAATTTTTATTACTTATAAAGAGCACTTTATATTGTACAAGGGTATAAAATACTCAGTGCACTGACACAGAACGATGTTTTCGAGAGCGCAACTCCAATCACCACTAATCTTGTATAGTTAACAGTAGCTGAAAGTGAAGCACCCATAAATTCTAGTGTTTCAGTGTTTGTTCTGATTTTACATTTATACTATAAGGGAACCAGTGCATTCCCCAGTGTGATATCTGCCATAAGAAGGCACATAGTTTACACTCATATTTTTCAGCGTGTCATTAGGTTAAGCAAGCTCGTGAAGGTTGCTAAATACTGCGTTATCTGGCGATAATAAAGCGGCAAGTTACGCATATCGAAGGACTTTCTAGAAAGCCTGAACTTGTAATTAATTGTGGATCAAAGCGTATGTTTTAACAGCATCGTATGTGTTCTTGCCCTTTGCTGTAGCATGAGAACAGAGCATTTCTGCAGTTGGTGATTATAATTCTTCTCCTGTCGGTAAGAATATACGTCACAGGGCTGACAGAACGAAGTACACTTTGGCCGAGGTACTTTCAATGAACACGTAGGCACTCCGACAATAGGCCATCGTGTAAGCAGGGATCGCTCCGCCCACCCCACCAAACGGCTGTTTTTGCACGGGGTCGCAAGACTATCGAAAAACTTTTCTTTTGTGAGCTTGCGATGTTGTGGGTCTTCTGGTGCTGTTCTGTTAACTCACTTACTTGTCGAACTCGACGACCAAATTCGCCACTCAATTCTTGGGGTCTAACAAAATCTGTTGGTAAAAAGCATCGATGTTACATACTTGTGCCGACACCAACCCAAAAAAAAAGTGAGACTGGATCTGAACATGAAGTGCAAAACCTCGAAGTTGTGCTCTTAACCAGTGCGTTACTGACAAATTGGGCGATGCACCCCGCAGCGTCGAAACTTTGACCGTCATTTTATAGTGAACCACTGAGTATTGACACCTAAGCCTTTACGTTTAGTTTGGGAGAAAATATACGCCTGGAAACGAGTACAAAAAAGAAACTGGCCATTATTAACAGGACATTTCAAAGATATGTAATCCATCCAGCGTAGAACACCTTCTCGGAAGCAAAGAACAACAGCACGATATGGGTCATAGGATAATATTTGTATTGTTTGTCCCGACTCATAAGACAGCAAAAATGCAGGAATGCCTACAGTTTACCGCAGAAGAACATTAAGATGTAAAGAAACAGTCAAACTACAAGAAATGGTTCCAGAACATTCTCTACGTGATCTGTCCTGTCTCATAGGCAAGAATATGTATACACATACATGACGTAAAACTTTATGGTCCGCGTCCGCGTTATTCTCTAGCATTTTTTGCTTTAAGTAAAACTTTGCTACATGATGTATTTACACTACTGTCATCAGCGATCTATAAACTACATTATGGATAATGAAGTGTAGTGAAAAACAAGTGGTTGCGTTCTGGAATGCGGTCCAGACGATCACAGTTTCGATCCCAAGTCAATGCTCGGAATCTTTTTCCATTTCTTTCGCCTCTGGCAGTGTTCGTTAATGTGCAAAATGCCGAGCTGTTTAAGACGCAGAGTAAAACTAGGTCATGTGGCAGTTAGTACAGCGGCATCCTTTGACGTGGACACAGTATAGCTTTCAGTGCATCGGATGAAGAGCGTGAAGCGAAAGACACTATTTGTTAGGAAAAGAGTCTGAATAAAATTCCAGTAACAACAGAAAAAGAAGCTAACAGCAGTCACAATGCAGTGAGGGAGGTATTTACTAACAATATCTATGCGCCTATTAATATGTGAAGACTAGTCGTTGTTTAACGTTATTACCAGAATATCGTAAAAGTCTTGACCGCTTTACTTCGAATTTTTGCTCGATACTTAAATAAAATTTCTGACGATCATAGGCATATATTATTTAAACAATAACGTTAACGTTTTCTCTTGAAACAGACTGCGAGAGAGAAAATGCTGTGCTTTGTTATGCTGTGAAAATGTGCGGTCGCCGTTTTCTTTCTTGCAGTCATAAATACGATAGCAGGGGCAGGTAAAACCATTACACGAATTGTTTCACCCATACATGGTGTTTCCCCTTATACACGATTTTAAACATAAATTGTGTATACGAGGGTGGTTTGAAAAGTTTTTTTCAATGTAGTCTCCTTGTAGTTTAATGCACTTCGTCCAACTATGTTCCAGTGCGCTGATCCCATCTCAAAGTTTTCTCCGGGCCAGCAAAACAGTTGTCAACTCCGGCTATCAGTCCTTCGTTTGAAGTGAATCTTCGTCCACCAAGAAAAATTTTGAGTTCATAGATGGACGTCTGACGGGGCCATATCAGGTGAATAAGGCGGATGTGCCAACAATTCACACCTTAGTTCGTGTAATTTTGCCATGGCGGCTGCACGTGTGCGGGCGCATGTCAAGAGTCGCGGCACCCATCTTGCAGACAATTTTTTAATTTCTAATTCTTCAGTTAAAATGTGATATACCCTTTCTGGTGACATCTGGCAAACGTGAGCAATTTCACGCACTTTCAATCGGCGGTCCTCCATGACCAAACAGCGAGGTCGTCGGTCTCATCGGATTAGGGAAGAACGGGGAAGGAAGTCAGCCGTGCCCTTTCAAAGGAACCATCCCGGTATTTGCATGGAGTGATTTAGGGAAATCATGGAAAACGTTAATCAGGATGGTCGGACGCGGGATTGAACCATCGTTCATCCCGAATGCGAGTCCAGTGTGTTTCTAGAGTAGTGACACATCTTGGCAGACCACTGCGCGGATCATCATCTAAGCTCTCCCGACCAAATTTAAACTCATTTACCCGCTTGCCAACAGTTGAATATGAAGGAGCAGAGTCCCCCAGTGTATTCTGGAAATTGGCATGAATGTCCTTTGCTGTCATAACTTTCTTTATGAAGTACTTAATCACTGCTCGAATCTCGACTTTTTCCATCTTCGCAAATCACTACGCGGGAACAATAACAGAGCCACGTCACCGCACAGATCTCTTCCAAGAGCGCTGACGTGGCACGTATTTACAGGCAACAGTCCAATGAATATCATCTGAACAACTCATTGCGCTAGCGCTGTCCTTTCGTAGTGATTCCGAGTACTTTTCAAATCACTCTCGTGCAACAATATACTGGCTTATTTTCTTCCTGTCAGTCGGTTTTAACAAAAGACAGGTAAGTTGTATTGCCAACGGCCTTTTCGCGGCGGTAACACCGGTTCCCTCCAGATCACCGAAGTTAAGCGCTGTCGGGCTGGGCTAGCACTTGAAAGGGTGACCATCCGGTCTGCCGAGCGCTGTTGGCAAGCGGGGTGCACTCAACCCTTGTGAGGCAAACTGAGGAGCTACTTGATTGAGAAGTAGCAACTCCGGTCTCGGAAACTCTCATACGGCCGGGAGAGCGATTTGCTGGCCGCATGCCCTTCCATATCCGCGTCCAGTGATGCCTCTGGGCTGTGGATGACACGGCGGCCCGTTGGTTCCGTTGGACTTTCATGGCCCGTTCGGACGGAGTTTAGTTTAGGGAAGTTGTATTTATGGCTTACCATGTTATGATTAGAATTCTGCAACGGAATCTGAATCGTCCGAAACTTTTCCCGTTCACAGACTGAAATGCGAAATACTGTGATTGAAGCCACTATCTTCACACAGACCCAGCAGCTGCGGAGGTATAGCATTATAGCATAATTGATGAAATCACATCGTTCATGATATCGAAAGCGAAACAGGAGCCAGAACTTGACGATGACGACCGGATAACCGCTTTAACACCTCTTATAGCAGGCTTGCCCAACCCGCGGCCCGCGGTCCGCATACGGCCCAAAGCAAGTATGAAAGCAGCCAAAGAAATGAGCATCTATCACACGATTGGAAAAGAGAAGAATCCTTGAAATTACGTTTATATGAATGTATGACAAGTTGAATGTCTTATATGAATGCGTGACGAGTTGAATGTTTTGAGTTTGAAACTCCCGCCACACAATGCTATATTATTACGTCCTTCCCGTTCTTAACATTGCCGCCCGTACTATAGTTGAACCCCTAGAGTGGAAGCTGACTGTGAGGAAGGTAATGTCGTTTATTTTACAGTAATAAGGTAGCGCAGTCGAGGCCAGATGTTAAAAAAAATTTACAGCATAATTAATGAAATCACATCGATCATGACATGGAAAGCGAAAGACGAGCCAGAACTTGACGATGAGGACTCGGTTGCCGATTTAACACTTGTGATAGATCTGTTTGCTCATTTAGGCGACTGAAACAAATGTCTCCAGGGTAGAAACCTACGTATAATTAGAATGTTTAAAACAATAACGGCGTTCCCAATGAAACTGAAATCATGGCAAGCATAGGTAAATAGAAGCAATACTTTCTTTATATGAACATGTTGGCTAAACACAATCCTAAAGAAAGGATGCTTTTCGAATTGAGCAAGAATTTGAAAATCGATTATAGGATTTTCGAAACAGTAACAAAAATTTTCGTTTTTATGTGACACCTTTCACAAACATTGGAGATACGTTGCCAGAAAATTTTCAGATGGATGCATAGAGTTCCAGTCCGCCATCCAACTGAACGAAAAATTCAATTATGTATTTTTGTTGGACTTTCAGAAATCATACCTGCCCGGAGGCCAATATCCCCTGCTGTATATATACATTATATATACAATCTTTGTTTGGAAGCACGTAATTTTCTGAACGGTCATTTCCAATGGTGAAGCAGACAAAGAGTAAAAACAGAACCAAAAGCTCAGGTGGAAACATTGAGAACACTCCGAGAATTATAACAACTTCGATCGAACCTGATACTCATACATTAGTTTTCCAAATTGAAAGTCAAATGCCACATTAATTCTATGATTTGTTCTTACACACACACACACACACATATATATATATATATATATATATATATATATATATATATATATATAATGAAATCACATATATAACATTAAAATGTCAAATTAATTCCATCTTGCTTTTTTAGATGAAAGAATGATAAATTAATAAATTCTAAATTACTTAAAGGTGTTAACTAAGTACCTCCGACCGTTCCTCCCTTTGCTCCTCAGCGGTTGTTGTTAGTATTAAGTATACGATGTGCAGCCCAGAAACGCTCGTCTTCTTCCAATGTTGCCCAAGTAAGTTAGAAGGTTGGACACACTTGCCTTAGAGCAATGGTCCTAAACAAAGGTTTTCTTTGTAATAAAAATAAACAGTGATGAGGGTCAGGGAGAATGGACAAGAGGAGACAGGCAGTGAGGGGAGGGGAGGGAAGGAATAAATCGACAGGGAAGAGGGGGCAGGTGGGGGGAGAAGGAGGAAATGGACAAAGCAAAGAGAGAAGGGCGGAGGAGATGCATGGAGAGAGTGGGGAGAAGGTGATTACGACGTGTATCCAGTGCCCATACATATTTAGCAATTGCGAATCATTGCTGAGTTCAATAGTGTTTATACAAAACAGTAACAAAGTTGGAATGAATTTACAGAGCGTAAAAAGGAGTGGGTAGCGTCGTTGTCTCTAGCTCGCAGGGTCCTGGGTTCAATAACCGGCCGGGTTGGCGATTTTCTTTGCTCGCTGACTGGGTGTTTGTGTTATGCTAATCATTTCATCTCATCAGAGAGACGCGTAAGGGCGGAAATGGTGTCACATAGAACGACTTGCACCAGGCAGCCAAACAACTCTCTCAGGCAACAATGCCTTGCGATCGTTTCAGTCCACCGAAAAAACTTTTCTCTGTCGACTGCAATTCTGAGTTGCAAGAGCTGCGCATGGAGAGACCTAGTTGCGTTTCTCAGAACTGTTTCTGCAGCTGCAGTGTTCTCCTAAGAAACAGTCCAGCCATAGGGGAGGGGGAGGGAGAAGGTTGCAAAATGGGATTTGCTCCCTCCTGTCGCGTCCCAGGTGTGGGTTTTGCCTGAGATTGAGCGACACGGTTCGTAACCACAACTTAGCTGGTTGGCCTTAGTGAGAGGGAGACTTTGACCTAAGATGTGACGATAAATGATGTGGAGATAACTAAGCAACTCTCCAGAACGTTCAACAATCTGATGTTTATTAGATAATGTACAGAGTGAGCCCTACAGCTCTGGCGGAGTTGTGTCCTATGAGCGGTCAAGTCTGATACAAGAGAAGGCGTCTGTCCCTCTTGGAATGCGATCCACACTAGAATCAGAGGCCAAGGCTGCTGACTGTCGACGCCTGCAGACAATCTCCTGACGGCATCGCACATCGACTGCCTCTTCCGACTAACTCCATGTCTCTCTAACTCTTTTCTCGGAGCATCTTGCTGCCGATTTTTATATCATTTTCCCTTCGGCCACATCGGCTATTGCCGTGACGTAATGTCGAGGGCTACTTGGCTCCTTATTGGCTGTTATTGTGCAGCGACTGGGTGGACGGGTTGAGATTCTGCTCATAATATGGTCATACACTGCGTCCGAAACCGCGTATTGGCTTCTCATGACGAAGTGCTGTCCCGACAAGAAGGCCATCTCTCTTTCTCCCTGTCGTCCCATTCTCTCTCACTCTATTAGTGATGTCTGCGTATTAAATTTAATTCCACTCCTTCTCAAGGTCCCGTTACCAGAAGTGTACACAGAGCCCTCCTTGTGCCATTATGGATTATAGCTTTTAGCATGCTTCTTTATTGTTTAGCAATCCTGTTATTAACAATGCCTTAACAATTCCCCATTTCGTTGTTACTACCGCAATTCAGACTTGGTTTCACTTGTGTATATGAACACATACTTTTCGTTCGTCAGATAGTTACAGTGTGTTTATGTAAACGATTATCTGCGAGTCAAGTAAACTGCAGACTTTTCTGAGCGCGACGCGGAGTATTGTGGCTTTAGGAATCGCTGTGCAACATGGGTTTATTTGGTTGTGGTGCAGTTCACGCAAAGTTATACCGTGTCCCTGGTGCGAATTTGGTTTCCGTAAAGTCCTGCGGTCAAGGTGGGTGAAACCGTTTGCAGAACATTGCCAGAATAGAATTCTACACTGTTGGAAAAAATTAGTACACCTGGGAAGACGACGTACGGCATACGTCAATGGTGGGATAGTAGATGTACTGATTATGGTTTCAGCGTCGTCCGCCAACAGATAGTGTAGTCGGCTAGCTACCAGGGCGCCATATGTTTCTACCCTATAGTAGGGAATGCTCACAGCCAGAAGGCCCAGTGTGGTGCAGACGTGTGAAGGAAGCAGGCAACTATGCCATAGGGACGCAGTCGTACTTCCTACAGACAAATGAGCGAGTTTCAGAGGCGTCTAATTGTGGCCTTTCGAATGGCGGGACGACCCTTTCGGTGAATTGCCACAAATGTTGGACGTGCTGCTTCAATTTTTCAGCGATGCTGGTACCAGTGGTCACGTGAACATCCTCACACCCGCAGATGAGGGTCTGGACGACCACGCAGCGCAGACGCCCTCCAGGATCATCTAATTGTAAGGGCAGCAGTGGCAGATTGTACAGCTACCAGAGCACAGACAAGAGGGCCTTTGAGCCCAGACGTGTCAACACGAACTGTTGCTAACCGGTTATTAGCAGTGGGACTGTGGGCACGCTCACTTCTAGACCGTCTTCCAAGTCACACTGCTCCAACACCAGGCCTTATGGTGTCCGGTGCGATAAGCTATGTCTTTCGTTTGACATTTTCGGAATGACGTTAACCAGTTCTCGGTACGTGCTGAGTGTTGTTATATCCTTTCTTTTGCCGTTCATGCAACAGGAAGGTGATGTGTGGTTCCAACAGGATAATGCTCGCCCATACACCGTCCCTGGAACTGAACGTGCTCTTCAAAACGAGCACCAACTTCCCTGGCCACCACAATCTCTGGGCTTGTCTCCAATGGAGCACTTGCAGGATACGATGGTATGAGAAGTAACTCGTGTGACTCGTCAACCAACAACTCCTACTAAACTACGTGAACAGGTTGAGGCGGCGTAGCATAATGTATCTGAGCCGTGGCTGGCTCATGTTATGTTGTTGTTGTTGTGGTCTTCAGTCCTGAGACTGGTTTGATGCAGCTCTCCATGCTACTCTATCCTGTGCAAGCTTCATCATCTCCCAGTACCTACTGCAACCTACATCCTTCTGAATCTGCTTAGTGTATTCATCTCTTGGTCTCCCTCTACGATTTTTACCCTCCACGCTGCCCTCCAATGCTAAATTTGTGACCCCTTGATGCCTCAAAACATGTCCTACCAACCGATCCCTTCTTCTAGTCAAGTTGTGCCACAAACTCCTCTTCTCCCCAATCCTATTCAATACCTCCTCATTAGTTACGTGATCTATCCATCTAATCTTCAGCATTCTTCTGTAGCACCACATTTCGAAAGCTTCTATTCTCTTCTTGTCCAAACTGGTTATCGTCCATGTTTCACTTCCATACATGGCTACACTCCATACAAATACTTTCAGAAATGACTTCCTGACACTTAAATCTATACTCGATGTTAACAAATTTCTCTTCTTCAGAAACGCTTTCCTTGCCATTGCCAGTCTACATTTTATAACCTCTCTACTTCGACCATCATCAGTTATTTTACTCCCTAAATAGCAAAACTCCTTTACTACTTTAAGTGTCTCATTTCCTAATCTAATCCCCTCAGCGTCACCCGATTTAATTTGACTACATTCCATTATCCTCGTTTTGCTTTTGTTGATGTTCATCTTATATCCTCCTTTCAAGACACTGTCCATTCCGTTCAACTGCTCTTCCAAGTCCTTTGCTGTCTCTGACAGAATTACAATGTCATCGGCGAACCTCAAAGTTTTTACTTCTTCTCCATGAATTTTGATACCTACTCCGAATTTTTCTTTTGTTTCCTTTACTGCTTGCTCAATATACAGATTGAATAACATCGGGGAGAGGCTACAACCCTGTCTCACTCCTTTCCCAACCACTGCTTCCCTTTCATGCCCCTCGACTCTTATAACTGCCATTTGGTTTCTGTACAAATTGTAAATAGCCTTTCGCTCCTTGTATTTTACCCCTGCCACCTTCAGAATTTGAAAGAGAGTATTCCAGTTAACGTTGTCAAAAGCTTTATCTAAGTCTACAAATGCTAGAAACGTAGGTTTGCCTTTTCTTAATCTTTCTTCTAACATAAGTCGTAAGGTTAGTATTGCCTCACGTGTTCCAACATTTCTACGGAATCCAAACTGATCTTCCCAGAGGTCCGCTTCTACCAGTTTTTCCATTCGTCTGTAAAGAATTCGCGTTAGTATTTTGCAGCTGTGACTTATTAAACTGATAGTTTGGTAATTTTCACATCTGCCAACACCTGCTTTCTTTGGGATTGGAATTATTATATTCTTCTTGAAGTCTGTGGGTATTTCGCCTGTCTCATACATCTTGCTCACCAGATGGTAGAGTTTTGTCATGACTGGCTCTCCCATCAGTAGTTCTAATGGAATGTTGTCTACTCCCGGGGCCTTGTTTCGACTCAGGTCTTTCAGTGCTCTGTCAAACTCTTCACGCAGTATCTTATCTCCCATTTCATCTTCATCAACATCCTCTTCCATTTCCATAATATTGTCCTCAAGTACATCGCCCTTGTATAAACCCTCTATATACTCCTTCCACCTTTCTGCCTTCCCTTCTTTGCTTAGAACTGGGTTGCCATCTGAGCTCTTGATATTCATACAAGTGGTTCTCTTCTCTCCAAATGTCTCTTTAATTTTCCTGTAGGCATTATCTATCTTACCCCTAGTGAGACAAGCCTCTACATCCTTACATTTGTCCTCTAGCCATGCCTGCTTAGCCATTTTGCACTTCCTGTCGATCTCATTTTTGAGACGTTTGTATTCCCTTTTGCCTGCTTCATTTACTGCATTTTTATATTTTCTCCTTTCATCAATTAAATTCAATATTTCTTCTGTTACCCAGGGATTTCTATTAGCCCTCGTCTTTTTACCTACTTGATCGTCTGCTGCCTTCACTACTTCATCCCTCAGAGCTGCCCATTCTTCTTCTACTGTATTTCTTTCCCCCATTCCTGTCAATTGTTCCCTTATGCTCTCCCTGAAACTCTCTACAACCTCTGGTTCTTTCAGTTTATCCAGGTCCCATCTCCTTAAATTCCCACCTTTTTGCAGTTTCTTCAGTTTCAATCTGCAGTTCATAACCAATAGATTGTGGTCAGAATCCACATCTGCCCCTGGAAATGTCTTACAATTTAAAACCTGGTTCCTAAATCTCTGTCTTACCATTATATAATCTACCTGATACCTTTTAGTATCTCCAGGATTCTTCCAGGTATACAATCTTCTTTTATGATTCTTGAACCAAGTGTTAGCTATGATTAAGTTATGCTCTGTGCAAAATTCTACAAGGCGGCTTCCTCTTTCATTTCTTCCCCCCAATCCATATTCACCTACTATGTTTCCTTCTCTCCCTTTTCCTACTGACGAATTCCAGTCACCCATGACGATTAAATTTTCGTCTCCCTTCACTACCTGAATAATTTCATTTATCTCGTCATACATTTCATCAATTTCTTCATCATCTGCAGAGCTAGTTGGCATATAAACTTGTACTACTGTAGTAGGCATGGGCTTTGTGTCTATCTTGGCCACAATAATGCGTTCACTATGCTGTTTGTAGTAGCTAACCCGCACTCCTATTTTTTTATTCATTATTAAACCTACTCTTGCATTACCCCTATTTGATTTTGTATTTATAACCCTGTAATCACCTGACCAAAAGTCTTGTTCCTCCTGCCACCGAACTTCACTAATTCCCACTATATCTAACTTAAACCTATCCATTTACCTTTTTAAATTTTCTAACCTACCTGCCCGATTAAGGGATCTGACATTCCACGCTCCGATCCGTAGAATGCCAGTTTTCTTTCTCCTGATAACGACGTCCTCTTGAGTAGTCCCCGCCCGGAGATCCGAATGGGGGACTATTTTACCTCCGGAATATTTTACCCAAGAGGACGCCATCATCATTTAATCATACAGTAAAGCTGCATGTCCTCGGGAAAAATTACGGCTGTAGTTTCCCCTTGCTTTCAGCCGTTCGCAGTAGCAGCACAGCAAGGCCGTTTTGGTTAATGTTACAAGGCCAGATCAGTCAATCATCCAGACTGTTGCCCCTGCAACTACTGAAAAGGCTGCTGCCCCTCTTCAGGAACCACACGTTTGTCTGGCCTCTCAACAGATACCCCTCCGTTGTGGTTGCACCTACGGTACGGCCATCTGTATCGCTGAGGCACGCAAGCCTCCCCACCAACGGCAAGGTCCATGGTTCATGGGAGAAGGCTCATGTTATGCGTTGGATTAAACCTTGGTTTGCTTTTCTGTGTTTAGTCTCCTGCGGTTATCGCGATTATACTACTATCCTCTCTCTCCGCGAGTGGCAGCAGCAGCGTTATGTATCGAATTCGCACCTTGTACTAATCTTTGACCTGGCGCTTATAGTTTCCGGCTGTGCCGTGTACGAGCAGTTGGTCGGTTGGCGTGGAGCAGCGAGGAAATGTCCGCGGCGCGTGGTTTGGCCGGGCCCGCTGGCGGCGCCCACGCGCTGTCCAATTGTGTGGTGCTGTTCCCATTGGTACGAGGTCCGTGGCTCACCGATCATGGAGTTTTGACTTAATCTACCAGCAAGTCACCACTGTTCACATTGTGTCGTTTGGATTTCGTTGTCGGCTGTCGGGACATTCCCGCAAGCAACAACGTGTGTTTTCAAGTTGGCAAATTTTAGCCATCCTCCGGTGGAGTTTAACCGTAATTGGTTATTTTGAACTGAAGTGCACCAGCGGAGTCTTCTGCCCTATGGCCGTTAACGTTCCGGTTACCGACCCTGGGCGTTGACGTAAATTCAGGCAGTGTAGTTTGCTTATCGTGTTGTCGCTGTCCAGCACGGTGTGTAGTTTGACGGCTGAATGATTGTTTGTGGGCGCCAATATTTTCTACGTTGTTCCATTGAACTCCATGTTGTGTGCTGGTCGGATGGAGCGGAAGTTATCTTGTCGGTGGGTCCGTTGACTGTCTGTTGGTTGGGTTGTCGTCGGATCGAGAATGGTTGGGCCGACTGCCTTTCACAAGCGAGCGTTAGTGCTTGAATTTCAGGCCGACCCTCGGAAACTTCTGAGCGCCGTTGGGTGTACTGCCTTTTCTTATTCGTTCTTGTTGTCTGTATTTGGATGGCTTCTAGCCGATTTTTAAATTAAGGTTGTTTTGCCCTTAAGGCGTAAGATTGTCTGCGTCTTCAGCCTAATTTGATTTTAAATTAAAGTACTCTTGACCTTAAGGCATGAGACTGTATGGCGTATTCAGCCGGTTATTAAGTTCCAAAAATTAATGCTGTGTTTTTTTTTTTTTTTTTATTTTCTTGGCTCTTGTAATGTTTGGTCAAATAAATAAAGTTGTATGTTCCTCTGTAACTGACAGCCGCTTATTTTGGCCCCTTTCCACAATTTAAACTACTAAACTACCCGTCCTGTCCTGCGGGTTTAGCAGGGCGTCTCAGTATCCCAGGACAGTATTCACCATCCTTACAGTCGATTGGATACCAGAGTCAGCGCCTGCATTGTCGCCCATGGGGCCTACACCAGGCGCAGGTCCATACCTGGTAACTCAGAACAGCTTGTGCTATTGATCTGGGATCGGTAAATGTTATTATTTCACGTGATCTATAAGCACTGTTGCAACAATAAATCTTGAGTGGATTGGAGACCTTTAAAAGGGTGTACTAAAGTTTATTTTCAACTGCGGTTAGTAAGCTTCATAGAGGGGCTGTCACAACACCCTGGGGCATGGCTTTCCGCGCCAATTCGCAGCATTGAGCAAACATGGCTGCGGTACAGTGCCAGATCCATTCCTATATCCCATAAGCGGATTCACTCCATCCCTCACCCCCTCCTCCTGCTCAACAACTTAATCATCCTAAATGTGTTTAAGAGAGAGGAATTTAAGGGTCGAAAAGATGTCCTCTCCTCGCGTTGAGGCCTTCTCCACTTCTTTAGTTTGTAGGGTGCAAGACTGCGCAATATGCAGCTACAGAGCTACGAAATCTGCAGTCTTGTTGGCACGACTGTACCGGGGAACTAGGACCATCCAACACTAAGAGTCTTTTCTGCCTGATAATTTGAGGGTTGTTTTGGAAGGTTCGAATATGTAGGTGCGTTACAGTAACCCAAGCAACGTAAACCAGCTTTCGAAACACGTCTTCTTCGACTTTGCTGGGGAAGACCAGGATGAAAAGAAAGGTTTCAAAAAGTTTCGCTGAGATGATTTGTGAAATGATAGGACTAAAAGTAAGTAATAAAATAGATTAGAGATATTGTCGCAGATTTGCTGCGCATGATTTCGATCATCATTCAAAGAAGCGTCAAATGTTTCTCTAAAATATTTTATTTCTTACTTTGAAGAAACTATTTCACAAAACATACATGAGTGACATTTTTAAAAATGTTTTACAATTTGGAGGCTTGTTTTCAAAGAATGACCGAAACGACACCTCATTTACTTTGATACCTTCTTCTGTTCTCGAAATGTACTAAATTCAGGAAGCCCCTTTTAAAAATGAAATGTCAAACCAACGCAACTCGTGCACAAAATAATTACGCCTATCACGTTCTAAATTTAGTGCTTGATCGAGGAAAGCCTCGCTGAAAATTAAATATCACGCCAATGTAGTTTTGTATACTTAAAGTAGCAAGAAATTGAAGATATGAACTTTTTCGCACTTCATTTTCTTCAGGAGCTTTTCGTGAAATATTTCAGTTTTCCCTCAAGTCACTAATTAACTTTTTCGTACTAGCCGTGATTACTTTCAAGTTTTTTATTTATATTTTTTATTTTTATTTATTTATTTGCAAAATTAGATCTCACATTGGTCAGTTCGAAGTCCCATTCCTCACTTTTCGTTTGTCTGTGGAAATTCTGGCAAAAAATCATTGTGTAATTTATAGGATGTCTTGTCTTCGATACACTCAGCCTTATGACCAAAAAGTAGATACACACACTAAAAAAAGTTTTGCATCACCCCGGTTCCCAGAACTGCTTTAGATAGACGTTGATTGTGGATATTGTATCACAGACACAGTCCCTTTGACTGTTCAGAGATGTCACTAAACCCGCCCAAAGATGTAAACAACCACGCATGAGCAACGCCTATTAGACGGAGGGGATCCGACAGCCGATCAGTTCCAGTCATTCCACTAGGAAGGAGGTACACGGCTCGTGTTGTCTGTAGTTCAATCATGCCTAAACGTCCAATACCGCGGTTCGATCGCGTCCGCATTGTTACTTTGTGCCAGAAAGGGCTCTCAACAAGGGAAGTGTCCAGGCGTTTCGGAGTGAACCAAAGCGATGTTGCTCGGAAATGGAGGAGATACAGAGAGACAGGAACTGTCGATGACATGCATCGCTCAGGCTGCTCAAGGGCTACTACTGCAGTGGACGACCACTACATATGGATTATGGCTCGGAGGAACCCTGACAGCAACGCCACCAGGTTGAATAATGCTTTTCGTGCAGCCACAGAACGTCGTGTTACGACTCAAACTGTGCGCAGTAGGCTGAATGATGCGCAATTTCACTCCCGACGCCCATGGCGAGGTCCATCATTGCAACCACGACACGATGCAGCGCGGTACAGATGGGCCCAACAACATGCCGAATGGACCGCTCAGGATTGGCATCACGTTCTCTTCACCGATGAGTGTAGCATATGCCTTCGAGCAGGCAATCGTCGGAGACGTGTTTGGAGGCAACCCGGTCGGGCTGAACGTCTTAGACACACTGTCCATCGAGTGCAGCAAGTTGCAGATACCCTGTTGTTTTGGGGTGGCATTATGTGGAGCCGACGTACGCCGCTGTTGGTCCTGGAAGGTGCCGTAACGGCTGTACGATACGTGAATGCCATCCTCCGACCGATAGTGCAACCATATCGGTAGCATATTGGCGAGGCATTCATCTTCATGAAGGAGAATTCGCGCCCCCATCGTGCACATCTTGTGATTGACTTCCTTCAGAATAACGACATGTTTTCCAGACATGAACCCTATCGATCATGCCTGGCATATATTGAAAAGGGCTGTTTATGGACGACGAGACCCACCAACCACTCTGAGGGATCTACGGCGAATCGCCGTTGAGGAGGGGGACAATATGGATCAACAGCGCCTTGATGAACTTGTGGATAGTATGCCATGACGAATACAGGCATGCATCAATGCAAGAGGACGTGCTACTGGGTATTAGAGGTGCCAGTGTGTAGAGCAAACTGGACCACTACTTCTGAAGGTCTCGCTGTACGGTGGTATACCATGCAATGTGTGGTTTTCATGAGCAATAAAAAGGGCGGAAATGATGTTTATGTTGATCTCTATTCAAATTTTCTCTCAAGGTTCCGGAACTGTCTGAACCGAGGTCATTCAAAACATTTTTGATATGTGTGAGCCGTGGCGGGACCGACGCCAATAGTATCTCTGACATGCGTACGATCGATTTCCTAGTACAGAGGTTTGTCTTGGGGCATGATGTTGATGTATTTGCAGAATGTTGGTTCATTAGCTATTATTAGCAAGTGTTTAATTTGCTTCCGATATCGGTTAATCCATGTCAATATGTCTTCTGTGGGCAATCTGAGTTTTTATTTCTGAAGGTTACCGTGTTGAGCTTTGCAGGCCTACTTACGGTGGCCATTATGTGTGTCCTAGTGAGTGTCGGTTCTCGTGAGCCAGTTCATTTCCCACTCTTTGCGTTTGTTTATCAGGTACTTTTTCACTTAAAGAAAGGACTTTCGAGTGAAATTAGTTGTTGTTTAGCCTTGATTTTACAGTGTTAATTTACTGGTGAATGTTAAATGTTTAAGTTACGAAAAGTTTTTTTTTTTTTTTTTTTTGGCATCCTGTTGTCGGGTCTTGTCTGTGTTTCAGTGAGATGGGGCAGCGGGCAATCGAAACGCAGAGATTCCCTTTAAATTACAAGTTTGGCTTGCGGGTGGTGGACTTTGCGTAAGCTCGTGTGTTCCTCTTCGGTAGCGTTTGCTGGTTCAGATTTCAGTGGCCTACTCGATGTGGGGGTGCAAACGGAGCCACGTCTTGGTTCGAAGTTAAATATTACTTCCCTCAGTCGGCTCCATCGTTCGTGGTTAAACTTCAGGCTTACAAGCTTGGGCCTTACTTCTGTTGTTGCACATTTATTATTGTACAAAGTTGTAAGTTTCTGTGCCCTCAAAGCCCATCTTACAAGCGAATGGGCATTTGGATGATTTCGGGGTTCGCTCTGCAAGGTTCTCTGCTCCAGTAATGGTCCAAATGGCTCTGAGCACTGTGGGACTTGACATCTGAGGTCATCAGTCCCCTTGAACTTAGAAATACTTAAACCTAACTAACCTAAGGACATCACACACAGCCATGCGCGAGGCAGGATTCGAACCCGCAATCATAGCGGTCGTGCCGTTCCACACTGAAGCGCCTAGAACCGCTCGGCTACAGCGGCCGGCTTCTCTAGTCTAGTAATTTGCAAGATTGCCCAGGTTAAGTTTTAATAAATATGTTATAAGTATTCGTGTTAAAATTGAGGCTGTGAGCCCACTGTTATTTTACATGTAATGTTAAAGTATTGGAATTGAGAGGGTCTTAAATAACGTTTCTTAACTAGGGTTGTTTTGTTAAAGTTGTGGTCAAATTCAGCCTTAGTGGCGTCTGTCAGTTTTTATGTGAGATTGATTTTGGTAGTTAATAAACACATTGGATTGAAATGTTCACTTTATTGGGTCATCCCTTCCACTCCCTTTAGATTCGAAGATTAATCAAAGCAGCTGTTAAGTAAAAACGTTCCTGTGTGTATACGGGGTTTCGAAGGTGGGGTTATTGGCCCTTTGCTACTCTTACTCTATGTAAACGGTGTACGAAGTGTCTGAGAAAAGTAACGACAATATTGTCCCCTTCAAAGTATTTCCTGTAAACCGGCGAATCGTTGTTCGCAGTCTTGGTAGCAGCACTGAAAAGCTTCAACTGGTAGGACCTGTAACATGTCGGTCATATTATTTTGAACGTTCCCTCGAGTCCCAAAATGACATACTTTAATTCACTTTTGAATTGTGGGAAAAGAAAAAAGTGACAAGGACTCACATCAAGTGAATAGTGGGCGGGGGGGGGGGGGGGGGGAGGCTTTGTAACAGCAGGAACTTCTTTTAAGGTCAAAAATTCCGTTATGGAAGTGCCTGTGTGACATGGGGCGTTGTGATGATGCAGCGTCCCCCTGTCTGCAATGTCCGATCTGCACGATTCTCCCCTTTCCTGGACTTTTCAAGAACGTCTTTGTAAAACACTTAGTCGGAAGTTTGTCCTTGAGAAACAAATTCTTTACGCATGATACCCCTACTGTCAAAGAAGCAAATCAGCAGTGTTTTGACCTTTGATTTGCTCATTCGAGCATTTTTCGGTCGAGGAGATGCCTCAGTGTACCACTTCTCACTTTGCGCTTGTCTCAGGACCGTACTCAGAAATCCATGATTCATCACCTGTGATCACACGAATGAACCATTCGCGAAGACCAACGCACACGTTCCTTCGATTGTCCTTCAGTTTTGACGTTTATCGGTACCTCTTTGGCGCAAATCTTTCTCATGTGCAAACCTACGGTCAGAATTTGATGTACGGTGAAAGTGTTTTACAGGTCGCCGACCATTCTTATTGTTAAGCGTCGGTCTGTTCTCACAAGAGCACGCCCACGGTCGACGATTTCGCTGGTTTTTGAAGTTGAACCTTCGACTTCAGCCTGTTCTCGGTTTTCCAAAAATGATCTGTGCCAGCGAAAACTTGTGCTCTTGATAATTTTCCCCATAGGCATGTTTCAAAGGTCGCACGCGCGGATTCCTCAAGTTTAACACTCGCATAACGTTGCTCTAAGTTCCACACACAACAAAAAAGCAACATCACTGATGGCGCTCTCAAAACTCACATGGTGGCGGTACGGAGCTGAAACTCGGACTGAGCACCTGGAAGGGATGAAACTCAGCTCCAAACAAGCAGAACAACACAGCGTTGCCAGATCGCTCACAGTTTTGCCAGTCTCATTAATTTTCTCCCACACCTCGTAGGAGACAATTGGAGCAGCCCCCATGGATTGTTTCGGTCGTTTACCGTCAAGTAAAGTCACCAGAAGATCAGAACGAATTGCAAACTGATTTAGACAAGGCGCCTGCATACTGCAGAAAGTGTCAATCGACCCCGAACAGTAAAATGTGTATGGTTCTCCACATGAATAACAAAAAATTAAATTTCGGTTGCACTATAAATCACAGAGTTTTTAAAGGTTGTCGATTCACCTAAATACGAGGTATTAAAATTACGAGGTACTTAAAATGGAAACATTACATGGAACAACTACACTACGTTTCTCCATCCTCTTCTGGAGTACTCCTGCACGGTGTGGCATTGTTACCAGATTACATTGACGTATGACATCGAAAACGTTCGAAGAAGGGCAGCTCGTTTTGTATTACCGCGAAATAGGGGAGCGAGTATCATGCATAGGATACGCCAATTAGTGTGCCAGTCATTAAAACAAGGTCTTACACAGAAAGTCATTCACAAAGTTTATCTTCCGAATGCAAAAATATTTTTATTGACTCTTATCTACACAGTGCAAAATGAACATCGCAGATAGGTGTTCCTTTTTTCCAGGTGCTGTTCGAGGGTGGAACGGTAGGGAAATAGCCAGAAGGTGCGGACGGTGGTTTTGTGTGCGTCGTGCAAAACAGTTAAGTGTAAGAATGTATATGTAGATGAAAAAATGTGACTTATGACGAGTGCAGTAAGCGTTCTGGGACATGAGGGGAGGTTATCATTGCAAGCGAAAGAAAGTCGTAGGAAATAGGCGCGTGCGGCCACACACACACACACACACATATATATATATATATATATATATATATATATATATATATATATATATATATATATATATGAAGGAAGGAAAGAGGTCTGAGAAGATATGAAGGTCGCGGGGCGGTAGTTCATTTCGCAGTGGGAGATACGCCCTTGATACGCAGTTAGCGGAAGCCACGCGTGCGTTTTCCGCAGGGGCTGAGGAATTTTCCGCCCAGCGACTCAGCGTATGAGTAGGGTGCGTCAAATTGAGTTCCCTCGCTCCCAAGTCACTGGACTGAAGTCTTCCGGTCCAAGGTTTTCCGCGGACGCCGAGGTGATGGATGTGTGGGGGGTGTTCGCGAATCGAACTCCCTGCGCCTACACCTGCGTCCGGCCTTCTCCCGAGGTGCAGCGGAATCCACGCAGCCTGCTGTACGAGAGGCAGTGGTCAGCACACTGATTTCGCTTTAGGGAGGACAGCGGTTCAGACCTCACTCCCGTAGTCCTGACTTAGGTTTACCATGGTTTCGCTAAATTAGGGAGGTGCAGTAATCATCGATTATCCTCTTTTCGCCTGTCCTTATCCGGTGTCTTCGCAGGTTTGGCATTTTAACCTGGGTATGGCATTGTTAACGGCAGAGGGTGGACAGATGCGATTCCCCTCAGTCTCCCCGCCCCCCCCCCTTCTCCTCTTGGACAGACTTTGTGTATCTCCGATCTCTGCGTCTAGTGTTGTCCCTTGCGAAAGTGTGTGAACTTTTGTCGAAACTGTCGAAGTCGTATTACTGAGGCGAGACGTGGGTATGAGCGCTCTATTCACTTGGTCGTATGTCAGAAACCGCTTAAAAACTACATCCAGAGTCATGTGAACATCCCTACAAGACATCAAAAAATGTTCAAATGTGTGTGAATTCCTAATGGACCAAACTGCTTAGGTCATCGGTCCCTAGACTTAGACACTACTTAAACTTATGCTAAACACACACATACACCCATGCCCGAGGAAGGACTCGAATCTCCGGCGGGGGTCCAAGACATCGATGTATTAGTTTAAATGTCGATTTTTCAGTATCGGTAATGAAGTCTTTGAATCATCGTAACATCGATTTGAAAGACAGCGATCTTCGATATTGACAGAAAATGAGGATACAGCATGACTCGAACAAAATTTCTATTCGGTGTGGTCAATGGCATCCTGCTCTAAATGTCGGAAAATGTAAGTTAATGCAGATGATTAGGGAAAAAAAAACTTAATCTTCGGAAACCGCATCAGTAGTGTGGTGCTTGGCATAGTCCAGCATAACGAGCCGGCCGAAGTGGCCGTGCGGTTAAAGGCGCTGCAGTCTGGAACCGCAAGACCGCTACGGTTGCAGGTTCGAATCCTGCCTCGGGCATGGATGTTTGTGATGTCCTTAGGTTAGTTAGGTTTAACTAGTTCTAAGTTCTAGGGGACTAATGACCTCAGCAGTTGAGTCCCATAGTGCTCAGAGCCATTTGAACCATTTTTCCAGCATAACGTTGCAAAGCGGTATGGAGTAATGTGCAGGTAAGGACGGCATATGGAAAGCGAACTGTCGGCTGCGTTTTACTGGGTCAATTTTAGGAAAGTGTAGCTCATTGGTAAGCCGGCCGTGGTGGCCAAGCGGTTAAAGGCGCTACAGTCTGGAACCGCGCGGCCGCTACGGTCGCAGGTTCGAATCCTGCCTTGGGCATGGATGTGTGTGATGTCCTTAGGTTAGTTAGGTTTAAGTAGTTCTAAGTTCTAGGGGACTGATGACCTTAGAAGTTAAGTCCCATAGTGCTCAGAGCCAATTGAACCATTTTGAACCAGCTCATTGGTAAAGGAGACGGCGTATAGAACAGTAATGTGACCCGTTCTTGAGTACTGCTCGAGTATTTAGGATCCCCTCCCCCTCGAAACAGTTCTGAGGCGTGCAGCCAGATTTGGTATCGGTAGGTTAAATCAGGACTCAAGTACCCTGGTACACCTGCCTGCGGAAGTGCCGCAACACGACGTGGATGGACTGGACTAATGTCTGGAGTAGTGCTGGAGGGAACTGACACCATGAAGTAGTGCTGGAGGGAACTGACACCATGAAGTAGTGCTGGAGGGAACTGACACCATGAAGTAGTGCTGGAGGGAAATGACACCATGAAGTAGTGCTGGAGGGTACTGAGACCATGAAGGGGTGTCCATTTGTTTTACTGATGGGGCTGCTAAGTGATCTCGATGACTTAAGCCTTCGTAAGTTCAACTAGATTTCTAAACTGAAGGAAACACTTCAAGCCATTCGCTTAAGAACTGCTACAAATAAAGAATTGCTACAAATTCGTCGGGCAATACACCTCGCCGCTCGATCTGTCAACACAACTGGCACTGCTAACAGTATCCTACGACTTCCACATCGCTGGCAACGAGTTATACACAATGCTGGTGACTACTTTGAAGGTCAGTAAAACTTTGAAACACGTATCTATTTTGTACGAGCTGTAAATAAATAGTTGCCACTGTTAAAGTTGTCCCCTTAGAAAAAATTATAAATGACTGTGCTGATAAACCTCTACGTTATTTCATTTTCAAACTGCTGAGCAAAACTGAACGTACTCAGACATTTCTCTCTTTATTTATTCTGATCAGCACTAAACTGACACACAATATTTCTAGCGCAACGCAATCTGACTTTCAATAATCCCCACAACAGAATGGCCCTGACTAACAATAACCTATACCTTTTATGAATCACTTACCTCACAAAAATCTTCGTTACTCAAACTACTGCAATACAGCGAGCGTCAATACTGCCAGCTAAATAAAAGATTCTAACTACTGAAGGCACAAACTACTGATAGGCATACTCAGCAAATGAAAGATTTTGATAGAACAAACAATGCCTCTACCTTAATAGTGTTCGAAAATATATATATATATATCAGTTCATGACAGCCAGTCTTACAAATTTATTCTCTCTGATGGACACACGTTCAGATCATCCGCTCTCAAAACTCCGCCATCTCTCTCCCCACACCCACCACTGCTGGCGGCTCACCTCCAACTGCGCAACGCTACGCGCTGTTCACATCCAACTGCCCAACACTACACAAGGGAATATTCCAATAATGAGTCCAACCAGCCACAGACTGCACACAGCACAGTCAGTGCTTTTCATACAGAGCGCTACGTGGCGTTACCAACATAAAAACCTAAACAGCCTACTTACAAACCTCCAGCCCTCGTATTATCGTACATGTAGCTGACTCAGCCAAGATCCAGTCGTGGTTCTTACCCTGTCAAGACCACAACTTGCCGAAAGATGGCACTGATAAGCACAATAAGGTTGGAAGGGGGGGGGGGGTGGGATGTAAGCTAAATACACTGTGTTGATCAGAAACACGACCGCTACCTCAGAAAATGTCTCGGCCGAGTGGGCAGTTCACCCTCGGGATAGCCCTCTCGAAAGAAAATTGTCTGCCCTCGCAGCGATGGGTGGTAATACCGGCCTTTAATTACGGCCTGGAGCGCTCCTGGAGTCTGTGTAAACACTTGAGGAGAAATGAGGGAGAGAAGGCACAGCCTGGGTCACGTTTAGCGGTGGCTGCCCTCTGCTGTCTGCTAGCCGAGTGTCGCGAGGGCAAACAAGAAGCTAGCTGTGTCGTGTCTGCCGATCCCCTCCGGAATAATTGGACTCGAGAGGCGGCAGTGCGCCTGGGGCGGACGTCCGGGCAGGGGAGGCGCGCAGATAATTATTATTGTGTATCGAGAGCCGGGGCAAGAAACTCTGGAGAAGGTCATTTAGCGGCGCTGTACCCCCCCCCCCCCCCCCCGGTTGTTACAGCGGCCGCTGCACGCGGCGGAGGTCTGGGAAGTCTCGCAGAGAGTGGGCGAGTCGCAGGCTCTTTTTTCACCTGCCGCTCGAACGGAGTCTTGACCCGAAGTTGTAATTATGTCGGGGTCGCTGTGAAAGAGCTCGGAACTTTGCAGCAGCTGGGGTAGATTGATGCTAGGGCGTTAGGAAAGTTGGTATTTATGTGCGCGTATTCGAGAAGGCGCCACGAATGCTGTAGCAGTTCAAGAACTTAATAAGCTCACGAGCGAGTAATACTAGCCGCCCCAGCAAAAGAGTTGACTGGTCGCTTTGGAGCTCTGTAGGTGGGGTAGAACCAGTGCTGAGAGGCGCTCGTGTCACCATCCAGAACTGGCTTGAGTCGTGGCAGTGTTAATGGTGTATATGTATGTACGTGCGTGCGTGTGTTTCTGTTTGTGTGTGCGTGTGCGTGCGTGTGTGTGTGTGTGTGTGTGTGTGTGTGTGTGTGTGTGTGTGTAATCAGCGCAGTAACACAGGCCGACGTGGAGATGTGACAGAACGGCATGGACGAGACGTCGTATTCGGAACTCACCATCAAGTTCCCCAATTTGCTCGAGTATCGCCACTGACAGCCACGTAACATGGCGTAAGAACAAGAAACTTAAGAAGAGCGTAAGTGACACATTGAGCTTGTCAATCAATGACAGTCACAGTAAAACCTCGTATGAATTGGAACTATATTTTCCTGGAGACATGAGTCCCGAAATTATCTTCGATGAAGATAGCAGTTGAAGTAATATATATATATATATGTGTGTGTGTGTGTTTGTGTGTGTGTGTGTGTGAAATTTGCTTCCCCGATGTACAGGGTTATTACAAATGATTGAAGCGATTTCACAGCTCTACAATAACTTTATTATTTGAGATATTTTCACAATGCTTTGCACACACATACAAAAACTCAAAAAGTTTTTTAGGCATTCACAAATGTTCGATATGTGCCCCTTTAGTGATTCGGCAGACATCAAGCCGATAATCAAGTTCCTCCCACACTCGGCGCAGCATGTCCCCATCAATGAGTTCGAAAGCATCGTTGATGCGAGCTCGCAGTTCTGCCACGTTTCTTGGTAGAGGAGGTTTAAACACTGAATCTTTCACATAACCCCACAGAAAGAAATCGCGTGGGGTTAAGTCAGGAGAGCGTGGAGGCCATGACATGAATTGCTGATCATGATCTCCACCACGGCCGATCCATCGGTTTTCCAATCTCCTGTTTAAGAAATGCCGAACATCATGATGGAAGTGCGGTGCAGCACCATCCTGTTGAAAGATGAAGTCGGCGCTGTCGGTCTCCAGTTGTGGCATGAGCCAGGCGTGAAACTTGCCCGCACGCGTTCAACCGTTTCTTCGCTCACTGCAGGCCGACCCGTTGATTTCCCCTTACAGACGCATCCAGAAGCTTTAAACTGCGCATACCATCGCCGAATGGAGTTAGCAGTTGGTGGATCTTTGTTGAACTTCGTCCTGAAGTGTCGTTGCACTGTTATGACTGTCTGATGTGAGTGCATTTCAAGCACGACATACGCTTTCTCGGCTCCTGTCGCGATTTTGTCTCACTGCGCTCTCGAGCGCTCTGGCGGCAGAAACCTGAAGTGCGGCTTCAGCCGAACAAAACTTTATGAGTTTTTCTACGTATCTGTAGTGTGTCGTGACCATATGTCAATGAATGGAGCTACAGTAAATTTATGAAATCGCTTCAATCATTTGTAATAGCTCTGTATAGATATATCAAAACGGCAATCTCGAGTGCCGATATTTTTATTTTATATTACACTTTTTCGCAATTTTCGGTAAATTTTGAAATTGTAGTAGTACATGATCTTAGTTTCACTGTCTGAAAGAGTCTTACTACTTTTTGTGCTTTCATCACGTCCAGTTGTTCTTTTTGACTCTGTGAAGCAAGTATATGTGGCACAAAAGAAGACGTTCGATTGCACTGGGGAGGTGGCGGTGTGAATGGAATATCAAGATTTCCGTTGTGAAGAAACACCATGCCAGTTGCATTAAAAAAAAAATTCTAACGCAACTAGTGTGCTATTTCTTCACATTGCCATTCTTCAAACACAATTGTTGAAAGAGATGAACAAAAATCGAAATGACAAGATTGGTCTTTGCGGTGGATGGAGACGTGTGAGGGGAAATGCTGACGTAATCGGCACTCGGTCCTACGAACAGAACTGCAACGTTAGCTTCAGTACGCAATTTTCCTGCACCAACGTAAAAAAAAAGTTATTTCGTCATGCAGCCAATGACAAAGTAAGAAAATAATGTATGAGAGGCTAACTGGAATGAAAAATTGCATGACAGTGCACAGTGTACACAGTTGTTAATTGACTTCACAACAGTCGACCGAGAAAGTATTGTAATACGGCTTTTCATCTGCCCCAAGTCGCATTATTAACTTACAAATTTTCAAATTAAGAGGTTTTTCTTTCAGTTCTTTCTCTATGGGGGATAAGCAGGCTGCTAGCTTGTTGATGTACAGAATATCTAATAATAAATCAATACTTAAATATACAACTTGTATATATTTACAATGTGCAGCCAATATTTTTATAAGCCGATATCGATATTTCTTCCATATACCGATCCTTTTTGTCGATATAACATGGGCCAATGTCATTAAGGCTAAGGGTGGACACACTCTAAACTAACATCGAGCTACTTCCGATCAGATATTGTATCTGCCTTGTACTGTTACAGATACTGTGGTGTCACCGCCAGATACCACACTTGCTAGGTGGTAGCCTTTAAATCGACTGCGGTCCGTTAGTATACGTCGGACCTGCGTGTCGCCACTATCAGTGATTGCAGACCGAGCGCCGACACACGGCAGGTCTAGTCTAGAGAGACTCCCTAGCACTCGCCCAGTTGTACAGCCGACTTTCCTAGCGATGGTTCACTGTCTACATACGCTCTCATTTGCAGAGACGACAGTTTAGAATAACCTTCAGCTACGTCATTTGCTACGACCTAGCAAGGCGCCATATTCAGTTACTATAAGTAATGACTTCAAGAATGTATTCTGAACAGATAATATTGTGAATCATGTACCGTCAAGAGCGACGTTGATCATTAATGGATTAAAGTTAGGTATCAAACTAATTACGTCCGCTTTCTGAATTCTCATTCCTTGTCATGTTCCAGACCTCACGTCAGTATAGTTCTTCACGCCAGCCTACGTGAGCTAAAACGCGTGCATTTCGGCCTCCACTCATAACACGGTGTTGGCTCTTCTGCTAACACAAAAGATACTATCACAGATCGATAGCCACTAAGTCAGGCTGTACTTCGGAAAAACGAGAAAAAGAAAAAACGAATACTTTCCACGAGAAGACTGAGCCCCACTGTAAACAGGGGCCTTTGTTGCTAACTTCTGAAAAGGAGCTGAACGGGCCGCAAGTCGAGCGGAACAACTGGGCGGGTGAGCGGGGAGGGTACGGAAGAAACAAACCCGACACAGAGGGACTTCTCTGTCGCCATTGTTCCCGGCTTCGATTGCTGGCTGGGTGGCGTCTCAAGCGGCGCCATTGTGGATCGTGTCCACCCTATTAGCCCTATTATTCTGAGTGCTGCGTGAACGAGGAACAAAGGGCGCGTCGTCTAGAACAGCGACGGGGCAGCAGTTGCTGCAAGATCAGGCTCGATTAGCGTGCTGGTTTGTGTGTCTGTTGGTATCATTCTTTCCTATCTCAGCCGTAACTCCCACATTAAAACTACTTCTGTTTTTGTTTACTTAATTATGTTTCAAGCGATTGAAGCCCAGCTAAAAAGTTTGGGATGCCTGCTCTCTATATGTCCTATTTAAAGACACGTATCTACTGAAACACAGTCGACCTCCAACGTGAAACTTCAAATGTTACTCTCTCAACTAGCGTTTAGTGTAGTATACACTGAAGTGGCAAAAGTCATGGGAGAGGGGAAAAGAAACAACAACTTTGTGTTCTGCCTTACGGCAGGTTTGTCATGGGGGAAGCCTGGTCAGAGAGGTCCATCGCATGAGCGTCTAGGGAAGTGATTCCTGTGGTGGTTTCCCGTTGCCTGCCACTGATGATGATGAAATGATAATGGGGACAACACAACACCCAGCCCTTACCGCAGAAAATCTACGACCCGGGCCCCTTAGCCTGACAGACCCCCGCGCTGACCATTCACCTATCGGGGCGGACCGTGGGATAGCGAGATCCACATATACTGCGAGCGGCGGTATCGCACGCACGAGGTAGAAAAAAAGCAATGCATGGCGGGAGCTGCCATTTGTACTCAGGTGTTCCATGTGGAAAGATTTCCGAAGTGATTGTGGTCGCACGACGCGAGTTAACAGACTTTTAACACGGAATGGTAATTGGGGGTAGACGCATGCGACATCTCATTTTGGAAATCGGTAGACAATTCAGTATTTCTCGATCCACAGTGTCAAGAGTGTGCCGAGAACACCGAACCTGAGGCATTTCCGCTCATCACGGACAACGCAAGTTTCGCTTACGTAAGCAGTCTTTAAGAGAAAAGAAATGTCACTTTAAACAACAAGCTTCACCTACACAAGTGAATTTGAAATGAACAATAACTGAAACAACTACTGTTTATCACAATAAGGAGGACGAAGCCGACCTTACCCCACAGGGGCCACTCTTAAGACAAGTTAAGATCACGTAAATTTTTAAACGGCGCGGTCGCAGGTTCGAATCCTGCCTCGGGCGTGGATGTGTGTGATGTCCTTAGCTTAGTTAGGTTTAAGTAGTTGCTAAGTCTAGGGGACTGATGACATAAGATGTCCCATAGTGCTTGGAGCCATTTGAACCATTTAAACGGCTGCAAGGCCATTAAATAAAACCCACACAAGCGTAACTCACTCACTCACTCACTGGTCATACCGGCCTCGAGAGTCCATTACCGCAACAACCTATTTTCGCCACCTGTCCCTGTCTTGGGCTATTTCCTTCCATTCACCTTCAATACCTAGGCTCCTCAAATCAGCCTTCACATTGTCCTCCCATCCACGCCTCGGTCTCCCGACAGGACGTTTTCCCTCTAAGTGCCCTATCAGTACTCTGCGCGCTGCCCTGCCCTCATCCATTCGAGCTACGTGACCCGCCCATCTCAGCCTACGTGATTTAATAATACTGATTATGTCAGGGCTTGAATAGAGTTCGTGAACCTCTTCGTTATGCAGTTTTCGCCACTCTCCGCTAATGTCATTCCTTTTTGCTCCGAAAATTTTCCTCAAAATTTTAATTTCAAATACTCAAAACGGCTTTTCATTTTGCACAGTGAGAGACCAAGTCTCTCAAGTGTAACAGTGCAATTAAATTGTAAGGGTTCCTAAATTAAATTACACACAACCTAGAACAGGAATCAGTGTGTAGAAAGAGAGCAAATTTTCAACGTTTAAGTCTCGTAATCTTGCAATGAATTACAAGAAGTGTCAACCATGTTAGGCCAAGCTATCAAGAGCAGTCAAATACAGATGAAATTTAAACGTTCAAAAATGTAAGTACAGTAAATGTTTGCAGGTACAGAAAAGAGATTCTTAGCTTCGTTACGTTAGATCACAAGACAGGGCAACCTCGAAAAGGCAGTTACTTAAAACGACCGATCAAATAGAATAACCTGAAAACTTAATTCGTTTAGCAGCAGCACCTGGAATCAGAACTCCAGCGAAAGCTAACGGCCACCGGAGACACAGTCCGGGTACATGCACAGGCTGAAATACGGAAGCAGGCCTACGTACTCTCAGGCAAGCACCGATCAATTGCAATGACACGGCTCAGATGCCAAGGCTGTAAACAAATAACGCGCACACACACACTACCACACTAAAGTCAAGAGATCCGGCGATAGGGTGTTCAGGTTTTTCAAGACTTATCATACGCCGGCCGTGATGGCCGAGCGTTTCTAGGCGCTTCAGTCCGGCACCGCGCGACTGCTACGGTCGCAGGTTCGAATCCTGCCTCGGGCATGGATGTGTGTGACATCCTTAGGTTAGTTAGGTTTAAGTAGTTCTAAATCTAGGGGACTGATGACCTCAGATGTTAAGTCCCATAGTGCTCAGAGCCAATTGAACTTATCATACAATGAAGGCTTTCACGACTGGATGTTTCAGCTGCCGAGAATTCTTCCGGTTTGTATGGCCGTGGCCCACGGAACTCTTCTGTCCCTGACGTTTCGTCCAAAGCTACGTTGGACATCTTCGGAGGTGCTCCTGGTTCCTGCTCGGCAAGACTCAGCACAAGCAGGAGCACCTCCGAAGATGTCGAATGTAGCTTTCGACGAAGCGTCAGGGATAGAAGAGTTCCACGGGCCACGGCCATACAACCCGGAAGAATTCTCGGCAGCTTTTCAAGACTTAATAAAGCCCTTAAAGTGACGTAATATTCGCTAACCAATTACTTAACTCTGAGGCTTAAACATTTTAATTACAAGCAGAAATTTCTATTACTGTACTAAAATTGCTAATGTAAAAGGATAAGACACTTGTGATAACCAACAGTAGATTTACTAACAGACATCGAATGCTCTTTGAAGCTACAGAATAACAGATACGAGTTTACCCTACTGGAACGGACTTCAGGCTTAATATTTACACCTAAAATTGAGATTGCAGACCCACAAGATTTAAACCCATCTAAAACAATCTGAAAAGCTCGTTAGTTTAAAACACGAAGAACTGATTCAACATTATTCGAAACTTACAACAGGTAAGGAATGGCTTAAACAAATGGAAACACCAGTGCACATTAAGTACCGGCGGCAGAATCCGAGCAGAACAGTTAGACAGATTTGCCACTTCAGACAATGGCCCATCTAAGTAAACATTCACGTAAGCCGAGACTAACGCGGAGGTTCTAACAGTCCGGCTGCCTTTACCACACTTCTTTTACGCACGTAAAGAGAAATCACTAAGAAAATCAGCATACACTCGCCTGTAATGTCCCTACGTAATGTGAATTGACGATTCTATGGTGTATGGTGATGTGTTTACGTGATTCGCACCATATCTATTGCGTGAAGTGACTGTTGTTGTTGTTGTGGTCTTCAGTCCTGAGACTGGTTTGGTGCAGCTCTCCATGCTACTCTATCCTGTGCAAGCTTCTTCATCTCCCAGTACTTACTGCAACCTACATCCTTCTGAATCTGCTTAGTGTATTCATCTCTTGGTCTCCCTCTACGATTTTTACCCTCCACGCTGCCCTCCAATGCTAAATTTGTGATTCCTTGATGCCTCAAAACATGTCCTACCAACCGATCCCTTCTTCTAGTCAATTTGTGCCACAAACTTCTCTTCTCCCCAATCCTATTCAATACCTCCTCATTAGTTACGTGATCTACCCACCTTATCTTCAGCATTCTTCTGTAGCACCACATTTCGAAAGCTTCTATTCTCTTCTTGTCCAAACTAGTTACCGTCCATGTTTCACTTCCATACATGGCTACACTCCATACAAATACTTTCAGAAACGACTTCCTGACACTTAAATCTATACTCGATGTTAACAAATTTCTCTTCTTCAGAAACGATTTCCTTGCCATTGCCAGTCTACATTTTATATCCTCTCTACTTCGACCATCATCAGTTATTTTACTCCCTAAATAGCAAAACTCCTTTACTACTTCAAGTGTCTCATTTCCCAATCTAATTCCCTCAGCATCACCCGATTTAATTCGACTACATTCCATTATCTTCGTTTTGCTTTTGTTGATGTTCATCTTATATCCTCCTTTCAAGACACTGTCCATTCCGTTCAACAGCTCTTCCAAGTCCTTTGCTGTCTCTGACAGAATTACAATGTTATCGGCGAACCTCAAAGTTTTTACTTGTTCTCCATGAATTTTAATACCTACTCCGAATTTTTCTTTTGTTTCCTTTACTGCTTGCTCAATATACAGATTGAATAACATCGGGGAGAGGCTACAACCCTGTCTTACTCCCTTCCCAACCACTGCTTCCCTTTCATGCCCCTCGACTCTTATAACTGCCATCTGGTTTCTGTACAAATTGTAAATAGCCTTTCGCTCCCTGTATTTTACCCCTGCCACCTTCAGAATTTGAAAGAGAGTATTCCAGTTAACGTTGTCAAAAGCTTTCTCTAAGTCTACAAATGCTAGAAACGTAGGTTTGCCTTTTCTTAATCTTTCTTCTAAGATAAGTCGTAAGGTTAGTATTGCCTCACGTGTTCCAACATTTCTACGGAATCCAAACTGATCTTCCCCGAGGTCCGCTTCTACTAGTATTTCCATTCGTCTGTAAAGAATTCGCGTTAGTATTTTGCAGCTGTGACTTATTAAACTGATAGTTCGGTAATTTTCACATCTGTCAACACCTGCTTTCTTTGGGATTGGAATTATTATATTCTTCTTGAAGTCTGAGGGTATTTCGCCTGTCTCATACATCTTGCTCACCAGATGGTAGAGTTTTGTCATGACTGGCCCTCCCAAGGCCATCAGTAGTTCTAATGGAATGTTGTCTACTCCCGGGGCCTTGTTTCGACTCAGGTCTTTCAGTGCTCTGTCAAACTCTTCACGCAGTATCTTATCTCTCATTTCGTCTTCATCTACATCCTCTTCCATTTCCATAATATTGTCCTCAAGTACATCGCCCTTGTATAAACCCTCTATATACTCCTTCCACCTTTCTGCCTTCCCTTCTTTGCTTAGAACTGGGTTGCCATCTGAGCTCTTGGTATTCATACAAGCGGTTCTCTTCTCTCCAAAGGTCTCTTTAATTTTCCTGTAGGCAGTATCTATCTTACCCCTAGGGAGATAAGCCTCTACGTCCTTACATTTGTCCTCTAGCCATGCCTGCTTAGCCATTTTGCACTTCCTGTCGATCTCATTTTTGAGACGTTTGTATTCCTTTTTGCGTGCTTCATTTTTATATTTTCTCCTTTCATCAATTAAATTCAATATTTCTTCTGTTACCCAAGGTTTCCTATTAGCCCTCGTCTTTTTACCTACTTGATCGTCTGCTGCCTTCACTACTTCATCCCTCAGAGCTACCCATTCTTCTTCTACTGAATTTCTTTCCCCCATTCCTGTCAATTGTTCCCTTATGCTCTCCCTGAAACTCTCTACCACCTTTGGTTCTTTCAGTTTATCCACGTCCCATCTCCTTAAATTCCCATCTTTTTGCAGTTTCTTCAGTTTCAATCTGCAGTTCATAACCAATAGATTGTGGTCAGAATCCACATCTGCCCCTGGAAATGTCTTACAATTTAAAACCTGGTTCCTAAATCTCTGTCTTACCATTATATAATCTATCTGATACCTTTTAGTATCTCCAGGATTCTTCCAGGTATACAACCTTCTTTTATGATTCTTGAACCAAATGTTAGTTATGGTTAAGTTATGCTCTGTGCAAAATTCTACAAGGCGGCTTCCTCTTACATTTCTTCCCCCCAATCCATATTCACCTACTATGTTTCCTTCTCTCCCTTTTCCTACTGACGAATTCCAGTCACCCATGACTTAAATTTTCGTCTCCCTTCACTACCTGAATAATTTCTTTTATCTCCTCATACATTTCATCTATTTCTTCATCATCTGCAGAACTAGTTGGCATATAAACTTGTACTACTGTAGTAAGCATGGGCTAAGTGACTAAGGATGCCTTATTTACTAGTTTTGCGAGTGAAAGATCCTAAATAATCGTTATAACAAACATCATAATTTACAATCGCAGCGGAGCAGTTAAATAATATTGTTGTAATATTCCGGCTGCGGGTTCCAGCGATGATGCGTTACCGTAATTGAAACTACAACGCACTTTGCTGTGAAAAACAGCATCTATGCCTTTTGTAATTTTGGAGATAAGGAATGCCTATTGGACATTGTTTTTTGGGGTTTAGATACGTGGTTTGTATATATACGTAATTTGAATTGCAGAGGAGACACAACTAGTGGTCGTAGTTATCAAGAATAAAAAATTTACCTTGTCGAAAAGAAGGTAAATATCGTATACGAACTTTTATTCGATGTTGGATCCCCGGACATTCATGAAACGATTATTGTGTTTAGCAATCCAGTGCGTAGTGATTTCTTCGCAAATTAACAGGCGAATCTGCTACTATCACGGTCCGAACAACGCGCAGTATTTCGCCATCAGCTCGTGTGTTCCAGACGTTCCCTAAGCGACCAGTTTGTTAGAACATATCATACTGCCACTGTTGTTCAACCTTCTCATTATTAAAGTGTTTCCAGAAAGTCTTGAGGCGACTGTGAGAACTTTAGCTGCCACGAGAGATGGAGTGTTCATCGACAGTGGTAGCATTTTTCTCCGACTTCGCCCCAACGGAAGCGTCCGACCCGCCAATTCATCCTGTACCTAACCCGTTCTCTCCTTAGAGCAGCCACGAAGGGAATATATTCATCTATACTCAAATTTTTTCACACATTTTTATATTAGACAGATCAAAATTTTAAAATCTATGCATCTAAGCAAATAATCAAGAGTTTAAACGCAGTACCTGTCTTATCTGCGGGAAAGTCAAAGGTCAAGTTAAACTACTGCCCTTTAAAATTGCTACACCACGAAGATGACGTGCTACAGACGCGAAATTTAACCGACAGGAAGAAGACGCTGTGATATGCAAATGATTAGCTTTCCAGAGCATTCACACAAGGTTGGCGCCGGTGGCGACACCTACAACGTGCTGACATGAGGAAAGTTTCTAACCGATTTCTCATACACAAACAGCACTTGACCGGCGTTGCCTGGTGAAACGTTGTTGTGATGCCTCGTGTAAGGAGGAGAAATGCTTACCATCACGATTCCGACTTTGATAAAGGTCGGATTGTAGCCTATCGCGATTGCGGTTTATCGTAGCGCGACATTGCTGCTCGCGTCGGTCGATATCCAACGACTATTAGCAGAATATGGAATCGTTGGGTTCAGGAGGGTAACACGGAACGCCGTGCTGGATCCCAACGGCCTCGTTTCACTAGCAGTCGAGAAGACAGCCATCTTATCCACATGGTTGTAACGGATCGTGCAGCCACGTCTCGATCCCTGAGTCAACAGATGGGGACGTTTGCAAGACAACAACTATCTGCACGAACAGTTCGACGACGTTTGCAGCAGCATGACTATCAGCTCGGAGACCATGGCTGCGGTTACCCTTGACGCTGCATCACAGGCAGGAGAGCCTGCAACGGTCTACTCAACGACGAACGTGGACGGACGAATGTCAAAACGACAGTTTGTCGGGTGAATCCAGGTTCTGTTTACAGCATAAAAAAAGGGTCAAATGGCCCTGAGGACTATGGGACTTAACATCTGAGGTCATCAGTCCCCTAGAACGTAGAACTACTTAAACCTAACGAACCTAAGGACGTCAGACACATCCATGCCCGAGGCAGGATTCGAACCTGCGACCGTAGCAGTCGCGCGGTTCCGGACTGAAGCGCCTAGAACCGCTCGGCCACCGCGGCCGGCCTTTACAGCATCATGATGGTCGCATTCGTGTTTGGTGACATCGCTGTGAACGCACATTGGAAGCGTGTATTCGTCATCCCCGTACTGGCGTATCACCCGGCGTGATGGTATGGGGTGGCCATTGGTTACACGTCTAGGTCACCTCTTGTTCAAATTGATGGCACTTTGAACAGTGGACGTTACATTTCAGATGTGTTACGACCCGTGGCTCTACCCTTCATTCGATCCCTGCGAAACCCTACATTTCAGCAGGATAATGCACGACCGCATGTTGCAGGTCCTGTACGGGCCTTTCTGGATACAGAAAATGTTCGACTTCTGCCCTGGCCAGCACGTTCTCCAGATCTCTCACCAATTGAAAACGTCTATGGTGGCCGAGCAACTGCCTCGTCACAATACGCCAGTCACTACTCTTGATGAACTGTGGTATCATCTTGAAGCTGCATGGGCAGCTGTACCTGTACACGCCATCCAAGCTCTGTTTGAAATGCCCAGGCGTTATTACGGGCAGAGGTGGTTGTTGTGGGTACTGATTTCTCAGGATCTATGCACCCAAATTGCGTGAAAATGTAATCACATGTCAGTTCTAATATAATATATTTGTCCAGTGAATACCCGTTTATCATCTGCATTTCTTCTTGGTGTAGCAATTTTAATGGCCAGTAGTGTAATTAATTCTTCTTTACGACGTAGCAGTTCATTATACGCGGCTTCAAATAGGTTACAATAATTTCAATAGAGCCTCATCTTTCAAACTCCACAGGCGAGATTCACTGAGGGAATAAACACAATACGCATCGTAACTTCTTTAGTACTCCATATGTCAAAATTCAAAGCTCAATTCCTGCCGCCAACATCTAAACTGCACACGGCGAGAACATTCCAGAAGGCAAATTGCTGATCTGGTCCGTCCAGAACCCAGAAATCCGCCGCAATGGATGCTGTCTTGTACACGGCTCGGAATACACCAAGGAACCCCAATGGCCACCATGTGCACAGACTGGCGAATCAGTCCGTCCTCATATCAACACCAGCTCGCCAACCGCGGCACCGCTCACACATTTTCCTCACTCGCAAGCAGCGATTAACCCAGCGAACCAGTGTGGCACTTGCGTCTCCTGCTAGGACGCCAGTCAGTCAGAGAAGCCAAAGACAGCACAACGACGCCATGGCTCAGACGCCCTGCATCTAGCTACCATTAAATTCAGTATGGCAACCACTGCCAACCATCTACGCTATGTGGTCAAAAGTATCCGGACACCTGGCTGAAAATGGCGCCCTCCATCGGTAATGCTGGAATTCAGTATTGTGTTGGTCCACCCTTAGCCTTGAAGACAGCTTCCACTCTCGCAGGCGTACGTTCAGTCAGGTGCTGGAAGGTTGCTTGGGGAATGGCGGCCCATTCTTCACGGAATGCTGCACTGAGGAGAGGTATCGATGTCGGTCGGTGAGGCCTGGCACGAAGTCGGCGTTCCAAAATATCCCAAAGGTGTTCTGTAGGATTGTGTATCGTGATTATTCACTCCACACAACGTTTTTCCACTGTTCAATCGTCAAATGTTCACGCTCCTTACACCAAGCGAGGCGTCGTTTGGCATTTACAGGCGTGATGTGTGGCTTATGAGCAGCCGCTCAACAACGTAATCCAAGGTTTCTCATCTCCCGCCTAACTGTCACAGTACTTGCAGTGGATTCTGATGCACTTTGGAATTTCTGTGTGATGATCTGGATAGATGTCTGCCTATTACACATTACGACCCTCTTCAACTGTCGGCGGTCTCTGTCAATCAATAGACGAGGTCGGCCTGTACGCTTTTGTGCTGTACGTGTCCCTTCAGGTTTCCACTTCACTATCACATCGGAAACAGTGGGCCTAGGGATGTTTAGGAGTGTGGATATCTCGCGTACAGACGTATGGCACAAGTGACACCTACTCACCTGACCAGGTTCGAAGTCCGTGAGTTCCACGGAGCGTCCCATTCTGCTCTATCGCGACGTCTAATGACTACTGAGGTCGCTGATATTGTGTACCCGGTAGTAGGTGGCAGCACAAGGCACCTGATATGAAAAACCTATGTTTTTGGGGTGTCCGGATACTTTTGTTCACATAGTGTGTAATAGTCTCACTGACCATAGAGCCAGTAATTGTCTGTTCGATCAAACAAGTAAAGTGGAAGACGAGTGGGTCGTAAGGACCAACCGTCTTTGAACTCGGTGTAGGCGTGGAGCACAAACAGCTGTGACGTCTACTACGCCAAAGATTCTTGTTCCTAGCCTGCAGAACAGAACTGCTGTGCAGTTCTCACTTAGGTGTTGCGTAGAGGGTGCATAGAACCACTATGAGACTATATCACGACCGTTCCACTGTCGAATACCATGTTTAAGAAATAAACAAAAAAATGGTTCAAATGGCTCTGAGCACTATGGGACTTAACGTCTATGGTCATCAGTCCCCTAGAACTTAGAACTACTTAAACCTAACTAACCTAAGGACATCACACAACACCCAGTCATCACGAGGCAGAGAAAATCCCTGACCCCGCCGGGAATCGAACCCGGGAACCCGGGCGCGGGAAGCGAGAACGCTACCGCACGACCACGAGCTGCGGACGAGAAATGAACACCTAAGCCTTTCCGTCCGATATCAGATTTATTTTATTTTATCACGATGGCCAATTCTCCATTTGTGCGAGGCTTGCCCAGAAAGTAGTACACCGCATTCTTCTTCTCAGTCGAAAATGATGCTATTACTGCGAAACGTTACGTACGTATTATTCGAAGTCTCCTGAGTGAGCGCGCCAAGTTTCCGTCACTTTCGACAGATAACGTAGCTGCAGGACAGTTTCAAAATGGCGTCTGTGCGTGCAGTACGTTACAAGCAACTTGCCGTCATTGAATTTCTCCCAGCAGAGAAAGAAACTGTGGGGAGTGTACACAAATGCTTGTGTAAAATCTATGGACCATCTGCTGTCGACAGAAGTACAGTTAGTCGCTGGGCACGGAGGGTGAGATCATCAGAATGCAGTTCGGCGGAGCTCCACGATCTGCAGCGGTCGGGGAGACCATCCAAGGCTGTCACACCTGACACGTTGCAGCAAGCTGACGTTGTCATTCGTGAGGACTGACACATTACTACTCGGCAGTAGGCGCTGCATCTGTCAGTCAGCAAAGGAAGTTCACACAATGAAGCACAGGCTCCGCCACCAGGACAAGGATTGGTGCTGACAGGGCATACACGCCCTTGTTACGCGCTGGAGGAAGGCCTTAGAACGGGATGAAGATTACGTGGAAGAATAGGGTGTGTAGATAAAACACCATTCTGTCGGTGTGTAATTATCGTTATGTTCAATAAACAATTGTTGAAGAGAAAAAAATGCTGTGCATTACTTTCTGGGTAACCCTCGTATATATAAGTAAAAAAATATTTTTATATTTGGATTAAAAAGGTGGTGATCGAAATGTCGCGAAAAAGAGAAATGCGTTTGTTTCAATGATTGTCACCAGTCCTCGTATATCGTACCCCGGAGACTGTCTTCCCTATTTTGCGATAACACAAGTCAAGCTGACCGTCATATTTTCTTGATGTCTTCCACCAGCGCTGTCTACACTCACGCTCATAAATTAAGGATAATTGCAAGCCGGCCGCAGTGGCGGAGCGGTTCTAGGCGCTTCAGTCTGGAACCACGCAACTGCTACGGTCGAAGGTTCGAATCCTGCCTCGGGCATGGATGTCTGTGATATCCTTAGGTTTAAGTAGTTCTAAGCTCTAAGGGACTGATGACCTCAGGTTTAACACCCATAGTGCTCAGCCATTTCAACCATTTTGATAATTGCAGAATGTGATTCCACAGAACGTGGCACTACACAAAACTGGCGCTAACAGCATAGGCACATAGGAAATACACACGACACAGATCTGATACTCCATTGGTGATAAATTGAGGAAACCGTCCCGAAACACACGTGCTACAAAATGCCACTGTTTCATGCGCATGTACAATAGGGGATATGATCACCATGCACATGTACACAGGCCGCTCAACGGGTTGGCCCACTCTGGATCAGGTGGTCGAGCAGCTGCTGCAGTATAGCCTCCCATTCTTGCACCAGTGCCTGTCGGAGCTCCTGAAGTGTCGTAGGGGTTTGAAGACATGTAGCGATACGTGCTCCATCCCAGACGTGCTCCATGGGGTTTAGGTCTGGAGAACAGGCAAGCCACTCCTTTCGCCTGTTATCTTCTGTTTCAAGGTACTCCTCCACGATGGCAGCTCGGGACCGTGCGTTATCATCCATCAGGAGGAAGGTGGGACCCAATGCACCCCTGAAAAGGCGGACATACTGGTGCAAAATGACGTCCCAATATACCTGACCTGTTACAGTTCCTGTCAAAGACATGCAGGGGTGTACGTGCACCAATCATAATCCCAGCTCACACCATCAAACCACGACCTTCATAGTCCCTTTCAAGGACAGGGGGTTGGTATCTGGTTACTGGTTCACGCTAGATGAAAACCCGGCGAGAATCACATTCCAGACTATACTTGGACTCGTCCGTGAACATAACCTCGGACCACTGCTCCAATGACAATGTACTGTGTTTTTGACAACAGGCTTTACGGGCTCTCCTGTGACCAGGGGTCAGTGGAATGAACCTTGCAAGTCTCTGGGCGAATAAACCATGGCTCTTCAGTCGTCTGTAGACTGTGTGTCTGGAGACAGCTGTTCCAGTGGCTGCGGTAAGGTCCCGAGCAATGCTACCTGCAGTATTCCGTGGCCGTCCGCGGGCACTGATGGTGAGATATCGGTCTTCTTGTGGTTGTGTACGCTGTAGATGTCCCGTACTGTAGCTCCTGGACACGTTTCCTTTCTGCTGGAATCGTTGCCATGATCTTGAGATCACACTTTGTGGAACATGGAGGGTCCGTGGTACGACCTGATGTTTTTGAGCTGCCTCCAGTCGCCCTAGTATTCTAAGCCTCATACCGGCATGAATTAGTGTTCTTTGAGCAATTTTCAACTCACAGTCGCCATTAGCAGGTCTGAAAACGCCTGCACACTAACTCGCTGCATGCACCACACACCTCTGCGTATGTGGACTGCTGCCAGCGCCACCGTGCGACGACCGCAGGTGAAATGCACCGCATGGTCATACCTCGAGGTGATTTAAACCCGCAAACCGCTCACCAGAGCGTTGTTGTACCATGCACCAGCATTATCCTCATCAGCACGAATGTAGTAAGGATGCCGGTATTGGGGACCTACTAGTAGAGTGTAGCAGTGTCTTTACTGGATTCATTTGAACTTGTAAGTGTTCTGGAAATTAAATGTGTTTTTTGGTTCACCATCCCCTTAACAGTGTTCATGTGATAGATCCAGTTTAAGATGTTGGTAATTATTATACTTATGTTTTTACTTGAATCGACACGCTACGTCGTGATAAAAGCTGTAAATATAATTTTTAAACCTAGTGCCAATGGGAAATGTAGATTTTTTTTGAAGTGTTTGATTTTATTTGTCATAAATTTCTCTCTGTTGCAGGTAAGTCTCAACTACCTCATTAAAAGTCGCCGATGAGCCTCCGGCAACACTACACCATCAGGTAAGAAACGGCGATATAACTGATTTACATTGTGTACATGGTTCATATCACGAAACCACATAACTCTACGCTGGTGGATAAAAGGCACGCTCAACATCTGGAGTCCAGAACTACAGAGGAATTCTGATCTCGATGCGTTGAGCACCAGTGGTATGAGCAAGTACTGCAAGCGCTATGCAGAAAGAGATAGCGGTAGGGATTGCGTAGAATTCCTCGGGCAAGATACGCAGGAGATTAGCACAGCTCCTGTGGTGTACCGGAGTGGAGGTAGTGGAAATAAGCGTTTGGAGTCATTGTCCGGGAGGTCCCTTACGGGGCTATGAGCGCAGCACACCGCGCCTGGTACACGCAGCGCTCGGGGACCACAGCACAGCTACGACACCTGAAGATGGGCTTATAACAGGCCGAAACCAGCCGGGTGAAAGTAAAGAAATTTACAGCTGAAGTAATATTTTCAACCTCTGCTGAATACTTTGGGATTACAATTACAAATAACCTAAATTGGAACGATCACATAGATAATGTTCTGGGTAGAGCAAACCAAAGACTGCGATTTATTGGCAGAACACTTAGAAGGTGCAATAGGTCTACTAAAGAGACTGCTTACACCACGCTTGTCCGCCCTATTCTGGAGTAGTGCTGTGCTGTGTGGGGTCCGCATCAGGTGGGACTGATGGATGACATCGAGAAAGTACAAACAAGGCAGCTCGTTTTGTATTATCGCGAAATAGGGGAGATAGTGCCACAGACATGATACGTGAATTCTACATCTACATCTACATACATACTCCGCAATCCACCATACGGTGCGTGGCGGAGGGTACCTCGTACCACAACTGGCATCTTCTCCCCCTGTTCCACTCCAAAACAGAACGAGGGAAAAATGACCGCCTATATGCCTCTGTACGAGCCCTAATGTCTCTTATCTTTCCGCGAAATGTAAGTTGGCGGCAGTAAAATTGTACTGCAGTCAACCTGAAATCATCAGAAGAAAGGCATTTTTCGTTGCGACAGGCTCTTCTCATGGAATTTAAATAACCAGTTTTCTCCTCCGACTGCGAAAACATTCTGTTGTGACCCACCTACATATGGAGAAATGATCAACTCGATAAAATAAGAGAAATCAGGGCTCGCACAGAAAAATTTAAGTGATCGTTTTTCCCGCGTGCCGTTCCAGGTTGGAACGGTAGAGAGACCACTTGAAGGTGGTTCATTGAACCATCTCCGAGGCACTTTATTGTGAATAGCAGCGCAATCACGTATATGTAGATGAAGATATACGTTAGGGGCATGCCACGCTAAAACAACCTGAGAAATTTCGAGTAATGCTACAGCGTGAAGGCGACCACGCCGTGTTGGCATATTTGCCTTGACTCGCTCGCTACGGTACAGCTCGGCTGGGGCCGCTGCTTGATGGAATCCGATGCTAATTATAAGGGGGTCCCGCCAACTCTGTCGGAAGAAGTGTAAACACCGCCCCGTGCCGTGCGACTTCCACAGCAGAGCAGGCAAGCAGAAGCCAACATGGCGGGGTGTCGGGGCGGCTAACGACATCGCAGAGGTGCAACTTTGGATGCCGAGCAGCATCAGCAACTCGGTGTCAGCGGCCTGGCTAATAATTCAGGGATCTTCTGCTGGCCGGGGAGGAATCGCTGCCGTTAATTTAATCCCACTGCTACAGCGACGTAGAAATCAAGGAAGCTTTGGGCTGCATGCTCACTAAATTAGATGAAGAACGAGATGACTTAATTAAATCAACAATACGTATTTGCAAATTGTGTAGTATAATATCGTCTTTTGCAGCTGTAATGAAAGTCTATCAAGACGAGAGGCGTTTCGCTTTATTCTAAAGCATCTTCAGTAGTCACTGTGCGAGGTGCCGGGATGGAGAAGAGTTTGTACCTCTTTAGTTGTGGCGAATTTCGCCTGAGAACTAGACATGCACTCGACCCCCTCCTTACCTACCACCTAATTGATTATGTGCACAACGTTAACGAAAGGAATTTATGGTGGACCCTGCTAGTTGGTAAAATAAGGAGTGCAGACTCACAATAATTTAATAATAATTGTAATCTACTCACTTAAAAAAAGGGAATTTTATCATAATAAATTACAGGAAATGAGATTCTGCATCTATCTACGAAATGATATGCGGATTAAATATTACAATGAGATTTATTATAAATCAGAACACAAAGGTACTTGACTGTCGATACAAACAGTAGGGTGAAGGATAAGGTATACAAAACTATTATGAGAATAAGTGTTGGATCGAGAACAAGGGTCTCCTACTCTCTGTGATGCAACAGATAGACGATAATCACTGGAGGTCCTAATGAATCAAATATTACTCCCCCCACTATATTGCAGTATCGTGATTAGTAGTGAGCTCAAATGGGAACACGTGGAGAAACAAAGAAGGTGGACTTGTAGCAAAGTGAGCGCGCGTGCTGCTGAGGACTTCAGTATAAAAATGATAGGTCCTACAATGCCGGAGCCGCAAAATATTTTACCAGTCCTGAAATCTGTAGCAGGTCGTCGGTAGGCAGCGTTCTGAAGATGTAACCGCCGGCTTCTGCTGTGCAGCAACTCTGTTTCAACGCCTGGCCTCGAATGCTGTTCGAGAATTCTGTTTTCCTCACGTGGCCCAGGCAGAGAAACTCCTGCATGCACGAGTATGTATCTCCAGGAAGAGATACAGCAAAACCGCCTAAACTCGCCCTGTTGGTACAGGTGCGGAAACACAGAGTACGAATCCGGGTCTTAAGTCGCAGAATGAAAATGGAGTATGACCGAAGTCATGCTCCATAACGATTCCGAAAAAGTGCGACTAAGTAGCAAGACCGTCCAATTCCGACGAAGATCAGATCTCGAATCTTCTGCGGCCGCGCAACGCAAGAGCGGAGCCAACGTTATTCAACTCCCCACTACCCTCTAAAAGCTGCGGATCAGCATTCAGTGCTGATTTCAAAATTCCCCCACACTATCTCAGAATATCATTCGCGCCAATAGCGAACGTTACCACCAATTTCTTGCAGAATTTATGACTTCAACTGGCTCCAGTTTAAGTTGGCACTCATGGCTCTGCTGTTTAGCTACGGGCCCTGAACTTGCCGTTTGACCGGCTACGAAAACGGCATGCCTAGACCACCGGCCATCTGTCGCCAGACAGTCGCATCCGGCAGGGAACAGCCCACAAGAATTCTCAGATTCATGAAGACAGTACAGTCATTTGGCTCCAGCAGTCTTCATTCCAGCCGCACTGGAACGGTAAACACATAAACTGTGGCGACACTCAGACGGCTCGCAGGTCGTTTCGCCCTCCATGCAATAGGCGAAACTCAACCGAAGTCAGTCGCCCGCCAGTCGCTCAAGCCCATTGTGTATGACCCTCCCAGTGCTCGCGGAAGTGCAGATCCCTCTCGAAAACGCATTGTGGTGCGTCCTCCGGTGTTCGCCTCGCAACAAGCTACACAGGGAAGTAACAGATAAAACTTAGTGATCAAAAGCATGTGGACACCTGGCTGAAAATGTCTTACGAGTCCACGGCGCCCTCCATCGGTAATGCTGGAATTCAATATGGTGTGGGCCAACCTTTAGCCTTGATCGCAGCTTCCAGTCTCGCAGGCATACGTTCAGTCAGGGGCTGGAAGGTTTCTTGGGGAATGACAGCCCATTCTTCACGGAGTGTTGCACTGAAGAGAGGTATCGATGTCGGGTGGTGAGGCCTGGCACGAAGTTGGCCTTCCAAAACATCCCAAAGACGTTCTATAGGATTCAAGTCAGGCCTGTCCATTACAGGGATGTTATTGTGTAATCGCTCCGCCACAGGCCGTGCATTATGAACAGGCGCTCGATCACGTTGAAAGATGCACTCGCCATCACCGAATTGCTCTTCGACAGTGAGAAGCAAGAAGGTGCTTAAAACATCAATGTAGGCCTGTGCTGTGATAGTGCCACGCAAAACAACAAAGGGTGCAAGCCCCCTCCATGGAAAACACGACCACATCATAACTGCATTGCCTCCGAATTTTACTGTTGGCACTATACACAATGGCAGATGACGTTCACCCGGACATTCTCCATGCACATACCCTGGCATCGGATCGCCACATTGTGTACCATGATTCGTCACTCCACACAACGTTTTTCCACTGTTCGATCGTCCAATGTTTACGCTCCTTACACCAAGCGAGGCGTCGTTTGGCATTTACCGGCTTATGAGCAGCCGTTCGACAATGTAATCCAAGGTGTGTCAGCTCCCGCCTCTCATAGTACATGCAGTGGATCCTAACGCAGCTTGGAATTCCTGTGTGATGGTCTGGGTTGATGTCTGCCTATTACACATTACGACGCTCACCAACTGCCAGCGGTCTCGTGTCAGTCAACAGCGGAGGTCAGCTTGTACGCTTTTATGCTGTACATGTCCCTTCATGTTTCCACTTCACTATCACATCGGAAACAGTGGGTCTAGGGACGTTTAGGAGTGTGGAAATCTCGCTTACAGACGTATGACACATATGACACCCAATCACCTGACGATGTTGGAAGTCCGTGAGTTCCGCGGAGCGCTCGATTCTGATCTCTCACGATGCCTAATGACTACTGGGGTCGCTGATTTGGAGTACCTGGGAGTAGGTGACAGGACAATGCACCTAACGTGAAAAACTATGTTTTGGAGGTGTCTGGATACTTCTGATCACATAGTGCACAGTTCCCAATATGCATAGCAATCAAGTGAAAACTAATTTGAGCTCTCAGTACAAATACTCTTACCAAAATAACCTTATTTGGTCCATTCCCACCGTGAAATGATATAAAACATTAATAAAATTTATGAAAATGAGAGGAGACATGAAAAAAGGGCGTGGAACCTCTCAAATGTAACAGTATGTTTTTTTTTCTCTAACAATCTTGTTTGTTAGAATCGTGAACAAATGAAAAATGAAATGATCGTATGGCATTGTTGGCCGGGAGGCCCCATGTGGGGAAGCTCGGCCGCCGTATTTGCAAGTCCTTTCTAGTTGACGCCACTTCGGCGACTTGCGAGTCAGTGATGATGAAATGATGATGAAGAACACACAACACCCAGTCATCACGAGGCAGAGAAAATCCCTGACCCCGCCGGGAATCGAACCGGGGATCCCGAGCCCGGAAAGCGAAAGCGCTACCGCAACACCACGAGCTGCGGACAGAATCACGAAAAGTTTGCATGCTTTGACTTACTACTGTAAACATTATTAATTGTTCGTTTCTCGTGCAACAGTCACGTACCAACAGGGATGGATGCGCGGTTGCGTTATCGTGATGCAACAGCCGTGAATTGTCTCACCACGTTTCAGGTCGTTTCCTTTTCACCTTTTCTCGCAGGCGTTGCAACACATCTCGATAGTACCTTCGATTAACTGTTTGTCCCTGTGGCACAAATTCATGAAGAAGTAATCCTTCAAAGTCAAAGAAAAACTGCAGCATGGGTCTGACATTTGGCGGGACCTGACGAGCTTTTTCTGGTTTAGATCAAATGGCAGCAAGCACTATTGGAGTTGGCATTCGAAGTCTCCTAGACTTAGAACTACTTGAACCTAACTAACCGCCGGCCGAAGTGGCCGCGCGGTTCTGGCGCTGCAGTCTGGAACCGCAAGACCGCTACGGTCGCAGGTTCGAATCCTGCCTCGGGCATGGATGTGTGTGATGTCCTTAGGTTAGTTAGGTTTAACTAGTTCTAAGTTCTAGGGGACTAATGACCTCAGCAGTTGAGTCCCATAGTGCTCAGAGCCATTTTCAACCTAACTAACCTAAGGACATCACACACCCCTATGCCCGAGGCAGGATTCGAACCTGAGACCGAAGCAGCCGCGTGGTTCCGGACTGAACCGTCTAGAATCGCTCGGCCACAGCGGCCGGCTATTCCGGTCCCTGAGAACCTTTCCCGACTCAGTGTGAAGACTGAACCTCGGTCTAAACACCATAGCCATAGACCCACGTCTCATCACCAGTTACGATTCTCTTAAGGAACATCTCGTTCTCATTTGCGCGATCCAAAAGGTCTTCGCAGATTTCGAGGCGAAGATCCTCCTTCTGGTCTTGAGCCGTGGGACGAACTTGGCGGCAGCTTGACGCATTCCAAGATGCTGTGTCAGGATTTCATGACATGATCCAACTGAAACAATAGTTTTCGACTAGCAGGCACAAATTCGTTGACGTTCCTGACATCAGTGTCATCGGTGGACGTCGAAGGCCGTCCTGAACGAGGGTCATCTTTCACTTTCGTCCGGCGATTTTTAAACCGTGTGAACCATTCGTAACACCGAATACGGCTTAAGCATTCATCACGTAGGCTTCCTGCATAATTTGGTGTGTCTCTGTAAAGGTTTTCTTGAGTTTCACGCAAAATTTAATGGTGACGCGTTGCTCCTCTAACCCTGCCATCTCGACATTCGCAAACTGTGCGAAACAACGTTCTACCCAGTACAGTACTGAACAATAACTAAGAGACATACAACAATGAAACTTCCGTCAGTTACACATTAGACACAGGCGCGTGCAGGACTGCCATTCGCTTTCCACTCCAACTCACTACTAGCGCGAAATTTCGAATGCTCCGGATTTTTTTGTACAGACCTCATAATGAAAGTTCCTGTCAGATTAAAACTGTGTGCCGGACCGAGACTCGAACTCGGGACCTTTGTCTTTCTCGGGCAAGTGCCCTACCATCTGAGCTACAAATGGTTCAAATGGCTCTGAGTACTATGCGACTTAACTTCTGAGGTCATCAGTCGCCTAGAACTTAGAACTACTTAAACCTAACTAACCTAAGGACATCACACACATCCATGCCCGAGGCAGGATTCGAACCTGCGACCGTAGCGGACGCTCGGTTCCAGACTGTAGCGCCTAGAACCGCACGGCCACTCCGGCCGGCCCATCTGAGCTATCCGAGGACGACTCACGCCCCGTCGTCACAGCTTTACTTCTCATAGTCATTACCCCACGTGTACATAGTCAAGAGGCTTAGGATGACTTCTCGGAGACTTTGTAGGTAGTGGCAAGCTTTGCTGTGTGGGCAGCACGGTAGGCCGTGGCGTGTAGAGGCATGGTGTGTGTGTGTGTGTGTGTGTGTGTGTGTGTGTGTGTGTGTGTGTGTGTGTGTGTGTGTGACTCTGCTTACTGCGGGGGCGGCAACGGCTGCCACGCGCAGCGCCGCACAGTGTTCCAGGCAGCCGAGCCAGAGCGGCTGCGCTGGAGAGCTGCCAGCTAATTAACTGCTGGACAAGTGGCCGAGGGGAGTCACGCACATGAGAGGGAGAGAGGGGGGGGGGGTAGCTCGACTTGCTAGTACGTCTCGCCTAGACCCGTGTTCTGTGTTACACTGCCCGACAAAAAGAAAACATTAAGCACGCAGGAGGGGAGGAGTAAACGAATTGAAACTTCAAAGCTTTAGAGGGTTATGCGATATTCTTTGCGCGATCACGAAACCACGTCAGATGTACAAACAGCTTGGTACTAAACAGTTTTTGATGTCGCTGAACAACAGTCATGCAATATTTTTTATAGGAGCACAGTGCCATTTCAATGTTTTATTGTGTATCTAAGTAAAGGCCAGGTTTCAGCCTTTTATGTCATTTTCAAGTATTCGCTAAATGCAAAAATTACATACAGTAAGACTACGTAAAATTTCAAAAGAAGTAAAATGTGCTAAACCATGAACGGAAATTGGTGTGTAATTACGAAATATGTCCACTACTGGCCATTAAACTTGCTACACCACGAAGATGACGTGCTACCGACGCGAAATGTAACTGACAGGAAGAAGACGCTGTGATAAGCAAATGATTAGCTTTTCAGAGCATTCACACAAGGATAGCGCCGGTGGCGACACCTACAACGTGCTGATATGAGGATAGTTTCCAACCGATGACAGGCATCTTATCCGCATGGCTGTAACGGATCGTGCAGCCACGTCTCGATCCCTGAGTCAACAGATGGGGACTTTGCAAGACAACAACCATCTGCACGTACAGTTCGACGACGTTTGCAGGAGCATGAACTATCAGCTCGGAGACCATGGCTGCTGTTACCCTTGACGCTGCATCACAGACAGGAGCGCCTGCGAACCTGGATGCACGAATGGCAAAACGTCATTTTTTCGAATGAATCTAGGTTCTGTTTACAGCATCATAATGGTCGCATCCGTGTTTGGCGACATCGCCGTGAACGCACATTGGAAGCGTGTATTCGTCATCGCCATACTGGCGTATCACCCGGCGTGATGGTATGGGGTGCCATTAGTTACACGTCGCGGTCACCTCTTTTTCCCATTGACGGCACTTTGAACAGTGGACGTTACATTTCGGATGTGTTACGACCCGTGGCTCTACCCCTTATTGGATCCCTGCGAAACCATACATTTCAGCAGGATAATGCACGACCGCATGTTGCAGGTCCTGTACGGGCCCTTCTGGATACAGAAAATGTTCGACTGCTGGCCTGGCCAGCACATTCTGCAGATCTCTCACCAACTGAAAACGTCTGGTCAATGGTGGCGGAGCAACTGGCTCGTCACAATACGCCAGTCACTACTCTTGATGAACTGTGGTATCGTGTTGAAGCTGCATAGGCAGCTGTACCTGTACACGCCATCCAAGCTCTGTTTGACTCAATGCCCAGGCGTATCAAGGCCGTTATTACGGCCAGAGGTGGTTGTTCTGGGTACTGACTTCTCAGGATCTATGCACCCAAACTGCGTGAAAATGTAATCACATATCAGTTTTAGTATAATATATTTGTCCAGTGAATACCCGTTTATCATCTGCATTTCTTCTTGGTGTAGCAATTTTAATGGCCAGTAGTGTTCTTTTCTTAATTGTGTAAGTCTTGTATATTCCTGTATCTCTCCCACACTTCTAACTTTAACCAATCCATTTTTTAAATTTTCTAACCTACCTGCCAGATTAAGGGATCTGACATTCCACCCTCCGATCCATAGAGCGCCAGTTTTGTTACTCCTGATGACGACATTCTCCTGTGTAGTTACCACCCGGAGATCCGAAGGGGGTCTATTTTACCTCCGGAATATTTTACCCAAGAGGAGGGCATCATCATTTACAGTAGATCTGTATGTCCTCGAGAAAAATTGCGGTTGTAGTTTTTCCTTGGTTGCAGCTGTTCTCAGTACGAGCACAGCAAGGCCGTTTTGGTTGATGTTAGAAGGCCAGCTCAGTCAATCATCTGGACTGTTGCTCTTGCAACTTCTTAAAATGCTGCTGCCCCTCTTCAGGAATCACACGTTTGTCTGGTATATCAACAGATGTCATCCGTCGTGGTTGCACCTACGGTACCTGTATCGCTGAGGCACACAAGGCTCCCCACCAACGCATGGGCCATGGGGGGGGGGGGGGAGAGGGGGCCTGCTCTGATATGTTAGCACCTGTGGAGCAGTCGTTCCATACCACACTGGGAGCGTGTATTGCCGCTGCCGATGGTCATTTTGAACACAACTTGTAATGGTCAGTTGTCTCGTTGCTGGTCACAATCCACGTAACTAGTCCATGCACTCGTGTTGTTCTTTAGTGTGAGACCCCACAGGTATTGTACAAGCGTTGGCGTGGAAAGTTTTCAGAACACGATTATCTCGTAAATGATTCGTAGCCTCGCTGCGCCTGTCAGAGGTGAGCGGTCGCAGCAGCCGTGGTACGTACTGTAACACAGCTGCATCCCTCCTCTGCTCGCGACATGTACACGGCCGCCACTCGCCCCTCTACCCACTTGCTGGGAGCTGCGTCCGTTCCGCCTCGCAGACTGCACCCCCCCCCCCCCCCCCTCTTCCTGGCTGACGGCACCGTCTGTGCTGTCTCAGTCACTGCTACCACAGTGGGGGGCCGTGTGGTGGCGGGGATAGCGGCCTGTCCGCTTCCACATCAACTTTGGATGAGTCCTCCCTGCCTGTCTTGTCATGTCATACGCGTCGATGCGGCGTTTCGCTGAAGCTCCGCTGCACGTCGCCGACCACTGCTGTGACAGGAGCGCCGTTCGTGACAGGCGGTACGTTTGCACTGCCGGCCGTGTAACTTGCGAACCAGGCAGCTACACTCATGCTCATAAATTAAGGATACTGCTGATACGTGGTGAAACAACGCTCTGGTGGGCGCTTTGTCGATTGAAATTACCACGGGGTATGACCATGCGGTGAATTGGACCAGCGGTCGTCGCACGGTGGCGCTGGCAGCAGTCCACATACGCAGAGGTGTGTTGGTGCATGTCAGAGTACGGTGCAGCGAGTAAGTGTGCAGACGTTTTCAGACATGCTAATGCTGACTGTGTGTTGAAAATGGCTCAAAGAACACCATGACGTTATGAGGGGTAGAATACTAAGGCGACTGGAGGCTGGTCAAACACAACTGGTCGTAGCACGGGCCCTCCGTGTGCCAGAAAGTTTAATCTCAAGATTATGTCAACGATTCCAGCAGACAGGAAAGGTGTCCAGGCGCTACAGTACGGGACGTCCACAGTGTACACCACTACAAGAAGACCGATATCTCACCATCAGTGCCCGCAGACGGCCACGGAGTACTACTGCAGGTAGCCTTGCTCGGGACCTTACCACAACCACTGGAACAGATGTCTCCAGACACACAGTCTACAGACGACTGAACAGAGATGCTGCATTCCAGTGACCCCTGGTCACAGAAGAGGCCGTAAAGCTTGGTGTCAAGAACACAGTAGATGGTCATTGCAATAGTGGTCCCAGGTTATGTTCACGGACGAGTCCAGGTATAGTCTGAACAGTGATTCTCGCAGGGTTTTCATCTGGCGTGAACCAGGAACCAGGTACCAACCCCTTAATGTCCTTGAAAGGGACTTGTATGGAGGTCGTGGTTTGATGGTGTGGGGTGGGATTATGACTGGTGCACGTACACCTCTGCATGTCTTTGACAGAGGAACTATAACAGGTCAGGTGTATCGGGATGTCATTTTGGACCAGTATGTCCGCCTTTTCAGGGATGCAGTAGGTCCGACCTTTCTCATGATGCATGATAACGCACGGACCACCGAGGTGCCATCGTGAAGGAGTACCTTGAAACAGAAGATATCAGGCGAATGGAGTGGCCTCCTGTTCTCCCGACCTAAAGTCCATCGAGCACGCCTGGGATGCTCTCGGTCGACGTATCGCTGCACGTCTTCAAACCCCTTCGACACTTCAGGAGCTCCGACAGGCACTGGTGCAAGAATGGGAGGCTATACCCGAGCAGCTGCTCCACCACCTGATCCAGAGTATGCCAATCCGTTGTGCGGCCTGTGTACGTGTGCATGGTGATCACATCCCATATTGATGTCGGGATACATGTGCAGGAAACAGTGGCGTTTTTTAGCACATGTGTTTCGGGACGGCGTTCTCAACTTATCACCAATACTGTGGACTTACAGATCTGTGTCGTGTCTGTTCCCTATGTGCCTGCGCTATTGGCGCCAGATTTGTGTAGTTCCACGTTGTGTGGCACCGCCGGCCGCGGTGGTCTAGTGGTTCTAGGCGCTCAGTCCGGAACTGCGCGACTGCTACGGTCGCAAGTTCGAATCCTGCCTCGGGCATGGATGTGTGTGATGTCCTTAGGTTAGTTAGGTTTAAGTAGTTCTAAGTTCTAGGGGACTGATGACCACAGGTGTTAAGTCCCATAGTGCTCAGAGCCATTTTTTGTGTGGCACCTCATTCCACAATTATCCTAAATTTATGAGCATGAGTGTAGAACCTCCGCAGTGGTCAGGTAGTATTAGTATCCACCTCGGAGTTTTGACAGACGAGGCAGCGTTCTGTCATGAAGTAGGGGAATGTGGGGTGCAGTTGCGAGGTGGGAAAGTTGTTGCTACGTATTTTTTGCCTGAATACTACTCCAAGCTTACACCATCATGGTTGTGAGTCAGTTTGGCAAAAGATACTTCTTCGTTATTTTTTAGTAAAAACTTTATCGATTTTCAGACATTTGGTACAACTCATTAACAGTGTTTTTATTACCCTTTTTTATTTTAATTTTTTTAATTTACTTCTTGACTCATCACTCTTCCCATTGGTTTGAAGTGCCCTACTAAGAATTCGTGTCCTTTGCCAATCTCTTCACCTCACAGCCTCTTCTACCCAAGGTTCCCCAAAACTCTGTTGGATGTATTCCATTGTCTTTATACTTTTTACCCTCTACAGCTCCCTTTAGTATCTTGCTAATTATGTCCTGATGTCTCCACATACGTTCAGTGATCTTGTCCCTTCTTCTCGTCAGCATTTCCCGTATGTTCCTTTCTTTTCCGTTTCTTCTTACCTCATCATTACACCTAATTTTCAATATCCTTATCTCACTTAAACGTAGAATTATACTGTTTTGCAATATCAGTTTTTAAAGAGCGTCTCTGCTTTACAGGTGTAGTTCTTTGTTGTTCCTTCCTGTTTGATAGTTTCAACCACTAGCACCGACACGGCGTCAGATTGAGAAAAGTGACCAGACTACTCAACGGGAAAACTGACCTAGGTGTGCGCCCCAAGACTTAGTTACTACCAACTATCACCTTTTAAATCTGTATCTCTTGTCTTTCTTTCTGTGTTTGCGGTTAAATTATTGGATATAGGTTCCACCTCGTATGCAAAAGCACTGTTTTTTCTTGTTACCCAAATGTGTTTCGCCACCTGTGTGCCATCGTTGGTGGGTATTGTTTATTTAAACTGTAAAAAGAGGACATATTTTAGATTGTAACTAATCTGTCTTTAGGCCTCAAATTGTTAGATCAGTTACAACCTAAAATATGTTCACTTTTTACAGTTTTCAACAAACAAAACCCGCTGATGATGGCCGAGAGCCGGCCTTAGTGGCCGTGCGGTTCTAGGCGCTACAGTCTGGAACCAAGCGACCGCTACGGTCGCAGGTTCGAATCCTGCCTCGAGCATGGATGTGTGTGATTTCCTTAGGTTAGTTAGGTTTAATTAGTTCTAAGCTCTAGGCGACTGATGACCTCAGAAGTTAAGTCGCATAGTGCTCAGAGCCATTTGAACCATTTAATGGCCGAGAGGTGCCGAAACATGTTTGGGTATCAAGAAAAAACAGTGTGTTACTGGATGTAGATTCCGCCTTTTATTGCATATTCTTGGTCATCCTCATCGATCTGAGGTGTCAAAAACTGTTGTAACATATCCATGTACACTATCCCATTGATGGTTCTCTCACGGAAATAAAAATGGGCCGTACACTTTGTTCTTGCTCAGTGGACAAAAGCGTTCAGTTTAGGGCTATCACGAACATGTTGCAAAGTTTGATGTGGATTTTCGCTGCCCCAAATCCTACAGTTGTGTGTGTTAACCTTGCCACTTAAGTGAAAAGTCGACTCGTCAGAAAATATTATTTTGTGTAAGAAATTTTCATCCCATGTAACCGATTTTAACATATCCGCACAGAAGTTCTTGGGAGTAATTTTATCGGTCTCTTTTATTGGTTGTACGATCGTCAATATGCACGGTTTCAAGAGCAAACGGTTACTCAACACACAACAATCGTATGTGGGATTTGGAGTTTGCGAGATGCATGTCGGGTCGATTTCGTTGTGCTGTTGACAAAACGTCGTCTCGTTGAACGACGTCGTCAGATGTGCTTGGACGACCTGATGATTTCCCGTGTCTTACCGAGCACACTGTTTCTACAAAACATTTATGCCACACATGAATTGTAGGCCTACTAGGAGGATCCTTAGCGTACTTGGTACGGATATTACGCTGAACTGTTGTCGCCGCTCGGGTCCAATAATGGCAGCCATCTTTAACGCAACTGCCGCTGGCGCTCCTTACGGTGCGATTTTGCACTAGCGAACCGCGCAAACAAAACTTGATGCATTTCCCTCAAAAACTACACCACAGTCACCTCTGCAGGTTCTATGGATTAATTTCTATGAATTTACAAAACTGTAAAGCCCTTTTTGAAATACCCTGTATATGAAGATCTAGACGTTGATGTCGTTGGCAAAGGGACCTCAACACGAGTTATTCTCCTTTATCGTAATTTCTGAGATTTTCCCTGCCTGATTAACTGTCTTATGCATTGACGTGTTCAGCTGAGTTGTTTTTCCCACTTTTTGCACGAAGCTTCGATGACCTATGCACAGTTCTTGTTAGCTTTACCGTTACATGTCCGCTCTGTGTCGACTCCGGCCGTCGGTGGGCCGCCACTATTTAAAACTGAGAGACCCCCGGTGCCTGAGTCGCCCTTTGATGTCCTCACTGCTATTACATGAAACGCACATTGTCTCACAACGTTTCCCAGCTCTGGTGGAAGTGATGGCCGACGAGACCTCAGTAATAAACTGAGTGCTGGCTCCCATGTCTTGCTTAAATTGAATATGTTCTCCAAAAAGAAATTCCGTACTAAAAACTTTGGTCCCTGCATCTCGAATACTCCTAGACAGGATCATCCTCGCCAACGAATCACAACAGTTACGAATAGTGTTCAGGAGGAGTGGGTATTCGCATCGCCAAATCAACAAGTGTTGCAATCAACTCCCCGACCCTTTCAAAAAAAAAAAAAAAAAAAAAAAAAAAAAAAAAAAAAAAAAAAAAAAAAAAAAGAGGTTCAAATGGCTCTAAGCACTATGGGATAACATCTGAGGTCATCAGTACCCTAGAACTTAGAACTACTTAAACCTAACTAACCTAAGGACGTCAGACACATCCATGCCCGAGGCAGGATTCGAACCTGCGACCGTAGCAGTCGCGCGGTTCCGGACTGAAGCGCCTAGAACCGCTCGGCCGCAGCGGTCGGACCCCCGGCCCTTTCACTTCATCTACTTAATCTAACTATCCCCTCTTTCCTCCCCTCTCACATCAATACCTCTCTACCACTTATCTGTTTAATACCTATGATTCATTCTTGTCAGTCCTAATCAACACAATTCCCACATTCACTATGCTCTCCTCTCCCCCTCCTCATAGCTTTTCCCCATTTTTGTACCATTGTACACTTCGTCTTTTATAACAGCCATTGACGCTTTTATGTAAAGAGTTTTAAATTCCGAAGATGTTTGTGACCAATTGTTAAACATCATTGTAATTCATAACAATTTATAACTGCTTATTTTATAATTGAGCATGTAAATATTCCACTATCGTCCAAGATTGTGTAAGCCTCGTTTTTACATGCATACTGGGAAATTGGTTCTACACATCATATAATGTAAACACTGGTGTCTTCTGCCCACTTCAAAGATAATGCAACCAGCTTTTATAAGATTCCAACTACCTGTTCCCATGACATACCACAGATCACATGGTGCAAACTGGGACATTTTTGACGATCGTTTCACTTTATGTCAGTGGCTGCCTACACACAGTGTAACGAAGTTTATACTTGTGATTTGGTCATTTATTTTATTCCAAAACTATATCAAGTGAATAAGTCATGCTAATTTCCAATAAATTAGCCTATTACATTAATGTTCTCGCATTTACTTATGACAAAATTGGTTTATATAACCGAAGATACATATTTTGACTAAGACTTGTGTTCTACTGAAGTCTAATGATTTCAAACAATGGCAAAATCCTGGATGGAATGTAACAATGTAAGGAAAGGAAAGTTGTTGCTCACTATATAGTGGAGATTCTGAATCGCAGATAGGCACAAGATTTCGACCAACAAAGCCGTTGTTTTGACAAAGGCATTCTTGGCCGAAATCTTATTTGTGACACTCTTTTTTTTTGTGCCTATCTGCGACTCGGCATCTCCGCTACATGGAAGTCTAATGATTTTTGATACGTGAGTAAGAGAACAAATCATGCAGCCCATACATTAGTGTAACTCTTTCCCTGTTGTATTTCTGATACTTGTACTTTTATTGAGCTTTAATCTGTTGCAGTTGTGACACTTGAACATGGCCTGAGGCCGAAATACACGTTGTGGAATAAAACCTGTTGCACTGCGGCTGTATCTTTAAAATCAAGAACGCTCGAGAAAAAAGGTTGAGACTGGGACGGAGCAGTCAAGAATCGATTACCTGCCCTTTGCTGGCCACATTTGCGAAAAATCTATATAATGCTACCGAAACACGTACCTAGTGTACTCCGCTCCCACCAACGAAGATAAGCAGTTGTAATGGTTATTGTTTACGTGACCATTATGGTACTCCAACCCAGTTCTCGGTACCAGTAATATCGTAGGACTTTTCTGCGAAGTAACAGACATATTTTTGTGAAAATATTCACGTTTAGTTTTATTAATGTATAGGTACTCCGATGTATCGATATATTACAGTGATTATGGTTCTTGTGTGTATTCATTTCTGTGAGAATGTCATAATCTTTGACTTACTTGCACCGTTTTGGCGCGAATGCGCACAGAGCGGTCTTTGTTTCACTTTGGCAGAAGTTGTTATTTCGCTTTGTAAAAGAACAGTCAAGTCTTGTGTTTGGTTAAAGTGGATGAAGATTGATACAAAACTGTTTTCTTGATGATGCGACAATTAGGAAGAAGAATATGTGAATTTACAAGAAGTTTAATAAAAATGTGGATCGTGAAAACCAAGTCAAAAATTACTTCTACCATACCATTGTTCTGATCAGGGGTTGTCTGATTATTAAGAATTTCCTGAAAAACGCATTTGTTAGGTCTTCAAATATTGCTAAAATACAGATCTGGACCTTCTAGCAGTCAAAGTGGAACCACCCTAGAATCAACAAGATGAGCCATAACAACTTCGATGAAATCTACGTGGGAGTCCATTCGAGATAAGTGCCAAATTAATGACTTTTTCACAGTGACCTCATTATTTCCATTCTGACGATACCATCCACAGTCAATAACTTAGTTGTTGCCCGATAAAGCGAACATATGCTGCGTGAGCAACATTATTAACCTGATTTCTAATCTACCTTGCAAGTGGTGGTATTGTTAGACAGTTTTTTTCGTTATGTTACCGAAGGTACGAGTAGTAACCTGGTTTCAAAAATTGATGTCGACTAATCGAGCACCTGAACATGAGCCCCTGTGCTCGAAATGCAAACTTTATTGGAATAAAAATCATGATTTGCGCTTGAAGGCGGCTCTTTCTTTTTTACGAAGGTGATAGAGTCGTGGAAGCAACGCTGACAACAATGGAAAAAATTAAATTACTTTTTTGTATTTCTTTCCTAGTGATTCTCGTGGCAAATACGTCCCCACTGTACTACTTAATGAAAAGGAATACGCAATTTGCCGGCACAGGTAAACGTTAGTGGGCGTACGATTTTAATTCAGTGGCCTGCTGTACCGTAGAATGACGGCAGGAGTGCGGAAACGCGTTTTGTTGCGGAAACAACGGGCTGGAGGGGTCTGGTTTTATTAGCGGTCCCTGGCGCTCGCAGCCGGTACACAGGTTAGCCGAGAGCCCGCGGACGGAACAAAGGCGGCTGTTGTAAGCGCGAGCCCAGCGCTCGCTCGGTGTCTCCGGCGCGAGGAAGCACGGCCAGGAGCAGCCTGGAGGCGCGGGCCTTCCTGGAGAGGCTCCAGACAATCACGTCCGGAACTGCAACTGGAAGGCAGGGGGAGGGGCCGGTGCGCCCCCGGGCTAACACGGTTCTTCGTTATCGCCCCCCGCTGCTGCCAGCATTTCCGCTGTCTTTTTGTTTCTGGACACCCCGGGGCCAAGCGAGAATTCTGCGCCTCCTTCCCGCTCTTACAGACTCGGCGAACGGATTTTTAATGAAGCTTTTTCTCACAGTGTAATGTTCTGCGTTGATCCAGAGTTTCTCGCTTAAAACAAATCAGAAGACACGGGTAGCGACACGGGGAGAGTCCTGAAATATCTCGGCCTGACACTGATGCAATATACATGGCGAAAATAACTGAGGTCGTTGCATTGGACAACTGTTTATCAGAAGTGCTGCCGGCCGGAGTGGCCGTGCGGTTCTAGGCGCTACAGTCTGGAGCCGAGCGATCGCTCCGGTCGCAGGTTCGAACCCTGCCTCGGGCGTGGATGTGTATGATGTCCTTAGGTTAGTTAGGTTTAATTAGTTCTAAGTTCTAGGGGACTTATGACCACAGCAGTTGAGTCCCATAGTGCTCAGAGCCATTTGAACCAGCCATCAGAAGTGCTGTGATATTTCGCTGAGTTAACCACATAGTGTTATCGTTCAAATGGCTCTGAGCACTATGCGACTTAACTTCTGAGATCATCAGTCGCTAAAGGCGCTACAGTCTGGAACCGCGCGACTGCTACGGTCGCAGGTTCCAATCCTGCCTCGGGCATGGATGTGTGTGCTGTCCTTAGGTTAGTTAGGTTTAAGTAGTTCTAAGTTCTAGAGGACTGATGACCTTAAAAGTTAAGTCCCATAGTGCTCAGAGCCATTTGAACCGTCATCAGTCGCCTAGAACTTAGAGCTACTTAAACCTAACTAACCTAAGGACATCACACACATCCATGCCCGAGGCAGGATTCGAACCTGCGACCGTAGCGGTCGCTCGGTTCCAGACTGTAGCGCCTAGAACCGCAAGGCCCCTCCGGCCGGCCATAGTGTTATGTATGAGGCGGAACTATGGGCCTCACGGAAAAAGGATGACCCGGCTGAGTCACTCAGTTTGACTCTTAGTCTGATCACGAGATGTGGCCATTAATTGCAGGCGTTGATCACGTAGGATGACGTGAGGATCAATGAACTATACTAGACGGGATGTCATCTTAGGTGATTAAAAAATTAGTAGACAGGAATACAATTAAATACACTCCTGGAAATTGAAATAAGAACACCGTGAATTCATTGTCCCAGGAAGGGGAAACTTTATTGACACATTCCTGGGGTCAGATACATCACATGATCACACTGACAGAACCACAGGCACATAGACACAGGCAACAGAGCACGCACAATGTCGGCACTAGTACAGTGTATATCCACCTTTAGCAGCAATGCAGGCTGCTATTCTCCCATGGAGACGATCGTAGAGATGCTGGATGTAGTCCTGTGCAACGGCTTGCCATGCCATTTCCACCTGGCGCCTCAGTTGGACCAGCGTTCGTGCTGGACGTGCAGACCGCGTGAGACGACGCTTCATCCAGTCCCAAGCATGCTCAATGGGGGACAGATCCGGAGATCTTGCTGGCCAGGGTAGTTGACTTACACCTTCTAGAGCACGTTGGGTGCCACGGGATACATGCGGACGTGCATTGTCCTGTTGGAACAGCAAGTTCCCTTGCCGGTCTAGGAATGGTAGAACGATGGGTTCGATGACGGTTTGGATGTACCGTGCACTATTCAGTGTCCCCTCGACGATCACCAGTGGTGTACGGCCAGTGTAGGAGATCGCTCCCCACACCATGATGCCGGGTGTTGGCCCTGTGTGCCTCGGTCGTTTGCAGTCCTGATTGTGGCGCTCACCTGCACGGCACCAAACAGGCATACGACCATCATTGGCACCAAGGCAGAAGCGACTCTCATCGCTGAAGACGACACGCCTCCATTCGTCCCTCCATTCACGCCTGTCGCGACACCACTGGAGGCGGGCTGCACGATGTTGGGGCGTGAGCGGAAGACGGCCTAACGTTGTGCGGGACCGTAGCCCAGCTTCATGGAGACGGTTGCGAATGGTCCTCGCCGATACCCCAGGAGCAACAGTGTCCCTAATTTGCTGGGAAGTGGCGGTGCGGTCCCCTACGGCACTGCGTAGGATCCTACGGTCTTGGCGTGCATCCGTGCGTCGCTGCGGTCCGGTCCCAGGTCGACGGGCACGTGCACCTTCCGCCGACCACTGGCGACAACATCGATGTACTGTGGAGACCTCATGCCCCACGTGTTGAGCAATTCGGCGGTACGTTCACCCGGCCTCCCGCATGCCCACTATACGCCCTCGGTCAAAGTCCGTCAACTGCACATACGGTTCACGTCCACGCTGTCGCGGCATGCTACCAGTGTTAAAGACTGCGATGGAGCTCCGTATGCCACGGCAAACTGGCTGACACTGACGGCGGCGGTGCACAAATGCTGCGCAGCTAGCGCCATTCGACGGCCAACACCGCGGTTCCTGGTGTGTCCGCTGTGCCGTGCGTGTGATCATTGCTTGTACAGCCCTCTCGCAGTGTCCGGAGCAAGTTTGGTGGGTCTGACACACCGGTGTCAATGTGTTCTTTTTTCCATTTCCAGGAGTGTACTTAGCTTTAATTGAGCATCAGCGATGAACGTCGATCTTGACTTCCTACAATAATATTTACAAGTGCAGTTATAGACTGAACTGCGAATACTTCTTTACAATTCCGATTGCTTCACACATATAGATCAATGGTCAATGCATAATCTGTATGTGGCTCCCGGCTAGGTCGTAGCTACTGACTTAGCTGAAGGCTATGCTAACTAGCGTCTCTGCAAGTGAGATCTCTGCAGCTATAACGAGTGAACCATTCCTATTAAAGTCGACTGTAGAACTGGGCCAGTGCGCTAGGTTGTCTTATTTTTGCAAAGGTAAAATCAAAATACTAAATTGTTAATCAGTAACACACAAAGATAACTTTGTTTGTGTCTATCGATATTGTGAAGCATTACCTTCGTATAGCTCCGTGGATCACTGACTGCTTTCTGACGGAAGTTGGTGATGGAGAGTGAAGTATGTCATAATCCTTTTCGTGTACCATTCGGACGTGTTGTCACGATTGAATCAGAGAAATGTTGATTAAAACTGAAAAAAGGGAAAGTAAATACCCGTGAGTTTTCCTCAGAGTTAATACATAAACGCCGGCCGGAGTGGCCGAGCAGTTCTAGGCGCTACAGTCTGGAACCGCACGACCGCTACGGTCGCAGGTTCGAATCCTGCGTCGGACATGGATGTGTGTGATGTCCTTAGGTTAGTTAGGTTTCAGTAGTTCTGTTCTAGGGGACTGATGACCTCAGATGTTAAGTCGCATTGTACTCAGAGCCATTTGAACTATTTTTCAACTAACCAGCAGGACTGATTATAACCTATAGGTACAGTGACTTGCAGAAAATAAAGGCGAAACGCGTATGGCACGAAAACTGTGCTTCATTCAGATGCTGTCAGACGGTCCATAAGTAAAAATTATCAATATACCGTAAAATGAAACATCATAATTCAAGACTGAACCATTGGCTGTATGAACAACCGGTGATGGATATCAATGAAAAGTTAAGTGAGGAATTCAACCACAAACATTCACACTGAATGTGTAGAAAAGTTCTAATTAATGCTCTGTTGTTTTTTTTTTCCTTCCTCTTTTTAAGGTGCCAGTGTTGAAAAACTTCCACTCGAACCCGTTCTCTAAAGTAAGGTTCGCCAAGCAGAGTTTCATTTCCAAAATTGACGTTATTGCAAGAGATGATGTCTTCAAGGAGACGTCACGCTAATACCGTACAACGCCGCCTGTATCCTTCATAATGGTTCGCGTATGGAGGGCGTCGGCAGATTTCTAAAAGTATGCCTCGTCCAGCATATCGAGGCCACTCATTCATGGCTAGACCACTAGAGCCACGAAACTGCGGAGATGTTTACCGCCACGTTTCATCACTAAGGTCCCGCGATTTAACGCGATAGTCTAAAGTGTGGCAGTTCCTCGAGATGGGGAGGTATGCGTCGACCTGTGTGCACACAGCTGTCGTCGCACCATGCAAAGCCAGTGTGTCCACGGCATACACAGCGCGCAGATTTAAAAAAGAAGAATGTTGCAGCAAACACACGGGTTTGTCTTCGTGGTAACCAGAGTGAGGGGGTCCAATTCACGATAGGAAAAACAGGCCATGAACATGATAGAAGCGCCTGTGACGCGAGCTTCACGGATCACACACTGAAGCTTAAACGCCTCACTGGAGTGATGGCGCATTCGACGCTTTCGATGTTTTGAAGAGTGAAAAGCACCACTCTTTCGACCACACCTCATGGTCAGCTTCTGTCCAATTTCCGTGTTGTTTAGTCCGTTGAGACGTGCAGCTTTATAAGGCCCTTTGTCAGATACCAGACTCCAAATGTCCATTACATGCTCTTACCATCAGAATATTCGCTCGGAAACTGATTGAGGTCGACCTGCATTCACCGACACCTGCAGTTCCCGTCGGGTCTCGAACCGAGTGTCACGGACGAGGCGTTACACTGCACTGTCGTCCCTGTTGTTAGAATATTTTTAAGACGGCTGTTCTTACGCCATGTTACGAGAGGAGTTAAATAAGTAATGCAAAATTTCTTTCTGAAAGCAGCTTGATTTCCAAACACCATGTAACTCCCCATTCTTTTGGCTACAAAACCCTAGTTTTCAATATAATCTCCCTTCAGTGCGACGGTCTAAAGACAACTTACTGGGATGGCCTGTATGCCCACATGGTACCGTCCTACTGGTCGACGGCGGACCCAACGACCTTCTGCGCCAGTAACCTCTCCATCATCCACGTACTGCATCCTTCTTTGGGTCAAACAGATGGAAGGTGGGCTTTATTGTCTTCTGTTAGGTGGCGAGGAACCCAGCGGGCAGCCGGCCTTGGTGGCCGAGCGGTTATAGGCGCTTCAGTCCGGAAAGGCGCTGCTGCTACGGTCGCAGGTTCGAATCCTGCCTCGGGCATGGATGTGTGTGATGTCCTTAGGTTAGTTAGGTTTAAGCAGGTCGAAGTTCTAGGGGACTGATGATCTCAGATGTTAAGTCCCATAGTGCTCAGAGCCATTTTTGAATCCAGCAGGCACTCACCTCTGACAAGGGGATCTCCCCATCGCACCCCCTTCAGATTTAGTTATAAGTTGGCACAGTGGATAGGCCTTGAAAAACTGAACACAGATCAATCGAGAAAACAGGAAGAAGTTGTGTGGAACTGTGGAAAAAAATAAGCAAAATATACAAACTAAGTAGTCAATGCGCAAGATAAGCAACATCAAGGAGAGTGTGGTCTCAGTAGCGCCGTGGTCCCGTGGTTAGCGTGAGCAGCTGCGGAACGAAAGGTCCTTGGTTCAAGTCTTCCCTCGAGTGAAAATTTTTACTTTCTTTATTTTCGCAAAGTAATGATCTGCCCGTTCGTTCATTGACGTCTCTGTTCACTGTAATAGGTTTAGTGTCCCTGTTTTGCGACCGCACCGCAAAACCGTGCGATTAGTAGACGAAAGGACGTGTCCCTCCAATGGGAACCGAAAACATTTGATCGCAAGGTCATAGGTCAACCGATTCCTCCACAGGAAAACACGTCTGGTATACTCTATACGACACTGGTTACGGCATGTGCGTCACATGACAGGAATATGTTGTCGACCCACCTAACTTGTACACTTGGCGAATGGGTGAAACGATTCTTCTAGCTCGCCCGATTTAGGTTTTCTTGTGGATGTGATAATCACTCCCAAAAAAGTGATGAAAACATAAGAGTTTGTCACATAAACGGCAACAAATGACTGCAACAGTTTCACAGTCGCACAGTTTTCCCTGTGCTCTGTCAAAGCATATGTTTTTAACGTTTTCAAATTTTTCCGTGTGTAGACTGTCAAATCCTGCATATGTCCAAGCAAATCTGGACATGTCCTGGAATTTTGGAGAGCGAAGTTGATTATGTGTGAGTACCTGAACTTTGATAATTGTCTGAAAATAAAAAATTAAACTTTTCACTCCAGGGAAGATTTGAACCAAGGACCTTTCCTTCCGCAGCTGCTCACGCTAACCACAGGAGCACGGCGCTACTGAGCCCACATTCTCCTTGATGTCGTCTATCTTGCGTATGGACTACTCAGTTTGTATATTTTGCTTATTTTTTTCATAGTTCCACACAACTTCTTCCTGTTTTCTCGATTGATCTGTATTCAGGTTTTCAAGGCCTATCCACTGTGCCAACTTATAACTAAATCTGAGGGGGGTGCGATGGGGAGGTTCCCTTGTGAGTATCCCATCTGATGGACTAGTATGTCATCCAGTTGCGCAGCGACGTATTTGTTTGTGATCCATCGAATTTTCCTTCAGACTTTGGAGTAGATCTCTACTTGTCACCTACCTCAAGAAAGTATAATTTATGTAGCACGTTCACTTCCGACCGCTTACGCGTGAGAATGAAATATTTATTGTGCTGGCGTAAGGTGTCGCCAGCACACCGGTCGGCAAAGATGAAGCAAAGATCGATAGTAGGCGCTGGAGCAAGCACGCAATTTCGATCTGTAGTGACCACCTTCAAACATAACTGTTTGTTAATCATATCAAGTTGGCACACGTAAAAATGATATGTCACAATAATGAGGCATATAAAGGTTATTTGTCTAATTGTTGCAATCATATCATTTTTACATAAGCCGACTCGATATGATTAACGAACTGTGTGTGGCTACGTCTGCAGATGGTCGCCACAGATGGAAATTCATTATCTGGTGGATAAAAAATCTGTTTGCGATCTGTAACTGAAATAAAAAAACGGAAAGGACGCTAGGCGGGCGCCCGCCCCCCCCCCCCCCCACACACACACACATACACACCACACATACACATACACACCCAGAGAGATAGGGAGAGAAAGAGAGAGGAGGAGATTGGCATAAATTTCTGACCAAACATCTTGCACTTGCGCCTCTCGTTCATCAGGGCAGGTGTAACTCAATTGAGGAAGAACAAGTTATGTCCAGGATGCATGTCGGATAAGGGCAAATTCGCTACGCCACGGAAACTTGAAGAACGACAACTGAACGTAAATATTTTCTAACTCAAACGCGTTTTCTAACTCACCGAACCAAGTAAACAAACAGAAAAATCGTTATATCCGACTTTTGCTCCCTTCTGGAAAAAATTCTGCGGACGGCCATGAACTTGACTACAAGGAGTGATGTACCACTCACAGCCATGCACGAGATGCGCTCAGTAAGTAACGCAGCGCTTTCCTTCGTCGGGCAACTTCGATTGGAAAAATGCAGAATTTGCTGTGCGACATCGTGGAATATTCCCATTTCGGCCCGCATGGTTTCATAAACTTCCGATAGGTGGCCATGCTATACGTAGCATTCAAAATGGCGTCTGAAACGGAGGAGCGTCCCCAGTAGAGAACTGTAACTGAGTTGCTTTTGGTGGAAAACCTGAACGTCGCAGATATTCATAGGCGCATCCATAGCGTCTACGGAGACCTGGCAGTGAACAAAAGCACGGTGAGTCGTTGGCCGAGGCACCTGTCATTGCGAAAATCTGCCCAATTTCCGGCGTGCCGGTCGGCCGCACACAGCTGCGACTCCGGCAGTGTTGAAACATGCGGACACTCTCATTCGAGATGATCGATCTCATTACGCAACTATAGCTCGAGAAATACTAAACAAAGACTATTCTGGTCGATGAATACGACATAGAGAGCTGGTCTGTTGGCCTGATCGCTCCCCGGACCTCACGTCCACTGACTTTCTAATGGGAATATATGAAGAACAAAGTTTATCAAGAAATGCCAGCCACATCCGAAAAATTATGGCAACAAATTAGGAATGTCTGTGCAGAAATCAGAAAAGAAATGTTAAGGCATGCTCAACTGTCTTTTTGAAGCGAGTTTTTGGAAATCCATCGAAGTTAATGGTCGTAACGTTGAGCATTTACTTAACTGAAATTGTTTTATGTGAACATGAGTTACGCTTTTGCGGTGTACAAGTACCGTACTTGTTGTTTATAAATGGATGCCAATAAAGACAAAGTGCGTGAAAATCATTTGTCGTCTCATTTGTCCAATATTACATCACCTTTCATCCCTATAGGATAGATATACTACAGCTTTTACACTCAAAACTGAAAGCCCTTTCCATTTCTGTACAAGAAAATACACCATCACATTCGCAAAAAGTAATTTTACCCTGAAAAAACATTGAAAATGGCATTTTAAGGACGAGTTACGGTCACTCTCTTATGTCCCCTTGTGATTAATGCAAATTTTGTTTGAAATCATTACCGATTTTCCCTTTCGTTTCGGAGCAACATGGGTACGACGTTATAAATGCTTCACCCAAACAGGGCCCTCAACTCCAGACTGCAGACAACCTTATTCCTTGAGAACGCAACCCTGTCATAGACACGGAAGGCCAGAAATGAGATGTTACTCACTCCATTGAGTACTTAGGGAGACGGTGTAGCAGACATGATACACTATTAGTAGTGTAAATCATTAAAACAAACGCGTTTGTCATTGCGGCGTGATGTTCTCACGAAATTTCAATCACGAACCTTTTCCTCCGAATGCGAAAATATTTTGTTGATGCCGGCCTACATAGAGAGGAACGATCATCGTAATAAAATAAGGAAAAACAGAACTCACACGGAAAGATATAGGTGTTCGTTTTTTCCGCGCGCTTCTCGAGAACTATTGTGAAGGTGCTTCGATGAACCCCCTGCCAGACACTTAAGGGGTAAGACAGGATGATGTATTACGGAATTCGAATGTATATGCATTAAAGAATTATTCTCCAAAATGTTATGTGCGAACTCCAAAACGCAAAGATTCTGTGAACGATGTTATGAACACAATACGCCATTGCCACAAGTCTTTATCGATGCCATCACCCCTGTTTTACCGCTTTGAGTAAACCTGATTTACTGGAGCGTTGTTTGGGTGGTTGTTTGGGCGATTTTACTCAAAATGGGAACGAAAGTTTCAATAATTCCATATGGAGATACGCTCCAAAAATTACATAAGCCTAAGCGAAATTGTCAACAATGCTTCGAATTTGGCCGTATGTCCATTGAATGTAGGGCATACTGCATTAATGCACGTGGGAAATGCCCTTCGAATTAAAATCGGCGATGAAATGCACCGATTCTGTGAAGATAGAGACCCCAGCGGCGATGCGCTCAGTGGCGGAAACGGCTTTCAGGATGAAAATGCGGGCTTATCATGTCAAAGTAGCAGAAAGCGGCCATCCGCTAGCCGCGGCGATAATCATTGTGGACCAGGCATCGATGATATCCCTTAAGTTTCAAGATTTGTCCCTTGTTTTTATATGATAAAACTTGTAGAGCTTTAAACGCGTTTATCTCAGCACGATATTTTTCGGCATGGTTGTCGTCGCCCACGCTACAATTTTCATCTCATTTAAATGATTTTTTGCCTCCCTTGAAAAAAAAACCACTCCGTCTACAGGCCACGGTCCATCCGACCGCCGCGTCCTCCTCAGAGGAAGGTTGCGGATAGGAGGGGCGTGTGGTCAGCACACCGCTCTGCCGGTCGTTATGATGGCATTCTTGACCGAAGCCGCTACTATTCGGTCGAGTAGCGCCTCAATTGGCATCACGAGGCTGAGTGCACCCCGAAAACTTGCAACAGCGCAAGGCGTCCTGGATGGTCACCCATCCAAGTGCCGACCACGCCCTACAGCGCTTAACTTCGGTGATCTCACGGGAACCGGTGTATCCACTGCGGCAAGGCCGTTGCCTTTGGTCTCCCTTGAAGCAAACTGAATTGTCGTAGTCGATTTTTTATTCTGATATTTAGTATTCTTTACAACCAAAAAAACAGGGGTCCATGATTGGCCATTTTTTTCAAATATCTATAATTTCGCTAAAAAAATCTTTTTTTCGCAAATCCATACGATGAACTATACGACATCTGAAAGGATCAGGGCGATATGTTAATTTCCTGTTCCAGATAACCGTAACCGGAGATACAGCGACAAACGTCGATCTGCCTCCTTTCAGAGATGCCTCGGGAAAATCCCAGTTACACAGTAAAGATAATATTTTTCAATAAAATATATCAACAAAAACTTCAGTGTACGTTTTATTCGTTGAAGGAAACCCCATCTGTCTACTACATTCCGGGCTGTCCATAAATCCGTAAGAGTAGGAAGGGGCGCATAGCTTTTCCGAACAGCATTTTGCAAGGCATCAAATATATGCTCAATAATGTTTATTTCTGGGGAGTTTGGTGCCTAACGGAAATGTTTAAACACAAAATTGTGTTCTGGAGCCACTCTGTAGCAATTCTGGACGTGTATATTGTATAGCATTGTCCTGCTGGAATTGCCCAAGTCCTTCGGAATGCACTATGGACATGAATGGATGCTTACGTACGTATCACCAGTCAGTGTCGTATCTAGACGTATCAGGGGTCCCACATCGCTCCACCTGCACGCGCCCCACACCATTACAGAGCCTCGACCAGCTTGAACAGTCTCCGACTGACATGCAGGGGCCCATGGATTCATGAGGTTGTCTCCATACCCATACACGTCCATCTGCTCGATAGAATGTGAAACGACTCGTCCGACCAGGCAACATGTTTCCAGTTATCAACAGTCCAATATCGGTGTTGATGGGCCCATGCGAGGTGTAAAGCTTTCTGTCGTGCACTCATCAAGGGTACACTAGTGGGTCTTCGGCTCCGAAAGGCCATATCGACGACATTTCGTTGAATGGTTCGCACGCTGACACTTGTTGATGGCCCAGCACAGACATCTGCAGCAATTTGCGGAAGAATTGCACTTCTGCCACGTTGAACGATTCTCTTCAGTCGTCGTAGGTCCCGTTCTTGCAGGATCTTTTTCCAGCCGCAGCAATGTTGTAGATTTGATGTTTTGTCGGATTACTGATATTCACGGTACACTCGTAAAATGGTCGTATGGGAAAATGGCCACAGCATCGCTACCTGTGTCCCTTTGCTCTTGCACTGACTATAACACCACGTTCAGACTCAAATATTGGTAACGTGCGATTGTAGGAGCAGTAAGCGATGTAGCAACTGCCCCAGACACTTGTTGTCTCGTATAGGCGTTGCCGATCGCAGCGCCATATTCTGCCTGTTTACATGTCTGTATTTGAATACGCATGCCTACACCAGTTCATTTGGCGGTTCAGTGTAGATGTAGATGTTGGTAGTCTATAGTGTAGACGACATGATTTTACCCGGCAGTAAGGGAGAAGAGAACGTCGGACTTTTCTTTTTGCGGTTTCCTTTCTTTTCTATTTTCGGCCGCGGCCTTCTCTGCTTAGTCTCGCTGCGTTCGCGGCAGGCAGGGACAGCAGTGGGCGTGATCTCCGGCGGCGCTGTCCCCAGAGCATCGGAGGCCGCTTTGTGACAGAACAGCCAGAGAGAGAGAGAGAGAGAGAGAGAGGAGAGAAGCCAGTGGGTCCCTCGCCTGTCGGCCCGGCGCGCCGCCTGGGGGCACAATTACGGGACAAAGCGGGCCTCCGCTACTGCTGCTGCCCGATCGATACCGGAAGCTGCCGGAGGCGCACGAGCCGTCGTGACGTCACCAGCGGGTCCCGTCTGCCGCCGCGTACACTCTAGACTGCAGAAGAGAACATCTGCGGCCCGCTAGCACACTGCGTCTAAGTGAGGAGCCACATACGTTGTCAATTACGTGGCCGGTCAAGTGCCAGTGATCACGTGCGGGTTTCAAGATCGCCTCAGCTAATCCGATTTCAGATGTTCCATGGTTTCCCCATATTACGTGCAGTTCCACAAAGTATATTAAAAAACTAGAAACCCGCCTCGATTGCGAAAAAAGCACCTAGTGTTAACCTAGGTTTCGGCGTAGATAACTACACCTTCTTCAGGACAATAAAACCCACAAGTGCCTAAGAAGACCTTTGTCAATGATTGAAAGAACACCATAGTTATATATTTATAAGCGAAAACAAGGAAAACACAAACAGTACATATGTACAAAGTCAAAACCACTACTTACCGGTGTACGCTCCACCTCACACCGGCCTACGTTCGATGGGCTATGACCCGCCATAAACTGCAGCTACAAATGGCCGCTCACTTACACGCCCGACCCGCTACCTATACACATGCGCAAGACAAGGGAAGTTACTTGAATGCGCACGCGGATACGAATACGAGAAAGTTTATAAATGGGCTAAATAGCCCATATATTCCCAACCGTGGATCAACGTATATCAAAAAATAGAATGGATAGAATAAGTGACGGGCTAAATAGGAGACGAAACCTAAAAATAACCGCACGCGGTTGCTTATGCTAGGAAAGAAAATTATATATGAAGCTACCTATGACAACAGGAGGAACTCTTAAAAACTATTCCTAAAGCCAATAGTTAGCCGGCGGGGGAGGCGGGGGGGGGGGGGGGCTGAGGGGACTATCTAAAGACGTCGTAGTAATAAAGATAAAGGGATAAAACGTGCGGTGTTCAACAGGCTAAAATCACTTTCATCGTAAAAAGAGAATGAGGAAAAAAAGAAAAAATATGAACAGCTTGACCAACCGCGCTCGCAAATCAGCGCACGCATGTGAAAATCCCCAGATCATCAGATTTACAAGTATGAAGAACAAATTAAAGGTGCGAAACCTTCAAAAAATTTTCTCTTTCTTAGTAGGAGTTGGTCGTTAAGGATATTGTCTTTATCATGTTGCAGATGCTTAAAGATCTGCATTTCTTCCAAAACATCCAGTTTTAAGCCCTTAACCTCGGCATGAACTAACTCGATATTATCTGGAGGGCTCGGCGCATGAGCCGTTTGCACAAGGTGTTCCGCATAAGTAGAGCCCTTAGTACCGTCACCGCTTCTAGTAGGAATATGCTCTTTATACCTGAGACCCAGAGCTCGTCTCGTTTGTCCGATGTAAAATTTTGGAAAATCCGCGCATTGGTTAACACTAGGTGCTTTTTTCACAATCGAGGCGGGTTTCTAGTTTTTTAATATATTAACCAACGATTGCTGACGCGCTGCTATGTTGAAGGTTCTTAAGTTCCACAAAGGTTCAGCATAATTCTAGCAGGTAGTCCTAGTCTCTCTCGCTCATTTTAGGGTTCCATAATTCAATCTTTAAGGGAACCCTTATAGGATCACGTTGTTGTCCATCAATCTGTGTGTTTGTCCCACTGTTCAATTCTATTTTTGTCAGGAACGGGTAGACGTAATCATGGACTGTGCGGCTGGTCTCGGCGGAGGTTCGAGTCCTCCCTCGGGCAAGGGTTGTGTGTGTTTGTCCTTAGGATAATTTAGATTAAGTAGTGTGTAAGCTTAGGGACTGATGACCTTAGCAGTTGAGTCCTATAATATTTCACACACATTTGATCATTTGGGTAGACGTATCGAGCTGACATTTATGTCACATACCAAGGTTTACAGTCCCTTGGCGACGTGAAAAAAATCAAGCTTCTAAGTCGATGCAAGCCAGTTTCGGCCATTTATACGACTAATTTCGTTATTCACTCATCAAAATCTATAGTGTACTTTCAGAAAACCGTGAAATTGGGCAAGAAGTAAGGGTACAACTAAAGGAAATAATCTGAAAACGGCAAATTTGTCATTACATCAGACAAAAAAAAATTTTTTTTTCACATTTCCGTCCGTCCGTCCGTCTGCATGCCGACCTGTTAAGACTACTTTTCCTCAGGAACGGGTTGGTATACAATGAAACACCAAAGTAACTGGTATGGGCATGTGTATTCAAATACAGATACGTAAACAGGCAGAATCCGGCGCTGCTGTCGGCAACGCCTAAATAAGACGACAAGTGTCCGGCGCAGTTGTTAGATCGCTTACTGCTGCTACAATGGCAGGTTATCAAGGTTTAAGTGAGTTTTAACGTGGTGTTATAGTCGGCGCACGAGTGATGGGACACAGCATCTCCGAGATAGCGATGAGTTGGGGACTTTCCGCACGACCATTTCATATCAGGAATCCGGTCGGAAACAAATCCTGCGAGAACGGTACCATCGACGACTGAGGAGGATCGTTCAACGTGACAGAAGTGCAACCCTTCCGCAAATTGCTGCAGATTTCAATGTTCGGCCATAAACAAGTGTCAGGGTGCGAAGCATTCAACGAAATCATCGATGTAGGCTTTCGGAGCGGAAGGCCCACTTGTGTACCCTTGATGACTGCACGACACAAAGCTTTACGCATCGCCTGGGCCTGTCAACTGGAAACAAGTTGCTTGGTCGGGCGAGTCTCGTTTCAAATTGTATCGAGCGGATTGACGTGTACGGGTATGGAGACAACCTCATGAATCCATGGGCCCTGCATGTCAGCAGGGGACTGTTCAAGATAATGGAGGCTCTGTAATGCTGTGGGGCGTGTGCATTTGAATGATATGGGACCCCAGATACGTCTAGATACGACTCTGAAGGATGGCACGCGTGCAAGCATCCTGTCTGAACAACTGCATCTATTCATGTCCATTGTGGATTCCGACGGACTTGGGAAATTCTACGGGGACAATGCGGCACCCAACAAGTCCAGAATTGCTACAGAGAGGCTCCAGGAACATTCTTCTGAGTTTAAATCCTTCCACTGGCCACCAAATTCCCCGGGCATCAACATAATAAAGCACATCTGGGATGCCTTGCAATGTGCTATTTAGACGGTATCTCCATCCCCTCGTACTTTTACGGATTTATGGACATCCCTGCAGGATTCATGGTGTCAGTTCCCTCCAGCACTAATTCAGACAATAGTCGAGTCCATGCCACGTCGTGTTGCTGCCTTCTGCGTGTTCGCGACGGCCCTACATGATATTATGCAGGTGTTTCAGTTTCTTTGGCTCTCCTGTGTAAAATTGAAATTTGTGTCAAATATTAAGGTCTACGTTTTTTTGGCATTGTACTAGATCTGTGCTTCTGCCTCACTGCAGTAAAATAAGTATGGCCATATAAGTCGCATATGTTGATACTCGCAAACTCAAAGTTACCAAAACCTACAGACGGACTACAGGTAGAGCCCGGTGATTTAGCAGCAATGTGCGTGGCTGGAAACCAGGAGGTCGGTGAATCGAATCCCGGCAGGACCGCGATTTTTATGTCTTCGTTTTAACCTACCCTTCACCTCACAATAATGTGAGAAATCCGCATAAACGCCACGTGTTTGTTATTCCACGTCAAACCACAGGTCCTCTTTCCCCGGTTGGACAATGGGTACAGCTTCATATAGATGTACTTCGTTACCCTGAAGTTCACAATTAAGTACCTGGCAGAGGGTTCATCGAACCACCTTTAAACTACTTCTCTACCGTTCCACAGCGTTCTACAGCGCGCAGAAAAAACGAACACTTAAATCTTTTTCGGGGTGATCTCTGATTTCTCTTGTTTTATTATGATGATCATTTCTACCTATGTAGGTAGGCGCCAACAAAATAATTTCACACTCTTAGGAGAAGTTCGTGATCGAAGTTTCATAAGAAGATCGTACCACAGCGAAAAACACCCCAGTTGATGTATCGTATCTCTGGCACACTCTCCCTTGTTTCGTGATAATACAAAACGAGCTGCTCTTCTTTGAACCAGGTTAGCAAGACCAAGCCGCCGAAGTCGCGCCCAATAGAAAGACTTGCACCACACCACGGAGCCTTACGAAAGAATAATTATTACTGTTATCATCTAAATACGTAATTAAGAGTGTACGGAACGCTGAGAGCGCTAGTCCTACTCGCATTTGTCCGATTTATTGTGGGTAATCTTCTGACTGGTCTGATGCGGCCCTTTACAACTTCCTCTCCTGTGTCAACCTCGTCATGTCTGAGAAGCACTTAAGCCCAACTCCTCAATTATTTGCTGGAAGTATCCCAGTCTCTGTCGTCCCCTACAGTTTTTACCGTCTTCATCTCTCTCTACTACCGTGGAAGTTATTCCATGCCAACTTAAAACGTGTCCTATCATCTTGTCCCTTCCTCTTGTCGATGTTTTCCACACGTTCCTTCTGTCGCCGATTCTGCGTAGATCCTTGTCAGTCCTTATCTCAACTAAACTCCTCCCGAACAGGCCATGAAGGCCCAACGGTACCGACCGGTCGCCGTGTCATCCTCAGCCCATAGGCGTCACTGGATGCAGACATGGAGCGGCACGTGGTCAGCACACCGCTCTCCCGGCCGTATGTCAGCTTACGAGACCGGAGCCGCTACATCAAGTAGCTCCTCAGTTTGTCTCACAAGGGCTGAGTGCATCCTGCTTCCCAACAGCGCTCGGCATACCGGAGGGTCATCCATCCAAGTGCTATCCCAGCCCGACAGCGCTTAACTTCGGTGATCTGACGGGAACCGGTGTCACCCCTGCGGCAAGGCCGTTGGCCCCTATCTTAACAGTCCACCTAATTTTGATCATCCATCCATAACACCCCACCTACTCGGATCTCTTCTTTTCTGTTTTCCGACAATGAACGATTCACTTTCAGACAATGCTCATGACGAGTGATGGCCTCATTCTCAACGAACAGCTGTAGCTGCGAAATAAAAACTTTTTCGACTGTATAAAGCCATTGCTTGATCTTTGATTCAGATTTACTCATGCAGTTCATCGAAATGTTTACCTGTCACATCTTTGCTGTTTTCTTGTATGTCATAACTAACGTTTTTACGTTACAAAATGTATCTTTATTTAAAACAGATAAATATGGAACTTCATCCTGTTATTATTAATGCTTACGTTATGCCTGAATTAGCTGCATCACAATTTCATGTGTCTAATTTTGAATGTACAGTAGCCTAGTAGTTTCTGCGGCTACTAGATGGCGCTCGTAACAACACCATGTTTACTTACCCACACTTTCTAAAGTGAGCACCTCAGTCTTGTTGCAACCCCTGTCCACAATACGAGCAGCCCTTAGCGGCTCGCCATCTGACAAGTGTTCATGACGTCGCCTTTCCGACTGAGATCTTTTTTAATATGTGACTTGTAAGTACTGCATCTTTTCGAGTCAGTACAAACTTCAATTTTATTAATGTACTATATACCTAATGTTTTAGTACAGTTAGTCTAATTCTGAAGACGACGCTCATAGTAGCGTCGAAACCAGGTCAATTTTGACTTAATATTTGTGACCGAGGGCTTATTTGTTACAATATAATTCTGACACGGTCACTGAACCATAGCAGCTATGTTCAAAGTTTTAAACATAAATTGTTACGTGTAAGAAAACATGGGCAGAATAACGTAGGAAAAGCCTTAATGAGAAGATGAAGAGAGTTTGGAAGAAGAAGAAGAAAGCAAGCACATCAGCGAAATAAGTTCAGTGGCTGGGCATAACGAAGGGGAAAAATAAATAAACAAACAAATTAAAAAATCATTTTATATATATGACTTGTTTTAGTTACTAGGTCATTTGTAAGTGGCAGCAAATAAAATAAAAATGTTCGACGACAGCGCTAATTCGGCGGCCCCTATGAAAGAAAATTGCGGGTGTCGCCTTTGCGTGTCTGGTGTAGGCCGCCCGCACAGCAGAAGTGCTCGCTTGTTGCCGGTGTGTCAGGCGCGCAGCTGGCGGCTGCACGCGAGGCTCGCAGACAGACACGCCAACGGGCCATTACGTCCGCAGACACTCCATCAGCAGAGGCCTAATCCTTATACCGCCTCTCACGCCTCTCACTCAGCCACAGACACCTGCCGTTCTTCACGCCGTTCTTCTCTCGCAGGCAGGAAGCGCCGTATCCGGAGCACCTGCCGCGAATTACCTACCACACTCGAGCGCCCACGAATTCCCCGTATCTGACAATACTTACTGCATATTCTGGTAAGATAAAACCAAAAATTTAGAAATCACGCTAATGTGAGTATTTCCGGGATAGTACAAGCAGTTTGAAAAGAAAACTGGAGTCATTTTTCTTTCCCAGCTCCTACTTGCCCACACATTTCTGAACATACAGGCCGGTCGGAAATCCCCCTTACAAACTTTTAGGACATGTAGAGGGTAGTGAATACATGACATTTTGAATAGGAACCCATGTCCGGAAACGTATCGTTTCCGTTCTGCGACAGTTTCAATGCAGATGATTATCTCATCCACGTTCACGTGAGGAATGTACTTAGGCGTGACCCAGTACAATTGTCGCAATCCACTTGAAAAGAATACTGACTCGTTCCGTTATTACTTCCGCATTTGCATTACAACTGAAACATCCCCTTTGAAAAATTAACGAATTACTGTGCTGGTAAACCTCTTACGTTATTTGATTTTCAAACAGCTGAGCAAAACTGAACGTACTCAGACATTTCTCTCTTTACTTATTCTGATCAACAGTAAACTGACACACAATATTTTTTTTAGCGCAACGCAATCTGACTTTCAATAATTCCTACAAAAGAATGGCCCTGACTAACAATAACCTATACCTTTAACGAATCACTTACCTCACAAAAATCTTCGTTACTCGATCTACTGCAATTCAGCGAGCGCCAATACTGCCAGCTAAATAAAGGATTCTAACTACTGAAGGCTCTAACTGCTGATAGGCATAGTTAGCAAATGAAAGATTTTGATAAAGAACAAACAATGTGTTTACCTTAATAGTGTTCAAAAGTCATTATATATATATATATATATATATATATATATATATATATATATATATATAATCAGTTCATGACATCCAGTCTTACAAATTTACTCTCTCTGATGGACACACGTCCAGATCATCCGCTCTCAAAACGCCATCTCTTTGCCACATCCACAACTGCTGGCGGCTCACCTCCAACTGCTCAACGCTATGCGCTATTCACATCCAACTGCCCAACACTACAATAGCGAATATTCCAATGCCAACCAGCCACAAACTGCACACAGCACAGCCAGTGATTTTCATACAGAGCGCTACGTGACGTTACCAACATAAAAACCTAAACAGCCTACTTACACAACCTACACCTTATGGTTTACATTAGTCGACAACAAGAACCCAGCATCTACGCCACCTGCCGCAACGTACCGATGTGCAGCGGCTCGATGTGGCGACCACCAACGTTGTTACACACATTGTACCTCCGAAGCATGTTCTGGTACACTCTCTCCATCCCACCTGGTGCCTCTTCAGTGTCTTGTGCAGCGGCCAGAACTCGTGCCAGCAGATCTTCCTCTGTCTCTACAGGTGTCTCATAAATTAGGGTCTTCATACGACCCCACAAGAAGAAGTCCATATGGGTTAAATCCGGCGATCGTGGCGGCCATGCGGTTGGACCACCACGCCCTATCCATCTTTCACCGTACCGTCTGCTGAGATGTCTCCGGACAGCCAGTGAAAAGTGAGGTGGTGCTCCATCATGCTGAAACCACATGTCCTGACGGTCATTCAATGGCACAGCTTCCAAGAAAGGGTCCAGTAGGTGTCGTAGTAAGACTAAGTATGCGGGACCCGTGAGCTTGGATGGAAGGAGGTATGGTCGAATCACATGACCGTCCAGAATACCTGCCCACACTTTAATTCCAAACCTGTCTTGAAATCCCTGAACATGCATAGCATGAGGGTTTTCGTCCGCTTAGACATGGCTATTTCGAGCATTCAGAACACAATCCCTTCTGAATCTACATTCATCTGTGAAGAGAACTCGACGTGGAAACAGGGGCGCGTCGATGCAACGCTGCAGGAACCGTGTGCAGAAGGCTACGCATTGTGGAAAGTCTGCTGGACCCATAGCGTGTACCCTTTGTAAGTGGTACGGATGTAATTGTTGCTCATGCAGGAAGCCTAAGAGGGTATTGTGACTAACAGCCATTTCACGCACAATCGTTCGCGAACTCGTTGACGGGCTGTCTTCAATGCGACGCAGTACACCTTCTTCAAATTCGGGACTGCGGCGTCGCCGTGGAGCACCACAGTCCAGACTCCTGACGGTGAAGGTACCCGTTTCTCGTAGCCGTTGTGTAACCTGGGCTAACAGTTCGTGCGATGAAGTGTGACGGTGTGGAAAACGTTCGTGATACAGCCGACTAGCAGCTCTTCTGTTACCTCCAGCTTCGCCATACACGAGGAGCATGTCAGTGTATTCCGCAAACGTGTAATGCACTATGTTTCCTCTATCGATGATGCACAGGTATTGACTCGGTCTCACAGCAAAGCGGACAATAAGTGACATCTGGGGATCGTTTGACGCAGTACCCCTAATCGTGTCTACCCTGTTGCATACCAGAACAGGGAACTCTGAGACGATTTTCTTGCCCTAAGCAGACGTTGACGAGGTACACATCTGAATTCAAACGATACGATTCAGGACATGGGTTCCTATTTAAAATGTTCTGTACTCACTACCCTCTACATGTCCTAGAAGTTTGTAACGGGAATTTCAGACCACCCTGTGTACTAAATTTAATGGTACATTACGATTAAAGAAAAATCCAATCACGTAATGTGGCAATAAGAAGTATATAACAGAAACAAATGCATTCTGTTTATAAACCTTCATTGCCATATAATATGAATTTATCTCTGATACATGTGAAAAACTAAAAAGTAAAAATTAGTATTGACTGTTTTTACCAGATAAGGTAGCTAGTGGATGATTCTCTGATCAAATCTTCACGCGACAGCGGCCAAGTGGCAGCGTCACCTTGAAGCGACGTTTCAACGAGTTTACAACTCAGGCGAAGTCTGCTTCGTGATGACGCTGCTACTCGACTGATACCCCGAGAAGCTTTCGTCAGTGGACTTCTGCAAGATGTTCTGTGTCACGCAAGGCCAAAAAGAAAGGAATATCTGACTAAATCCTCTTTCAGTCTTCATACACTACCAACGACCTTTTGGCAGTCTGTGTGAAAGTACTTATTAGTTGAGGAAATACAGCAGCCAGTCACTTCCTATACAGGTTTATTTGTGCTAAGGCGAGTTTCAGGCTTTCGGCCATCTTCAGTTGGTGTAATTGATTTGTACATTCATCAGCCGTGCGCTTTTGTCAAGTGCAGTTTGAAACCTGCAGCTGCCGTGTGCAAAATGACAATTTGTTTAGCTACCTCGTTTCCCGAGATGTATAAGTCATTTAATTAATAGTTAGGTGCAATTGCTTTTATTCTGCGACTTGCAGCTCCTTTTGCAGCCATTATTTACATATCACACACACATTTTTACTTTGACAATGTAGTACAGCGTTCCGAGTGTGATCAACCTTTTTTTGTTTCTTTATATCGGAGAATATATTCCTGAGGCAAGTCACAACTTTTCTTCTCATTCAGAAACTACTTCTGCATTCACTTGTGCCTGTAGAATTAATATTTCCGGTCTTGAACCTTCATACATGCCTCTGTATGACTGAAGAATTGCTTTTACACATTTCTTTAAGAACTGCTTGCGTTGCAGTACCTTTACTTCTCGTGAAAAGTGATGAAAGTCTGTTATTGGTGCGGCCTGCGTTCTGTTCTGTGCGCTAGTATACATAATAAATGTCATTATTATTGCTTGTGTTACTTTTTACGAATGCTACTACGATTTTCGAGTTGTGCTTCATTATTCGTAGCAATATTCCTGACCAAGTGTAATGCAATATTAGTCATTAGTGTACTCACTTCCTCAAACACTTGCATAGATGAGGTTGGAGATCCTATATCTTTACACCATGCCTCGGTGAAATGACCTTTTTGTATATATTTGTGGCAGTATTCCAGATCTATAGACCTATATAACGTAGATCAGTTGTAGAATTTTGGAACACGTATTATGTTCGAGTATAATGACTTTCCTGGAGACTAGAAATCTGTCCTGTAGGAATCAGCATGGGTTTCGAAAAAGACGATCGTGTGAAATCCAGCTCGCGCTATTCGTCCACGAGACTCAGTGGGCCATAGACACGGGTTCCCAGGTAGATGCCGTGTTTCTTGACTTCCACAAGGCGTTCGATATAGTTCCCCATAGTCGTTTAATGAACAAAGTAAGAGAATATGGAGTATCAGACCAGTTGTGTGATTGGATTGAAGAGTTCCTAGATAACAGAACGCGGCATGTCATTCTCAGTGGAGAGAAATCTTCCGAAGTAACTGTGATTTCAGGTGTGCCGCAGGGGAGTGTCGTAGGACTGTTGCTATTCAAATGTTCAAATGTGTTTGAAATCTTACGGTACTTAACTTCTAAGGGCATCAGTCCCTAAGCTTACACACTACTTAACCTAAATTATCCCAAGGACAAACACACACACCCATTCCACGACGGAGGACTCGAACCTCCGCCGGGACGTTGCTATTCACGATATACATAAATGACCTTGTGGATAACATTGGAAGTTCACTGAGGCTTTTTGCGGATGATGCTGTGGTATATCGAGAGGTTGTAAGAATCGAAAATTGTACTGAAATGCAGGAGGATCTGCAACGAATTGACGCATGGTGCAGGGAATGGTAATTGAATCTCAATGTAGACAAGTGTAATGTGCTGCGAATACATAGCAAGAAATATCCTTTATCATTTGGCTACAATATAGCAGGTCAGCAATTGGAAGCAGTTAATTCCATAAATTATCTGGGAGCAGGCATTACGAGTGATTTAAAACGGAATGATCATATAAAGTTGATCGTAGGTAAAGCAGATTCCAGACTGCGATTCATTGGAAGAATCCTAAGGAAATGCAATCCGAAAACAAAGGAAGTAGGTTGCAATACACTTGTTCGCCCACTGCTTGAATATTGCTTACCAGTGTGGGATCCGTACCAGAGAGGGTTGATAGAAGAGATAGAGAAGATCCAACGGAGAGCAGCGCGCTTCGTTACAGGATCATTTAGTTATCGCGAAAGCGTTACGGAGATGATAGATAAACTCCAGTGGAAGACTCTGCAGGAGACACGCTCAGTAGCTCGGTATGGGCTTTTGTTGAAGTTTCGAGAACATACCTTCACCGAAGAGTCAAGCAGTATATTGCTCCCTCCTACGTACATATATCTCGCGGAGAGACCATGAGGATAAAATCAGAGAGATTAGAGCCCACACAGAGGCATACCGACAGTCTTTCTTTCCACGAACAATACGACACTGTAATTGAAGGGAGAACCGATAGAGGTACTACGCCACACACCGTCAGGTGGCTTGCGGAGTGTGGGTGTAGATGTAGAATATTACGCATTAAGGAACGGAGTCAGAAAGTTCGCTCATCACAGCCATATGTTGTTACGGCGTTAAGTCAGTGCCAGCCCGCAAGTCGGGGACGACAAAGAAGAGAGGGCTGTGAGATGTCAGCCAATCGCACGCTGACCGACCTCCCTTCCAGGACGACAACGCGACAGCAGCGGCCCCTGGGTGAACAGGATATAAGCGCCGCGCCCACTTGGATAGCAGTGTCAACGTTAGCCACTTCGATAGCACTTCAGGACAGACTTTTGTCAGATAGAGATCAGCGGTCACTGCAAAGACTGATTATTTCTTATGTCGCCCTTTCCTTGTGACACATCCGTGTAATTGCCACAGTTAAGTATATGTAATTGTCTTTTTCTAATAAAACTCATTAATACGAGTTGGCCGGCCGGAGTGGCGAGCGGTTCTAGGCGCTTCAGTCTGGAACCGCGCGACCGCTACGGTCGCAGGTTCGGATCCTGCCTCGGGCATGGATGTGTGTGATGTCCTTAGGTTAGTTAGGTTTAATTAGTTCTAAGTTCTAGGCGACTGATGACCTCAGATGTTAAGTCCCATAGTGCTCAGAGCCATTTGAACCATTTTGTTATTCTCCAGGAAGCTGCAGCGACAGCGGGTCGCTTTATAAGTTCAGTGGGTTGCCTATCTGTAGGCGCCAACTAATTCGATACGGCAATACGGAGCGGATAACTTGTCTACATCTTCTGGTACTCTTGCACGGCGTATATTACGACTCAAAACATGGAGACATATTCAGTGCTCACTGACATGCGTGATTTTTCTGTTTATCTATAATGGAAATTCTCGGGTTGGGAAAGCACGAGGGCTGTTCCGACAGTAAGGTCCGATCGCTCGCAAAATGGAAACCACAGTGAAAATCAGATGAAGCTTTGCACAAATGTGTTGGACAGAGTCTCTAGTACGCCCGTTGATTGCGTCACGTCGCTCTTTTCAGTTCTGAGCACACAGTGAGCACGTGAAGACCCCTAGAACAATAGTGTCTATTGCATGGGGGCTTAATTAAAATAAAATGCAAATAATTTTAATTTTTTGATTCAGTAGCTGTCTGTTCGGTTACGAAGTCTCGTAACGGTTGGCCCTGACTAGTATTATTACGCTATCTGACTGCAAAGAACAACAACAAAGAATGAAATGGAAATTTTCATTAACACAATTAATTAATTAATTAAGTCCCCAGCAACTATAAAACCTACGAAACCAAAGCACAAGTGTAACTGTTCCGTGTGTGGAAGTATGACTCAACGTACGCATCTGGCACGGTTCTTCTTCAACAACACAAGAAATTTTAAATATCATTTATACTGAATTAATTAAAGAAAATAGAAATACCATAATTACTCAAGAAAACCAGAATTACACTCTAATCCCAGAACACAAGCCAGATGCTTTGTTGACTGAACCTGTAATGAAGCATTATTTACGACATTAAATAATGAAAAATAAAAGAAAAGTAGTTTGTTACCTTAATTTATATTGATGAAAAGCACTCTAGACATTACAATCTCTCCACACTGACTCGCTACTATCACATCTCAACAAGAACTTTTCAGTATCACATCTCAGCAAGCACTGCCTACTAGCTCATCTCAACAAACACTCCTCACTACGACATCTCAGCACTGACTACCACGAGTTCTCCCAAAGCACTGCCCACTACGAGTTCTCAATAATCACTGCCAGTGGAGGCGGCGGAACAATACTCTCTAGCGCGATCTCTGGCGCTGTGGCTCAGTGTAGCCACCTTTCATATGCCCTTCCTCCACAGGCTAGAATTTGATGGTATTTTTGCCAGCATTGGTGGTGAAAATACCACCAAATTCGTCAAAGAAATAGAGACAAAAATGAAAGATAATATTCATGCGTAAATATCATATAACTAGATAAAATTTTGGCTTTGCACTGACCTTTCAATAAGCTAATATATAGAATACAGTAAGCAATACAAATTCTTTCATACATGTGACTTTACATAATAGTTTACACAAGTATTATGTGGTTAAACAGTTCAATCAATAGCGTCAGCAATGACGAATATGTGCAGGTAAGAGTCTCATAACTTTTCACAAACAGTAATACACAAAAAATCATTTTATACAAATATTCACATAAACGCTTTCCATAGCCCAAGAAACAAGTAGTTGACAGTTCCAGCAGTAGCACCCAGCAATGGTCAACAGGTGCAAATACCAGCAAGTGACATTATTTCAATAGAAGCAGTCCATCAGTGGCACCCAGCAATGTTGAACAGGTGCAGACACCAACAAGTAACATCTTTTCAGTAGAAACAGTCCATCAGTGGCACCCAGTAATGTTGAACAGGTGCAGACACCCACAAGTAACATCTTTTCAGTAGAAACAGTCCATCAGTGGCACCCAGCAATGTTGAGCAGGTGCAGACACCAACAAGTAACACTATTTCAGTATAAGCAGTTCCATTAGTGGCACCAACAATGTTGAGCAGGTGCAGACATCAACAAGTAACACCATTTCGGTAGAAGCAGTCCATCAGTGGCACCCAGTAATGTTGACCAGGTGCTGACCGCAGTCCATAAAATTCACTATCACTAATCACACTGTTCATCAGCAGAAATTAAACATGTCCTAGTGGCACCAATCATGTAGAAAAAGTGCAAATAACAGTTCATAATATTCCCTATCACTAATCACACAGTTCATCAGCAGAAATTAAACATGTCCAGGTGGCATCCACCATGTTGAAAAGTGCAGCCCATCACTAATCAGACAGTTCAGGCATGAACAATAGTTTGAATACACATACAATGCTTTTACACTAAACATACAAATCATAACAAACACACAAATGATATCAGATAATTGTCCTATTAACTATTACAATACACAAATACCAGTAAACCTATAATATTTATGGGTGTCAGTGCAAGCCACAACAAACAAATAAAATAATATTTAGGAGATAGGTTGGTACCAATTTGGGATAGGGAAAGGAAAACACACAAAACACACTCACTCATCTTTCATCCACATTAGTGCTACTGTGTAATTGAATAGTGTTAACTGTGTAAATGCAATTCTGTCAAAATTTTATGTTCATCATGTGTATCAAGTAGTAGTGGCAGCAATGTATAACAGTCAATAATAGTTAGTCAACGTCATAGTCATCATGTCAAGACCAATGTTTGCCAAGCCAGATCAAAATGTACAGTTGCTGAACAACTGTCAGTGAGCCAAGATATGCAATTACTTCCTCTCTCCCAAAAAAAAAGTATATACTGCTTAGTGATTTAACAAAGTGTGTGTTGCAGACAATCTTCCTTCTACTTGAGTGTTCTAGTCTGCCATCTTCATCCTCCTTGTTCCATATAGACCAACCAAAAAAAAAAAAATATGCTCCTCACTTACTTCACCTCTTATCCACCAAAACTCCAATAAACATCAGCATTACATAATCTCAATACTTCAATAATACCTCATTTACCTTACCTCTTGTCCACGAAACTCCAATAATCATCAACCTCACATAATCTCAATACCTCAATAATACGTCGATACATATAAACCTCAGCACCAATATCATTTCACTTCCATAACAACTCTTTCCTCTAGTCAGTCTCCTCGAACAAGTACAGACAAAATCCTAGTGCAACTTCAATTCAGCATCCCATACAATCCGAAGACACAGTGTCCACACACAACCTCTGTATAATCCATCTGACCCAAATCTTCTACTCATTATAAATTATAAGATACATTTTGGTTCCTTGTCCATCGTTAAATAAAAGAAATGCATACATGACCTCTAACAGACTTTAGTTTGAATAACTTTCAGTAAGTAAGTACGATTACGAAGTGTTAATGATGGTGATATTTCAGTGTGTACACCACTTCAAAAATTATGGCAAACAGAAGCAAACATGTGGAGTATTTCTCGTGTCAAGTGTCACTTCCTATTTCAATTGCTCACGAAGAATGCAGTGTAATAACTGTCAATGGTCTAAACCTAGTGTTGGTATGTCATGTCGTTAGCTTCCTTCCTATTAGCATAAATTTATACAGCTTCCATAAAACCTCCAGCTCATGTGACTTCTATGCAGTTTCTTGTACCAATGTCGTTCGTAGCATTATAGCAGTTCATTTTCTTATCTTAAAAATATCAGGCACTGAGCGTAAGCAAAACATGCAATAGCGAGTAAATATACCAGTAGAGAACAGAATGTAAACAAGTGGATGCAACACAATCCCTACAACGAGGCTCTGCCAAGCGAACAATCTATAATTAATACCATAGTGTGACCTAAACTCTATGTTTGTACACAGTTTATCAGCATTTCTATATACCAACTTATAGTTATGACAACAAAACAGAAGTGTGTAAATATGCAATCCATACGCACAGCAGCAAACATATATCTTACGTAATAAACAAGTCATTAGCATCATTCAGCATAAGCAAATAAATGTTCATATGTAACCTTAATAAGTAAATATGAAGGCGCAAGCAGATAAGTCACAAAGTATATCTTACATACATAACCACAGTCAGCACAATTAATCAGTTGTCAATTACAATTTAAATAAATAAGCACAGCAGGCACATAATAAAAAAAAATGACATCAGTGAAACAGCAGTGCAGCCAAGCGATGCATAATATATACAAATAACAAGCCTGTTCATTAATCAATAATTGTCAAAATCAGCAAATGTACACAAGCACGTCGCTTCACAAGTAAATTCATAGAACATGAAATTTAGCACAAAGTATAAATCAGGTAATCGCAAGCAGCAAATTACGTCTAAAGTACGTACCTAGGTGGAAATATGTTACCTGAAAAATGAACTCAATTAATCGTTACCTTTTTAGTTTATTAGTTTCATCTTCCAAATTACATTCTTCCTGAAAATTTCTCGATAGCGAGTCCTCTTAACGTCGGACACACACAGAATTTACCTGAAGGTCTTAAATATTTAATACAACCGTATCCTGAAAAATACTGAACGTTAATAACATAATTTATAAAGTCACCATAGCTTTATACAGAATTTAGTCGGAAAAATTAGACTGTGTATTGGTTTACGGCTGTCAGTGCATTCGCACTGTGCGCTCGATCAGCTGTAGGCGCGTGACGTATGAAGTAATTGTTTGCGGTCAACGACTGCCTTTTGCGGCGCGCAGACTTCACTGTTGCTTTGAGTATGTGCCGCCGCCGGAACACGGCGCGGTATCCTTGCATTCTCCGTGTGTTTACGTACAACTGTTGGTTTCTCAGAAGTATGTCATTCCACAAAAATTTTAACGTTAGATATGTGATGTATTCCCTTAGAGCGCCGAGATTTAAGAGTTTCTACTTCAATAGTGTTATCATGAATAATTTTGCGAACTCTATATGGACCGTTATAAAGCAGAAAAAATTTGCGACACAAGCCTTTTCCTTTCTGAGACAATCGATGAGACTTAATTAATACCTTTTGACCAACTGACAAGATTTTTAAACGACCAGGACGTTTAGCTGATTTCTCTCTTCTAGCAGCCGCAGATGCAATATTTTGTAGAGCCAGGTTGACAACTTCAGAATGCCGCAGTTTCCGTGTAGGCGGAAATGGAACGATTTCAGAAATGCGATTTGTTGGTACTTTATTTTTTAATATCAATAGAGGCGGTAAAGAAGTTGAGTCATTAGGAAGTTCATTCAGAATGTTTTGAAAAATATGAAGATACTGATCCCAAGTTCTGTGATTCTGATGACAATAAAGACGGCACAATTTATTGATTTCCTTCATCCATCTTTCTGAAGCGTTAGATTGAGGGTGAAAAAGTGAAATGAAGATTGGTTTAATTTTACGACGCCGTAGAGTACGAAGCCAAATTTTAGAGCGAAACTGTGATCCATTATCTGATATAACCTTATCAACATGACCCACTTCTTTAAGAAAATGTTTGATGAAAGCATTAGATACTGAACGAGCTGTTGCTTTGCGTAACGGTGTAAAACACACATATTTTGATGTCAATTCCACTGCTACAAAAATGTACGCAAAACCATTAGTAGATCGAACCACTGGACCGAACAAATCAACTGCAGCCATCTCCTTTAATTTCGCTGGAATGATAGGAAACAACGGTGCTCTGAGAGAAATTGTTGGCGGCTTAGCCTTTTGACATAATTTGCATTTGGCAAGAACAGAACGAATACGTTTTTCCATATTATTGAAGTAGCAATTTTCTCGTAATTTATGAAAGCATTTTCTGGGACCAAAGTGCGCATAACTAAAATGTGTGTACCAAATCAATTTATTGACCCACTCATCAGGAATACAAACTAACCAAACAGAGTTGTCGACCGATTTTCGTTTGAAAAGAATATCATTGCGAACTAAATAATACTGTCTGATCGCTACGCTTTCCTTTCTCCTCCACTTCTCCTTAATGTCCTTCCAGATTGGATCCTTATTTTGCTCCTTAGCGATGTCCTGGAGCGAAGATGAAATAAAGTTCTCAAACGCAACACCTTGAATGTACATCAAACAATAATGGTTTTCTTTGCAGTCCTCCTCAGCACTTTGTTTCAAACCCATAGGTGCACGTGATAAAGCATCAGCAACAATATTTGAAGATCCCTGTATGTAAACAATACTAAAATCAAATTCCTGTAGATACAGCGCCCATCGTGACAATCTGCCATGAGTTAATTTTGTCGACATAAGAAATTCCAAAGCTCGATGATCAGTGTAAACCTTAGTATGTCTACCAAACAAAAATGTGCGAAATTTTGTGAAAGCCCAAACAACAGCCAAAGCTTCAAGTTCCGTAATCGAATAATTCTTTTCGGATTTAGAGAGAACACGACTTCCAAATGCAATAGTCTTCTGTACTACAACGCCGTTTTCTTCTATCTCTTGAAATAAATGTGCACCTAGGCCTTTGTATGATGAGTCCGTCGCCAAACAAAAATCTTTAGATAAATCCGGATGTGAAAGAAGTGGAGCAGCAACTAAAGCGTCACGAAGTTGTTCAAATTCTGATTGAGCTTCCTCATCCCAACACCAATTAGAATTCTTTCCAGATAGTTCACATAAACGAGGTGTGGCCAAATTGTCCAATCTAACAAAGCGTCTAAGAAAATTACAGACACCAAGTAAACTACGAACATCACGTTTTGTGGTAGGAACAGCATAATTACGAATAGCGTCTAGTTTTTCTGGATCAGGAAGAATACCTTCTGTAGAAATAATGTGACCGAGAAATTTCACCTGAGAACGACCAAATTCAGATTTTTCCAAGTTCACTGTCATGCCAACTCGTGCAAAAATACGTGTTAATGAATCCAAAATTTTGTTATGCTCACTCCAAAAACGTTTAGCAATAAGAATATCGTCAACATATGAAGTAATATTGTCACGAAGATAAACAGGTAAGATTTCATTTAAGCTACGAATAAATGCTGCAGAAGATACAGTAAGTCCAAACGGTAATTTCCAAAGTCACTTTCGGGTAAAATCGTCATATACGGTTATTTTTTACCTACTGTCTAGATAGATGGATAGTAGAAGAGTTGTCTTTATAGATGCAAAGAATAGTGAAAGAGTAGGCAGCGGTGCAGAAAACTAAAAGAGAAATAGCACCACTACAGCTCGGGGCCCTGTGAACGCTACGGCACATATTCACTTAGTGTAGTGAATCCCCTGAGGACTTTAATAACTAACTGCACATAAATTTCAGTTTGTGACTTAGTGGCAAATTTGGCGGAAGTGCGTACGTAAATTGATCTAACCATGTACATGGATGTATGTCATTCCTAGAATTGCGAAATATCTTAATCTTCCGAACAGTCAAGAAGTGTTTATAGTCAACGTTTTCGCCTCGTGGCGACAAAGACCTACCGCGTCTGTCCCAGTCCGAATGTCGATTATTGTCAAGTTCGCGCGCCTGGCGCTCTCTTGTTGCGTCCCGTAAATGAAACAAATTACTTTCTTCAAAGCCCTCTGCTATCTGTGATACTAAAATTCGTCTGCTGTCTTTTCCTACGATTTCGCCTTCAGTTTGTTTGACTTGCTTTTGTAACACCTCAAATTCTATTTTAACGCGTTCATTAAATTTTCCCTGATTGTCAACATGTTTATTTATGCTCTGGTACTCTTCTGTTTCTGCAAATGGCAATGGAGCTGTATCATCCGAATCTCTGTCCCCATTTAAGATACGACTTGTCAATTTATCTGAAATCTCCTGAACTCTTTCCGATAAGTCACCTATTTTTTCTTTCTGTTTACCTACGTCTTCCGTAAGTGTCGCGACTCGGGTTTCAGTGTTGACACATTTGGTAGTTAACTGTTCATATTGTTGTGTTAGGTTATTTATTCTGTCGTTTGGTACTGATTCCTCGATTCTCTCAAATATTTCTTTCTTATCGTGTGCACGTTGTAAATTTAACTCTGAAAATTTCTGTACTATCACGCGATCTCTTTCCTCCTGTTCTCTATCCTGTTCCCTTTGTCTAATCTCTACTGCAATTAATCTATTATTGTGAGCATTCAAAATCGGTTGTACTTCTTCTCTGATTTCTTTCTTTAATTCATCTTTCATGTTTTTGAAACATGTCCCTATTCGTGAGTCTAACCGTGTTTCCATTGTTCCCATCTGTGTTTTTAATTCAGATCCAAACCGTGTTTCCATTGTTCCCATATCAGTTTTTAATTCAGATCGTAAAGTTCCCATCTCTGTTTTAATTGTTCCTATTTGTGATCCCAGTGATTCCATTGTTCCCCTCTGTGTTTTTAATTCAGATCCAAACCGTGTTTCCATTTTTAATATAGCACTCATCAACTGCTCCATAGTAACTGATTCGAAACTCCTTTCGCCCCTACCATTTCCCTTAAAACCAGTTTCCTTCGTCATAGCGGTAAAGCTATCTGTGTTCGATACTATTTCAGACTCTTCTATCGTTAATCTCGTATTCTGTGAATTTCCTGATTGAGAAAAATTTTGAAATGGTTCCGGACTATTTTCCCGACTTATTAAATTGTTTTCCACTCCATTATTCATCATACTGTTGTCCTGTGTTGGCGAGTTCGCCATGTCAACAATTTCGTCATTCTCACTGTTCATCATTTTTGCCTTTTTCATCGACCGCGTAATCATTTACAAAACATACAAAACTCGTCACTATATGAAATTACACACAATGACACTTTATCTCCAACAATACCATTCACACGAAATGTTTCCCTCAAACACGATTAATCGAACAATTGAAATAATTGCACTAATTGTCAAACCCATAGACAAGACAACAGAAATGAAATTTTGCAAAAAAAAAAAAAATACCATTAGAAGAATGACAATTACCAAATCTACACATGCAAAATAGACTACAATTGCTAAACTACAAATTACTACAACAATACTACTGTCTACTATTTTTACAATCAGAAGATTCCAAGGGACGATCCGAAGCAGCGGTCGCCACGTGCATGGGGGCTTAATTAAAATAAAATGCAAATAATTTTAATTTTTTGATTCAGTAGCTGTCTGTTCGGTTACGAAGTCTCGTAACGGTTGGCCCTGACTAGTATTATTACGCTATCTGACTGCAAAGAACAACAACAAAGAATGAAATGGAAATTTTCATTAACACAATTAATTAATTAATTAAGTCCCCAGCAACTATAAAATCTACGAAACCAAAGCACAAGTGTAACTGTTCCGTGTGTGGAAGTATGACTCAACGTACGCATCTGGCACGGTTCTTCTTCAACAACACAAGAAATTTTAAATATCATTTATACTGAATTAATTAAAGAAAGTAGAAATACCATAATTACTCAAGAAAACCAGAATTACACTCTAATCCCAGAACACAAGCCAGATGCTTTGTTGACTGAACCTGTAATGAAGCATTATTTACGACATTAAATAATGAAAAATAAAAGAAAAGTAGTTTGTTACCTTAATTTATATTGATGAAAAGCACTCTAGACATTACAATCTCTCCACACTGACTCGCTACTATCACATCTCAACAAGAACTTTTCAGTATCACATCTCAGCAAGCACTGCCTACTAGCTCATCTCAACAAACACTCCTCACTACGACATCTCAGCACTGACTACCACGAGTTCTCCCAAAGCACTGCCCACTACGAGTTCTCAATAATCACTGCCAGTGGAGGCGGCGGAACAATACTCTCTAGCGCGATCTCTGGCGCTGTGGCTCAGTGTAGCCACCTTTCACTATCTGTCAGAGATTTCGCCTGATTTCATGCAGACCACACAACGTAAATGTCATGCATTTCCTTCTTGTTGCACAATTCTCTCCGCACACTGTACGGGCAATGAGCGAAGTGTTTTCGACGCGAAGTGTTTGATTACACACCATTCAGCCCAGATTTGGCCCTCTGTGATTTTTATCTCTGCACACATTTACCGCTGGCTATGAGGACAACATTCTGTCATAGACAATCCGTATATTATCGTGGAGAACAGGGGGAAAGCACAGGCGACTGCCTTCTATGACGACAATATTGGGACGTTGATACAACACTACGACAAATATGTTAAGTCGGAGGGGCGACTATGTTCAGAAGTAGCTGGAAAGTGTAGCATATTTGATTTTCATACTGGTGTCCTCCTCGCGACCGATCGGTCCTTACTTTCTAAGTAGTCGTCGTACGTTACATAAGGGAACGGCAATCGCTTACCTTTGGCGCACTCGTGCGTGGCGCACAAAAGACGTAATAGAAAACAGTCAACACTAGCCTTCGAGCTCTTACTTTGCTTCTAGTACGAGTACATACATCGCGAGCGTGTATGCGTCTGTGTGGTTGCGTCTGTGAATGAGTATTAATTCTGGACAAACACCAAGAGCACGAAAGCTAGTGTTAACTGTTTTCTCCTACGTGTTTCTGTGCGCCACACACCAGTCCTCTATACGTAAACAGTTGCCACTCCCTCATTTTATTAATTTTTCTTTATATACTGTAGTTTTCGCACAGTCGTCTTCTTAAACGCTGGAGGCACTTATAAGATTACCCTGTCTGAAATCTCCATTGCACGTTCTTACCAGTAATCACACCCTGGGATTTTGTAAACATCATTTGGCGCATTTCTTGTCCTTCATGTTCAATTGTCGTTGACGATGGTACATCGTAAATCTGTAAACATATTTTTTACGATGTTTGGTAATGGGTCAGAAACAGAAAACCAGTTGATTTTTTTTCATATGTGATTTAGCATTTCTTCAGTGAAACTTTATAGGTTTGATTTATTATGCTTTCATCATCAGCTAAAAGAACACATCGAACAGTCCACAAGTGTACTACCGGTGCATAATGTCCAACGAGCATAATGTTCCGGCGATTAGACATGTCTTCATTGTCAGGTGCGCTTAACAACTGAGTACCCGAGGGCCCGCGACCAACTTTCACCTATAAGCCAGCACTTTATGAGCACATGCCTAATAACCAGTACATCCACCTCTGGCACGGCTAAGAGCGGCGACGCGTCGTGGCGTGGCAATAGTGAGCCCTTGGTAGGTCGCTGGAGAGAGTTGGCATCACATCTGCACACACAAGTCACCTAACTCCCGGAAATTCCGGGGAGAGGACCGATGAGCTCTGACGTCGCGTTCACGTCCCAGATGTGTTCGATCGGGTTCAGTTCTGGCGTATAGGGCGGCCAGCACATCAATTCGAACTCACTACTGTGATTCTCTAACCACTCCGTCACATTCCTGGCCTTGTACATGGCGCATTATCTTGTTGAAAAATGATACTGCCTTCGGGAAAGGCCGGCCGGAATGGCCGAGCGGTTCTAGGTGCGACAGTCTGGAACCGCGCGACCGCTACGGTCGCAGGTTCGAATCCTGCCTCGGGCATGGATGTGTGTGATGTCCTTAGGTTAGTTAGGTTCTAGGGGACTGATGACCTCAGACTTAACTTCTAAGTCCCATAGTGCTCAGAGCCATTTGAACCATTTTTTGCCTTCGGGAAACATGAAAGTGTGTATGTGGCCTGCAACCAGTGTACGACACTTCTTGGCCGTCATGGTGCCTTGCACGAGCTCCACTGACCCATGGATGCTCACGTGAATGTTCCCAGAAGTATAATGGAGCCGCCACCAGCTTGTCTCCGTCCCACATTGCAGCTGTAAAGGAGCTGCTGCCCTGGAAGACGAATGATTCGCGCCTTCCCATCTGCTTGATGAGAAAGGTCTCAGAACCATCAGACCTTGCAACGCTCTACCACTGCGCGAACGTCCAGTGCCGATGGTCACGTGCCCATTTCAGTCGTAGTTGCCGATGTCGTAGTGTTAACATCGTTGGGAGTGTTAAGTCTGACATTAGCTCCACCACAGCCGCCTATCCAGTTTTCCCAGTCTCCCCAGCCCACGACATTCGACATCTGCAATGATGGGTAGCCACCCAGCTCCACGAGGTCTGCACGTTGTTTCGCCACGTGTTGAAGACGCTCCCCACAGCACTCCTCAAACACCCGGCATGTCGTGCAGTTTCCGACATGCTCGTGCCGAGCCTCCGGGCCATCACACTCTGCCCTCAGTGAAGGATAGATCGCGCAACTTCCCCATTCTACACACGAACAACATGCTATCTGATACTACATACTCCGTGCGTATGACTAGCAGTCATTCCTCTCCATGTCCCGGGTTCAGTTCCCAGCTGGGTCGGGGTTTTCTCCGCTCAGGGACTGGGTGTTGTGTTATCTACATCATCATTTCATCCCCATCCAGCGCGCAGGTCGCCCAATGTGGCGTCGAATGTAGTAAGACCTGCACCAAGGCCGCCGGACCTGCCCCGTAAGGGGCCTCCCGGCCAATGACGCCAAACGCTCATTTCCATTTTCCATTCCTCGCCAGGTGACGCTGCTATCGCCTGGACGGGTTTGTATCGATAGTATGTCGCTGGTCATAATGTTCTGGCTGATCAGTGTATATCTCTTCAGCGCAAGTCGTTCCCTCCGCGGTCCGCCCCTGAGGGCGCGTGTCGCCAGTCGGGAAGACTTGCGTCAGCGTCTTTGGCACCGTCGATGTAGATGCTCTGTCCGTCCCAGTCGCCAGATCGTTGCGTTTCCTAACCGTCTTTTTAATTAGACCCAGTGCTGGTTCCCAAGTCTTACTGAGATTATTGCATCAGTCCCAATTGATAAAATAATCGCTGGTTGGTACAATGTTCGCCGGTTGGATACTTTGGACCGGCAGTACACCCGTGGACTGTTCGATCAACAAATATGCCAAGCGAAACTGAAGAGTCACATCTGAAAGAATTATTTCTGTATAATCAGTAGAACATAAGAAGTCATGTAGAGGCACGAGGAAGAGTAGTGGACGCAGTATCGAACCCTATGGAACGAGCATGAGGCGCTTGTTACTGTATACTGGGTGGTGCATTGATCGTGACCGGGCCAAATATCTCACGAAATAAGCCTCAAACGAAAAAACTACAAAGAACGAAACTTGTCTAGCTTGAAGGGGGAAACAACATGGCGCTAAGGTTGGCCCGCTAAATGGCGCTGCCATAGGTCAATCGGATATCAATTGCGTTTTTTTTAAATTTTATTACATTTTCGTGTAGCACGTAAAGAAATATGAATGTTTTAGTTGGACCACTTTTTTCGTTTTGTGTTAGATGGCGCTGTAATAGTCACGAACATATGGCTCACAATTTTAGACGAACAGTTGATAACAGGTAGGATTTTTAAATTACAATACAGAACATAGGTACGTTTGAACATTTTATTGCGGTTGTTCCAATGTGATACATGTACCTTTGTGAACTTATCATTTCTGAGAACGCAAGCTGTTACAGCGTGATTACCTGTAAATACCACATTAATGCAATAAATGCTCAAAATGGTGTCCGTCAACCTCAATGCACTTGGCAATACGTGTAACGACATTCCTCTCACCAGCGAGTAGTTCGCCTTCCGTAATGCTCGCACATGCATTGACAATGCGCTGACGCATGTTGTCAGGCGTTGTCGGTGGATCACGATGGCAAATATCCTTCACCTTTCCCCGTAGAAAGAAATCTGGGGACGTCAGATCCGGTGAACGTGCGGGCCATGGTATGGTGCTTCGACGACCAATCCACCTGTCATGAAATATGCTATTCAATACCGCTTCAACCGCACACGAGCTATGTGCCGGACATCCATCATGTTGTAAGTTCATCGCCATTCTGTCATGTAGTGAAACATGTTGTAGTGACATCGGTAGCACATTACGTAGGAAATCAGCATACATTGCACCATTTAGATTGCCATTGACAAAATGGGGGCCAATTATCCTTCCTCCCATAATGCCGCACCATACATTAACCCGCCAAGGTCGCTGATGTTCCACTTGTCGTAGCCATCGTGGATTTTCCGTTGCCGAATAGTACATATTATGCCGGTTTACTCTACCGCTGTTGGTGAATGACGCTTCGTCGCTAAATAGAACGCGTGCCAAAAATCTGTCATCGTCCCGTAATTTCTCTTGTGCCCAGTGGCAGAACTGTACACGACATTCAAAGTCGCCGCCATGCAATTCCTGGTGCATAGAAATATGGTACGGGTGCAATCGATGTTGATGTAGCATTCTCAACACCGAAGGTTTTGACATTCCCGATTTTCTCGCAGTTTGTCTGCTACTGATGTGCGGATTAGCCACAACAGCAGCTAAAACACGTACTTGGGCATCATTATTTGTTCCAGGTCGTGGTTGACGTTTCACATGTGGCTGAACACTTCCTGTTTCCTTAAATAACGTAACTATCCGGCGAACGGTCCGGACGCTTGGATGGTGTCGTCCAAGATACCGAGCAGCAACACGGGTAATGTATTACGAAGCAAATACCGTCCGCACTGGCGGAATGTTACTTGATACCAGGTACTTATACGTTTGTGGCTATTACAGCGGCATCTATCACAAAGCGAAAAAGGTGGTCCAACTAAAACATTCATATTTCTTTACGTACTACACGAATATGTAACAAAAAATGGGGGTTCCTATTTAAAAAAACGCAGTTGATATTCGTTTGACCTGTGGTAGCGCCATCTAGCGGGCCAACCATAGCGCCATCTGGTTTCCGCCTTCAAGCTAGACGAGTTTCATTCTTTGTAGTTTTTTCGTTTGAAGCTTATTTCGTGAGATATTTGGCCGGGTCACTGTAAATGGACCACCCTGTATAGACAATATAACATAAGAAGTCATTTAGGGGCGCAGAGGAAGAGTAGAGGATCCAGTATCGAATCCTGTGGAACACCTTGCGAAAGATTATTGAGCATGTTACTGTATATTCAAAGAGGTGGAGGTCGCACAGCACGCATTGTGTGTACAGAACGCTACCTTCAGTTGTGGCCCGAGGCGCCCTCAGTGGACGGTGTACTGCTGGAGGAGCCGACGCCACCTGGCCCGGCCTGGGTGTGTGAGGGCGGCCCCTGCCTGGGGTGAGCGCCGCTATCTCGCGAGGCGACGACGTGGCCGGGGCAGGCGCGGGCGCGTCGTTCCGGTTTACGGCCGGCCTGCAGCCCTTCCCTGGCTATCGCTTTCAATCGACTCGACCCAGAGGGAAGCTAAAGCGCGGCCGTAGCTCGAACCGCCGATTCCGCCAAGTGATTTCCAAAGGCCTCTGCTCCGGAGTCGTTCTGCCAACATCCAACACCTGCTGACACCTCACCACTCACCGTAGTCGAATAGCAAGAAGGCGAACTGTCAGTCCGTGTATCGTAAAAGCAGTTACTTTCCAATGTACTGTCGAATCAAGTCCACAGATAAATTTTCCTATATGGGAGAGATGACATTTCCGTGACAGACACAGTCAATTATTTTCAGAATTATCGTAAACCAAGTCCACAACAGCTTTATGACACTTAATTCATAGTACGGACGGCGGTTATCGCTGAAACAACCGGTTTTCGTTTATACCGCTTTTTTCCCACGTCAGTTTCACCTGAAACCCGTTTCTGAAATGACGGATTTTCCGTTTTTTAAACTATTATTATTTCCTGTAATAAACGTAGAAACGCATGTTGGAAGCAGCAAAGGACTTGGAAGAGCAGTTGAACAGAATGGATAGTGACTTGACAGGAGGATGTAAGACGAACATCAATAAAAGCGAAATGGAGATAATGGAACGTAGTCGAATTGAATAAGGTGAAGTTGAGGGATTACATTAGGAAATGAGATACTTAAACTAGTAAATAAATTTTGCTATTTGGGGAGCAAAATAACTGATGATGGTCGAAGTAGAGAGGACATAAAATGTTGACTGTGTAAGTAGGCTTTTTAGGTTTTTATGCTGGTAACGCCACGTAGCGCTCTATACGAAAATCACCGACTGTACTGTGTGAAGTCTGTGGCTGGTTTGCATTGTTGGAGTAATATTAGCCATTGTAGTGTTGGGCAGTTGGCTGATAACAGAGCGTAGCGCTGTGCAGTTGGTGGTGAGCCACCAGCAGTGGTGGATATGGGAGGGAGATGGCAGAGTTTTGAGAGCGGACGATCTGGACGTGTGTCCGCCAGAAAGAGTAAATTTGTAACACTGGATATCATGAATTGATATATATATGACTTTTGAACACTATTAAGGTAAATACATTGTTTGTTCTCTATCAAAATCTGTCATTTGCTAACTATGCCTATCAGTAGTTAGTGACTTCAGTAGTTAGAATCTTTCATTTAGCTGGCAGTATTGGCGCTCGCTGTATTGCAGTAGTTCGAGTAACGAAGATTTTTGTGAGGTAAGTGATTCATGAAAGGTATAGGTTATTGTTAGTCAGGGACATTCTTTTGTAGGGATTATTGAAAGTCAGATTGCGTTGCCCTAAAAATATTATGTGTCAGTTTAGTGTTGATCAGAATAAGTAAAGAGAGAAATGTCTGAGTACGTTCAGTTTTGCTCAGCTCTTTGAAAATCAAGTAACGTAACAGGTTTATCAACACAGTCATTCATAAAATTTTTTTAAAGGGGACGTTTCAACTGGCAGTGGCAAGGAAAGCGTTTCTGAAAAATAGAAATTTGTTAACATCGAGTATAGATTTAAATGTCAGGAAGTCGTTCCTTAAAGTATTGTGTAAAGTGTAGCCAAGTATGGAAGTGAAACATGGACGATAAGTAGTTTAGACAAGACGAGGATAGAAACTTTCGAAATGTGGTGCTACAGCAGAATGCTGAAGATGAGATGGGTAGATCACGTAACTAATGAGGAAGTACTGAATAAAATTGGGGGGGGGGGGGGGGGAATTTGTGGCACAACTTGACTAGAAGAAGGGATCGCTTGGAGGGGCATGTTCCGAGGCATTAAGGGATCACAAATTTAGTATTGGAGGGCAACGTAGAGGGTAAAAGTAGTTGAGGAAGTCCAAGAGATGAATACACTAAGCAGATTAAGAAGGATGTAGGTTGCAGTACGTACTGGGAGATGAAGAACCTTGCCCAGGATAGAGTAGCATGAAGAGCTGCATCAAATCAGGCTCTGAAGACCACAACAGCAAGAACAACAACAGCAACAAACGTCGAAATCGAACAATGATTCATCTACCGAGATGAAGAATTCCCAAAATATCCACAACGATGTAATGAGCACCCCCATGGCTTTTATGTGCTCCAACGTTGTTTGAAGATCCTGCAAAATCGTATCGTGAAATGCAGTCATTGTTTCATCAGTGACAACGGTGACACGCCTTCCGCTCCTTGACGCATCTTCCACACTCGTTCTTCCACGTTTGAAGTCGGACATCAAGTTTTTCACTGTTGCATAAGACGGAGCACTGTCCTCAAGTGTATTCCGCATGTGCTCCGCAATTTCCTTGGGCGTCATTCCCTTCAAATGAAGATATTCAATCACAGCACGGTTCTTGATTCTTTGGATATTCGCCGTTTTGCTTACACTACGGTACACAACGCATCCTAGCGGCAAAACTGACGAAACTAGAGCCGCGAAATTTGACTTGCATACCCACGAAGGGTGACCATAAAAGTAGATGGTGCTCTTTGTACGAGACATTACGGTAACTATCTCGGGATAGCAACTTTTCGACCGCCTCTCGTACTGTGTAAAGAGATTAGGGTCTGCATAATTTTAGATATCATTCCCGAAATTAGCAAAGAATTTAGAAATTCTTGGAAAGCTTGAGGTATTATATTTATTATATTACTGTTTGATCTGGTAAGAAACTGAACTTGATAACTACGTTGCGGCTAACCCATTGGGCTGCTGCGGAGATTTTCTTGGTAATTATAAGGAAAATTGTAACGCTTTATGCTCTGTCTTTTGGCAGAAGCAGCAGTGTTGACAACTTTAAACTCTTCTGTTAATACTTCCAACGCAGCTTGAAAGTAACACCGTTAATGAGCTTTCGGACAGTTATACGTTGGTACTCTATATCACATAATTTATTCACTATATATTTCCCGTAAGCACCAAATTCATAGTTACAGTGAATACATTTCTGTGCTTGACCGTGGTCATCTCGGATGTTGCTATTCGACATTCAAGGTGGAAAGTAAATCAAAGTGCCACAAAGAAAGTTTACAAATCTCTTCCGTTCCAGCTCCACATCGCATGGAAGCTTTTATTGTCGCGCTGTCTTTACAATAAAGTGTTCCAAATGAGCTGATCTTTTTGGTCACCAACTTTTTGTTGCTTTAGGACCAATTCCTCGTTCTTACTAACTAACGCGGCGTATGCAAGGTTTTTCATTTCTCGGTTGCTGTAATCCTCAGATTTTACTCTCCAGAGGCGAGTAAAACTTTAGTACAGTTCTAAAAACTCGGTGAAAAAATCATGTGTCCACTGTCGTAAGTCTGACATCGTTTTTCGCTACTACACATAGTAAAATAAGTGTTGGATCCTCAAGTGTCACCGAGAGTAGACTGACAGCGGAGCTAAGTTTGAGCAATATGACAGACGTGGGTCGATCTTCATGCACAGTCTTGCATGTACACAAGGCTCCAGCCCATCCATCTTTTTCGACTTTGTCAAACTCCATTCAGTTCATTCAAGACTGTCAAATTTCCGCCCACAAGTAACGTTGTATGTAAGAAATCTGGCACGATCATGCAAGGACGAGAAAACGTTACATGTAAACCAGGCTAACGGGATCAATCCCCAACAATGCAGAGTACCCTCCCCTGTGTAATTCACAGTGGTTTGCAGAGTATAGACATAGATGCAGAAATAAAGTAAGTGCAGGCGACGGAAATTCCGAGGCGAGCAGTTAAGCGTGAAGGCCGCGAGTATACAGTAACTGCAGCCGTGAAGTCGTAAGGGAGGAACACACGGGACGGGACTGCGAAATCCGCGACCGATAAGGCAGCGCGCTGTTATGCCGGCCCGTTATCTCGGCGTTCACGCACGGCTGGACGGCACACGCGCCGCGGCGGCTAGGCACGCGTGTGCGTGTGCGTGGGCAGCGGAGCGTACAGGCGGGGTGTGTGCGTTCTGCTGACTGCGGGGCCCCACCCCGGCACAACTCGCCGCTAAGGAGGGCTGCAGGCCGACAGCTGCACAGAGGGGGCGCAGCGCAGCCACTGCTCCTGCCCTCTGTTAAACAGGGACGCTTTAGCAAGGGGCTGCTTCTCGGAACTGGCATGGTGGCGGTATTAAGCTGCTTCTAGAGTTGTAGAATCACCGTAAGCCACTGAAGACTATCATGTGTAAGCGTGGAGTACGATAATTTCCCTAGTAGCTTTGGTCATTTAAGTTCGTACCCACAATACCTGTATGTTAGGTGTGTTGCATACCTATCAGGCGTTACCTCATGACGATCGCTTTCTTTATGTATGCGATCAGTGTCTTATTAGACTCCCCTAAAAAATGAGTCGTCTAGAATCTGTGTGATGCTATATGTAGGGCCACGTAATCTATGGAACATTTTTTTCCTATTTAGTTACCCTCCTGTCTGTTGCTTGAAAAAATAAACAGTACTTAAACAGCAAAATTGACATGGCCACCTGGGGTGGCCGTGCGGTTTGAGGCTCCTTGTCACGGTTCGCGCGGCTCCTACTGTCGGGGGTTCGAGTCCTCCCTCGCGCATGAGTGCATGTGTTGTCCTTAGCGTAGGTTAAAATAAATTAGATTAATTAGTGTGTAAGCCTAGGGACCGGTGATCTCAGCAGTTCCCATAGAACCTTACCACAAATTACCAAAATTTCCAAAAAATTGAAACTGTCGATGTTTAATTCAGATTTTATTCGAAAACTGTTCATAAGTAACGCAAAACAGAGGTGTGTGTTGTAGAAAAAATAAAGAAAGCAATACACATATATCATATAGCGCTAGAATAGCAGTGTCCCCCCCCCCCCCCCCAAGAAAAGGTTAAACAAAAAACCACAAAAGAAAGATATATTACTGGCCATTAAAACTGCTACACCAAGAAGAAATGCAGATGATAAACGGGTATTCATTGGACAAATATATTATACTAGAAATGACATGTGATCACATTTTCACGCAGTTTGTGTGCATAGATCCTGAGAAATCAGTACCCAGAACAACCACCTCTGGCCGTAATAACGGCCTTAATACGCCGAGGCATTGAGTCAAACAGAGCTTGGATGGCGTGTACAGGTACAGCTGCCCATGCAGCTTCAACACGATACCACAGTTCATCCAGAGTAGTGCCTGGCGTATTGTGACGAGCCAGTTGCTCGGCCACCATTGACCAGACGTTTTCAATTTGTGAGAGATCTGGAGAATGTGCTGGCCCGGGCAGCAGTCGAACGTTTTCTGTATCTAGAAAGGCCCGTATTGGACCTGCAACATGCGGTCGTGCTTTATCGTGCTGAAATGTACGGTTTCGGAGGATTCGAATGAAGGATAGAGCCACGGGTCGTAACACAGCTGAAATGTAACGTCCACTGTTCAAAGTGCCGTCAATGCGAACAAGAGGTGACCGAGACGTGTAACCAATGGCACCCCATACCATCACGCCGGGTGATACCCCAGTATGGCGATGACGAATACACGCTTCCAGTGTGTGTTCACCGCTATGTCGCCAAACGCGGATGCGACCATCTTGATGCTGTAAACAGAATCTGAGAAAATGACGTTTTGTTGTTCGTGCACCCAGGTTCGTCGTTGAGTACACCATCGCAGGCGCTCCTGTCTGTGATGCAGCGTCAAGGGTAACCGCAGCCATGGTCTCCGAGCTGATAGTCCATGCTGCTGCAAACATCGTCGAGCTTTTCATGCAGATGGTTGTTGTCTTCCAAATGTCTCCATCGGCTGACTCAGGGATCAGGACGTGGCTGCACGATCCGTTACAGCCATGCGGATAAGATGCCTGTCATCTCGACTGCTAGTGATACGAGGCTGTTGGGATCCAGCACGGCGTTCCGTATTACCCTCCTGAACCCACCGATTCCATATTCTACTAACACTCATTGGATCTCGACCAACGCGAGCAGTAATGTCGCGATACGATAAACCGCAATCGCGATAGGCTACAATCCGGCCTTTATCAAAATCGGAAACGTGACGGTACGCATTTCTCCTCCTTACACGAGGCATCACAACAACGTTTCACCAGGCAACGCCGGTCAACTGCTGTTTGTGTATGAGAAATCGGTTGGAAACTTTCTTCATGTCAGCAGGTTGTAGGTGTCGCCACCGGCGCCAACGTTGTGTGAATGCTCTGAAAAGGTAATCATTTGCATAGCACAGCATCTTCTTCCTGTCGGTTAAATTTCGCGTATGTCGCACGTCATCTTCGTGGTGCAGCAATTTTAATGGCCAGTAGTTTATATTAATCGTCGCTTCAATACTTCGTCGAACTTACATAAAACACTTTTCTGTTATTCATAATGAACTTTCGCATTTATCAACAATAACAGGGAACTCTTGCCTTTGTTCATGATCAAAAACATTCTGTTGTGTACAAAATAACAACAATAATTTTATTTTGGTGGCTGTGCATGTGAACTGTACTTGCATCAAAATTAATAGCTTTGGCTACATGAAAGCAATTTATATTCTGTAAAGATGTAAAATTTACGATGTACTTACAATGGACTGTGAGCGTTTCTAATTTTGTGCAAAACAAACAACCAAGCCAACAAAAATCAAAATGAGTCGTCAGCTCCCAACTTCTCTCTTACACGTTCATTTTCCGTTCCCTACCAGTGCTACCAATACTACCGAGAATCTTACCATGTACGCTAGCAAACTGTAGTTTTGTTAGATCGCAACTCCAGCTGCTTTTAACAATAATAATAGTAATAATAATAATAATAATAAAGAATAGGCCTCCGGTATGTTCTGCCAGTCGTAAAAGGCGACGAAAAGAACAAACCACTAATAGGGCTAACCCCCCTTTTAGTGTGATTACTTGGTTCAGGACAGAACTAAAGAAGCCTCGGACAAGCGCCGTCATGGTCGGGGACGACGCTTGAACCCTATGCCCGCCCACAATGGTAACGACACTGCTAGCCAACTAGAAAATGATTCAAATCCAAATAGAGGTGTTTTGCAGGATATGCTTCCTGCAACCACCCTAGAAGGAAAACAAAGACAGAGGATGAGATGGTCAGATGAAGTTAATCGACACCTCATGTTCTGTTATTACCAAGCAACAAACCTAGGAACCAACACAACTGGATACAGATCACAAGTATACACAACATTTATTACCAGATACCCAGAATTAAAATTTTTAACAGAACAACGACTAGCTGATCAGATCCGTGTAATAATCAAAAATAACAGGATACCCCAGTCAGAATTAGAAAACATCAAACAACAAGTACAACAAATACTAGAACAAAATAATGTGCAATCAGAAGAAGAAGAAAATACAGTAATGGACTCAAACATCCCAGAGCAAACAAACAAAGAACAACACACATCAATTAAACAATCAGAGGAAAACGACATCTTAAGACAGCCACCAGAACAAGCACAAATAGAACACGAAGTGACACACATGTTAGATATAGAAGAGAAATTTCAGCTGACATATATAGAATACAAAGACACAAATACAGACATTAGACCATTCTTGCATAGACCACCAAATAACCCACAAGTCGAAACAACAATAACAACTATCAACACAATCATACACAACAAAATAAATGAAAATACAACAATGGAAGAGTTACAACTACTGGTTTATGTAGGAGCACTCACTACAGTAAATATACACACTAGGCAGAGATCAGAACCAACCAACACACAGAAGAAACACACAAAACCAGCATGGCAACACAGGCTACAGATCAGAATAGAAAAACTGAGAAAAGACATCGGACAGCTAACACAATTTATAAGAAATGAAATATCAGACAAAAAACGAAAACGGTTAGGTAAAATCTCACAACAAGAAGCAATAGAGCAATTAGATGAAAAGAAGCAGAAATTACAAGCTTTGGCCAAACGATTTAGAAGATACAAAAAAAGTGAAAATAGAAGGAAACAAAACCAAACATTCAACACAAACCAAAAGAAATTTTACCAGACAATAGATAACACACACATTAAAATAGGCAATCCACCAAACATAACAGACATGGAACACTTCTGGAGCAACATATGGTCAAACCCGGTACAACATAACAGGCATGCACGGTGGATACAAGCAGAAACAGACTCATAGAAGATGATACCACAAATGCCTGACGTGATAATTTTGCAACATGAAGTCACCCGAGCAATTAATTCTACGCACAATTGGAAAGCCCCTGGAAATGATAAAATAGCAAATTTCTGGCTAAAGAAGTTCACCTCAACACATTCACATCTAACTAAATTATTTAACAGTTACATTGCAGACCCATACACATTCCCTGATACACTTACACATGGAATAACGTATCTGAAACCTAAAGATCAAGCAGACACAGCAAACCCAGCTAAATATCGTCCCATAACATGCCTACCAACAATCTATAAAATATTAACTTCAGTCATTACACAGAAATTAATGACACATACAACACAGAACAAAATTATAAATGAAGAACAAAAAGGCTGTTGCAAAGGAGCACGAGGATGTAAAGAGCAACTGATAATAGATACAGAGGTTACATATCAAGCTAAAACCAAACAAAGGTCACTACACTACGCATACATTGATTACCAAAAAGCTTTTGATAGTGTACCCCACTCATGGTTACTACAGATACTGGAAATATACAAAGTAGATCCTAAATTGATACAGTTCCTAAACATAGTAATGAAAAACTGGAAAACCACACTTAATATCCAAACAAACTCTAATAATATCACATCACAGCCAATACAGATTAAGCGTGGAATATACCAAGGAGACTCATTAAGTCCTTTCTGGTTCTGCCTTGCTCTGAACCCACTATCCAACATGCTAAATAATACAAATTATGGATACAATATTACTGGAACATACCCACACAAAATCACACATTTGCTATACATGGATGATCTAAAACTACTGGCAGCAACCAATCAACAACTCAACCAATTATTAAAGATAACAGAAGTATTCAGCAATGATATAAATATGGCTTTTGGAACAGACAAATGTAAGAAAAATAGCATAGTCAAGAGAAAACACACTAAACAAGAAGATTACATATTGGTTAACCACAGCGACTGCATAGAAGCGATGGAAAAAACAGATATCTATAAATATCTAGGATACAGACAAAAAATAGGAATAGATAATGCAAATATTAAAGAAGAACTAAAAGAAAAATATAGACAAAGACTAACAAAAATACTGAAAACAGAATTGACAGCAAGAAACAAGACAAAAGCTATAAATACTTATGCCATACCAATATTGACCTACTCATTTGGAGTAGTGAAATGGAGTAACACAGACCTAGAAGCACTCAGTACACTTACACGATCACAATGCCACAAATATAGAATACATCACATACATTCAGCAACAGAAAGATTCACATTAAGCAGAAAGGAAGGAGGAAGGGGATTTATCGACATAAAAAACCTACACTATGGACAGGTAGACAATTTAAGAAAATTCTTTCTAGAACGAGCAGAAACTAACAAAATACACAAGGCAATCACTCATATAAATACATCGGCTACACCACTGCAACTTCATAACCACTTCTACAACCCTTTAGATCACATAACATCAACAAATACGAAGAAAGTAAATTGGAAAAAGAAAACACTACATGGCAAGCACCCGTATCATCTAACACAGCCACACATCGATCAAGACGCATCCAACACATGGCTAAGAAAAGGCAATATATACAGTGAGACAGAAGGATTCATGATTGCAATACAGGATCAAACAATAAACACCAGGTATTACAGCAAGCATATTATTAAAGATCCCAATACCACAACAGATAAATGCAGACTTTGTAAACAACAAATAGAAACAGTAGATCACATCACAAGCGGATGTACAATACTAGCAAATACAGAATACCCCAGAAGACATGACAATGTCGCAAAAATAATACATCAACAGCTTGCCTTACAACATAAACTTATAAAACAACACGTTCCTACATACAAGTATGCACCACAAAATGTACTGGAGAATGATGAATACAAATTATACTGGAACAGAACCATTATAACAGATAAAACAACGCCACATAACAAACCTGACATCATACTCACCAATAAAAAGAAGAAATTAACACAATTAATCGAAATATCCATACCCAATACAACAAATATACAAAAGAAAACAGGAGAAAAAATTGAAAAATACATCCAACTGGCTGAGGAAGTCAAAGACATGTGGCATCAGGATAAAGTTGACATCATACCAATTATACTATCAACTACAGGAGTCATACCACACAATATCCACCAATACATCAATGCAATACAGCTACATCCAAACATATATATACAATTACAGAAATCCGTAATTATTGATACATGTTCAATTACCCGAAAGTTCCTAAATGCAATATAACATGTACCGTACAGCAAAAAGGAAGTGACGCTTGATAAAGGTCCGCGTCACTCCATTCTTAACCAGACTTCTAAAAAGTCTGAGAAAGTAAAGAAATAATAATAATAATAATAGTTATAGTAATACCAATTCCTGCGTAGAACAGATCATGAATTTCGGCGACGACTCCGTAGGGGAAGGAACACTCTTTAGTACACTAGAAGAATTCGGCACAGACGAAACAATGTGACAACGGTTAAAGAAACACTGATAGAAACGTGATCCAAAATAAAATTCCGTAGCGGAATTTCAGAACTACGTATTTGAAATCAAGACTGGTATAAGAGAAGGTGATTGCCTCTCCGAGATGCTTTTCAGCTGCGTTTTGCGAAAGGTTATAGAGGAATGGGATCTTACACTTAAAAAAAGAGGAAGACAAGAAATCTGACAGGGCTGTAAGACCTCGAACGTCAACCTCAGGTTTGTAGCCTTTGTAGACTATTTAGCAATATTTCCCAAAAGATATCGATACAGCATTTCATCAAATTAGCCTGTTGAAAGAGATGACAGTAAATGATGGATTATAAGTTTGTTTAGAGAACATGGAATCCATGATGAACATTAAAAATGCTCAAAAATCCTAAGTACAAGGTGCGATAGAATTGACAGACTCAATAATACAGCCAAACGATCTAGATAAGGAAGCAAACAAAAATAGAGCCCAGAAGGTGAAAGTAGCTTATCAGTTAACGAAAAACATTTACAATAAAGAACCACTCTTAGTAACAACAAAAATCCAATGCTGCAGTGCCTTTATGAACCGGAATGCTTAATTTTCTACAGAAAGGAGAAAAATTGGGGAGTTGCATAAGAAGGAAAGGAAGGCACTACAGGAAATACGCGTTCCGAGACGATTTGGGAGTACATGAATGAGAGGGAGTAATGAACACACAAAATGAAAGAAAATCTGATGCTGTCAAGAAAATGAAAATTTTCTATTATGGTAACGTGCTTCGAATGAAGTAGAAAGGCAGACAAAAAAAATTTCTATCATTTCAAGACAAATTCCAGAATGGAAGGCAGTTGATACCAAAGTTGCAGAGTAGCTCAAAGTCGCTCGGGTAGTCAGTTGGTTGAGGGTAGCGAGAAAGGTATGTTTGAGTACTAAAGATTCACAAGTTTGATGTCATGTTTGCAATATTATGATACGAATTATTTACGAAAAATGAAAAAAAGCTGGTACAGGCCGACCTCGAGGAACATCAAATGGTTCAAATGGCTCTGAGCACTATGGGACTTAACTTCTGAGGTCATCAGTCCCCTAGAACTTAGAGCTACTTAAACCTAACTAACCTGAGGACATCACACACATCCATGCCCGAGGCAGGATTCGAACCTGCGACCGTAGCGGTCGCGCGGTTCCACACTGTAGCGCCTAGAACCGCTCGGCCACGAGGAACATCAATTCGGTTTCTGCAGAAATGTAGGATACGGGAACAATACTGGTCATGCAACTCATCTTAGAAGATATGCTGAGAAAGAGCAAACCTACGTTTATGGAATTTTGTAGATTAAAAAAAAAAGCCTTTGAAAATGTTACTTGGAATGCATGCTCTGAAATTATGACGGTAGCAGGGATGAAACGCAGTGAGCACAATGTTATCGCGTGTATTTCCGTTTCCTTCCTGTTTCGCTACTCCAGAGGATGCTGTTCAGACGAAAGGTCATCAATCAGTCATTCAGAAGCCTGAGTCATTCGTTTTTTAATTCCTTGAGCATTTGTACCCATGATTTCAAATTGTAGTCCTAGACTACTGCAAGCTACGATTTCCTCTGTGTCGAATTCTGCACCTGCTGGAAGATATTTTGTTGTCTCGGTGTCAAATCCTAAGCCCCGTCGTTTAAACTCTTCTTTTAGTTTTCGTGCCTTATATTCTAGATCAGCTTTTTCGTTGGCGATCACGACTTGATTGTCTGTAAATCGTAGCGTACACAAACAGGTTTCGTCCATATCTGAACCGTTTTCCTTGCATTTTAGATTTTAATCGGAGCGCATTTTCACATGAATGGGTCAGTTAACACAGAGAAATGCCATTTCCAGGACACGGAACAGCCTTGCATAGCACGTGAAACAGCTCTACACTGCCGACGCGTGACTTTGTGGTGTGCTTCACCTGCTTTAGCCGCCAACACCCCCACCGAGATTCTTTAAAAAGTAGAAACCTCACATGTAAAACAGGTAGTTTTTCACGCATCTCACACCGCAGCTCGTGGTCTGGTGGTCACGTTCTCGCTTCCCGAGCACCGGGTCCCGGGTTTGATTCACGACGGGGTCAGGAATTTTCACCTGCCTCGAGATGACTGGGTGTTTGTGCAGTCCTTATCGTTTCATCATCATTCATGAAAGTGGCGAGATTGGACTGAGTAAAGGTTGGGAATTTGTATGGGTGCTGACAACCGCGCAGCTGAGTGCCCCACAATTCGAAACATCATTATCATCATCACGCATCTCAGGATTTGTGATGTTATATCTCGTGAGCTATGCGTCGCACAAAGATATAATTTTGCCTATTCATTCAGTGGTATATGTGTTGCAAACAGAGTTGGTAATAAAGAAGCAGTAAATTAAAACGTAATGCCTCGTGCTGATTTTCACTGAATGAATAGTGAAAATGTATTAAGCAATAAAGTCTTTTCCTTTAATTATTTTTTAGGTGTGCCTGCAAGAAGTAGTTTCGGAAACCTTTTATAGCCGTGCGGGGTAGCCGCGTGGTGTGAGACGCCTTGCCAGGGTCCGCGCGGCTCCCCTCCCCTAAGTTCGAGTCCTCTCTCGTGGATGGGTGTGTGTGTTATCCTTAGCGTAAGATAGTTTGAGGAAGTAGTTTTTAAGGGACCGATAACCTCAGCAGTTTGGTCCCATAGTATCTTACCACACATTTCCAAACTTTTTATATTTATGTAAGGGCCTGAACTGAAACCCTTAAGGTTGCAGAATGGCATAGTGTGTAGCATGGTGGTGAAGGCCAGTTACCACTCTATGCAATAATGAGGGATCATTAGTAAAGCAGTCCGTCTTCAGGCCACAAGTGGCCCATCGGGACCATCCGACCGCCGTGTCATCCTCAGCTGAGGATGCGGATAGGAGGGGCGTGTGGTCAGCATACTGCTCTCCCAGTCGATATGATGGTTTTCTTTGACCGGAGACGCTACTATTCGGTCGAGTAGCTCCTCAATTGGCATCACGAGGCTGAGTGCACCCCGAAAAATGGCAACAGTGCATGGCGGCCTGGGCGGTCACCCATCCAAGTGCCGGCCACGCCCGACAGCGCTTAACTTCGGTGATATGACGGAAACCGGTGTATCCACTGCGCCAAGGCCGTTGCCATAACATTAGTAAGCTCGTTTATTGTATTTAAGAGTTACAGTTGAATCATTTTCTCTGCAGCAGCAGCAGCAAGGAAGGCCATGGAGACACCACACACAGTGGAACACACTGACGTGCATGTTCAACAGTCTATCCAATCCATTGTCTCCGTCTGAGCGACTCACACAACACCATTTTGCTGTGCAGGGTAGCAGGTGGTAGGTGTGGCTTCGACCACCAGATCGTCGATTACTTTTTACTAGGGAACATTCCTGGACATAGAAGGGGTGTGCCCAAGTAGACTCCAGCAGCACTGAGCTGGATGGAAATGATAGTGCACACTTATGGCTCGGCCTCTCCACCAGAGGTAGACCATGGACGCTGGTGCCTGCTCACACCTGAAAATCGAGGGCCGTAGCCTTTATTGCATCTCCAACGATAGGTAGACAGTGTGCTAAAAGCCATTAGTTTTACTCTCAGCAAGTTGTAGGCGGCATTCCCAAAGACATCACATCGGCAGATATGTTGACAGCTCACAGTGACAGGTTCGGATGGTGAGACGAGCAGGAATCTCGAAAGTAGAAGTCACCTGATGAGTGGTAGGTAGCATGTTACAGGGTCGCCAGTGGTAGGTAGCATGTTACATGGTCGCCATCGTGGCTGGCTCACTGTAACTGAATGGAATCTGGGCTTGGAGACCTGAGTATTTATTGCTGTTAGTCTGAGGCGATCACATCATGTCTTGCCGAGGTTGAATGTTTTCGTTCTTTGGGCCGATCAGCATTCTTCACCGCACCTGTGTGTCACAACAGTAGCTTTCAGGGCTTCAGCATGGTGCTTCTCTGACAGGTCGGCATGGTGGCAGATGCTCTTGTGGAATACTTATTCTTTCTTGCAGCATCATGCTGTGCTGTTGTAGCCCTCCCCAGTGCGTACACGTTGCTAAATTATGAATTCATACTCTTGTCATTTGAATGAGGTGAAGCAGTATGTGGTGAGCGTACTGTAAGATCTTCAGTACATACACCATCAGATTATTTGACTTGTCGCTCTAACGAAGTAGGCGAGTGTCAGCAATACGTCTCGTGGTCTTATCGTGGCGTGTTTACCTTCTGCCGTTAGGTCAGACGATAGAAATGCCACTTGCACGCTTAGAGTAGCAGATTGACGGTGACCAACTTTAAACAGAACTTGATTAATTTTCACACATTTATTAAAATAATAACAAGCATACAAATTACGTAACTCGGTTCTGGATGCTATTTACAATTGACAATCTGAAGTTCCTTTGGTATTGGTACGTTAATCTTATTCTCACATATATATCTGATACTTGACAAAAGTGTCTATACATTTATCTTCATGGCTATGTACAGGAATATGGTAATCGTATTAGGCGCAGACTGAAACTTGACTATAGACTGGTACAGACAAATGTAGAACTCGTACAGACTAATGCAGACTGGTACAGACTGGTGCAAACAAATGCAGACTGACTAATCGGAGGTCTGTACACTCGTTATAATACCTCGCGCGTTCATGTATCACTGTGCGAGTGTGATCCGCGAGGAGAAAAGGTTCTACGTAAGCAGCAATCTCATTGGCTGCGTTACATATTAATACGCGGATCGGCGGAAGCAGAATTTGGTCCGTCTCTAAGACAGCGCCATCTCGTAGTGCGGAGACGGACGAGCGCTGCGCCTGCGCTGTTGTGCTTAGCGGGGCGCGCTCTTGTGGGAAAGTTGTGTACGCGCTGACTACGCCGAACTATGTACACGACACAGTAGCTTCTGAGATATGCCACATTATTTGCAGTACCTGCTGTGCGCGTGTTTGTGATTCTGGTGGCTACACGTTACACTGGCCTGGCCTGGTTTGACTCGGTGTAGTGGTGGCAAAATTTCGCATTTGGCCATGATAACTTTTTACAGCACAACATGTCTAAATTTTAATGGGTAGACAGCTATTGAAATTTTTGCATTTGATCAATAGCTATATGAAGTACTTCTTGTCTTCTTCCTCTTCTTATTTTTATTCTTGTTCTATTTTTGGGGTTTCACTCAAGGAGTTAGCTGTTTTTAACCCCATAGGCTTCTTTCGATCGAGATAGCTGTTCCTACATACTCTGTTTGCATTGCTTCCTCTTTGTTTCTCCCATCTTAGCGCTACCCTTCCTCTTGTCCTATTCTTCTGGGCTGTTCCCCATTAAAAATCTTCCTTGGCCACCTATGGTTGGGCATTCTCTGTACTTGCCATATATCACTGAAGCGCTCTGTTATCCATAGTTTTTTTTCTGGAGCGCGTCATGTCCATTGGCCTCCATATCTCCTCATTTCGTATCCTGTCTTGCCTCGTTAATTGCATGTAGACAGTTTCCACTGTTCTAATGTTCTCTCTAACTTTCCTTGCATGAGGCTGCATCTTAACTCCACATATAACTGCATAATCCACCATGCTGTTAAATTTTCATTTGTAAGCGTCCTGCCAAATATTATTATTCCATATTATCCCATTAACGGTTTAGTAGCTCCCTTTGTTATTCTCGAACTTAACAGCCTTTTCACTCGTACCAGAGTTATCTATTATTGTTCCCAAATACTTGTAGCTTCTGCAGGATTTTATTTATCCTTCCTCCCTGTCAACTTTCACGAAATTCTGTCCAATGCACATACACTCTGTCTCTTGCCCAAATTTATTCCCTAATCCCATTTACTGTACTCCTCCTTAAGCTTTCTCATCATGTATTCCGTATTCTCTCATCTTGAAATACTGAAAATCAAAATTTTTGTTCTCCTGGGTGTCTTTAGATAGGGAACCTGCAGCTGGGACGAATGGTTGTTTTAGTCGATTAGTAATATAAATTATCTTGCAGGGTACTTGTTAGGTGACAGGATTCTTTCGTAGAAACATCACTGTGGTCGGGAATATTTTCGGCGTGTACTGTAGCTGAATTTTGCGGAATAGGCTAGGAAACAAATACGTTTCACCGGCGATAAAGAAAATATGGATTATATATATCATAGTTATCGGCTAATGAAAATCACGTTCGTTTAGAGCCAGCCATCGGTTGTCGTTAGCGGTGAGGTTAAACTGGGGCCAAACAGCGAGGCACGGATGGGCAGACTAATTTCGCGATATATATTCGGCACATAGCGTGGTGCTCCTGTGTGCCGTTATATTTTACGTTGCTAACGCGCACCGTCCCTCCCCAACGGTATTTTATTTATTGCTCTGAAAAGCTCCAGTTGAAATCTTTCTACGCAGCGTGCATTGCGCTGCCACATCCACCCCCTGGTTCGCTCGTGACGTATTTTCTGTATTTCGTAAATCACATCACGCTGCGTGATTCAGGCGCCCCATATTCTCCAGTTGGCAGTTGGTGCACGCTTCGGTAATCCGTTTAGCATGAGAGCGTTCTTTGTTCTTTTCGAAGAAAGAGATCATAGTAACTTCTTAAAATCGTTACGGGACCTTTACGATTGGAAACGTTATGGTTATTTATTTATTTCCGCACTTTCAGGCCCTCCATTACAGTTAACCAGACAGCGTTATGGGTCAACATTAGAATACTCATGCTGTTGTGCTCTTCAGTCGGAAGAGAGGGAAGACGCATCTTTTCACGTTAATGAGTCACGATCAGTGGTCTCTATACCACCTGTATGTTGAACTTCAACTATCTGATCGTGCCAGCCATAGATGCTCATATTACGTTTCTTGCCAAACTACAACATGGCTGCTAGGAAATGTCACTACAACACGATAAGAAAATACTTTTCAATTCCGCTCCCTCGTCAGGCTATTACATCACATATGGACATAAAGGTCAAAGCAAGAAATCAGTCTGCAATTCTTTGTCCCATGCAGACCGATAGAAATTTGTTTGCCAAACTATAATATGGCGGACGATGCGAAGTACGTGTATTTGCAGACACGCTGCAGTTCTTTAGTCAGAGACCATACTTCTACGTCCAGGTTGTATAGAGATCACTGGTCACAACCCTCTATATCTCTGCATACCTACAGCAAACCACTTCCATTTGAACCCGATTTCCGAGGTAGGTGGCGCAGTGGTTAGCACACTGGACTCGCATTCGGGAGGACGACGGTTTAAACCTGCTTCCGGCCATGCAATTTAGGTTTACGTGATTTCCCTAGCCGGCCATTGTGGCCGAGCGGTTCTAGGCGGTTCAGTCCATGCGGCTGCTACGGTCGCAGGTTGGAATCCTGCCTGGGGCATGGATGTGTGTGATGTCCTTAGGTTAGTTAGATTTAAGTAGTTCCAAGTCTAGGGGACTGATGACCTCAGATGTTAAGTCCCATAGTGCTTACAAGGGAACCTCCCCATCGCACCCCCCTCAGATTTAGTTACAAGTTGGCACAGTGGATAGGCCTTGAAAAACTGAACACAGATCAATCGAGAAAACAGGAAGAAGTTGTGTGGGACTATGAAAAAAAATAAGCAAACTATAGAAATTGAGTAGTCCATGCGCAAGATAGGCAACATCAAAGAGAGTGTGAGCTCAGGACCGCCGTGGTCCCGTGGTTAGCGTGAGCAGCTGCGGAACGAGAGGTCCTTGGTTCAAGTCTTCCCTCGAGTGAAAAGTTTGCTCTTTTATTTTCGCAAAGTTATGATCTGTCCTTCGTTCATTGACGTCTCTGTTCACTGTAATAAGTTTAGTGTCTGTGTTTTGCGACCGCACCGCAAAACCGTGCGATTAGTAGACGAAAGGAATACATCTCACGTATTTAATGCACTCTCGTCCAAAGTAGCGAACAGTCAACTGCCAGCCAGGGAGCCTCGTTAGCAGGAATACTCTCTCTTCCGTGCGCTGTAGTCGACTGACGTCGTGTGTTTGGATGTTTGTTTAGGTGCAGCGTCCCCATAGTACTGCGCAGTTACCTCGCTTCGGACGGACGGAAGGAGAGATAATAATTGTCTGAAAATAAAAAATGAAACTTTTCACTCAAGGAAAGACTTGAACCAAGGACCTCTCGTTCCGCAGCTGCTCACGCTATCCACGGGACCACAGCGCTCCTGAGCTCATACTCTCCTTGATGTTGCCTATGTTGCGCATGGACTACTCAGTTTGTAAATTTTGCTTATTTGCTTCATAGTTCCACACAACTTCTTCTGTTTCTCGATTGATCTGTGTTCAGTTTTTCAAGACCTATCCACTGTGCCAACTTGTAACTAAATCTGAGGGGGGTGCGATGGGGAGGTTCCCTTGTTAGAGCCATTTGAATCATTTTTTGATTTCCCTAAATCGCTCCAGGGAAATGCCGGGACAGTTCCTTTGAAAGGTCACGGCCCACTTGCTTTCCCATCATTGCTTGAATCACGGCTTGTGCTCCGTCTCTAATGACCTCGAAGTCGACGGGACGCTGAACCCAATCTTCCTTCCTTGACATTTTTTGCCAGGCAGTGTCTATAGAGGAGGACTAACACAACTGTCACCAAGTTTGATGGCCACGCCGTTTGTTCGAGGTGATGAGTAGAACTGCGTGACCAACCGTTGCAGTAGCGTTTTGCGGAATGGCGTCTGCAGCCGGGGACGCTGAGAACTGCCGCGCGCTGTGGTCGGGCTGGCGCGGCATTCCCCGCTGATGAGGGTAGTTAGCCGCCGTGGCCGGCCATATGTCGCGACCACCCCTGTCGCCACCCCTAACCCCTGGCGGCAGTATTTGCGCGGGCTGTGTTTTAAATTTAAAAGAGCACGGCTGACTGATTTACGCCCGGCCTGGCGTCCTGTTTTGATGCGGCGTGCGCCCGTTCTGTGTTGTGGTCCACGGTCCCCTCCCCCCTAAACAGTGGAGGGGAGAGCAGAGCTGCCAGGCGATGGATGACATCCAGCCGGGCTGGCAGAAACGCATCTCCCTGTCACCAAGTCAGACGGGACGGCTGTGATGTATTCCTTGTTTGTTTGGGTTGATTTTTGTTTCTCCTCGTGCGATGGGACAGGCCATACAGGAATCGATGTGAAGTGTGTGTGTGTGTGTGTGTGTGTGTGTGTGTGTGTGTGTGTGTGTGTGTGTGTGTGTGGAAGCTGGGGAGTGTGCACGCATATAGAAAAAGGCCAGGGAAAGCTCATCACTGGACACCTTCTACACGGTGGTCAAACTGAGGAGCGATGAATATGTTTGCACACATTGACAGTAAATAAACACACTATTTGGAAACAAAAGAAAAATTCGGAGTAGGAATTAAAATCCATGGAGAAGAAATAAAGACTCTGAGGTTCGCCGAAGACATTGTAATTCTGTCAGAGACAGCAAAGGACTTGGAAGAGCAGTTGAACGGAATGGACAGTGTCTTGAAAGGAGGATGTAAGATGAACATCAAAAACAGCAAAGCGATGATAATGGAATGTAGTCGAATTAGATTAGGAAATGAGACGCTTAAAGTAGTAAATGAGTTTTGCTATTTCGGGAGCAAGAAAACTCATGATGGTCGAAGAAGAGAGGATATAAAATGTAGACTGGCAATGGCAAGGAAAGCGTTTCTGAAGAAGAGAAACTTGTTTACATCGAGTATAGATTTAATTGTCAGGAAGTCGTTTCTGAAAGTATTTGTATGGAGTGTAGCCATGTATGGAAGTCAAACATGGACGGTAAATAGTTTAGACAAGAAGAGAACAGAAGCTTTCGAAATGTGGTGCTGCAGAAGAATGCTGAAGATTAGATGGGTAGATCACATAACTAATGAGGAGGTACTGAATAGGATTGGGGAGGAGTTTGTGGCACAACTTGACAAGAAGAAGGGACCGGTTGGTAGGACATGTTCTGAGGCATCGAGGGTTCACAAATTTAGTATTGGAGGGCAGCGTGGAGTGTAAATGTAGAGGGAGACCAAGAGATGAATACACTAAGCAGATTCAGAAAGATGTAGGTTTCAGTAGGTACTGGGATAGTACAGGATAGAGTAGCATGGAGAGCTGCATCAAACCAGTCTCTGGACTGAAGACGACCACAACAACAATAACAACAACATCTCATCAATACCTTCCGGGCAGCTGTCGGTGGACATTCAGCTTTTTAACCGCAATTGTAAGACCACAGCCTAAACCACACTGCCACACCGTAACACGAACTCCTGTCTATATCGCTGTTGACATTACACATGAGAAAAGTTAAAGCCCCCAGGATTTCGGCAGACTCAAATGCTTCCGTCGGACTGTCACAGGGTACAGCGTGACTCATCACTGTACATCACTCGTTTCCAGTCATCCGTCGCTCTTTACACCACCTCAAGCGTCGCTCAACGCTGGTCGTAAGTCTCGGTTCATCTCCGAAGAATGGATGCATTTGCATAACTCGAACACACACTCTGATCAAACGTGTCGTGACACACAGTACCTAATACAGAATTGACCACTACATGTCACGAGAGTCGAGCCGCCAGTATTGTGAAGGGCGGCTATTTCAGAAGGAATTATGGTAGGAAAAAATCAAACTTTTAAAATTTTTTCTAATCTGCCTCAACTTCAGTCGACGTAGAAGCCCTGCTCGGAGGTGGCTTGCCCTGGCTATCCACAACGGCCACGTCTCGAGCTGTCCACGTGAGCACCGCTCAGCTACCCGTGCATAAAAGCGCTGAGTGCGCAGCGCCGCTACTTCCACGGCCCGGTCAGAGGAAACCAATAGCGTGCGCGCGAGGGATGTACGTCGTGAGGCCCTGGTGCGGTCAGCAAACAGACGTAGCCACTTCTCCTGTGCTGGCTCCCGAAGCGAGCAGACGCCGCTGCCCTCGTCTTCCTGATGGCTTCCTCTCAGCCCCCCAGTCTCAGCACATCTGAACTGGCGCTGTACACCGAAACGAAAGAATTTTCATTATGATTTAATCTGACATTTTGCTTCAAAACGAAGGGATGCCCCAACTTCGCTTGTCCGCTCCCGACCGTCTTGCACATTCTAAAAGGAGGCGATGGATACACGCAGTAGCAGCAGAAATGGACGATCAAGAGAGGTCAGTGACTTCGGTATCACCCGAGTAACAAAACCTTTCCTAAGCTGCTCAAGTCGACTGCTCGTGATATGATTTCATCCAAATCATACTCCGCAGCCCAAGCAAGTAGTGCAAGCTGTTACTGATTTGTTTCACTGATGGGGCTGCTAAGTGCTGTACCACCTACTGCACTTCCCTGACTTAAGCCCTCGTGAGTTCAGCTCGATTTCTAAACTGAAGGAAACACTTCACGGAGTTCGCTTCAGAACTGCTACAAATTCGTCGGGCAATAGACCACGCCGCTCGAACTGCCAACACAACTGGCACTGCTAAGACTATCCTACGACTTCCACATCGCTGGCAACGGCTTATATACAATGCTGGTGACTACTTTGAAACTTTAAAACAAGTATCTGTTTTGTACAAGCTGTAAATAAATAGTTGCCACTACTAAAGTTACAATCCTAGTGTTTTTCACGTCGTACCAAGAGTGATAGGTGATGAAACGAACCATATTGTACACTACTGGCCAATAAAATTGCTACACCAGCAAGATGACGTACTACAGACACGAAATTTAACCGACAGGAAGAAGATACTGTGATATCAAATGATTAGCTTTTCAGAGCATTCACACAAGGTTGGCGCCGGTGGCGACACCTACAACGTGCTGACATGAGGAAAGTTTCCAACCGATTTCTCATACACAAACAGGAGTTGACCGGCGTTGCCTGGTGAAATGTCGTTGCGATGCCTCGTGTAAGGAGGAGAAATGCGTATCATCACGTTTCCGACTTCGATAAAGGTCGGATTGTAGCCTATCGCGATTGTGGTTTATCGTATCCCGACATTGCTGCTCGCGTTGGTCGAGGTCCAATGACTGTTAGCAGAATATGGAGTCTGTAATACGGAACGCCGTGCTGGATCCCAACGGCCTCGTATCACTAGCAGTCGAGATGACAGGCATCTTATCCGCATGGCCGTAACGGATCGTGCAGCCACGTCTCTGCCGGCCGTTGTGGCCGAGCGGTTCTAGCCGCTACAGTGTGGAACCGCGCGACCTCTACGGTCGCAGGTTCGGATCCTGCCTGGGGTATGGATGTATGTGCTGTCCTTAGGTCAGTTAGGTTTAAGTAGTTCTAAGTTCTAGGGGACTGATGACCTCAGATGTTAAGTCCCAGAGCCATTTTTTGCAGCCACGTCTCGATCCCTGAGTCAACAGGTGGGGACGTTTGCAAGACAACAACCACGAACAGTTCGACGACGTTTGCAGCAGTATGGACAAACAGCTCGGAGACCATGGCTGCAGTTACCCTTGACGCTGCATCACAGACAGGTGCGCCTGCGGTGGTGTACTCGACGACGAACCTGGGTATGGCAAAACGTCATTTTTTCGGAAGAATCCAGGTTTTGTTTACAGCATCACGATGGTCGCATCCGTGTTTGGCGACATCGCGGTAAACGCACATTGGAAGCGTGTATTCGGCATCGCCATACTGGCGTATAACCCGGCGTGATGGTATGGGGTGCCATTGGTTACATGTCTCGGTCACCTCTTGTTCGCATTGACGGCACTTTGAACAGTGGACGTTACATTTCAGATGTGTTACGACCCGTGGCTCTACCCTTCATTCGATCCCTGCGAAACCCTACATTTCAGCAGGATAATGCACGACCGCATGTTGTAGGTCCTGTACGGGCCTTTCTGGATACAGAAAATGTTCGACTGTTGCCCTGGCCAGCACATTCTCCAGATCTCTCACCAATTGAAAACGCCTGGTCAATGGTGGACGAGCAACTGGCTCGTCAAAATACGCCAGTAACTACTCTTGATGAACTATGTTATCGCGTTGAAGCTGCATGGGCAGCTGTACCTGTACACGCCATCCAAGCTCTGTTTGACTCAATGCCCAGGCGTGTCAAGCCCGTTATTATGGCCGGAGGTGGTTGTTCTGGGTACTAATTTCTCAGGATCTATGCACTCAAATTGCGTGAAAATTTAATCACATGTCAGTTTTAGTATAATATATTTGTCCAGTGAATACCCGCTTATCATCTGCATTACTCCCTGGTGTAGAAATTTTAATGGCCAGTAGTGTAACATGTTTCCCAACTTCTCCTGAAAAATGCTGTCTCGAAATTTCAGTAGTAAATCTCACCGTGATGCACCATGCCTCTCTTGTAACGTCTGCCAGTGGAGTGTGTTTAGCATCTCCGTCACGCTCTCTCGCCAGCTAAACGTTCCCGTGACGAAACGCGCCGCTCTTCGTTGGATCTTCTCTACCTGTCCTGCCTGATACGGATCCCAGACAGACGAACAATACTCAAGAATAGGGCGAACAAGCGGGTTATAAGCCACTTCTTTCGTGGATGAGTTACATTTCCTTAAGGCTCTTCTGATGAATCTGAGTGTGGTATCTGCTTTTCCCACTATCTATTTCATGTGGTCATTCCACTTAGGGTCGCTCTGGATAGTTACGCCTAGATATTTTACGGCAGACGCTGTCTCCAGATGTCTGACATCAATAGTGTAAGCTGTACAGTAGTGGATCTCTTTTCCTATGTATGCACAATATGTTACATTTATTTACTTTTAGAGTCAACTGCCTGAGCCTGTACCAATCATCAACTCTCTGCAGGTGGTTCTGCAAATTCTTACTATCTTCTGGCGTTGCTACTTTGGTATCAACAACTGCATCATCTGCGAATAGCCTTAAGGAGCATCCGACGCTTTCTTCTAGATCATTTACACATATTGTAAACAGCAACGGTCCTATCACACGTCCCTGTGGTACTCCGGATATTACCTTTACATCTCTCGATTTAGTTCCGTTAAGAGCGACGTGTTGAGTTCTATCTGCAAGAAAGTCTTGAATCCAGTTGCAAGTCTGCTCCGATACTCCGTCAGCTCGTACTTTTTTCATTAAACGGCAACGCGGGACGGTGTCATATACCTTATTGAAGTGAAATTGTAAAGTATCGATTTCAGCTGAACGAAGACAAGCCAGATCGTGATAGAGAATCACCGTAGAGTACTGCGGACGGAAATCAGTGGAAGGGATGACTCATTGGTTCGCAATCCAGTTAGCACAGTGACTATGCGTAGGGAGTTAAAAATAATGGGGTACAGCAGCTCCTGCTAATTATTTATTTCTAATTTCTGCTACCAGTCACTTTTTATTTTATGTTTAAGCTAACTTAATACAACGCGTTTCGAACATGTTCTGTTCACCTTCAGGTGTTTATACATACATACATACTTACAGAGAAATGTTACTTAAAAATAGTCTTAAACTAGATTAATCTAGAACTCGTTGTTCATCGTTTGTTACTGTAGCGGCTGGTGTGGCATTTGGGGGGGGGGGGGGGAAGAAGGGGGCAGTTGATAGCTAGAAATCGAAATCATTGATGTCTTCTGCTGGTTTTCTTCCTTGTGGCTCTGAGCACTATGGGACTCAACTGCTGTGGTCATAAGTCCCCTAGAACTTAGAACTACTTAAACCTAACTAACCTAAGGACATCACACACATCCATGCCCGAGGCAGGATTCGAACCTGCGACCGTAGCGGTCGCACGGTTCCCGACTGCGCGCCTAGAACCGCGAGACCACCGCGGCCGGCTTTTCTTCCTTGTGGTTGACTGTGTATGATACTACAGCCTGTATAGGATGCAGATAGATTTGCATCAGATATGTGTTACGAAAATAGTGTTAAAGGCTTTTATATGACAGTTGATCACTTACGATTTCATCATCTTGCAGCTTCGCTTGCATCACTGGTGTAACGGCGGGGCTGTTGATTAACATTACACTACTGCACATTGTATTTAGCTCCTGCTAAGCCACAGATTTCTGTAGCCAGCGCCAAGCGACGCTTCAGGTGGCGTAAAGAGCGGCGGCAGTGGACAGTGGATGACTGGAAACGACTGATTTGGAATGACAAAACCCTGTGCAAAGCCGACGGAAGGGTCTGAGTTGGCGAAAGCCTTTAAAATGTTACCCCCTTTCTTGTGTTGTGGCAACAGCGAAGTAGACACGAGTTCGTCTTACGGTGCGGCAGTGTTTTACGTGGTTTAGTGAGTGGTCCTATTATTAAGGTTAAGAGAACGCTGAATGCCCATGATAGGTGTCCGGATTGTTTTGATGAGACAGTTTAGGTAAGCATTTTCATTGCTCTCTCAGTTTGGCCTCTTTCCATTTAGAAGCATAGCTCCCATCGTTGAAGAACAGACCTGAATACAGCGACTCCATAATTAAAGATCCACTTTCAAAACGCTGTAAAAAGACATTCACAACTGAGAATATCGTCAGATTTGAACAGCATGTTATTGACGCAAGAGGAAACGTTTCCAAACCAAAAAGAAATACCAAAAGATGGCGCCGCTATAAGCGTCTTAACGTCAATGGAGTCGGCTAAATATGAGAGATGAATCGCAACATGACCTCTATGATTTGAGTCGCACAGTACACCATCCGTAATGATGAATATGCACCTCTGCAGACGTTCGGCAGTCAACATTTGTGGCACTGTTATATCGGTAAGCCCACCCATCACAGCAACCCAAAAACCGCATAAAAATCAAAATGACATTGCTTTCTTAATTGTACTGAAGCCAAAAAAGCAATATAAAAAGAAGTTTTAACTGTCCTGGCAACAAAAGCCGCAAATAAAGCAAAATGACATCGGTTTCTAAATGTCGTGAGACTGGCGCAAGACATGTGCAGTACTGTTCACTGTTTTCTGCCACAAGTTGTAATCGAGAAACAGGATGTTCTATAAAACATCGGAGTAGGGCGGCAGTTGATACCAGTATTTGAATGTTGGCCCCTGTTTTGATCAGAAGCGAGGTGGACTCTTCCTACACGTGGGTCAGGGGCCTGAAGATGGCGTAGTAAATCGCCGAAACTGGTAGCCAAACAAACAAGTTTCGAAATTAGACGGCTGAAAGGTGTTTGAATTGACATCCTGTAGCGAACAGTCGAGTTCCGCAGCCGTCTCTGAAAAGATGGACACACAGAAAGATCGGAAACATCCGAGTGTCTCGAGGGTCAGGTTTAGAATGCGTTGCACAATGCTTGTTTTATTTCCGCTACATTCGTAAGTGGAGCACAGAGCACAACAGTTTTCAGATAACCCCACAGCCAGAAGTCACACGGATTAAGATGAGGTGATATGGACGGCCAGGCTGTAGGGAAATGACGGCTGATAATTCTAGCATTTCTGAAACGCCTTCGCAGCAGCAACTTCATTGGCTGTGCAATTTGCATAGGGTCGCCATCTTGCATAAAAGTGATCCTATCCACACATCGAGGATGTTGAAAGGTTGGAATGACGTTGGTATCCAAAAGACACTGGTAGCGTTCTCCAATGACAGTAGAGATAATAGCACTCTCAGGACTCATCTCCTCGAAAAAATGCGGCCCTACGATAAACGATGCCTTTAATCCGCACAACACAGTTCCCTTTGCAGAATGAAGTGGTATCGGTAGAAATGTGTGCGGGTTTTCCGTTGCCCTTACCCTTCTGCGTATTGATATGTCCTTCGAGATGGAGATGGGTTTCGTCTATTCACAGAATATTCCATGACCATTCATTGTCCACTTCCCATGCGAGCAAGATATTCCTTGCGGCAGTTATGTTTGTCAACTTTTCATCAGATGTGGAATGTGGCCTTATCGGTAAACAAATTGTGGTCCATGACGTGATCGTTTCGTGCATCTTTCATCAAATCGTAACTCGCAGTTTGACCAGCTGCATGATCTTCGTGATCTGGTTTTCGAAGCACCTGAATGCGGTACTCTTTTTTTCTTTGGCTTCAAATTTAAAATTTTCAAATGCACTGATTTTGGCGCGTGTAACTCGTTCTTTGCACCAGTTGGTGCTTTCAGACTTATTTCGAATGCTTCTCCGAATTCTCTGAACAGTCTCTTGTCGCAGAGAAGCTCTCCCGGAGCGTGATTCATCGGCAACGTTTCCAGTCCTGTGGAATTTAAGTTTACTGACGAGTAACCTGATGTTTGCTGGTTCGTGTAACATTGGAGTGAACTGTACCACCTCGAAGTAAGGTAAATCGCGAAATCACGCAATAACGACAGCCACACGATCTTCTGACATAAGCATTCTCCTTGAGTATTTTCATTTTTGGAACACAACCTGCGACCAGTTTAGACGTGATGACACTTTCTGCAGGACCTGACCATCATTTTGCAGGATAATGCTCAAACACGTACAGTGCGAGCGGTTACTGATTTGTTTGACTAGTGGGGCTGCACTCCCCTGACTTAAGCCCTCGATTTCTAAACTGAAGGAAACACTTCACGGTATTCGCTTCAGAACTGCTACAAATTCGTCGGGCAATAGACCGCGCCGCTCCAACTGTCAGTACAACTGGCACTGCTAAGAGCTGGCAACGGGTTATACACTATGCTGGAGACTTCTTTGAAGGTCAGCAAAACTTTCAAATACGTATCTGTTTTGTACGAGCTGTAAATAAATAGTTGCCACTATTAGATTTCCAAATCTAGCATTTTTCACATCGTACCAAGAGTGATAGGTGATGAAACGAACCAAATTGTGAGGGGGATTTTTTACGCGTGTCAAATCGGAGCTGGTGTTTAATTGGGTGTAACCGAGACAGTTCGAATTGCACGCGGAGTAGCTTCGTTCCACTATGGCAACATTTCCTGTACGGACTGCACTCTGTCTCGATTAGTTCGGCTAATGGGACACTCGGCAGCACCTCACCGGGGGTGAAATGACAACGCTTTCATCTTCGCTTCGGCAAATGAGTGTGATTACAATCGGTGCGGTGCATCCAGATTGCGCGGACAGGCGGCGGTGGCGGACAAAGGAAGCCGCTTGCGAGATCTGGCCAGCGCAGCGCGAGGGGGAGGGTGGCTGTGGGTGCTGCCTGGTGTGGACAGGGGAGTAACGGGGCGGGGGCGGGTGGGGGTGGGGGGCGAGAGAGGCAGCGGCCCGCGTCTGGCTGCGACAGCTGGTCCTCCACCGTGTGCACCGGCGTGCACTGCGACATGTGCTGTGCCGTCCCTCGCTTCTAGCAGGGGCAAGAGAGGCAGTGGCCTCAAAAGACAGACTGAAATATAGCTTTCAGTAGTGTATTACAGAATTTAAATTACACTACTGGCCATTAAATTAGCTACACTAAGGAGAAATGCAGATGATAAACGGGTAGTCATTGGACAAATATATTATACTAGAACTGACATGTGATCACATTTTCACGCAATTTGGGTGCATAGATCCTGAGAAATCAGTACCCAGAAAACCACCTCTGGCCGTAATAACGGCCTTGATACGCCTGCGCATTGAGTCAAACAGAGCTTGGATGGCGTGTACAGGTACAGTTGCCCATGCAGCTTCAACACGATACCACAGTTCATCAAGAGTAGTAACTGGCGTATTGTGACGAGCCAGTTTCTCGGCCAGACGTTCTAGTTGGTGAGAGATCTGGAGAATGTGCTGGCCGGAGCAGTAGTCGAACATTTTCTGTATCCAGAAAGGCCCGTATAGGACCGGCAACATGCGGTCGTGCATTATCCTGCTGAAATGTAGGGTTTCGCAGGGATCGAATGAAGGGTAGAGCCACGGGTCGTAACACATCTGAAATGTAACGTCCACTTTACAAAAGTGCCGTCAATGCGAACAAGAGGTGTCCGAGACGTGTAACCAACGACACCCCATACGATCACGCCGGGTGATACGCCAGTATGGCGATGACGAATACACGCTTCCAATGTGCGTTCACCGCGATGTCGCCAAACACGGATGCGACCATCATGATGCTGTAAAGAGAATCTGGATTCATCCGAAAAAATGACGTCTTGGCATTCGTGCACCCAGGTTCGTCGTTGAGTACACCATCGCAGGCACTCCTGTCTGTGATGCAGGGTAACCACAGCCATGGTCTCCGAGCTGTTAGTCTATGCTGCTGCAAACGTCGTCGAACTGTCCGAGCACATGGTTGTTGTCTTGCAAACGTCCCCATATGTTGACTCAGGGATCGAGACGTGGCTGCACGATCCGTTACAGCCATGCGGATAAGATGCATGTCATCTCGACTGCTAGTGATACGAGGCCGTTGGGATCCATCACATCGTTCCGTATTACCCTCCTGAAGCCACTGATTCCATATTCTACTAACAATCATTGGATCTCGACCATCGTGAGCAGCAATCGCGATAGGCTACAATCCGACCTTTATCAAAGTCGGAAACGTGATGGTACGCATTTCTCCTCCTTACACGAGGCATCACAACAACGTTCCACCAGGCAACGCCGGTCAACTGCTGTTTGTGTATGAGAAATCGGTTGGAAACTTTCCTCGTGTCAGCACGTTGTAGGTGTCGCCACTGGCGCCAACCTTGTGTGAATGCTCCGAAAAGCTAATCGTTTGCATATCACAGCATCTACTTCCTGTCGGTTAAATTTCGTGTCTGTATCACGTCATCTTCGTGGTGTAGCAATTTTAATGGCCAGTAATTTATCAGAAAAGATTTTGGAAAGTAACGTTAGAAGAATTTTTTGAAGTACAAAACATGAATCTATTTTACATTTTAGTATAGGTCTCTCATTATTTTTCCACATAATCACCATTTACGTCAGTACATTTTTGCATCCGTGGGACGAGCTTCTTGATTCCTGTGTCATAGGTGTCCCCCTCCGCCTTTTTCAGCCAGTTGGTCACTTCGATTTTCGCACCGAGCGAGGTGGCGCAGTGGTTAGCACACTGGACTCGCATTCGGGAGGACGACGGTTCAATCCCGTCTCCGGCCATCCTGATTTAGGTTTTCCGTGATTTCCCTAAATCGTTTCAGGCAAATGCCGGGATGGTTCCTTTGAAAGGGCACGGCCGATTTCCTTCCCAGTCCTTCCCTAACCCGAGCTTGCGCTCCGTCTCTAATGACCTCGTTGTCGACGGGACGTTAAACACTAACCACCACCACCACTTCGATTTTCGCCTCGCCGTCGGGAAAGTGTGTTCCACGAAGATGTTCCTTTAATTGAGTTACTCGGTGCGAGGTAGGGACTGTGAGAGGGGCGGCTTAAAACATCGCAACCCAACGAAATCAACAACTCTTGCGTTGCGTGAGCGGTGTGCGGACGCGCGGTGTCATGAAGGTGACAGACTCCCGATGTCAGCATCTTGCGACGTTTGTTTTGAAACGCTCTGCGATGCCTCTTCATGGTCTCACAATATCCTGTAGCATTTATTGTTTCACCTCTCCCAAAGAAAAAAAAATGAACCCCTCTCCCGTCCCAAAACACTGACACCATGATTTTTCCCGCTGTTTGCTGAGTTTTGAATTTTTTAGCTGAAGAAGAATCAGTATGGCGCCAGTGCATTGACTGTCGTTTGCTCTCTGGAGAGTAGTGATAAGCCCTCGTTTCATGTCGTGTCACTACACAGTTGAGGAAAGCCTCCCCTTCAGTCTCAAAATGGTCAAGAAATTCGCGAGCGGCCCTGTTCATTTTGTGTGCGTTGGTAACCATCTCGGGCATCCATCGCGCAAACAGCTTGCGACAATTTATTCGATCGGTTACGATTTCATGAACAAACAGCATACAGGTTGTCAGCTGTCGAACGGCAATCAGAGAGAAGATGATCTTCAGTTTTCTGCACCACGTCATCGGTCACAACAGACACCCTTCCGCTTCTGGCTTCATCGTGAATTTGCGTCCTTACAAAATTGAAATTCCGTACCCATTTCGTCACATGCTGCCTCGCCATTACGTCCCCTCCGTAAACTGAAACAGTTTCGCGATGAATTGCAGCGGCGCTCATGGCCCTAGCATTTAGGTAGCGAATTACAGCGCGCACTTCGCACTTGGCGGGAGCCGGAATCAGAACGCTCATTTCTAACTGTCACCACAACACTAATCCACGAGCTACTGATTGCTGGGCGTGCTCCTTCCTTCCGCTGGCTTCCCGCTACACGCCAGTGGTACCAACTTCCCCCAAGGACATTCCATTCTACAGCTACTAGCCTTCTAACCTTAGATTCCTGATAACCCTCGCAAATTTAACCCTTTGAGTGCCAACAAAACAAAATTAATTTAAAATTTTTTCACAAATCTGACCTTTATCATCGTAGCAAGCAACGAATACAAAAAAAAATTGGCAAAAAGTAAACAATCATTTGTGTTAAGATGGTGGTTTCCCTTTGGAAAAGAATTTTAAAATCTTTTAAAAAATTAACCTTTATTGTCACAGTTAGCAACGATTTCAAGAAGAAACTGATGAAAAGTAAACAATTAATTGTTTTAAAGTTAAATGTTTTTTATTCCAGTCTTTGATCACAATTCAATTCTTTTGACCATGACCGGTTTCAGTCCGTAATGACCATCCTCAGATCTACAATACAAAAATATATAATCTAGTGAGCAGTGTGTCTTTCAACACGATAGAGCATTACGGATCACAATACACTATCATACAACCAGGGAAATGTACAGATCAAATACGGTAAAATGTACCTTTTCTACACCATATCGTAAAGTGATAAGGCCGTAATGGCATCGTCAAAACATATAAATATACACAGCACAGCATCGTCACAAAGGTCTAAAATAAGGTGTAGAGTAGGCCACATCGTCTACACAGTCATTTTTGTAACTGGTTACTTAAGTACAGTAGCTACCAGAACTGTGTTTGTCTACATCCTACATAAATGTCGCTACTGTGGGCTTAGATGTAGTCATCATTTACGTAAGAAACATAATCTGATAAAAACACATTACGTCAAATACATGTATCAGACTTTTAAACATTGCTGACAATTATAGAAACCAATTGTGATACAGTAAAAGACGAGTCCAGTTACCCATATCAAATTATTAAAAGGAAATATATAAAGATAACAGGTCCGACACTTTTATGGTGAATTTACGGTCAGAAATTAATACACGTATTACATTGCTTGTAGCAACCTATAAACTAACTATCAAAGATAAAATGTCTATATGGCAGCTGAAGAAAAGACAGATCAATGATCAGCGCCCTGTGTTGGGTCGGTCGCCAGGACGTTATGTAGGGGCGCACCGATCGTAAGAAGTTAATCACTATAGGGCTTTACATACATCGTAGTATGCCTTTTCACGTTTGAACCACTGAGACGCACAGTTTTCAACCATTGTTCATTTCTAGATGTATATTTGAAAGCAGTTCCGCATTTTTCCCAGACACAATCCCACATCTCCAAACTTTCGTGAGTCATAATGCTTACAACAAATTATAGCACTAAATAACAAGCAAAAATGGGCCTAAAATTTAATAAATTTATATCAAAAATACATCCTGCTCCTGTGGTTCAATTTCGGAACGGCTCATAACACCAGTAGCACAAATTCAAATTTACGTTATAATAACTTTAGATACCCTTATTTTCATTGTGAGTGGTCTCCTCAATATAATCACTGTAAGAAAACCACGTGTCACAATCTTAACGTAGCACAGTTGCTTTGAACACTGTTAAGTGACTGCAGCAATACAGTACATTCATAAAGTACCTCAGTCTACCGCTATAATTAATTGTGTCTCTGTCTTGCAGTAGCATCGGTGGTTTCATGCCTATGACACTGCCACTTAAAAGAATCATAAAACGTTGGTTTCAGGCAGAAAACAAAGGTACTCAAAGGGTTAAAGAAAAACAGTCAACGGTTTTAAAAGGTTGATATTGAGTGATGCTTAGAAACAGACAGTAGCGAAGTAAATTTACATAACGTCAACGTTTTTGGAACAGTTACTTACTACTGAGTGATGTTCTTGCTAGTTAGATTTAACTAACAATTGTCAACCTTTTTAGAACTGCTGGTATCAAGTGATGTTTTTCAATCATTTAGTAGCTGGATAAATTTACATAATAACGGTGAAACATTGAAGAACTGTTGTTGATGACTTTCGAACAGATACTAGCTATGTGGAAATAGTATATACTGGAGTGCTCGCATTTAAAATACAGGGTGATTCAAAAAGAATACCACAACTTTAAAAATGTGTATTTAACGAAAGAAACATAATATAACCTTCTGTTATACATCATTACAAAGAGTATTTAAAAAGGTTTCTTTTCGCTCAAAGACAAGTTCAGAGATGTTCAATATGGCCCCCTCCAGACACTCGAGCAATATCAACCCGATACTCCAACTCGTTCCACACTCTCTGTAGCATATCAGGCGTAACAGTTTGGATAGCTGCTGTTATTTCTCGTTTCAAATCATGGTGGCTGGGAGAGGTGGCCGAAACACCATATCCTTAACATACCCCCATAAGAAAAAATCGCAGGGGGTAAGATCAGGGCTTCTTGGAGGCCAGTGATGAAGTGCTCTGTCACGGGCTGCCTGGCGGCCGATCCATCGCCTCGGGTAGTTGACGTTCAGGTTTCATAACTAATTTTTTTCGTAGGACTCTCCATACAGTTGATTGTGGAATTTGCAGCTCTCTGCTAGCTCTGCGAGTCGATTTTCCTGGGCTGCGAACAAATGCTTGCTGGATGCGTGCTACATTTTCATCACTCGTTCTCGGCCGTCCAGAACTTTTCCCTTTGCACAAACACCCATTCTCTGTAAACTGTTTATACCAACGTTTAATACACCACCTATCAGGAGGTTTAACACCATACTTCGTTCGAAATGCACGCTGAACAACTGTCGTCGATTCACTTCTGCCGTACTCAATAACACAAAAAGCTTTCTGTTGACCGGTCGCCATCTTAGCATCAACTGACGCTGACGCCTAGTCAACAGCGCCTCAAGCGAACAAATGTGCAACTAAATGAAACTTTATAGCTCCCTTAATTCGCCGACAGATAGTGCTTAGCTCTGCCTTTTGACGTTGCAGAGTTTTAAATTCCTAAAGTTGTGATATTCTTTTTGAATCACCCTGTACTACATCTACATCTACATGGTTACTCTCCAATTCACACTTAAATGCCTGGCAGAGGGTTCATCGCACCATTTTCATACTACTTCTCCACAATTCCACTCTCGAATGGTGTGCAGGAAAAAGGAATACCTAAATATTTCCGTTAGAACTCTGATTTCTCTTATTTTATTATGATCATCATTTCTCCCTACGTAGGTGAGTGTCAGCAAAATATTTTCGCATTCAGAAGAGAAAGTTGGCTATTGAAATTTCGTAAATAGATGTCGCCGCAAAGAAAACCGCCTTTGTTTCAGTGACTGCCACCCCAACTCGCGTATCCCATCAGTGAGTGCGCCGTAACACGAAACGAGCTGCCCTTCTTTGCACTTCTTCGATGTCCTCCGTCAATCCAACCTGGTAAGGATCCCATACCGCGCAGCAATATCCCAGCAGAGGACGGACAAGTGTAATTTAGGCTGTCTCTTTAGTGGGTTTGACGCATCTTCTAAGTGTTCTGCCAACAAAGCGCAGTCTTTGTTTCGCCTTCCCCACAATATTAACTATGTGGTCTTTATTTATTGAGCGGATCTGTATGTGCACCATCGTGCCTTACGAGTATGTTGGGTACACGACTCGTTTAAGCACACTCTAGTGTTTGCAGAGGACACAAGTACAACTCTCGAAATGAAGTCCATGCGTAGTTAATTATGAGATGTAGATGATAGTTCATCTGCCACAATAAACTTCTCAAAGTTCAAACTTTCGCATCTTCTAAGTATTGTGCCAATAAATCGCAGTCTATTGTTCGTTTTTCTCACAACATTATCTATGTGATCTTTGCAATATAAGTTATTCGTAATTGTAATCCCTAAGTGTTTAGTTGAAACTAGAGCCTTTAAATTAATCCGATTTATGGCGTAACTGAAATTTAACTGGTTCCTTTCAGCACTGATGTGTAGAGTCAGTTTCCATATTTCGCGCTATACAGATGTATTGTGTAAAACATTTGGCAATTAGTTTGGATATTCTGATGACTTTACAAGGCGGGTAGCGCCAGATATCATTTCTGCTTTATTCAATGACTTTCCGTCAATTCCTATGAACTGTGACCTTTCTGACAGGAAGTCACGAATCCAGTTGCACAACTGGCATGATACGGTGTAGGCACGCAATTTTATTACAAGTCGCTTGTGAGGCACAGTGTCAAAAGCATTCAGGAAATATAAAAATGTAAAATCAACTTGAGATCCCCTGTCGACAGCACCGATGTCGGTATGCAGTGTTAGACACGGTATTTGAATTCAACTGCTGTTATGCAAATCGAATTCACTGGAAACCTCCCGGCAGCACATGATTCCTTGTCAGTTTTCTTACGTCCTCCACAAGGCCTATCTTCCACACTGTCTGAGACAAAACCAATCAAGCAGGGTTGTTGTACGAGATGGGACCTTGCCAAAGCGATCTCTAAACGCACTCATTACTCTCTGTCATTATGATACTTTGTGATCAGCTAAGGTGGTCATCGTGTGCGAAAAGAGTACAAGAATCAGATTCACGTTCCCGCCAATCTGCAATTCCTCTCGCCGTGTGTCAGGGTTCGGTAAGCGCAGGAGTGCGCGCTGCATAGAGAAGCAGCCGAGACAGTAGCTGGCCATAGCTGGTGTCCGGTGGACAAAGCGTGTAACGGTGACACCGAACCACCTTAACGCCCGGGTTCCCGGGTTCGATTCCCGGCGGGGTCAGGGATTTTCTCTGCCTCGTGATGGCTGGGTGTTGTGTGCTGTCCTTAGGTTACTTAGGTTTAAGTAGTTCTAAGTTCTAGGGGACTTACGACCACAGCAGTTGAGTCCCATAGTGCTCAGAGCCATTTGAACCATTTTTGAACCACCTTAACCGGCAGTCTACGCTAATGTTAAACCTCCGCGAGGAATTTTTGAAACAGTTGTGACCGTGAGATAACCTAATGGGAACAGAATCATGAAACTGGGTTCGTCTCTGAAACACTCTAGCAGAGAGCAACCAACAGTAAGCAGGTGGGTCAGTAACAGACGTTCTCCCAGCACAAAAGCAAGTTGTAATACTACATATTAATATCGGTCGCCAGCCTAATTAGGCAACCTTGTGTCAAGTAGTACAATAAAGCAGAAAGCAGCGCTAATCTAACCTAACCTTCCTTGACACACGCACTAAGCATACTACTAACTTGGAAGTCGGACAAACAAATGGCCAATGATATATCAGAAAGTAACACATGCCTCTCAACAACACGTATCTTAAATGAACTAGGTGCAGCAGCTTATAGAACCAATCACAAACACACATGAAACTAGTAACTATATTAAACAGGGATGAGCATGAATGAAACGCCCTGCTTAACCCGCAGGACAGGACAGGTAGTTCAAATTGTGGAAAGGGGCCAAAATAAGGGGCTGCCAGCTACACTTGAACATACAACTTTATTTTTTGATCAAACATTAGAAGAGTCCAAAAAAAACTTTTTTAAACACACGGCTTTAATCTTCGGGACTTAATTACCAGCTGAAAGCCACTTTAATTTAAAAATGGCTGAAGGCCAATAACGTAAAAGGCAAGCATAATCATAAATTTAAATGGTAAGCTTTATCTTACATCAGTTCTTTATTTAGGCTGAAGGCTCAAAGAATCTGAGATTTTCAGAGCAAACTATTTGAATTCAAAAACGGCTGAAAGCCCAACACTTAAAGCTAAATTAAAAAAGAAATAAAAAACAAAAGCCTTACGTAAAACAGTTCTTAATTAGGCAAAACTCAACCAAAACAGGAAAAAGGCAAAGCCTTATCTTGAAACAGTTCTTTAGTTAGGCTGAAGGCCTAAGACTTGTAACTCCATAACATTAATTTTTTTTTAAATACCAAAGGCCTTACGTGAAACAGTTCTTTAAATTAGGCTGAAAGCCTAAAGAATCTTACACCTTAAGGGCGAAACAACCTTAATTTTTTTTTTTAAATCGGCTGGAAGCCATACAACAAGAACAAATAAGAAAAAGGCAGTACACTCAAGGGCGCTCAGATGTTCGAGGGTCGGCCTGGAATTCAAACACTAACGCTCGCTTAGGTGAGTCAGGCAGTCAGGCCAATAATTCACGATCCGACGACAACCAAACCGACCGACAGTCAACGGACCCACCGACAAGATAACTTCCACTTCACCCGACCAGGCCACAACAGGTTGTTCAACAGAACAACGTAGAAGATATTGGCGCCCACAACCAATCATACACGGAGTTGTCAAACTACACACTGTGCTGGACAGCAACAACACGATGAGGAAACTACACTGCCTGAAATTTGCGACAATGGCCGAGGTAGGTAACCGGAATGTTAACGGCCACAAGGCAGAGGATTCCGCTGGTGCACTTCAATTCAAATAACCAAATACAGTGAAATTCCACAACAGCCGACAACAAACTCCAAACGACACAATGTGAACAGTCTTGACTTGCTGGTAGATTAAATCAAAACTCAACTTTCGTGTCCATGGTCGTTGAGCCACGGAGCTCTTAGCAATGGGAACAGCCCCCCACAGTCCAACACGCATAGAGACCGCCAGCGGCCCCGGTAATACTACGCCCCGCCGAGAATTCGTCACTGCTCCACGCCAACCGACCGACTCGTCGCACACCGCCCAGTCGGAAACTATAGGCGCCGGGTGAAAGATAGTCCAAGGTCCGAATATCGATACACACCGCTGCTGCCACCCACGGAAGGAGAGGATAACAACATAATCGCGATAACAGTGGGAGACTAAAAACAGAATCGCAACAAAGGTTTAATCCAGCGCATAGCATGAGCCAGCCATGGCTCAATGAAATTCTTCTGATTTAAATCAGGGTGTCTGTTAATGATCATACTCTACAACATCATTGGTTAGTACAGGGTCTTCGTGCCTGTGCGTTAACCAACTTGCATTAGAATAGCTAGTAAATATTTCTCTCTGAAACTCGGTTTGAAGCAATTAACCACAATCAGAATCTGATTTGTTTCATTAACTAACTAGCCCAGTAAATGAGGGCCCTTGAACTTTCATGGTCTGAAGAACCATGCTCATTAACAAAACTACACAAGTATGCATCAGAAAATATAAGTATTCTCATCAAAATTTATTAAGTAAAGCACAACAAACTGTAACTCTTTAAATAATAAATGTTGTTTAATAATCAGTATTTTAACCTACTCAAAATGTAGTTGGCTGTGCAAATGACAACACAACATTAAATTCAAGTTCAAACACTTTCTCATGAAATGAACGTTCATGCAACTTGGTAATTCTGATCGAAGTGCATAAATGCAACAAGTAATAATCTTTTTAACTTCAGATCAAGTTTACTATTTTCAGGCAGCTTTTCAAGTAAGGCAAATTATTTACGGAAATGACTGTAGGTTGATTTAAAATTGCATTGGAAGTGGAGTATTTCTCAAACTATAAAACTGAACTTCAAACGCTATAATTAGAAAGCAATCACAACTGTAACACCCCACCCGTCACTTATCTGGTTTTGGTGTGTGTTCACCCCTGGTAATTGACTAACAGATCAACAGAGAGTGCAAAACTGCCGCAATATCGGATAACGCAAAGAAAGTAATAAGGCCCTGTGACTCCCGATTGAACTGCGGTGGCAGTGTTGACATTAATTGATTCAGAATTGATCACTTTTAATTAAAAAGGGGTGCACATTGATGTTATATGCAGCTATTGAACACCAGATGCAAATGTTGAACATTAAATTAATTAAGAAAGTGACTTGGGATTTCAACTACTTGATTGAAAACATATGCAGTCGATTATCACAAATTTATTTTAACTGACGACCTTCAATCATCACATTTCGTGCCTCTCCTACCAGGCAGTGGTAATAAATTGCGTTTGCGTGGAGTAAAGCTCGATATCTCAAAAGTAATTCCTATCGACTGACCCAGGCATAATGCGAAGTGCGAGAAGAATTCTACAATACACAGCCCATGAAACCCTCGTGGAAACTTTGCCGACGTGGTCCAACAAATTAATCAGTGGCCGAAGCGGGCGCAATATCACCGAATACAGCGTGGCGGAGCGGCGTCGTTGCGTGGACGTCGGTCGACCTCGTGGTGCTGCAAGGGTGCGCTCGTCTATTCACTCCTAGCTATCTTGCTCAGTACGTAGCTGAACCAAAACTTTCTATCTCCAAGCTCAATCGTTCCGTTTGCTAAGCCCTAAACTGCAGAGATCCTCACTCTTTCTCAGGCAAGCTGAGTAAAGAACGCCACCTCCGCACTCTAGGCAAGCTGGGAACGGAAGACCTCTACGGAGACCTCTCACAGCCCGCTCTTCGCCTCCGTTTCCCCTCCAGCAAAATCACTTACGCCAGTTGCAGCGCAAGTCGCGTTAATTATGTGTCGCTTCCCGTGCCGACCAATGCCTGCTCTGGGAAGTGAACAAATTCCCACAAAATTTCCATTCTTCTCAACTTCTGCTATATAGCTCCTCCCAGGCCACCCATCAAGGTTAGCTTCTGCACAAACACCAAGTTTTTCGGAATTCTGACTCCCAGGAAAGTACTTCAAATTCCTTGGTCCTACGTTCCCATCAGAGGCTGGCATATTTCATGCTGTCGCTCTTCACCTGCTCATCGGACAAAGAGACTAAAGACCACCCCCCTGCAGTCGACGTGCCTCTGTAAAGTTTGAGATTGCTTCGCTTGCAGTCATGTTAAATGTGGTTCCAATTGCACCCGCTGTTTGGCATGGATCCCTTCTTGAATGTTGAACAATGTTGCCGTCATCTGCTGCTGTAGCTGACCATGATCGACTCTCTCCTTTACGCAGGAGTACTTGTGGTTCAGAATGCTCCTTATGCACCTAAAATCTTGAGTAATACTAACTTTTAGGCTACACGCATCACATTTCTTCCAGTTTCCTGGAGATTCAAAAATGGTTCAAATGGCTCTAAGCACTATGAGACTTAACATCTGAGGTCATCAGTCCCCTAGACTTAAAACCACTTAAACATAACTAACCTAAGGATATCGCACACATCCATGCCCGAGGCAGGATTGGAACCTGCGACCGTAGCCCTGAAGATTCTTCCCTGTGTGAAGTCATTGAAAGGTTGTCTCCAGGGCATGTTGTGTCGAAGAACACCTCCACAGTGTACGATAACATACCTAGTTTCCCGTTCCTTCAATTGGCTACTGTTGTGGGGGCAGCCCCATTTGGCGCTATAGTAATTCTTGTGGTGTCACGTGTCGATACCATCCTACTAGGGTCAAAGTTGGCTACAGAATTGCAAGTTTCCGTCAGACGCTGATAGCAGTCGCGCGGGATTCGGTGGACCCAGTGGAGAATCCCCTCTGAGTCACGCTTCGAGTGCCCTCTGCCGTCGGGATATAGGACGGCCAGCGGTAGCCACACAGCCCATGCGCGCTCGGAGCCTCTGGTCTACATGACACTACACAGACGCCGCCGAGTCACTGCTCTGACATCCTCGTTCGTGCTTTAGTTCAGATACCCTCATCCTTGTTGCAACTGTATCAGCTGGACTCTCTTTCTAGCTGTATTATTTGTAATGAGTCTTTGTACACTTGGAGAAATAAAAGTTAAGCAAATCCTCTTGTTGACTGTGTTAACTTGTTCGCCAATCATTTCTGCTCCTGTCGAGCTCTCCTATGACGACAGCTGCCACACCACTCCATGGCCCACCTCCCCCTACCATTGTGTATGAAGTCGTACACGGTAATTCTGACCTCATGCGAGGCCGGCCGAAGTGGCCGTGCGGTTAAAGGCACTGCAGTCTGGAACCGCAAGACCGCTACGGTCGCAGGTTCGAATCCTGCCTCGGGCATGGATGTTTGTGCTGTCCTTAGGTTAGTTAGGTTTAACTAGTTCTAAGTTCTAGGGGACTAATGACCTCAGCAGTTGAGTCCCATAGTGCTCAGAGCCATTTGAACCATTTGACCTCATGCGATGTGACGCCCAGCTTTCTGTACAGTACTTGGATGCCTCTGGCAACACGCTTCCGCACATCCACTCTTTTCCCCAAGTAGGTAATAGGTTATGTTACTTTATCTAGCTGCTCCTCAAGTTACGCAGAGCTGTCTGTTTTTATTTGTTAAAAAACCAACTTTCCCTTCAATCAGATCAGATCAACGAGGACGTCTGACTGCAGGTGCCACTCTGCTGCATGACTATTCTCCATCTCATACTGCCCGTACAGCAGCTGGAAGTATCCATGACCTTCATTCTGCTACTTTTTCATGCGCGCTTTGCACACCAAACCTTGCTCCCAAATGATACCCACATCTTTCGAACACTCAAATAGTCAAAAGGAGGAAAGACTTTTCGCTACACTGCGCGCGCAAGAGCACAAGAATTTATTTATTTTTATTTTTTCAAAGTAGTGCGTGTACGTCCTAGTCGTTGGAGGAAGCGAGAGCATTAGCGAAGTTACATGAAAAAAGTTAAGTTATACCGTCCCCGTACCAATAAGTAATAATTAGAGACCGGATTATATGCATCATAAAAACCTTAAAATATGCACTCAAAAATGCTTGAAAAATGCTTAAAAATGCATGAAAAAATGTTGAAATATGAAAGATCAAATAATTAAAAAAAATGACAGTTACTCTGTGCGCCGGCCGGAGTGGCCGAGCGGTTCTAGGCGCTTCAGTCTGGAACCGCGCGACCGCTAGGGTCGCAGGTTCGAATCCTGCCTCGGGCATGGATGTGTGTGATCTCCTTAGGTTAGTTAGGTTTAAGTAGTTCTAAGTTCTAGGGGACTGATGACCTCAGAAGTTAAGTCCCATAGTGCTCAGAGCCATTTGAACAATTTTTACTCTGTGCGTTACGTCTCAAACTCGAACCTGTGTATATCAGTTACGAGGAAGAGTGCCGGCCACGCGAAAAATCGGTACATTTAGAAGCTGATATCATTATCTGAATACTGCCTGGTAGAGGTTAGGAAGGAGACCTTTCTGGGATTATTTTCTAAAAATTGGCAAAATTCATAACACTTTGACAACACGACCGGTAAGGATTCAGGATTCACACTTATAGCAGTGCAAGTTCAAAAACGTAACAAAATAATTTTTTTACATATGAAATTTCATCATTTTTACTTACTATTGGCTGCATTTGTTGTTATAGGTACACTTTCCTTCGAAAGTAAGAGATTTTCGACGAATTTTGCACAGCATACAAACCATACTTATAGGTGTATGAAACTGTAGAGTTTATTTAATTTATGAAAAAACGAATGGAGTGTTACATTTTACACTACATGGTTAAAAACACTCAAATTTTATAGTTAATTGTCTCAACATTTACCATAGTTTTTAGTAGATTTGGAAAATTCTAGAGTTGTGCATTAACGAGTTTTGTGTTCAATAAGCAGTGCAAAATTCAAGGAGAATCTCTTGTACTTATGAAGGATTGTGTACGTATAACAACAAATGCAACCAATAGTAAGTGAAAAAATGATGAAATGTCACGTAAAAAAATAATTTCTTACGTTTTTGAACTTCCACTACTATGAGTGTGAGTCCAGAATCATTCCCCGTCATGCTGACAAAGTTTTACGAATTCATTTGTAAAAGTATAAGAGCGGAAATTAAAATTTCCTGTGGTGCCTCTCCAAGTCAGCCCGTTTGACGTCCTACTCCTCTTAGCACAATAATAACATTTTCGAGGAATATATACAAAAGCGTGCCGGCCGGTGTGGCCGTGCGGTTCTAGGCGCTTCAGTCTGGAACCGCGTGACCGCTACGGTCGCAGGTTCGAATCCTGCCTCGGGCATGGATGTGTGTGATGTCCTTTGGTTAGTGTAGTTTAAGTAGTTCTAAGTTCTAGGGGACTGTTGACCACAGATGTTAAGCCCCATAGTTCTCAGAGCGATTTGAACCATTTTTTATACAACAGAGTACGGTTACATTAAAAAGATCTTCATTTAATTCACCCTCGTAAATCTTAAATCTGATTCAGTTTGATGGAAACTGGGAATCATGTCAATATTAAACGAAGACTGACAGTGAACGATGGGTGTTTTGGAAAGACAGTAATGGTGACTGCCGGCCGTATTGGGGGCTGGTAAAATGGCGGTACCAGGTGGACCGCAGGACGTGGGAGGGTGCTTTGCCGATAATGCGGGCGCTATTGTGCGGACACAACGAGGACAAATGAGCGGCGCTGGGCCGTAATGAAGTGCCCGGTGCGGCGAATCTGCGGCCAGCCATAGGGAGGGAGGGAACGCTAGCAGTCCGCCACGAATACCGCGACACCGCTGTGCTGGCGTCTACAACCAGCGGCGGAGCTGGCTGTGGCCTGCTTGTAACGGGGGACACATCGCAGCCACAGGCTCCAGTACCGAACGTGTTTCCCCAGAGTTAGTGTGCGGCAACCAAACGACTATCCTACTAAATTCACTCTAACACAAAACAGGACGCAGCGCGTAGGAATTACGCGAACGGGAGGGAAATCGGCAGATGTGATGTACACTCATGCTCATAAATTAAGGATAATGCTCTGGTGGGCGGTTCGCGGGTTTAAATCACCTCGGGGTATGACCATGCGTTGCATTTGACCTGCAGTCGTCGCGCGGTGGTGCTGGCAGCAGTCCACATACGCAGATGTGTGTTGGTGCATGTCAGAGTACGGTGCAGCGAGTAAGTGTGCAGACGTTTTCAGACGTGCTGAAGGTTACTGTGTGTTGAGACTCAAAGAACACATATTCATGATGTTATGAGGGGTAGAATGGTATGGCGAGTGGAGGCTGGTCAAACACAGCATGTCGAAACACAAACCCTTCGGGTGCCACAAAGTGTGATCTCAAGATTATGGCAACGATTCCAGCAGACAACAAACGTGTCCAGGCGCTACAGTACGGGACGTCCACAGTGTACAACACCACAAGAAGACCGACATCTCACCATCAGTGCTCGCAGACGGACACGGAGTACTGCAGGTAGCCTTGCTCGGAACTTTGCTGCAGCCAGTGGAACTGTTGTCTCCAGACACACAGTCTACAGGCAACTGAACAGACATGGTTTGTTCGCCCAGAGACCTGAAAGGTGCATTCCACTGATCCCTGGTCACAGGAGAGCCAGGTGTCAAGAATACAGTACATGGTCATTGGAACAGTGGTCCCAGGTTATGTCCACAGACAAGTATAGTCTGAACAGTGATTCTCAACCAGGAGCCAGATACCAACCCCTTAATGTCGTTGAAAGGGACCTGTGTGGAGGTCGTGGTTTGATGGTGTGGGATGGGATTATGATTGGTGCACGTACACCCCTGCGTGTTTTTGACAGAGAAACTGTAACAGGTCAGGTATATCGGGCCGTCATTTTGCGCCAGTATGTCCGCCTTTTCAGGGGTGCAGTGGGTCCAACCTTCCTCCTGATGGATAATAACGCACGACCTCACCGAGCTGTCATCATGGAGGAGTACCTTGAAACAGAAATCAGGCGAATGGAGTGGCCTGCCTGTTCTCGAGACCTAAACTCCACCGACCACGTGAGGGATGCTCTCGGTCGACGTATCGCTGCACGTCTTCAAACCCCTAGGACACTTCAGGAGCTCCGACAAGCACTGGTGCAAGAATGGGAGGCTATAGCCCAGCAGCTGCTCGACCACCTGATCCAGAGTATGCCAACCCGTTGTGCGGCCTGTGTACGTGTGCATGGTGATCATATCCCATATTGATGTCGGGGAACATGCGCAGGAAACAGTGGCGTTTTTTAGCACATGTGTTTCGGGACCGTTTTCTCAACATCACCAATACCGTGGACTTACAGATCTGTGTCGTGTGTGTTCCCTATGTGCCTATGCTGTTAGCACCAGTTTTGTGTAGTGCCACGTTGTGTGGCACCACATTCTGCAGTTATCCTTAATTTATGAGCTTGAGGGTACATGTGCAGACAAACAAATGATCACAGTTCCAGAAAAATTGGATTCTTGATTCCAGAGAAAGGGCTTCGCCTTGAGGAAATCAGTAATGTTTTGATCCACATCTGACCCTCATGGAAACAATTCGTCTTGGCATTTATCGATAGAGTTGATGGATGTCCTGAGGGATGTCGTGCCAAACTCTATACTACTGGCTAGTTAGATCGTCAAAATTACAGTATCTTTGTGGGGCCATGTCCATAATGCTCCAAATGTTTTCAACTGAGGAGATATCCAGCGACATTGCTGGCCAAGGTGGGCGTTTGGCAAACACGAGTGCAAGCAGTAGAAACTCTCGCCGTGTGCAGGCGGGCATTATTTTGCTGAAATTTAAGTCCAGGATGGTTGTGATGAAGGGCAACGAAACTGGGTGTAGAAATTCGTCGACGAACCACTGCGCTGTAAGACTGCCACGGATGACAACCAAACGGGTCCTGCTATGAAGAGAAATGGCATCCCAAACCACCACTCCTGCTTGTCAAGCCGTATTGCTGGCAACAGTAATGCTGGTATGCTACCGCTGTCCGGGGCATCTCCAGACACATCTTCGACCACGAATCTCATAGACCGGAGTAGATTGTCTTTAGTGATGAGTCCCACCTCGAAATGATCCACGCTGACCAGCGAGGACGTGTCTGAAGATGCCCCAGACAGCAGTGGCATACCAGCCCGACCGTAGCCAGCGGCAGGTTCCAGGCCGGTTCTAGGCGATTCAGCCCGGAACCGCGCTGCTGCTACGGTCGCAGGTTCGAATCCTGCCTCGGTCATGGATGTGTGTCATGTCGTTAGGTTAGTTAGGTTTACGTACACTACTGGCCATTAAAATTGCTACACCAAGAAGAAATGCAGATGATAAACGGGTATTCATTGGACAAATATATTATACTAGAACTACCATGTTGTTACATTTTCACGCAATTTGGGTGCATAGATACTGAGAAATCAGTACGGAGCACAACCACCTCTGGCCGTAATTACGGCCGTGATACGCCTGGGCATTGAAGTCAAGCCGGCCGCGGTGGTCTCGCGGTTCTAGGCGCGCAGTCCGGAACCGTGCGACTGCTACGGTCGCAGGTTCGAATCCTGCCTCGGGCATGGATGTGTGTGATGTCCTTAGGTTAGTTAGGTTTAAGTAGTTCTAAGTTCTAGGGGACTGATAACCACAGCAGTTGAGTCCCATAGTGCTCAGAGCCATTTGAACCATTTGAACCATTGAAGTCAAACAGAGCTTGGATGGCGTGTACAGGTACAGCTGCCCATGCAGCTTCATCACGATACCACAGTTCATCAAGACTAGTGACTGGCTTATTATGATGAGCCAGTTGCTCGACCACCATTGACCAGAACTTTTTCTGTATCCACAAAGGCCCGTACAGGACCCGCAACATGCGGCCATGCATTATCCTGCCGAAATGTAGGGTTTCGCGGGGATGGAATGAAGGATAGAGCCAAGCGTCGTAACAGATCTCAAATGTAACGTCCACTGTTCAAAGTGCCGTCAATGTGAACAAGAGGTGACCGAGACGTGTAACCAATGGCAACCCATACCATCACGCCGGGTGATATGCCAGTATGGCGATGACGAATACATGCTTCCAATGTGCGTTCACCGCGATGTCGCCAAGCACGGATGCGACCATCATGATGCTGTAAACATAACCTGGATTCATCCGAAAAAATGACATTTTGCCATTGGTGCACCCAGGTTCGTCGTTGAGTACACCACCGCAGGCGTTCCTGTTTGTGATACAGCGTCATGGGTAACTGCAGCCATGGTCTCCGAACAGATTGTCCATGCTGCTGCAAACGTCGTCGAACTGTTCGTGCAGATGGTTGTTGTCTTGCAAACGTCCCCATCTGTTGACTCAGGGATCGAGATGTGGCTGCACGATCCGTTACAGCCATGCGGATAAGATGCCTGTCATCTCGACTGCTAGTGATACGAAGCCGTTGGAATGCAGCACGGCGTTCCGTATTACCCTCCTGAACCTACCGATTCCATATTCTGCTAACAGTCATTGGATCTCGACCAACGCGAGCAGCAGTGTCGCGATACGATAAACCGCAATCGCGATAGGCTACAATCCGACCTTTATCAAAGTCGGAAACGTGATGGTACGCATTTCTCCTCCTTACACGAGGCATCACAACAACGTTTCACCAGGCAACGCCGGTCAACTGCTGTTTGTGTCTGAGAAATCGGCTGGAAACTTTCGTCATGTCAGCACGTTGTAGGTGTCGCTCTGAAAAGCTAATCACTTGCATATCACAGTATCTTCATCCTGTCGGTTAAATTTCGCGTCTGTAGCACGTGGTGTAGCAATTTTAATGGCCAGTAGTGTAAATGAAGCAATAAGTTTACTGTTACCATTCACTGTTCATTTACCTCCACTACGTGTTTCAAAGGCTTATAACTTCATTATCAGGTAGATAAGTGAAATAGTACCAGTCAAGGTACCCTATTTTACTTATTTTATTTTTACCGTTAGATATACGTAGTTTTTTGTCAAAAGAAACCCCAAACCATGTTCTGAAATAGTGTTTTGTTTCTCCACTAGACAGTCAACTGTGACTGACGCCCGAACAACAGGGAACTAACATGCATAGCGATTAGAAAATGTTTTTTCGCGTGTTACTTTTTTCAACAGTATTCATTCAGAAATATTAAACTCAATTTTTTTCAAGAGGGTGTTTCGCCCTCTGAACGGCTGTATCGGCACGTATAAAAATAGTTCTTTTATTTTTTTCAACATTTCAACAGATTCAGAACTTTTCGATATCGAAGTGTATCCCTTGGGTACGTTTACTTGTGAGTCTGACATCTGCCTTACCTAGAGTGGGTGTTCCACTTTAAATTGCTCCGCACACATGCTCCCAGATATTTAACGTGTGTTAGGGCTTCCAGTGATTTTTTTTGAATCGGCCCTTCTGCTTAATTTTTGGAGACAACTGTAGGCGCAGAATTTAAGCGGTGTAGTGTAAGCGTCACAGGAGGAGACCGCAGACCGTCACAACGAGAGGATGTAATATTGCCGACACTGCGCGTGAAATGTTCTCTAGTGGCGCATGCTTCTGTCCCGTATGCTGTTTGCAAAGAGCAGTGGATGCCCATGAAACTCATCAACGTTACATTTTGGTGTGCTCGGCTGCGTATAAAAACAACTTTGTGTGGAAGGAAAGAGGGGAAAATTTAGTGTTCGTATGAAAGTCTCGCAGTAGATTCTGGGGTGGGGAGGAAAAAAATTAAGAGACGCTAGCGCGTGGAACTTGTAGCAGAACGTACTGTCGAGGGAAGGGGCCTGTGCGTGTGATGATGCGAGCGGCCGCGGCCGCTATTACCCGGTGGAATGCAGCGCTGCCAACGCCGGACTACTAAATTTCCCCGCCCGGCACGCGGTAGCTCTTGTTTATACACGCGGCCCGGCGCGCAGATATATTTGTCGGGATTTGCAGTAGGCGTGGAATGCGGCGCACAGCCGGTGCTGTGTTGTGCGTGGTTGGGGGAGGGTGCACGCACCCACGCGTTGCGTTCCGGCCAGCCCTCACGCACGTGCGAGCGCGCGTCAACTCGAGCGCACGCGTACCACGCGTAATGGCGCCTCGCTGCGGGTACGCATCTCCGCCCCTCCCCCCCGCCCCCTCGCCATTCCACCCCTTCCTCGGTGCAGCTGCCCCACTTGACAACTCGAGGACCCGCCGTCCTTAGTGTACTGTTCTGTTTCTACCGAGGCTCCACTCAAGGTTCTGCTATTTCGCTCCGTTCGTTTTACTTTTTCGGTATCTGCACCTACGATGTCCAGTCAAAAATAACTGAACACACTTGTGTAATGCAAAATTGACCTCTAGATGTCACTAGTGGCGGACCTGACAGTACTACCTGACCACGACTAGAGAGCCTGTATAGGGAGAGAGTGGCCAACCGGACGATACGGCGGCCATTTTTGTGCCAAACTGCGGGCGGGACTTTTGAATGGCCAGCAGTGGAATAGTGGAGTACTGGAGTACACACTCGCCGAATCAAAAGCACAAGACAATACGGCGCAATCATTCGTTAAATGCCTTTCTTTACAGCTATGATATACTCATAGTAGCCTAATACGTACAGCACAGGAAAATTTGATACAGTGGCTGTAAAAATTTTTCTCTACTTGCATTTATCTCCTTTAAAGTTCGTTTGCTAGACATATTGCAATGAAAGTAACGTAAATTTAAAAAAAATATAGTGTATAGCATTTGTTTTGTATCGGAATGGAATTGCATAACGCTAAAGATTTAACGTACCTGTATTACGTCAGATGAATGAAAGTGGTAAGCAGTTTACTTGTGACATGCAAAAAGTGTGAGACGTATTAGTACTTCTTGTCACGTCTTCAAACCTTTTGCATGTCACAAGTAAACAACTGCTTACAACTTTCTTTTATATATATATATACTGAATACCTCTCGTAGATAACAAACGAAAAAGATTACAAAAATCAGGTAATGTTAAATGTAGGCTACTGTAATAACGACCAAATATAACAAGAAAACTACCGTATCCCTTCTACCCCACAGTAAGTAGGCCTATTAAAAACTGTCTTCAAGAGTACCTACAATTATTTACTACGAATAATTTTCAGCAACCACGACAACTGCGGAAAACGTACTTACAACTTGCCTGCGTCAACAGTCAGATAATACGTTTACGAACGTCTGCAGAACGAATCACAGATGTCAAAAACAATACTGTACAATTACTAACGTGTTTACTTAAAACATGTAGGCCTACCGACTTCATCACAAAACGCTTCATTATTTCAACTCGTATTTAAGATCGCAAACGCTAATTACGTACTAAAAACGTTATGCAACTAAATCGAACATGCATGCACAACGCATAACAAGTCTCTCAATAATTCAAATACCTTTTAATCGTTTCCAAAAGTCCTCTGAACTTCAGTTCAACTCAAAAGCACGGCGAACATAGGTAGCGCGAGAGACGTTTGTCGTCATTTTTCTGCCAAAGCTAATCAACCAATCACGGGCAACTTCACCTATGGCCACTCTCTCTGTATACAGGCTCTCTAACCTGGCAGCACTACCTGACCACGATGCGATTGCACTGACCTCCAGTGCCCGTTACCGGAAATTCACAGTGACGTCGCAGTAGACAAGTGCAGCGGTGACTATCTAGGAGAACACGACAAGTGCCATAACGCGATCTCTCAGAAACTTCGCTCAGTAGCGGAGGAGTCAAAATAAACGAACATTTTTTCGGCTTACTAGTAGAAACTCGACATTTGTGACAAAACGGCGGTTAAAGTTTTTGACATAATTTAGATGTCTTGTGGCGTAGCCGAAATGGTGACACAGTGGCTAGCGCCGTGGCCTCTCACTTTTGCGCCCTGGGTTCGAAACCCGATTTTTGGTTTAATGTATTTTATTGTAATTATTTCTTTATTTTTCATTTAGCTATCCGTGTCCTAAGAAAGTAGTTACTAGGCGAATATTTCTGATGAATTTAAGGGATACATGGCCGTTATATTTATTGTATAACTACAACTGAGTTTCACACTAAGTGTTATACATTTACTGTGTAATATATGTGTGTATAGTATTTTAGAGAGTAAGGATCTTTCTAAATTCTCATATTGATATATTTCATTTTGATATTTTTATTTTATACACACACACCAAAAAAAGTTTTGTTTCACCACGGTTCCGAGTATTCCGGAACCTGTCCAGAAAATTGGAATAGAGATCAACATAAACATCATTTCCGCCATTTTATTCCTCATGAAAACCACACATTGCATGTTGTACCGCCGTACAGCGAGACCTTCAGAGGTGGTGGCCCATATTTCTGTACACACCGGTACCTCTAATACCCAGGAGCACGTCCTCTTGTATTGATGCGTGCCTGTATTCGTCGTGGCATACTATCCACACGGTCATCAAGGCACTGTTGGTACAGATTGTCCCACGCCTAAACGGCGATTGGGCGTAGATCCCTCAGTGGTTGGTGGGTCACATCGTCCATAAACAGCCCTTTTCGCGGGCCGGGGTGGCCGAGCGGTTCTAGGCGCTAAAGTCTGGAACCGCGCGACTGCTACGTTCGCAGCTTCGAATCCTGCCTCGGGCATGGATGTGTGTGATGTCCTTAGGTTAGTTAGGTTTAAGTAGTTCTAAGTTCTAGTCCCATAGTGCTCAAAGCCATTTGAAACAGCCTTTTTCAATCTATCCCAGGCATGTTCGATAGGTTCAAAATGGCTCTGAGCACTATGGGACTCAACTGCTGTGGTCATCAGTCCCCTAGAACTTAGAACTACTTAAACCTAACTAACCTAAGGACATCACACACATCCATGCCCGAGGCAGGATTCGAACCTGCAACCGTAGCAGTCGCACGGTTCCGGACTGCGCGCCTAGAACCGCGAGACCACCGCGGCCGGCCCCATGTTCGATAGGGTTCATGTCTGAACATGCTGGTCAATCTAGTCGAGCAATATCGTTATCCTGAAGGAAGTCATGCACAAGATGTACACGATGGATGCGCGAATTGTGTTCCATGAAGACAAATGCCTCGCCAATATGCTGCCGATACCGTTGCACTGTCGGTCGGAGTATGGCATTCACGTATCGTACAGCCGTTACGGCGCCTTCCATGACCACCAGCGGCGTACGTCGGCCTCACATAATGCCACCCCAAAACAGCAGGGAACCTCCACCTTGCTGGACTTTCAGCCTGACCGTGTTGCGTCCAAACACGTCTCCGACGATTGTGTGGTTAAGGCATATGCGACACTCATCGGTGAAGAGAACGTGATGCCAATTCTGAGCGGTCCATTCGGCATATTGTTGGGCCCATCTGTACCGCGCTGCATGGTGTCGTAGTTGCAAAGATGGACCTCGCCGTGGACGTCGGGAGTGAAGTTGCGCATCATGCAGCACATTGCGCACATTTTTGAGTCGTAACACGACGTCCTGTTGTTGCACGAAAAGCTTTATTCAACATGGTGGCGTTGCTGTCAGGGTTCCTCCGAGCCATACTCTGTAGGTAGCGGTCATCCACTGCAGTAGTAACCATTGGGCGGCCTGAGCGAGGCATCTCATGAACAGTTCCTGTCTCTCTGTATCTCCATGTCCGAACAACATCGCTTTGGCTCACTCCGAGGCGCCTGGACACTTCCCTTGTTGAGATCCCTTCCTGGCACAAAGTAACAATGCGGACACGCGGTATTGACCATCTAGGTATGGTTGAACTACAGATAACAGGAACCGTGTACCTCCTTCCTGGTGGAATGACTGCAACTAATCGGCTGTCGGACCCGCTGCGTCCAATAGGCGCAGCTCATGCATGGTTGTTTACAACTTTGGTCGGGTTTAGTGACATCTCTTAACAGTCAAAGGGACTGTCAGTGATACAATATCCACAGTCAACGTCTATCTCCTATCTTCAGAAGTTCTGGGAAGTGGGCTGATGCAAAACTTCTTCTGATGTGTGTATTTTAATTTTTTAAAATTTTATTCTTATGTCTGTTATTGAGGAAGGTTTGGTGTCCTCCCTTGGATGATACCGATTGTAGAAAAATTTGCAACACAGAAATTCCGAACACCACGAGTATCGCGCTAAGGTATGGTCGACACAGTGGTATTTCCTCTTATGAATCTCACTCGGGATAGAAAGGTTCGTAATACAGCCGAAGATTTCATGCATTAGCAGAAAGTTCGCGGCTAACCACACATAACGGATCACTTTACCGAAACCTGGGCCTTGCAATTGATTATGAATTAAGATACGCTACAGGAATTTGACTCAAAACGATTTAAAATAATTTTATCATTCATTTTTTAATTTATCTGTTTTTTAAATTCATTCACCGTACGTACAAATAGTAGACGGATAAGGAGGAAGTTATTTCAGTATACTCTGGAAAACGTTCGTGTAGTTACCTTCTACGGATGTCGGTAGATAAATGAGAAACAAAAATAAATGAAAAGCGGTAGTTAGCTTTTGTTCTACGTTAATAATTTATTGTATTAGCCGGATTTAGGATTACATTTGCTGACTACTGACGCCAAAGAAGTTACAATGTTTGTGAACGACATTGCAAAAGAAGTTTCACGTCTACATTGAACCACAAACACACAGTAAATGACATCTTCGACAATGTGGTGGTAATGCAATGCGAAAAGTAAGAAGCTGTACTATAAATAAATAACTTTAACGGAAAGCTAAAAAAGCATGTCTACATAACAATTTATATTAATAAACAAAACCAATAAAACAAAATAAATTAGCACTTCACAAGGCTACTTCAGGAACTGTAACACAAACCAATTAAAAGGAAGAATTATCAATTGTAACTGCAGAATATATGGAGAATATTAGCAATATCAATAAGATTAACAGAAATGCATGAATGCAGGAAAGTGGAGGAATGTGGGGGAATGTACAATAAATGCCATCTCTGAGAGAATGCTGATAATGCATTTTAAGAAGTAATACGTTGAACAATATGCAGATATAAGGGGAGCAAACAGGAAAAACATAAACACTATTCACAAAAATTTTGCTTATATAACAGTTTGCAGTAAATAAATGAACCAAGTAAAATGAAAACAGTACTTGACGAGACAACTTCAAGAGGTACTAAACGTGGAAAATAATACAAGTAACACCTACAAGGAAGACTTAACAATTGTAAATACAGAATATATGGATTACGTAGGCAATTTCAGTAAAGTATAAGAACTCAATGAGTACAGGAAAATGGGGAAATATGAAGGAACAGACTGTTTTATTGGTTTTGCTTATTAATATAAACTGTTATACAGGCATGCTTTACCAGTTTCGTATTAAAGTCTTTTCCCTTTTACCCCCTTTACATTTATTTATTGTTGAACTTTTTACTTTTTAGTGCATTACCACAACACTGTCGAAGTTGCATGTACTGTGGGTTTGTGCTTAAGTGTGGATGTGAAACATCTTTTCCAGTGTCGCTTACAAACATTGTAACTTCTTTCGAGGCAATAGTAAATGTGTGATGATAGCATTGTAAGCCGAATATCGGTCAACGCAATAAATTAATACTGCAGAACACAATCAAACTAGCGCTTTTCATTTATTATAATGTTCTACCAAGCCGACTGAAGATTCAGTTAACATGAAAAACAAAAATAAAATTAATAGTTGGGTATCGAACAGGGGGCGCGAAAGTATGAAGCCAATGCGCCACCACTTCGTCTGTACGATTTATCCGGTAAGAGACGGTATCTCGAAAACTTTGATCGTCGTTTTGTCAGAAAAGCTGAGACTTCTGTTCGCTTATTTTTATTGCTGTTCCACTGAGCCAAGTTTCTGGGAAATCGGATAATGGCATTTGCCGAGTTAACCTCGTAAGGAAAACACATCGCATTGTGAAAGATTTCAAGACAGTTCCATATATACTGTCAATTGGTTCGGCGTGTTCGATAAGAATTCACGGTAAACCAACTGATTCACCCTCGCTCCCAGATGGTCTACTAATATAAAAACACCCGGAGAGTGTTGTGTTGTCAGTAGTGACGCAGTAACAGCAGACTAAGTTAGTCACCAGAGCTCTGTGATTCGAACGTGAACTGGTCGTTGGATGTCACCTTAGTATCGAATTCGTTGAGGACATTTCAAAATGGTTCAAATGGCTCTGAGCACTATGGGACTCAACTTCTGAGGTCATTAGTCCCCTAGAACTTAGAACTAGTTAAACCTAACTAACCTAAAGACATCACACACATCCATGCCCGACGCAGGATTCGAACCTGCGACCGTAGCGGTCGTCCGGCTCCAGACTGCAGCGCGTAGACCCGCACGGCCACTCCGGCCGGAGAGGACATTTCAACTAGGACTGTTCATATTTTTAAAAATATCGTGTATCCAATACATCGATATCATATTGTCTTTAGCCTCCGTCGACATATCGATTCATCGCCGGAGAAATATCGACGTACCGGCCAAAAAAAAAATATCGGCAGCTCATTGTGAATATACTGCCAGTTTTAGAGTTGTATGTTTAAGCGTTGATTAAGAATGGTAACTGCATGTAAGTGGCACAATGAAAGGTGTCCTATGGGTCCGTCGTTCGGTTTCGTTACATACCGGATTTGTCCGGAACACTTCATGTCGACTTCCCTGTTTCTTCATTTCTGGAAATGCCAGCGAACTAGCAGCCGTAGTGTCATAAGTGCGCGCTGAAGTTAAACGTTGCAGTTTCTGTCGAGCGCCGATTACGTCAGCATTTCCCTCACACGTCTCTGCCCACGGAAAGACCAGTCTTATCATTTAAATTTCTGGTCATTGGTTTCAGCAACTCTTTTTGAAAAATGCCGATTAACGCAACTTGTGTGCTATTTCTTCACATCGTATATCTTGTTATTTCATTCACGCCCCCCCCCCCCCCCCTCCTTCCCGCCCCCAGTGCAAACGGCAAGAATCTTCAACACATTCGCTTTTGGAGAAAAAGTAATTACATTAACAAAAATATTCGTGTACCAGAAAGTCGAATGAATTGTAGTAAAGGGCGAAACATTGGACTCCATAAAAAATTTTTAATTGTTCAAATGGTTCAAATGACTCTGAGCACTATGGGACTTAACTTCTGTGGTCATCAGTCCCCTAGAACTTAGAACTACTTACACCTAACTAACGTAAGGACATCACACACATCCATGCCCGAGGCAGGATTCGAACCCGCGACCGTAGCGGTCGCGCGGTTCCAGACTAGCGCCTAGAACCGCTCGGCCACCCCGGCCGGCAATTTTAAGTGTCATTGAGAGCGTGCCTATGATAACAACAGAAACACCTGCTTCTCATGCATGAAATACGATTTATATTATTTTACTTTCAGCGGAATAAGCTGCAAATATACAGGGAAACATTCCTCACACACAAAGAAAGAAAATACGTTATGTGGACATGTGTCCGGAAACGCTTACTTTCCATGTTAGAGCTCCTTTTATTACTTCTCTTCAAATCACATTAATCATGGAATGGAAGCACACAGCAACAGAACGTACCAGTGTGACTTCAAACACTTTGTTACAGGAAATGTTCAAAATGTCCTCCGTTAGCGAGGATACATGCATCCACCCTCGCCGTCGCATGGAATCCCTGATGCGCTGATGCAGCCCTGGAGAATGGCGTATTGTATCACAGCCGTCCACAATACGAGCACGAAGAGTCTCTACATTTGGTACCGGGGTTGCGTAGACAAGAGCTTTCAAATGCCCCCATAAATGAAAGAGGGTTGAGGTCAGGAGAGCGTGGAGGCCATGGAATTGGTCCGCCTCTACCAATCCATCGGTCACCGAATCTGTTGTTGAGAAACGTACGAACACTTCGACTGCAATGTGCAGGAACTCCATCGTGCATGAACCACATGTTGTGTCGTACTTGTAAAGGCACTTGTTCCAGCAGCACAGGTAGAGTATCCCGTATGAAACCATGATAACGTGCTCCATTGAGCGTAGGTGGAAGAACATGGGGCTCAATCAAGACATCACCAACAATGCCTGCCCAAACGTTCACAGAAAATCTGTGTTGATGACGTGATTGCACAATTGCGTGCGGATTCTCGTCAGCCCACACATGTTGATTGTGAAAATTTACAATTTGATCACGTTGGAATGAAGCCTCATCCGTAAAGAGAACATTTGCACTGAAATGAGGATTGACACATTGTTGGATGAACCATTCGCAGAAGTGTACCCGTGGAGGCCAATCAGCTGCTGATAGTGCCTGCACACGCTGTACATGGTACGGAAACAACTGGTTCTCCAGTAGCACTCTCCATACAGTGACGTGGTCAACGTTACCTTGTACAGCAGCAACTTCTCTGACGCCGACATCAGGGTTATCGTCAACTGCACGAAGAATTGCCTCGTCCATTGCAGGTGTCCTCGTCGTCCTAGGTCTTCCCCAGTCGCGAGTCATAGGCTGGAATGTTCCTTGCTCCCTAAGTCGCCGATCAATTGCTTCGAACGTCTTCCTGTCGGGACACCTTCGTTCTGGAAACCTGTCTCGATACAAACGAACCGCGTCGCGGCTATTGCCCCGTGCTAATCCATACATCAAATGGGCATCTGCCAACTCCGAATTTGTAAACATTGCACTGACTGCAAAACCACGTTCGTGATGAACACTAACCTGTTGATGCTACGTACTGATGTGCTTGATGCTAGTACTGTAGAGCAATGAGTCGCATGTCAACACAAGCATCGAAGTCAACATTACCTTCCTTCAATTGGGCCAATTGGCGGTGAATCGAGGAAGTATAGTACATACTGACGTAACTAAAATTAGCTCTAACATGGAAATTAAGCGTTTCCGGACACATGTCCACATAACATCTTTTCTTTATTTGTGTGTGAGGAATGTTTCCTGAAAGTTTGGCTGTACCTTTATGTAACACCCTGTAGACATACTCGAAATTATTTCTTCATAAATGAGTTGTAACTTACCTCATCGAATCAGTGTGATTCGGTTGTTTTTACATGGATTTCACGATAAGTCATGAGTCTTGGTAACTTAGTGACGCATGGAAGGTAAAAATATTACCATTATTCCGTTACTTAAGTAGAAAATAATTAAAAACAAACATTATCGTTACGACACATCTGAATATCTGCTTTCTCACCGAATGGGGCGCTCGTTCCAGCTGTCAAACGGTAACAAATTTCACACCAGAGAGTGTCGTGGCCACGGAGCTACAAGTAGAAGGGAGGTGTTATTACGTCACAAACTTCAAGCCGATGTCTGCCATCTTAACTGGCCCAAAACATTACGTCCACCGCATTCATACCTCCATAGTTCACCGCGGTGATACTTCCCCGTGACGTCACTCTGGCGTGCCCTTATTAACACCCAGTTTCGGCCGTGTTAGCTGCTTTGATTGTGTGGAGGCGTTGTTGTTTCATCAAAAATGCTGGATTGCGTTGTTTACGTGTGTACTAATCGATTCGATCGTAATCTGAAGTTTAAAGGAATCAAATTTCATTCGTATCTGGAGCAATTCAAGCAATATTTTCCGTTGTATACATAAATTATTGTTGCACTGTTTACATTTATTTTAATGATTTCATTCTGTCATTTGATTTTACATTTGCCGTGCCTTAGTGTCCGTTCTTTCTCTTCTTTCCTGCGTTTTTCTCTGCCTTCCAAATCGCAAACGCTCCGACATCCGAGGCTCACTGTTATCAACGGTCCCGTCCAGACACAACACAGGGCTACGTAACCGCTCCGATAGTTGGGACAGTAAATGAAGCCCTAAATTCCTCTCGGCGACAATTACTATTCATTTTTTACATTTCCTCCCCCTTCAAAAAAGATTCTGGGTAGGACAGCCGGAGAAAGCGGCCATGTGTGCCTGAGTTTCGTGTGTATGGTTTATGAATATGTATGTGTAGCTGTGCTTCCTTTCTGAAACAGGCTTTGGCTGAAAATTCGTGTGAACACTCTTTTCTTCGTGCCTGCCTTGTACTCGGGGTGTGGGAAGCAATCTATCCGTTTTGTAGTATGGTTATTTCCTTATGAAGTTTGTTATAAATAATCCACTGCACTTCAACAGTAACAATGATGTACATAATTACAGTACGAGAAAAACACATTAAGGTTGTCTATAGCACAAACAGGGGTTCACGATGCTGCAACCAAAAGTCTTGATCACTTACCATTTGATATAAAAAGCCTGACACACAGCAAAATAAAATTTGAAACTAAACTGAAAACGTTCCTCTTTGATAACTTCTCTTATTCTGCGGAAGGTTATCTATTACTGTAATGTGTGTGGCGATAGGTAGGAATTACTAACATGTCTGTCTTCTATTAGTTTTCAAGTGTTTTAATTAATGATCAAGATGGGGCATATTTACAAAAAAATGACATCAATATATAATGATTCGTTTCATATTATTACGATTTATCCTGCAAATGATACATGGAACATGAAAATAGTAACTAACTATTGTTACATCACGAAGCAATGTTATAGACCTGCGCTTTGAAACCCTCAAAATGAAATTCAGAAATAAAATCAAGCAGATGATCAAAGTAGACGTAAATTCCAGTTGTGCTACGTTTGGCCATTCCTGAAAATCTGACAGAGTTACTAGCGAGAAATATTCCGGGAAAAGAATCTAATCAGCTACAGTTGGAAAGGTAGGCTTACATCTTACACAGGTTGGGCTAACATTACTAAAAAGTTAACGTCAAAATATCCATTTTAAGGAGTCTTCAGCGTTTGAGACCATTCTGCTAATTACTTTTGTAGCATCCCACAATGCTGGAAGATGTTTAAAAAATTATATCGTATTTTTTCCCTGTAAGTTGTTATTGGGTACACACTGAATGAAGCATCATGGGTAAGATTTCAAAGTGAGAAGATGGGCAAACTACAGTAAGATTAATGCACTGACTATCAAATAGAACAAAAACTCTCTTCTGCACTTCTGTTTCTTTGGCATTTCAACAATCATTCACTTTATGGACGTGCACAACATACAATAACATGCCTTTCTTCTTTCCTCATCGCTCACATTTTGGGCTAGCAAAGAACACGTAGGCAAGTTTTTTGCAAACGTGAACACAAAATATGTTGTGCATACGAGTTGAAAGCTGAATACGTAGCGAACGAGAAGCAGTACCGGTACCAGTAAACAAGCATTGGTTTCGAAATTCCAGCTTCACTTGTTATGGATACAATCACAGTAAAAGTGGAATTGAATGGATTACGAAAGCATGCTTTTCACACCAGTTCCTTCTGTTTCTAGTTATCCGTAATATAGCAGCAAAAAATGAGTTACGTTAACGAGGCCAAATGTGTCGTATTACAAGAGCAAATACGCATTCGAGAACAGAAAAACGTTCGAAATTGCCTTCGTGACACTGTGTTGTTCATGTAAGCTCTGTAATTTTTAGTATTTAAAACAGCTGTTGCGCGGATACTACAGAGACAGTGGACAAGAAGCAATCGTAAACAGTTGCCTGCTAATATTTCGGGCTACTTAAAATGGCGGCAGGCCCCTCCCACTCCAGTTTCAAGACAAAGTACAGCGTCAGTCTGTAGTGCCATCTCCCTTCTTTTACCTTCACGATCGTGACTGTTCTTATTAGACTGTGATATAACCATCACGTACCAAAAACTGTGGTATGCTACTCCACGTCTACAAAATGGCGTACACGTATCATTAGTAGTAATCAGTACATACCCATGCAATTAAAGAAGACGATTGCAAAAAGTGAATACAAGAAGTCATTCATACGCAAAATTTAGTGTATTAATATGGCTATTTGTTCTTCTAGCCGGCCGGTGTGGCTGAGCGGTTCTAGGCGCTTCAGTCTGGAACCGCTCTACCGCTACGGTCGCGGGTTCGAATCCAGCCTCGGGCATGGACGTGTGTGATGTCCTTAGGTTTAAGTAGTTCTAAGTTATAGGGGACTGATGACGACCGATGTTGAGGCCCATAGTGTCTTTTTTTTTTTTTTTTTTTTTGTTTGCTCTTCTAAAACAAGTTTGTGATCGCGAATTTCTGACATGAGTTGCTGTAATGGTGTACTGTGTGAGCCAAGGCAAAGGCAAGTTTATGCTGAAGTGCCACTTCACTGATACGTATGTGTGAATCACCAATGTCCAGATTTACTAGTAACCTCGCAAGTATAAGTTTTCAGAACATTTTTCTGTATTTGTCTCTGTATCCTGCATTGGGTCTGTAGCGTTGTTATGGCCCTCCTGTGACGATGGCTTTACGAACCGAAACCGGTAAGGTAATTAAGTTGTGGTGGTACAGCTAGCTGGTGGTTTGCAGTGCATTATTTGAAGTCCTCCACAGACATTCAGACACCTCATTAAGAGTGCCCCCAGCGGTGTGGATACATCCTATATTGATGCCCAGTAATAGCTGTGCGCATATTTTTCGTCAGATAGCATAGGCACGTACTCTTCAAAACAATGTTAAATACATAGCAGAGCGTTCTTAGAATGATACCACACGTTTCTTCCGGTTGAATCTGCGTATGCACCGCACGAAAAATGACTTCTTAGAAGCCTATTCTAATCTTATCTTCACGGCGCCTACGGGAGTGGTAAGTAGAGAGATGAGGCATACCTCTAGATTCTTAGCTGGTTCTCGAAACTTTGGGAGTAAGCTTCCGCTTATTTGCGTTTATCTTCAAGAATCTGCCAGTTCAGTCTTCTCAGAATCTCCGTGACAGTTTCTCATCTGTCAAACAAATCGGTGATATTTTGTGCTGCGCTTTTGGGAATAGTCCAATATCCCCTGTTACTTCGGAATAATGCAAGATAACATTCAGGATCTGTTAGATGACGATCAGGTAAGGGCACTAGAAAGGCAGTTTTGACAATTGCAACTGTTAATGGAAGAAAGATTGCAGAAAAACGAAGACACATTCATAGGATCTGTCGATCTGGAAAAAGCTTTCCACGAAGTCAAATGGTGTAAGATGTGCGAAATTCTGAAGAAAATAGGATTGGGCTGCAGGAAAAGACGGATAATATGTACAAGAAACAAGACGGGATAATAACTGCAGAAAACCAAGAATTAAGTGCTCGGATTAAAAGGAGTGTAAGACAGAGATGTAATGTTTCGCCCTTACTGTTTGATCTATGTGTCGAAGGAGCAATGACGGGATTTAAGAAAGTTTCAAGAGTGAGATTAAAATTCAGGGTGGAAACATATGAAGATTCGCAGATGACATAGCTATGCTCAATAGAAGTCAGGAAATACTGCAAGATCTGTAGAATGGAATGGTCTAATGAGCTAACATTATGAACTGAGACTAACTTAAAAGAAGACAAAAGTAATGAGGAATGGCAGAAATGAGATTAGTGATAAACTTAGCATCAAAATTTGTGACAACGAAATAAACGAAGCGAAGGACTTTTGCAGCCTTGGAAGCAAAATGACGTACCACAGATGAAGCAACGGAGACATAAAAGGCAGAGTAGAACAGGCGAAAAGGACGTTCCTGAATTTCAACAACTGGTTGGAATTCGTATGGGGACGGATATTTCGCAAGTAACTATGATAGGATACCTGTATACAGTAACAGAGGGTCCGAACAACCGAAAAATTAAGGAAAAATTAAGAAATCAATAAAGACTGTCCATTGACGACAGCACAAAGGTGCTCAAACATGGCTGGGTATATATAAACAGCTGTTGCATAACAGGCAGACCTGAAATCCAGTAATTCTGTCTCCAAACACGGCTAGTACAAGAGCCTCAAATGATGAAAAAAGCACAATCACGCAAAGTAAAAGCAAATTCGAAGATCATCGGTAAACAATGCAAGGAGTGACGCATAATCATGGTTCGTTACGGGGAATTCCATCCGAACTCGCTAACGAAGGATTTTCAGACTCGTGTTCATATGAACTGTTTATGATATTTTGATGTTAGGAACATTTATGAATACCAGTTTATGAACATATATCTGTTCAAAAAATTCCGTAACATTCGTAATTTCGCGCCAATGGTGTGTTGGAGCGAAATGCGGTGGCCCCTGCACGCGCCTGTGTTTAATTTGTAACTGCCGGACGTTTCGTTGTTGTATGTCTGTTAGGTATTGTTCAGTGCTGTATTAAGTAGAACGTTGGTTGCGAATTTCGAAATGGCAGAGTTGGGACGAGCAGCTCGCTTGCATTAAATTTTGCGTGAAACTCGAGAAAATATTTACAGACCCACACCAAATGATGCAGGGAACCTACGGTGATGACTGCTTAAGCCGTACTCGGTGTTGCGAATGGTTCACACGGTTTAAAAATGGGCAGACGGATGCTAAAGATGACCCTCGTTCAGGACGCGTCCGGGAGATTATAGCAGAATGTAATATCTGAGATGGATTATGTCACGGTCCTGACACAGCGTCCTGGAATGCATGGCGTTGCCACCAAATTCGTCCCACGGCTCATGAGTCAAGACCAGAAAGACCTTTGCCTCGCAATTTGTGAAGAGCTTTTGGATCACGCAAATGAGGACGACATGTTCCTTAAGAGAATCATAACTGGTGATGGTGTTTAGACCAAGGTTCAATCTTCACAATGGTTCGGGAAGGGTTCAAATGGTTCAAATGGCTCTGAGCACTATGGGACAACATCTGAGGTCATCAGTCCCCTAGAACTTAGAACTACTTAAACCTGACTAACCTAAGGACATCACACACATCCATGCCCGAGGCAGGATACGAACCTGCGACCGTAGCGGTCGCGCGGTTCCAGACTGAAGCGCCTAGAACCGCTCGGCCGCAACGGCTTTGGAAAGGTTCTCCGAGACCAGAAAAAGCTCGTCAGGTCAGGCCAAATTTCAAAGCCATACTGATAGTTTTCTGTGACTTTGAAGGATTAGTTCACCGTGAATTCGTAACACAGTGACCAACTGGTAATCGATGGCACTATCAGGAGGTGTTGCGACGCCTGCGAGAAAATGAGAGAAGGAAACGGCCTGAAATGTGGCAAGACAATTCACGGTTCTTTCATCGCGGTAACGCAAAATGGCTCTGAGCACTATGGGACTCAACTGCTGAGGTCATTAGTCCCCTAGAACTTAGAACTAGTTAAACCTAACTAACCTAAGGACATCACAAACATCCATGCCCGAGGCAGGATTCGAACCTGCGACCGTAGCGGTCTTGCGGTTCCAGACTGCAGCGCCTTTAACCGCACGGCCACTTCGGCCGGCCGCGGTAACGCACCCGACCATTCATTCCTGTTGGTGCGTGACTGTTGCATGAAAAACGAAACAACTGTGATGCTTCATCCTACGTTCTCTCCACACTTGGCTTCTGCGGACTTTCTTTTATTTCCAAAACTGAAAACCGGGTTGAAAGGACCAAAATTTGCAACGATAAACGAGATAAAAAAAAATTGCAGACGGCGCTTCGCGCGATCCAGCAAGAGCAGTACCAAGACTGCTTCTGGAAGTGGAAACATCGTTGGGAGCGGTGTATCAGTTGTGGAGGAGAGTAGTTCGAAGGAGACCATGCGCTGTAAGTAAAAGGTTGGCGTAGAAAATTTTTGTGGACAATATTTCGGGGGCTTTTGAGCAGACCTCGTATGTAGTCTACAAATGACTGATGATGCAATGTTATTGAATAAAAAAAAAGCCAAAATAGAAATATTTGCACTTAGATCCCTCACACCCTACATATAAAGGTTCAGTCACCTAAAACTTGCAGTGCAAATACTGACGAAATAGGAAGTTCTGTCTTCACAGAATGGATTGGTAGCCAATAAGCAGATTGTAAAAATACTTAGAAAGTGTATTTTTTGTTGAAACATACGCTTTTTAAATTGAGCAATGCCTACTGACATTAAAAGACTAAAATTAGAGTAAATTAGAATGTCAGTGGTGTTTATTGCAGGATTCTAATGCGAGTCGTCAATGAGATATTGTATTTTGAAAAGTTTCCAATCCGAGACTTGTTTGTGTCCGACCTGCGTAGCTGCACGGGATAGCCGTGCGGTCTGGGGCGCCTTGTTACGGTCCGTGCGGCTCTCCCCGTCGGAGGTTCGAATCGTCTTTCGGGCATGGGTGTGTGTGTGTTGCCCGTAGCGTAAGTTAGTTTAAGTTAGATTAAGTAGTGTGTAGGCTTATGGACCGATGACCACAGCAGTTTGGTCCCATAAAACCTTACCACAAATTTCCAAAATTTTTCCGACCTGCGAGGCTGCTAAGTATGACGTTGTTGTATTTGTTTACAGTGTGCTTGTGTGTTCCTCCAGTGCAGTGCGACTTGCTAGTCAGTCAGTCTCTTCAACTTCAACCTAACTGCGAAGGAATCATGGGTAACAGGAGAAATATTTCAGCTGATCCATGACAGAAGGAAGTACAATTAATGTTCAAGGAAATTCAGGAATACAAAAGTTCAAGTCGCTTAGGAATGAAAGAAACAGGAAGTTCATGTAAGCTAAGGCGAAATGGCTGCGTGAAAAATGTGAAGAAATCGAAAAGGAAATTACTGTCGGAAGAATTGACCCAGAAAATAGGAAAGTCAAGACAACCTTCAGTGAAATGAAAATTGAGGCTGGGAATTCCACAGTTAAATGCAGAGGAGAGAGAGAAGATAGGTGCAAAGAGTACACTGAAGGCCTGTATGGGGGAAAAATAGTCTGATGTGGCAGATGGAGAAACAGGAGTCGATATAGAAGAGATAGGGGATCCAGTGATAAAATCAGAATTTAAAAGAGCTTCGAAAGACTTAAGATCAATTAAGTCAGAAGGAATAGATAAAATTCCGTTAGACTATCTGAAATGTTTGAGGGAAGTAGCAACAAAACGACTACTCACGTGATAAGTGCGAGAATTATCACACAATCAGCTTAACAGTTCAAGTATCCAAGTTGCTACCAAGAATAATATACAGAAGAATGGAAATGAAAATTGAGGATGAGCTAGATGACGATTACTGAAGAAAGGTAAAGGCACCAGAGCGGTAGTTCTGACGTTGCGGTTGACAATGGAAGCAAGACTAAAGAAAAATAAAGACACTTTCATAGGATCTGACTACCTAGAAAATATCATATGGTGCAAGATGTTCGAAATTCTGAGGAAAATAGGGGTAAGCTATAGGGAGAGACAGATAATATACAACATGTACAAGAGCCAAGAGCGAATACTAACAGTGGAAGACCAAGATCGTATTAAAAAGGATGTAGTCCTTGATTAAAAAGGATGTAGTCCTTGAGCCCCTACTGTTCAATCTAAACATCGAAGAAGCAATAATGGAAATAAATGAAAGGGTCAAGAGTGGAAAGAAAGAATAAAAGGAAGGGTTAAGAGTGGAATTAAAATTCGATGCGAATGGATATCAGTGATTAGATTCGCTAGTTACTTTACTATCCTCAATGAACGTGAAAAATAATTACACGACCTGCTGAATGGAAAGAAGAGTCTAATTAGTACACAATATCGATTGAGAGTAAATCGAACAAAGACGGAGCTATGAGAAGCAGCAGAAAAAGAACACTAAGTATCTTAACATCTTGGTGGTCACGGAGTAGAAGAAGTCAAGGAAGTCTGCTACCTAGCTAGCAGAAACGATTATGAGAATCGTGTTAAATTCTGTACATTTGCATTAAGACTTGATGCTCCGGATGTATGATGTATCTTCTTTAGTGATGAAGCCACATGTACCAATCGTGGCGCCGGCCGAAGTGGCCGAGCGGTTAAAGGCGCTACAGTCTGGAACCGCACGACCGCTACGGTCGCAGGTTCGAATCCTGCCTCGGGCATGGATGTGTGTGATGTCCTTAGGTTAGTTAGGTTTAAGTAGTTCTGAGTTCTAGGGGACTTACGACCACAGCAGTTGAGTCCCATAGTGCTCAGAGCCATTTGAACCAATCGTGACCAGGTAAGCAGCCAAATTTGCACTAGTCTTTTCTGACAATCCCCGTTGGCTGCGTCAGTGGAATGTCAGCGTCCATGGAGTGTAAACGTGTGGTGTGAGATACTGAAACATTGACTCATAGGCCAATTCTTCGTAAATGGAACGATGAATGCAGAAAAGTATGACAGTTTCCTAACAGAGCATCTTCCACGGATTCTAGAAGGCGTTCCTCCGCCGACTAGGAGGAACCTGTGATACTAACATGGTGGGTGTCCATCCCTTAGTATACGACGTATACTTCAAGCATTGTTTCCAAATCGGTGGCCTGGACGTGGAGGACCTATACCTCGGCCGGTCCATTCCCCAGATTTGACGCTCCTGTCGACGAGGAATACCGACTACATCCGATGACATGCGGACACGTATTACTGCAAGCCGGCTCGGACATCTCCAGTGAAATGGCAGGAAATGTGCAGCTGTCGTTCCATACCAGACTGGAAGCGTATACTGCCGCTGAGGTAGACGTTTTGAACACAGCCTGTGACCGCCAGTTCTCTTAAGTTGCCAGAGTCCACATCACTAGTGCATGCATTTGTGTTGCTCCTTGGTGTGTGCAACCACAGGTACAAATGTGGCTGTGGTATCTTTTCAAAATACGATATCTTGTAATGGAGTCCCACTAAAACCGCGCAACAAACACCAACGACATTCTAACTTACCCTACTTTTAGGTTGTTAATGTCAACAGGCATTGTTCCAATTTAAGAAGTGTATGTTTGCAGAGAGAATATACTTTCTAAGTACTATTACAGTCTGTTGATTGGCCAACAATACGTGTCCCTCACTATCAATCCATTGTGTTCATTAATGGTTCAAATGGTTCAAATGGCTCTGAGCACTATGGGACTCAACTGCTGAGGTCATTAGTCCCCTAGAACTTAGAACTAGTTAAACCTAACTAACCTAAGGACATCACAAACATCCATGCCCGAGGCAGGATTCGAACCTGCGACCGTAGCGGTCTTGCGGTTCCAGACTGCAGCGCCTTTAACCGCACGGCCACTTCGGCCGGCTGTGTTCATTAATAGCACTTTCATTTCCACGGTATTTGCGGCGCGAATTGTAGCTGATTCTCCCTATTGTCTTTGTGACAGTAGGATGTGCTATTCAGGCACAGAATTTCATAACAAATCTGATGCACTCACGGAGGTATTCGTCTCGGTATTTGTGGAACGCCCGCAGCACCATCTTACAACCTATTCTCTTTGGAGATCACTGAAATTATGATAACGCGAGTCCTGTCATAATCGCAAAAAAAAGCAACTTCTGTCTGAAAGTAACAATTATTTAAATTAAGCTTGAGAGTGAGAACTCTTTAACTTTCGAAGGGGCAACCCGGGGAGTATTCCGTGTGGGGGTTGGAGGTGGGAAGTGGTGTGGAACACAGCAAAGCGAGCTGCTATTTGAGAAATTCCGGCCGCGAGGCAGAAACTGGAAGGCCGGCTCGCACAAAGGCCGTGTATGTGTGTGTATGTGCGTGCGTGCGTGTGTGTGTGTGTGTGTGTGTGTGTGTGTGTGTGTGTGTGTGTGTGTGTGTGTGTCACTTCCACAGTGGCGGAAGCTGCGTCCTACCACATCCGCGCCGTAGTACCTGGTGGCTAACCGCTATAGCGAAATTCTTCCCTGTTTGTACGCGGAGATATTCGAAACGGTATTTGTGGAACGCCCGCAGCCCCATCTTACAATCTGTTCTCTTATGAGGTCACTGAAGTTATGAGTCATTTTAAGTAACAGCATCGAGGCAGAATCAGCTTTCACCAGAAAACACAACAGACCTCCACCCTGGCCTCGAATGAGCTCTCGCTTGAGACAACTGAAATTGCAAATGGCTGTGGTTGGGATCACTGGAATGCACGCTACAGGGCGTCTGGCACGGACTGTCCTTGAAGTAACTCATCTGTAACAGTTCGCTGCTTCGCTTGGTGACAAGTGCTGCTGGAATTGCTGTTGCAGATGCAGTACGATGCGCCAGAGCCATACGCCGAACACGATGGCCTTCCCTCTCGGTACTGCTGCGTGGCCGTACGTTCTCGCGACCACGGCCGCCAGCACGGCGTCTTTGTCGCCTTGAAGGCATTCTAGACTAACATCAGCTCACCATTTCGATTCTCAGAAGTAAACTACACTACTGGCCATTAAAATTGCTACACTACGAAATGGTTCAAATGGCTCTGAGCACTATGGGACTCAACTGCTGTGGTCATAAGTCCCCTAGAACTTAGAACTACTTAAACCTAACTAACCTAAGGACAGCACACAACACCCAGCCATCACGAGGCAGAGAAAATCCCTGACCCCGCCGGGAATCGAACCCGGAAACCCGGGCGTGGGAAGCGAGAACGCTACCGCACGACCACGAGATGCGGGCTTACACTACGAAGATGACTTCCCACAGACACGAAATTTAGCCGACAGAAAGAAGATGCTGTGATATGCAAATGATTAGCTTTTCAGAGCATTCACATAAGGTTGGCGCCGGTGGCGACACCTGCAAAGTGCTGACATGAGGAAAGTTCCCAACCGATTTCTCATACACAAACAGCAGTTGCCGGCGTTGGCTGGTGAAACGATGTTGTGATGCCTCGTGTAAGGAGGAGGAATGCGTACCATCACGTTTCCGACTTTGATGAAGATCGGATTGTAGCCTATCAAGATTGCGGTTTATCGTATCGCGACATTGATGCTCGCGTTGGTCGAGATCCAATGCCTGTTAGCAGAACATGGAATCGGTGGGTTCAGGAGGGTAATACGGAACACCGTGCTGGATCCCAACGGTCTCGTATCACTAGCAGTCGAGATGACAGGCATCTTATCCGAATGGCTGTAACGGATCGTGCGGCCACCCTCTCGATCCCTGAGTCAACAGATGGGGACGTTTGCAAGACAACAACCATCTGCACGAACGGTTCGACGGCTTTTGCAGCAGCATGGACTATCAGCTCGGAGACCACGGCTGCGGTTACCCTGGACGCTGCATCACAGACAGGAGCGCCTGCGATGGTGTATTCAACGACGAACCTGGGTGCACGAATGGCATAACGTCATTTTTTCGGATGAATCCAGGTTCTGTTTACAGCATCATGATGGTCGCATCCGTGTTTGGCGACATCGCGGTGAACGCACATTGGAAGCGTGTATTCGTCATCGCCATACTGGCGTATCACCCGGCGTGATGGTATGGGGTGCTATTGGTTACACGTCTCGGTCACCTCTTGTTCGCATTGACGGCACTTTGAACAGTGGACGTTACATTTCAGATGTGTTACGATCCGTCGTTCTACCCTTCATTCGATCCCTGCGAAACCTACATTGCAGCAGGGTAATGCACGAGCACATGTTGCAGGTCCTGTACGAGCCTTTCTGGATACCGAAAATGTTCGACTGCTGCCCTGGCCAGCACATTCTCCAGATCTCTCACCAATTGGAAACGTCTGGTCAATGGTGGCCGAGCAACTGTCTCGTCACAATACGCCAGTCACTACTCCTGATGAACTGTGTTATCGTGTTGAAGCTGCAGGGGCAGCTGTACCTGTACACGCCATCCACGCTCTGTTTGACTCAATGCCCAGGCGTTTCTAGGCCGTTATTCCGTCCAAAGGTGGTTGTTTTGGGTACTGATTTCTCAAGATCTAAGCACCCAAATTGCGTGAAAATGTAATCACATGTCAGTTCTAGTATACTATATTTGTCCAATGAATACCCATTTATCATCTGCATTTCTTCTTGGTGTAGCAATTTTATTGGCCAGTAGTGTATTTAACAGGCGTTCAGGAATGCAGGCGATATTTTCATGATTCAGTCGTCGAATGACTGCTTGTTGACTTCCTCACCGAACTGGGGCCATTGTGAACGCTACAGGTCGTGTGACAACCATAGAGTATAAATATCTATGGAGTGAGCAATCGGATGCGCAGAAGGAGAACTCTGTCCACAACATCTCCTGCTGCTCAAGTCACGTGATATTGGGACGGTGCATGTCAGTCCGTATAGCGCTTAGCGTATTTTGAGTGTTATTACTTCTCTAGAACAACCGAGCGGGGTGGCGCAGTGGTTAGACACTGGACTCGCATTCGGGAGGACGACGGTTCAATCCCGCGTCCGGCCATCCTGATTTAGGTTTTCCGTGATTTCCCTAAATCACTCCAGGCAAATGCCGGGATGGTTCCTCTGAAAGGGCCGACTTCCTTCCCAATCCTTCCCTAATCCGATGAGACCGATGACCACGCTGTCTGGTCTCCTTCCCCGAAACCAACCTTCTCTAGAACAGATAGACCACCTTTAGAAGTATCTTGAAATTTTGTATATGCGTTTTATAGACATAACCATTTTTATAGCTGGAACTGAAAGAGTTTTAAAGCTGTGAAGAGCAAGGGTATTGTTCTTTCTGGCCACAGTATCATAGCTCAGTTCCATTTTACTTACGTTTTTTTCGGGTGCGGGGAAAGAAGTGACAGCCGGCCGTTGTGACCGAGCGGTTCTAGGCACTACAGTCTGGAACCGCGCGACCTCTACGGTAGCAGGTTCGAATCCTCCCTCGGGCATGGATGTGTGTGATGTCCTTAGGTTAGTTACGTTTAAGTAGTTCTAAGTTCAAGGGACTGATGATCTCACATGTTAAGTCCCATATTGCTCAGAGCCATTTCAACCATTTTGAAAGAAGTGACAGCCAGCAATACCTTTTTAGGTTTTCTGTTGTCGAATCTTTGTTCCAGTTAATTACGTTACAATCGCACTGTATTGGGTGCCGATGCATCACAGAAAGGGATTGGGGGGCGGAACGCACTTGTAGCAATGGAATTGCTACAGTAAATAAACAATTTACAACATCTGCTTGTCCATTATCTTCAATTATATAATGTAGGAAATTGTCTCATGAAGAGGTATTTAGATACACACAAGGGTCTGAGGACCTGAATAAACTGGAGGAAATTAATCACACTATCTTATATAAATTTTATCTGCAGATGAACATAGCACGAATACGTAAACACTGACTGGCAGCTAAAACGCAATTGCAAATTTATCTAGCATTTCTCTCGTAAACACATGGGAAAAAGAGCAGAAATTTTTCTCTGCAATGCAAGACATTATAATACCGCGTCTCGATATTTTTACAATACCGCGTCTCGATATTTTTAAACATATAAAGCGCCTCACATCAAAACGATATTCACCATTAGAAGTTTGGTGTACGTACCTGTGAAAACTAACCGGTCCTCGTTCACGAACTTCTCTTTACATCCGTAGTAACAACAATACTGCACCATGGCTGTTATCACTAGTAGAACGTGTAGAAAGGTATATAAAAACAGGTGAATACGTGTAATGTTAAAGTTTCTCTGTTACCACAAACTGCAGATAAGCAACGACGTCCCACTACCAAGTGACTAGCCGGGTTTGACGTTGAGAACATGCGCAGTAGGCTATGCTCACTCCATAGATATTTATATTTTATAGTTACAACTAACGTTATGCCTCCTCTTGGGATGACAAATGTTTTTGCTATGTATATCTATATTGTATAATATTTCCCAATATGTTATCGGTGGTCGTTGAAGTAAATAGTGGACGGTCTTTTAATAAGAGATAATTCACAAGTTTCTAAGCTATGCTTGTCTGTTTATTTTACATGTACATCTACAATTGTGATCCACAAGCTAAGTTACGGTGTGTGGTAGAGGGTATTTCCGGCATTATCCTCCGCTTCTTCTTCTTCTTTTCCGCCTCCTTCCTCCCCCCCCCCCCTCCCTCCACATCCGTACGGTTCCTTTCTCTATTCGCGAGTTGCGCGTGGGTAGAATTATTGCTTGTAGATCTCCCACATTAGCTCTAATTTCCTTATTTTCTCGTTGTTGTCGTTTCACTAGACGTACTTGGGAGGAAGTAATATGTTACCCGACGCTTTACTGAACCAACTCATTCGGAGTTTCAACATAAAATCTTCCCCTGGTGCACGACGCCTCTCTTGTAGCGCCTACCGCTGGAGCCTAATTTTCTCGCACCCACGAAACAGTTTCGTGACGAAACGCGCCGTTCTTCGTTTTACTTTCTGTATCTGTTCTATGACACAGGCGAACGATGGAAAAACTTTGTGGTGTCACCGCTAGACACCACACTTGCTAGGTGGTAGCCTTTAAATCGGCCGCGGTCCATTAGTATACGTCGGACCCGCGTGTCGCCACTGTCAGTAATTGCAGACCGAGCGCCACCACACGGCAGGTCTAGAGAGACGTCCTGGCACTCGCCCCAGTTGTACAGCCGACTTAGCCAGAGATGGATCACTGACAACTACGCTCTCATTTGCCGAGACGATAGTTAGCATAGCCTTCAGCTACGTCATTTGCTACGACCTAGCAAGGCGCCATAGCATTGATATTAATTTATATTGTGGTTATAACATGTACCGTCAAGAGAGATGTTCTACAATTGTGGATTAAAGTTAAGTATTACATCAACTACGTACTTTATTTGCTACTATTAATTCCTTTAACTGTTCCAGACCTCACGCCAATCTGCGTGAGCTTAACGTGTGCCTTTCGGCTTCCTCTCATTGTGACTTGGCTGTCTTGCCAAGTCACAACATTTTTGGCGACGAGTCTCAAAAGAGGATTTAGCGTTCGTATTGCCCTAATTTACTTGTGTCATGGCTTCGCCACAATCTCCAGATGTACTGTCCGAATTTTATCGCTTGCAGAATCAGCAGACGCAGGCGTTATTGGATGCCCTTGGACAGCTCGTCCAGGGTCAACGTGCAATGCAAAACGATGCGGCAGCCGCCGCTTCACCGCTACCGCAGCCGCAACACGCAGTTGCACCACCATTCCGTAATTTTCAGCCAGACCTGGAAACGTGGACGGAGTGGTCATGACAATTTGGATTCCATCTCGCCGCCTACAGAATTCAAGGTAACGAGCGGCAGCCTCACTTATTGTCGTGTGTCGGCGTCCAGACGTACCGCGTGATAGTGAAATTGTTTCCCCGACGCGACGTAGCAACTCTGTCCTACGACGAAATTTTGTCTGCATTAGATGCATATTTCAAGGAATTGGTCAATGTAGTTGCAAAAAGGTATACGTTCTTTCGTAGAAAACGTACGGCCGGTCAAACTAATCGGGAGTGGGTTGCAACTTTGCGAGGCCTTACAAGGGATTGTGCTTTTGAGTGTGAATGTGGACTCCCTTATTCAGATACTATGGTGCGTGATGCAATTGCACAGAACGTTTCAGATGTTCGTATACGGGAGAAAATTTTGAAACTAGTCAATCCCTCCCTTCAACAAGTGATAGACATATTGGATAGGCAAGACACACTTGACTTTGCTCAGGAATCATTTGCAACTTCGCCAGCCGTGTGTCACGTTAACCGGCCCGCCGGGCGAGCTGCACGGAACAGTAAACAGCCCTCGCGCTCGTCCGCGCAGCTGCCGCCAAGCTCTCAACCACGTGTCCCGCGGCAGCAAGCAAATGCAGTGCTGCCCGCGGTGTGCAACTAGACATTCGCGTGAGAATTGCCCATCACGCCAAGCTATTTCCTTTTTCTGTAATAAAAAAGGACATGTTCAAAGTGTTTGCCAGAAAAACCATTCCAGTAGGCCCTTTGCTTCGCTCCGGAATCGAACCACGAATACTCAGGCTCGTGAACCTTCGCCCATGGACATTCATGTAGTTAATTCCACTCTGCCCAGTGCCACTCTCTCTAACAGTGACTGTATTCGTCCCACACATAGTGTGCGTCGACATCGCCGGAAATCGCGTCAATTCGCAAGTGCTTCTGTACCAGTGTCTGTTCACGTTGCACGAGACAGTCGCTCTTGTCGTCAGCAGGACAATAAACTTTTTGTAGACTTGGACATTAATGGCAACGTGGTCCCATTCCAGCTCGATACCGGAGCTGCGGTTTCCTTGATCAATAAAGACATGTACAAACAACTGGGCACACCTCCGTTGCGTGCCGCAAATGTTACGTTAAATAGTTATTCAGGTCAGAATATCCCTGTGTTAGGACAGTGCAGCCTTCTTGCAACATACAAGGGACAAACAAAACTTGTGTCTTTTTACATCCTTCGTTCTTCTTCTGCAGTGAACTTGTTTGGTTTAGATTTATTTCAGTTGTTTAACTTGTCCATAGTAAATCAGGTCCTCTCAGTGAACCAGACTGTGCCTTCAGCCAGTGTTTCTCGTCTATGTGAAGAGTTTGCAGACATTTTTGCACCGGGCCTTCGTTGCGCTACAAACTATACAGCACATTTGGAACTGAAAGTAAACGCGCAACCGAAATTTTTCAGAGCGCGCAATGTTCACCACGCATCGCATGATGAGGTCGCAAGAACCTTACGCGATTTGGAATCACAAGGTGTGATTGAACGTGTGCAGGCTTCTCTCTGGGCATCACCCTCAGTAATTTTGCCAAAACCTTCCGGAAAATTGAGGCTTTGTGTGGACTTCAAGGCAACAGTGAATCCACAACTAGTGATTGCAACTTTTCCTCTACCCCGCCCGGAAGATCTTTTTGACAATCTGTGCCTGGGTAAATATTTTTCGAAGTTGGACCTAGCAGATGCGTACTTGCAAATACCAGTGGACAACGACTCCCAGCGCGTCTTGGTGGTTAACACGCATCTTGGTTTGTGCCGATTCAAAAGACTGCCATTCGGGTGTGCATCTGCCCCTGCATTGTTTCAGCAATATCTGCAAACTGTTTGTGCCTCGGTCCCTACTGCAGCAAACTATCTGGACGATATTGTGATCTCCGGAAAGACGGAAGAAGAACATTTAGCCAATCTCAGAACATTATTTCAGGTCTTGCGACAAAATGGTCTTCGCTTGCGGAAGGACAAATGTGTGTTTTTTGCTCGTGACTTACCCTATCTGGGACATGTAATCAATGCCCAAGGCATACACCCGCGTCCAGAGCACCTCCGTGCCATACAAGACTTGCCTTCACCGCAGAATTTGAAGCAGCTACAGAGTGTGCTGGGCAAAATAAATTATTACCACCGCTATATGCGCCATGCCTCTTCCATTTCAGCTCCGCTTCATCGCTTACGCCGTAAAGGTGTTCCGTTCGTCTGGACGACGGAATGCGAACGCGCTTTTCGCCAGTTGAAATCGGCGTTGCTGTCCAATACTTGCCTTACGCCATTCGATCCCCAGAAACCCCTTTTGTTGATGGTAGATGCATCGGATTTCGGGATCGGTGCTGTGCTTGCGCACAAAGATGGATCGCATGATCGCCCTATTGCCTTTGCATCCAAATTGCTCTCGTCTGCGCAAAGAAATTATTCACAGATCGAGAAAGAAGCATTGGCTCTCGTATTTGGTGTTACAAAGTTTCATGATTTCTTGTATGGTCGTCGCTTTACCATCATCACAGACCACAAACCTTTGACGTCGCTTTTTCATCCGAACAAGCCTGTACCTCCAAGTGCAGCACAGAAATTCATTCGCTGGTCTATTTTCCTCTCACAGTATCGCTACGATATCTTGTATCAGTCCACTGCTAAGCACGGAAACGCCGATGCGTTGTCCCGTTTGCCTGTTGCTGAGGATAGAGCTTTCGATTCTTCCGAACTTGCTTGCGTGTTCATTGATGCGGAAACCGATGACGTAGTCGAATCGTTTCCGATTGATTTTCGTCGTGTAGCTACAGCCACAGCTGCTGACCCTGTGCTTGCTACAGTTTTGCGTTTTGTTGCTACGCAATGGCCCTTGTCAAAGTCACGGATTGAGGATCCGTTGGTTCGCCGATTTTTTGCTCACAAGGAGAGACTTTTTGTTCGACGTGGTGTTTTGCTGTTGCGTTCTGATAATGATCAGTCCAGGGTCGTGGTCTCACGTTCGTTACAGTCCTCTGTCTTACAGCTTCTCCACCAAGGACATTGGGGCATCGTGCGCATGAAACAACTTGCTCGTCAGCACTGTACTTGGTTCGGAATCGATGCTGCGATTACGAATATGTGCTCTTCTTGCATGGCGTGTGCCGAACAACAATCCGCAGCACCGCGGAAATTCTTTGCATGGCCGAAAGCCACTTCCCCTTGGCAACGCTTACACATAGATTTTGTTGGTCCATTCTGGAATGCTCGATGGTTGGTTGTGGACGATTCATTCAGTAATTTTCCTTTTGTTGTACAGATGTCTTCCACGACGTCATCTGCCACCATCCAAGCGTTATCCGCTATCTTTTGCATTGAAGGTCTTCCACAGACTCTTGTTTCCGACAGCGGCCCACAATTCATGTCCGCAGAATTCCAGTCATTCTGCAAGGCCTATGGTATTCAACATCTGACATCCGCGCCGTTTTCGCCTCAGTCAAACGGTGCCGCTGAACGATTGTTCCGGACTTTCAAGTCACAGATGTTGAAGTTGAAAGAGTCACATTCTCGGGAGGACGCGTTATTGCTCTTCTTGTCCTCGTATCGCTCTCAGCCCCGAGATGGTCGCTCGCCGGCTGAGTTGCTCCACGGTCGTCCTCATCGAACCTTGATGTCTTTGCTGCATCCGCCGCATCAGGTTCCTGTGCAGCGGCAGCCACCTGCTTTTGCTCCAGGCGACGTGGTATACTATCGCAACTATCGCGGTTCACGGCGTTGGCTCGCAGGGCGCATTCTTCGCTGCCTCGGCCGCGCTATGTATTTGGTTTTTGGGGCCTCTGGTGAGGTGCGTCGGCATCTCAATCAGCTGGGCCTCTGTCGTCGCACGGGTTCTGCCGCTCCCCGTCTGCTTTCAGCGACGGTGCCGTCCGGTCAGCGCCCTGGGGACCCATCTACTGGCTCGCTCATCCCCAGGTGTTATCGACGCTGCCTTCCATTTTGCCCCATGGCGACGCGCCGCCGCTGCCGTCGCCGGTCCTCCCGCCGGCGCCGCCCGCAGTGGACGCGTCGCTGCAGCCGCCGGGCGCCTCCCTGGGTCCCGCGCCGCCGATCGCTTCCCGTGACCAGCTGTCCTCCGACATGGAGCTCTTGCCCGCTCCGGACCAGATGTCGTCTTCGCCCGTCGGGTACCCCGACGCGATGGAGGTCGACTCTTCGGCCCCTCCTGTCTCTCTACGGGCGCATCCACCGCATGTTGACTTGCACCCTGGACTAGGTTTTCAGGCGTTTCCTAGCTCCCCTCGGACCGAATGGGCGGGTGCGGGTGGCACAGCCTCGCCTGTTGTTAGGCTCCCCACCTCGTCGCCTACGTCAACATGGGGTCCTCCCCACGGCGGGCGGAAGCCTTATAACACAACCGTACGCCAATTTGCGGGGGAGGAATGTGGTGTCACTGCCAGACACCACACTTGCTAGGTGGTAGCCTTTAAATCGGCCGCGGTCCATTAGTATACGTCGGACCCGCGTGTCGCCACTGCCAGTAATTGCAGACCGAGCGCCACCACACGGCAGGTCTAGAGAGACGTCCTGGCACTCGCCCCAGTTGTACAGCCGACTTAGCCAGAGATGGATCACTGACAACTACGCTCTCATTTGCCGAGACGATAGTTAGCATAGCCTTCAGCTACGTCATTTGCTACGACCTAGCAAGGCGCCATAGCATTGATATTAATTTATATTGTGGTTATAACATGTACCGTCAAGAGAGATGTTCTACAATTGTGGATTAAAGTTAAGTATTACATCAACTACGTACTTTATTTGCTACTATTAATTCCTTTAACTGTTCCAGACCTCACGCCAATCTGCGTGAGCTTAACGCGTGCCTTTCGGCTTCCTCTCATTGTGACTTGGCTGTCTTGCCAAGTCACAACAAACTTCTATGCTCAATATGTCTTATTCTTATGTTTTTTAGGGAGGGAAATCCAAACATGATACTTAAAAAACTGTATCACGCACTATTTCATCACATTTTGCAGTTACATTTATTAAATGAACCGATTTTTTAAAGAATTTAACAGCTTATATATAACTAAAATAATTTAAAAAGGAGGTGTAATGAATGTAGATTTGCTGGCAAAAAAAAGTCGATTCTATTTTTGTGTTAACAGATGCTGTTTTGTTTACTGTCAACCTAACCTACATTCCCGTTTCCTGTACATGTGCTCAGCATAATGTCTAATTGTGGTTCTAAAAACTCTGCCGACAGTTTTTGTTGTATTTGTGGTGAATTTGTGATTAAAAATCACCAAAGAAACATTACAGACTTTGTGAAAAAGGTTTATCTATCATATTTTGGATCTAAACTTGGGTCATCAAGATAAATCATGGGCGCCACATGAGGTATGTTATGTGTGTTGAAGATCTGGGAAAATGATCGAAAAAGGAGAAAAAAAGACTTTAGATTTGTTGTTCCTATGATGTGGAGGGAGCCAAGAAATCATTCCGATGATTGCTACTTTTGCAGTGTTGATATTACTGGTGATAATTCGAAAAACAAGAAGGTAATAAGCTGCCCTAACCTTCCGCCCATCATCCAACCAGTAGGGCATGGTGTAGATTTGCCGATTCCTGAACTACCAGATAGTTTAAATTCTATTCAAACGGAAGTATTTTCTGATGTGCAATCTGATTTACATGAACCAGATGATGAAATCCACTGTAATACAGAAACTCTAGAGCCCAAATTGTTTACTCAGACCGAGATTAACGATTTGGTTAGGGATCTGGGCTTAATGAAAGAAAAAGCTGAATTGGCAGTTGGAACCAGCATGTACACGTATAGAAAGAGAGAGCAGTAATTTTCCAAGTTTTTTCAACAAGAAGGTGATTTAGTGTACTGCTCAGACATTCCCAGTCTAACGAATGATGGGGGACTACTGTTCGTCACTTCACCGAGAAGTTCAGCAAACGACTCGTCGTAGAAGAAGCTACACAAAAAGCTTCAAAGAAAAAAAGAGAAAGAAAATACAGCTGACAAGTGAAACCTCTATTAACAAAAAATGGCTCTGAGCACTATGGGACTTAACATCTGTGGTCATCAGCCCCTAGAACTTAGAACTACTTAAACCTAACTAACCTAAGGACATCACACACATCCATGCCCGAAGCAGGATTCGAACCTGCGACCGTAGCAGTCGCGCGGTTCCGGACTGAGCGCCTAGAACCGCATGACCACCGCGGCCGGCTCTATTAACACATATCATTGTTTTAAGTAGCCTACTGTTAATACAAACCATGCTTATGTTGTCACAAAGCGTTTCATTAATTTCCCCGTTTACCATATAGCATACGATTTTTATATTATATAGTTAAAAAGAATACTGCTCGAAAACTATGGGTGATACACAAAAACTAAGGCTAGATTTGGATTCAGCTCATAAAAATCTATAAAGATCAGCCATCAAAGAAAAAAAGCTTTTCAAAAAAATTTTTCGTTGGCCTGTGTAATTGATATTGTTTGATAAGGGTCCCAGACCACTCAAGAATCCGGAGAACAAGTGTTCGCTAGCCTCTTCTTTCGTGGATGAATTATATGAGATGTGTGAGAAAATGAATGATACTGACAAAGCAGCAAGCGGCCTGGTAACGTTGTGTTGTTCAGTTTGTGTGCAGCAGGGTGTTCATCCCTTCCAGAGGCAAAAAGTGTTCAAATATGTGTGAAATCTTATGGGACTTAACTGCTAAGGTCATTAGTCCCTAAGCTTACTGTGGTGTGCGTACTGTAAGACCTTCAGTACACATATCATCAGATTATTTGACTTGTCGCTCTAAAGAAGTAGGCGAGTGTCAGCAATATGTCTCATGGTCTTATCGTGGCGTGTTTATCTTCTGCCGTTAGGTCAGACGATAGAAATGCCACTTGCACGCTTAGAGTAGCAGATTGACGGTGACCAACTTTAAACAGAACTTGATTAATTTTCACACACATTTATTAAAATAATAAAAATCATAGATATTACGTAACTTGATTCTGGATGCTGTTTACAATTGACAATCTGAAGTTCCTTTGGTCTTGGTACGTTAATCATATTCTCACATATATCTCTGATACGTGATAAAAGTGTCTATACTTTTATCTTCACGGCTATGTACAGGAATATGGTAATCTTATTAGCGCAGACTGAAACTTGGCTATAGACTGGTACAGACAAAGGTAGAACTCCTACAGACTGGTGCAGGCAAACGCAGACTGGTTAATCGGAGGTCTGTACACTCGTTACTCGCGCGTTTAGGTATCACTGCGCGAGTGTGATCCGCGAGGAGAAAAGGTTCTACATTAGCAGCAATCCCATTGGCTGCGTTACATGTTAATACGCGGATCGGCGGAAGGAGAATTTGGTCCGCCTCTAAGGCAGTGCCATCTCGTAGTGCGGAGATGACGAGCGCTGCGCCTGCGCTGTTGTGCTTAGCGGGGCGCGCTCTAGTGGGAAAGTTGTGTACGCGCTGACTACGCGGAACTATGTACACAACACTTACACACTACTTAACCTAAATTTTCCTAAGGACAAACACACTCACCCGTGCCCGAGGGAGGACTCGAACCTCCACCAGGACCCTTCCAGAGGCATAGTCAGAGTTTCAGGTCCTTACAGCAGCAACGTAACTTTTGAGAACGCTGTCACTGAAGTAGCGTTTTTGTTGCGTGTTACGAAAATGGAACAGCAGGATTTCGAGCAATGTCCCTCCATCAAGTTAAGTGTTAAACTTGGGGAATCTGCAAGTGTGAAGAAATTGAAACAGCCCTGTGAGGAACATTCCTTATCAAGAGCACAAGGTTTTCGCTGCCACAAGTCATTTTCGGAAGACAGAGAACGCGTTTAATATGAACCTCTTTCAGTGAGAGTTTCGAATTCAAAACCGACGAAAATGTCGAACGTGGGCGTGCTCTTGTGAGGTCAGAGAGAATTTGTTCCTCCGGGACAAACTGTCAACCAAATTTTTTTACACAGATGTCATTGAAAGGCTCAGGAAAAGCTCGAATCGAATGAGACGGAAATCTGCAGACAAGTGGGCGCTACATAGTGACAACGCCCCGTGTCACACGGCCACTACCATAATGGAATTTTTGACCTCAAAAGGCATTCCTGACGCTCCACAGCCCCGCTATTCATTTGATCTGAGTCTCTGTGACTTTTTTGTATTTCGAAATTGAAAAATGTCTTAAAAGGACGTCATTTTGGGAGTCTGGAAAACATTCAAAACAATGTGACGACATGTTATAGGCCCTACCAGTTGAAACCTTTCAGCGTTGCTGCCAGGACTGGGGACAATGACTCCCCCGGTGTATAGCTACCGAAGGGAACTGCTCTGAAGGGGACAATAGTGTTGTTTGGAAATAGTAAAAACTTTGATAGATAAAAAAAAATAGTCTGTTACTTTTCTCTCACACCTCGCATTTCCTTAAGATGCTTCCTATTATAACCCTACCACTACTATTGAGACGTTACATATGAATACCAAATTTGAATAGTGAAAGATATCAGTTGGACTACGTCCTGATACAAAAAAGGTTCAGGAACTGTTTCAAGAATGCCAAAGCTTATCCAGGAGCGGGTAAAAATTCAGACCACAACCTAGTAGAGGGAGAAATACAAGTGAAAAAATGGTTCAAATGGCTCTGAGCACTGTGGGACTTAACTGCTGAGGTCATCAGTCCCCTAGAACTTAGAACTACTTAAACCTAACTAACCTAAGGACGTCACACACATCCATGCCCGAGGCAGGATTCGAACCTGCGACCGTAGCGGTCGCGCGGTTCCAGACTGTAGCGCCTAGAACCGCTCGGCCACCCCGGCCGGCAATACAAGTGAAGTTGAAAAAAGTCTGCAGAGGTGAAGCTAAAGAAAGACTAAACATAGAAAGACTCGAAAAGGTAGGAAAGGTAGCAGATGTGGAAAACAGATTTATGGAAAAATGGAAAAGAGATTGTGTTGATGATTGTGTTAATGACAAGTGGATAAAAAAGAGGGAAGGACTCATGGACTCTGCCAAAGAAGTACTAGGAATTAGAGTATCCCAAAGTACCAGGAAAGAATGGATAACAGAAAACATGTTGAAAAAGGTGGAAGAGCGGAGAAAGTGGAAAAATGTAGAAACTGAAGAAGGCAAAAAGAGGTACAGGAAGCTGAATAATGAATTAAAAAGAGAAACTGAAGTAGCAATGGAGAAATGGATGAAACAGAAATGCGACGAAATAGGGAAAAACGAAGAAAGAGGAAGAGTATCATAGTTTTTGAACATAAAAGAAAGATGAATAACATGGAAATAGAAAGAGCGGATGGTACTCCAGCAGAAGGAGGTTTTGAACAGATGTCAACAATATATTGAATGTATAAGGAGGATGAAATACAAAGTGAAATTAAGGTTGAAGAGGAGCAATTTGTGATGGAAAATGGATTCACCATCTTGGAAGCAGAAGTAGAAAAGGCTCTGAAGGAGATGAAAAATAGGAAGACATATGGAATTGATGATTTGCCAGCAGAACTGTCGAAGAGTCTGGGAAACAAAGTAAGAAAAGAAACAGTCTACCTGTGTAATATGACAAATGGGAATGGCCTGATGACTTCCTTGCAACAGTTATGATATCAATAGAGAAAAAGGGAAACACTAAAAAATGTGAAGAGCATAGGACCATCAGTCTAATTTCTCATGCAGCTAAAGTGTTGCTGAGAGTGTTGAAAACAAAGTTGTATGGCAAGTTGGACAGAGAGATTGCAGAGGAGCAGTTAGAATTTAGAAAAGGAAAAGAAACAAAAGATGCTATTGGCCTGTTAAGAACTATAGGGGAAAGATATATGGAAAAAGGTAGAGAAATCAGTGCTGTTTCTATAGATTTAGAAAAGGCTTTTGACGGAGTTCAGTGGAACAAGTTGATGGATGTTTTGAAGAGGAAAGGAGTGAATAGGAAGAGAAACGACTGATACAGAATCTATATTTACAACAGAAAGTAAGGATAGGGATTGAAAGTGAAATGTCAGAATGAAGCAGTATTGGACGAGATGTTTGTCAAGGTTGTTACCTTTTCCCACTATTGTTTAACGCATACCTTCAAGAGATTATTGGTGGTAAGAGAATAGAATGTATAAGATTTGCTGATGACGTGGTATTAGTGGCAGAAAGTGAGCTGACAGTGAATAACATGCTGAAAGATCTGTATGAAGCTTGTGTGGAATATTCCAATATTAAAATAGGACAAAATACCATTAACCAAGTAAGTGCATTTAAATATCTTGGAATCACAATAACTGAAGACTTGAGTTGTCACCAGGAGGTGAAAACTCGAATTGCCATAGCGAAGGAGGCATTAAACAGAAAGGGGAGACTTATGTGGCAAATTAGATAAAGGTCTAAGGAAAATGCTTGGTAAATGTTTTCTCAGGAGTGTGCCACTAATGGGGTAGAAACATGGACGCTGAGACGAGAGGATGAGAAAAGATTAGAAGCATCTGAGATGTGGATGTGGAGAAGAATGGAGAGGAGAAGCTGGATGTGGAGAGTGAGTAATGAAAGAGTATTGGAAAGGGTTGGTGAGACAAGATGTCTGCGGAAGGTTATAGGAGAAAGGAGGAAGAACAGACTGGGACATTCATTGAGAAGGGAGTGCTTGTTAGCGATGCTTCAGAAGGACTGGTTTGTGGGAGAGGACTGAGAGGAGGAAGATACAAGATGATAGGCGACATAAAGGGAAGAGGAAATTAATCGGATCTGAAGAGGATGGCAGAAGACCGGACAGCCTCGAGAAATACCATGTGAAATCCTGCCTTATGGCAGAACACTAATTGTGATGATGATGATGACTTCTATTGTAATTTAGTATGCTTTTATCTAAATAACAGAAAACCCTGTCTCTACGTTGCTATGTATAACCCTATTACCAAATTTAGTTTAGTTTCCAGATAAAGTACACTATGGGAGGGTAGTCCTGTTAATATGAAAAGCTAATCAATAGAGTTACCCTTTTTACAGGATTTGACGGTGTGTTACGTCTATTCAATTCTTTCCCTAAGATCTTATCCATCGGTTAGAAGGAATCGCAGTATGAATACTATTATATTCAAGGTATGACAATTCAGTTCCAAGTTCATTTAGTGGTTTAAAACGCTCGCCAGCCTATCCAGGCAATGAAACAGTGAAGTATTGGAAAAACAGAAGTGTGAGTTTTGCCTATTTTGTTGTTACTCTGTAAGTTGCTTCTTCAGAGAAATATTACTCCATGTAAACAATGTTGGACTACAACCTTATACATTACGTTTTTAAAAGAGAAAAACCCCATTATAAAACTTCAAGGAAGCTTAAAACATTTGGCCAGGGGGGGGGGGGGGGACCTTTAGAAAAGCTCTTTCCGTAATCAACAAACTTAAATACTAAAATACTTATATACTAAAGCACACACTTTTTATACTGAACATTTCACTTCAAGAAAATCTCTTTCTTACTGGAATTTACTTTCAAAAGCTATTACTCTTTGAACTAACTCTGTATATTCATTTAATAGATTCCGCAAACTTTTACTCTAACACTTTCCAGTAGTTAAGAAAACTTTCTCATTATTTATACAAAAACAGTTTAAATGGTGCCTCTTTATATTAACTTGGCACTTCGTAAGTCTGTAAAACAGGATACTCGGATTAATCAAACACCAGGAAAGAACCCTATATAGTTGTATGATTAGGATGAAATAACAGGATGAACCAGTTTCTATAAAGTTCAAGAATGATTATTCACTAATAAAACACAGTTTAAATTAATGATTGACGCTGTACAAAAGTAGAATACCAAGAAAATCGATTCTGGTGGCTGTAAGCTTGGGTGTGGCGAACAGTTATGACGGTTACACTACCCACAGTACGGCCTGCAAGTATCTTGCTATATGGGCTCAATTTCTCTTGTTGGCGTCGTTCAATTTTACATACAGTACCCCAACAGGTCGCTATTATGCCGTAAGCCGTTTGCAGTCCACATCCGAGACATTTTTGTGCAAATTTGCAGGCAAAGCTTCTCCTGTTCCCCAATGGTGTTGCCTCAATCACTGCTGCCTACAGACTGTGTAACTTACTTCCCGCGCTTGTTATAAGTAGCTCGCCGATTCGCCGTTGCCACCTTTTCCACTCCCCAGGGGCACTTTCGTTTCATACAAAAGCACTCTGGCTTTTACATAGCACCTATTTCTTACATTGTTCCTAAGCGTGACCATTTCTTACAATTGTCAAGTTTACATCAACTTGAACAGTTTATACACACTAATATTTTTAAATACAAAATGTCATCAGAAAATTATTTAACGTGATAAACAATTGTCATAGTATTTTACATACATTACTCACATACAATGCAAAGAAATCCAACCTCGAGTATTGCACATTTTACTTTACATATACATAAAATATACACTCCTGGAAATTGAAATAAGAACACCGTGAATTCATTGTCCCAGGAAGGGGAAACTTTATTGACACATTCCTGGGGTCAGATACATCACATGATCACACTGACAGAACCACAGGCACATAGACACAGGCAACAGAGCATGCACAATGTCGGCACTAGTACAGTGTATATCCACCTTTCGCAGCAATGCAGGCTGCTATTCTCCCATGGAGACGATCGTAGAGATGCTGGATGTAGTCCTGTGGAACGGCTTGCCATGCCATTTCCACCTGGCGCCTCAGTTGGACCAGCGTTCGTGCTGGACGTGCAGACCGCGTGAGACGACGCTTCATCCAGTCCCAAACATGCTCAATGGGGGACAGATCCGGAGATCTTGCTGGCCAGGGTAGTTGACCTACACCTTCTAGAGCACGTTGGGTGGCACGGGATACATGCGGACGTGCATTGTCTTGTTGGAACAGCAAGTTCCCTTGCCGGTCTAGGAATGGTAGAACGATGGGTTCGATGACGGTTTGGATGTACCGTGCACTATTCAGTGTCCCCTTGACGATCACCAGTGGTGTACGGCCAGTGTAGGAGATCGCTCCCCACACCATGATGCCGGGTGTTGGCCCTGTGTGCCTCGGTCGTATGCAGTCCTGATTGTGGCGCTCACCTGCACGGCGCCAAACACGCATACGACCATCATTGGCGCCAAGGCAGAAGCGACTCTCATCGCTGAAGACTACACGTCTCCATTCGTCCCTCCATTCACGCCTGTCGCGACACCACTGGAGGCGGGCTGCACGATGTTGGGGCGTGAGCGGAAGACGGCCTAACGGTGTGCGGGACCGTAGCCCAGCTTCATGGAGACGGTTGCGAATGGTCCTCGCCGATACCCCAGGAGCAACAGTGTCCCTAATTTGCTGGGAAGTGGCGGTGCGTAGGATCCTACGGTCTTGGCGTGCATCCGTGCGTCGCTGCGGTCCGGTCCCAGGTCGACGGCCACGTGCACCTTCCGCCGACCATTGGCGACAACATCGATGTACTGTGGAGACCTCACGCCCCACGTGTTGAACAATTCGGCGGTACGTCCACCCGGCCTCCCGCATGCCCACTATACGCCCTCGCTCAAAGTCCGTCAACTGCACATACGGTTCACGTCCACGCTGTCGCGGCATGCTACCAGTGTTAAAGACTGTGATGGAGCTCCGTATGCCACGGCAAACTGGCTGACACTGACGGCGGCGGTGCACAAATGCTGCGCAGCTAGCGCCATTCGACGGCCAACACCGCGGTTCCTGGTGTGTCCGCTGTGCCGTGCGTGTGATCATTGCTTGTACAGCCCTCTCGCAGTGTCCGGAGCAAGTATGGTGGGTCTGACACACCGGTGTCAATGTGTTCTTTTTTCCATTTCCAGGAGTGTAGTACCAATATGCCAAAATTTTAAAGCAAAAAATAATTAAAATTTAGATGAACTATAAACAAATAGTGTTATTCCATGAGTCTCAGTGTGGCATCTGCTTCTCGTATGTGGTCAGTCTACTCAAAATCACTCCACATGATTACCCTCAAGTAGTTTATGGTAGTGTCTGCTTCCAGTGATTTAGCGTCAATGGCTCTGAGCACTATGGGACTCAACTGCTGTGGTCATAAGTCCCCTAGAACTTAGAACTACTTAAACCTAACTAACCTAAGGACAGCACACAACACCCAGCCATCACGAGGCAGAGAAAATCCCTGACCCCGCCGGGAATCGAACCCGGGAACCGGGGCGTGGGAAGCGAGAACGCTACCGCACGACCAAGAGATGCGGGCTGATTTAGCGCCAATACTGTAATAGCACGGTAATGTTTGCAGCGATTTGTTGCTTTTAATGTAATCGTACGGTGATGAATTTTTTCGGCTATTGGTGCGCAATTTTCTGCAAGTCACTGTGAATGTGTGTCGCAAAATTTGCTCAGATCCGACTCGCTATCTAGAAGCGAACGCCGTAACATCAATTTGGAAATATCTGTTATACAGAGGGGTCGTTCTGTGTTTCGGTTGATAGCCGGGACCCGGCGTTCTTCGCTCCTACCGTAGACAGCGGTTTCCAATAGTAAGGGCGTAAATCCGAGCTAATTGGCAGTGTTTGGGAGTGTGTAGCGCCGGGTAATGGCCGATGCGTCACGCCTGCGCCTGTTATTAGGCATTCCGCGCGTATTACGGCCCGAGAACGAAACAAATCTCTCGAATCACGTTTCCCCCAGGGAGACCTTCACGCCTCCAGCGGGACACCCCCGCGGGCTCTTCCAGAGACCGCGGTATTTACGTCCACGCGCGTCGGCGGCAAAGTGACCCATAATGCACGACGCACTCTGTGGAGCGGGGTAATGTTGGCCGCCGAGCCTCCGTTTTATCAGATGCGCAGTGTTAACAGGAAGGTATGGTTGGGAGAGGGGGAGAGATATGGGGGGAGTAGAGAGAGAGGCAGAGAGAGAGAGAGAGAGAGAGAGAGAGAGGAAATAGGGAAAACATACAAACGCACGCAGGGCGTGTGCAACAGTACGGTATACGCTCTGCGCGTGCCGGAGATTATTATGTTGCACGCTCTCACGCTACGCGTATTTGCAAGAATTCCGCGTCATTTTTTTAATTTTTTTTTTAAAGCCCGCTGTGTTCGGATACAGAGGGCAGCTATGAGGGCAGCTGACACACGCATCCGCAGCTTTCCACACTCGCAGCTGTAATGGAATAACGGCTGTCTGCGTGGTGTGAAAGTGTAATTACACTAAAAAGCCGACTACACACACAGCACGAGAGACTTTTTTTTTCTCTCTCTGTCGAGTTGTCTACTAAAGAAGCAGCGAATCTGCAACAGCTCTGTGTATTAGCTGGTCCTACACCTGGCGGTGAAGTACAATGCTGTGCTTTCGTTGAAACGTATTTCTGCTTTATTGCTACTCTGCTCAAGCGAAGCGAAATTCCCCTTTTCTCCATGCAGGTACGAAATGATTTGCCTTATATCCATTTACATTTGTGTGTATGCAACGTGCCGCCGGCAACTGCTAATTTTAGTCGTATGTTGGTTTTCAGTGTGGACCATCTGTTTTGTAACATCTCTACATGCGAACTTTTGCACTTGAAAATTTTAACTGTTGTAGTTAGACGAAACAGGCTACACTTGTCATGAAGGCGTTATCAATTATGCTGAAATTTTGGCTAGTATTATTATGTTTTTTATGTCTGCAAGATTATCAGTAGAGACCGGATTGTATGTATAATAAAAACCTAAAATATTCATGCAAATATGCATGACAAATACTTAAAATGCATGAGAAGTGTCGAAATATGCAAGGTCAAATAATAAAGAATCATGGTAGTTTACTGCGTGCATTACATCTCAAAGTCGTACCTGTGCATATCGATTACTAGGAAGTGTGCCGGCCGCGCGAAAAATCTGTACATTTAGAACTCTGATATAATTTTCTGAATACATTCTGGTAGACGTTAGGAACGGGTATTTTCTGGGATTATTTTCTAAAAATTTGGAAAATGGGGACGCATACCATGTTTCAAGAATTGTTCCTTTTTTGGTACTATTTTCGGTAACAAGCGGCAGCGATGCGAGTTAGCCGCAGCGAAATAATCGATAGGTACAGGACCAACTTCGAGATATATCGCATGCAGAGGGGCACGCTCAAACGCTCTGTAATATTTTATTTAAAAAACAACATACAATGATGAATTTTTTTGAACAGCACTAACTTTTAATTAATAATGTTGGACCAAAGCATCATTTACAATTTATTTTACATTTTTCTGCTATTGTAAACATAAACGACCAAGTACTGTTGCAAATTTTGTAGTAACATTGTGTCTCATCACTCAAAACACTTTTGTAAGCAGAAAATGACCGTTCTACATCTGGGCAGTATTTGAATTTGGGTGTTATATTGCCACTTACTGTTTCTGGTAAAAGTTCACACGTCCCATTAATAAAACTTTCAGTATGGCACAAAGGTTCAATGCCTGCGTTATTGTTTAAAATGTTTTCAGACTTTTATGTAAATTTTCTTGGGAACACCTTCGGCAATGAGGAGTTCCAAAAAAAAAAAAAAAAAAAAAAAAAGAATGGTTCAAATGGCTCTGAGCACTATGGGACTTAAACATCTATGGTCATCAGTCCCCTAGAACTTAGAGCTACTTAAACCTAGCTAACCTAAGGACAGCACACAACACCCAGTCATCACGAGGCAGAGAAAATCCCTGACCCCGCCGGGAATCGAACCCGGGCGCGGGAAGCGAGAACACTACCGCACGACCACGAGCTGCGGACTGAGGAGTTCTCTAGAATAATTTTATTCATTAACTGAATAAATTGGTCCAACGCCAAACCCTGAGCTTCAAGCTTTTTAATACTCCCGGGTACAATATATGAAAAATGAATGCTAATCACAGCAATGTCTTTTCTAATAGTGGAATCATTAAAAGCTTCCTTGTACTGGCAAAGTGGCAAAGCCTCTGCATTATCGAAGTCGTTTACTACCCCTCTAATTGCCTCGAAATGATCACTGTAAAACTACACAGCTTCGGCCCACGAGTTTTACCACTGTTTCGGGAGGGAAAGGTACATTCGGCAGTTTTTCTTTGTAGGTCTTAATGCGAACAGGAGCCTTTAGAAACGCTTTCTTTGTGGATGAAATTAGTTTATTTACATTCATAAACAACGTACTTTTTTAAAAAAAAATGGCTCTGAGCACTATGCGACTTAACTTCTGAGGTCATCAGTCGCCTAGAACTTAGAACTAATTAAACCTAACTAACCTAAGGACATCACACACATCCATGCCCGAGGCAGGATTCGAACCTGCGACCGTAGCGGTGCCCGGTTCCAGACTGTAGCGCCTAGAACCGCACGGCCACTCCGGCGTACTTCTTCAGCAAGGCGATGTACTCCATGGGCAAAGCACGTCACTTGAATCAAATTGGGATAAAATAGTCGGAGGGCTTTTCCTGCTTTAATCATATAGGGAGCAGCGACTGAAATAAAGGCAAACACGCTTTCGTCTGCAGAAGAATCTGGAAATATTTTTCTAATACCCTCATTCAGAAATCTGGCGATCGTACAATGATTTACTGTTTCAAGTTCTTTCCTAGTCGCTAAATATGAAGTAGGCTCTTCTTTTAAAGCCTCAACAATGAAATTTGCAATGTAACCGCCACGAGTGTTCGTAGTTTCGTCAGCTGAAATTCAGATAATGCTGTCCTTTATTTCATCGCGTATTTCTTCCAGAACATTTACTTAAATTGTCGGTATGTAATTTTTACAATATGTTGCTTCATCTAGCATAATTTTATTTAAGCAGTATTTGCGCAGGAAGCCTTTGAGGATAGGGTTTGCTTGCAATGAATGCTTCACATAGATCCAAGATAAACCGACATTTTTGGATACCTTTCGACAAATCCCTGCTATTGCAACTTGTAATTGTTGCCAACGCTTACGGTGTGACAGCGGAGGGGATTAACCGGGGGCGCGGGCACAGGAGCATTGACTCTCAGCACTGCAGTACACTAGAGATGGGCAAACTGAAACACGTAACTGTTTCGAAACAAATGAAACAGTACAATGTAATGTTTCGATACGCTGTTTCGAAACAGTGAAACGGTTTGTGTTTTGTAATCTAATAAACCTACACATTTTATCATCTTGAATGTCTACTCTATAAGTATGCCCATATAAACACAAATGAGGTTCAAGAGCGCTAATCATACCGCAGAAAGCATGAAACTATCACTTAGGCGCTTGGCAGTTTCGTATTTCATGCAGCAAATGCGCTGCTTTCGTGTCGTGTGACTTTCATACTTTTCAATTGGCTGAGGACAACCATAGCTGAAGACAGAAGAACCACTACGAACGGAACTGGAGGTGGGAGCAAACTGCAGAAACAACGGATATGCTACTGGGATTCCCATATTCTGTTAGTATAGGTAATATACCCATCCCGCTAATTTCCATTCACACAAAGGGAATCATTGTGGATAATAGGCACAGTGACTATAGACTCACAAATAACGCCAAATAATTCGAATAAATAACAAAATATAACAGAAAAAAATTTTTGTCTTTCAAGGTGTTTCGAACCGTTACTATATATTCACCATGCTTCCCAGTCCTTCCCGTTCACCATTACACTATCAGTGATATGTCAAACAGATTGCTTGCAATTATACCTACATCAAATTTATGTATATGTCTAATAACTGTCACTCTACGCCTTTTTTATTCAAAATGTTGTAGGCTTACTTGCGTTTCTTAATGTGATTACTGTAGATGAACAGAGAAGCGTATGTTATAAAAAAGTGTAATTTAACTGAATGATTTTCACATATTTATTATTTTGAATGTGCATAATATGCGTTATTTTATTGTTTGGTTAGTATTATAGCATTTCGTAATAGGACAGTCAGCTAGAAACGAAGCTTTATTTTCGGATATCTTAAGCTTCATGCTATTGCTTGTCAAAAAGATTTCGACACTCTTGAAAGTGTTTCTTGAAGTGTTATGTTGTGTTTCAGTACCTGTGCCGAGCCGGAATCTCGTCCGACACAGAGCGGAATGAAACATCACTGTTTCGATACAATTAGTCCGTTCCAAGCACAGGTGGACTGAAACAGCCTTATTTTGAAACAACGATACAGTTTCTGTGTCTGGCTCGAGATCGAATCTGGTCCGGTTGTCCGAGACAGGGGTGGAATGAAACACCACTGTTTCGAAACAGTGAACCACAGCCGTTCCGAAACACTGAAACAGTTCCACGTATCGATACACTGTATCGAAACATAGAAACAGTGGCCAAGTCTACAGTACACTTCTACCGGAGGTCAATATAGTGTCGAGCATGCGAGGACTGTGACACAGTTCGAGACGTCAGATACAGCAGTCAGTATCATCATGTAGGACGGTGACAGGTTGTTTCTGATGAAATGTACTTTCGTAAATGTTCCGGCGTAAAGTCAAGCGCCGGCACTCCAGCCAGAAACGAGAGAGGAGAGAGGGCTGTGAAGAAGAGGTCAGCCAATTGCACGCTGACCGACCCCTCTCCAGGACGACAACGCTGCAGCAGCGACCTCTATACGAAGAGAACACAAGCACTGCGCCCGACTGGTCGCGGCCAAGTTCTGCAACAGCGTCAAGACTAGTCATTTCGCTTGTTCTATGTAGCATTGTCTGTACTGAAGAAACTTGATTGTCTGTCGCCCTTTACTTGCAACACATCTATGTAACTCTCGAAGTTAAGTATTGTCATGTACTTTTCGTAATACAACTCATTAATACGATTTGCTTGAATTGTTGTCTAGCGATCCGATAAGCAGGTTTCCTAGACACCCCCCTCAATCCGACCACTAGGCGGGATTCAAGAGTAAATGTTACATTTTGTACCTCAAGACAACAATTTGTTAAACTGTGCACCAGCTGATGCTTAGATTGTCGACGTCGGTTGTAAATGATCAAGCAACCAGTGTGACAAGAACTATGTCAGAGTTAGGTAAATTTTTTTTGGTTTTGTAATAAAATGAAGAAATATTTTATGTGTTGTAGTTTTATGAGCTTTCTCCTGGAGCAATCAAAGAACCCACTGTTATGGCCAGATGAAAGTAGTTTCGCTTTGTCACAACAATAATTATTACCATTAAATGTTTTTTGTTCCAGTCTTTCATCACAATATCAATTCTTTTGACGACAACCGGTTTCAGTCCATAATGATCATCCTCTGATCTACAATACAAAAATATATACACCTAGTGGGCAGTGTGTACATCTGTACATGTCCCTGGTTGTATGATAGTATATTCTGATACGTTATGCTATATTGTGTTGAAAGACACACTCCCCACTAGGTTATATATTTTTATATTGTAGATATGAGGATGGTCATTACGGACTGAAACCGGTCATTGTTAAAAGAATTGATATTGTGATCAAAACTGGAATAAAAAACATTTGATAGTATTGGATCTCTGTTCATATCCGCTACTATGTCGCGGCTGGTGAAATTATTACTATTAATCACATGGCAGTTATGTATCACTTTGGAAATAGAAATACGATATATACATAATTTACAAATTTACAGACATATTATTTATGACATCTGCTTTAGTATCAAAGAAGTTCGACGGGTTTGGAGGGTGCGAATTTTGAGGGCAGCCTTCTGCGATGTACCTGACTGCCTGTCCTGCAAAGCCACAGGTTCAATCTGCAGTAGTAGGTCACCACATCTCCTATAGCTGATCCGGATTCTGTTAAGTGCACTCCATGTTTTCTGTTACAGATCAAATTCCCACGGTTTGTTGTTGGCACGTAAGAAGCTGGTGGAATATTATTGTACCACTCTTGCCGTCAAGGTTCGTGCAGATTGAAGTTACGGTCCATGGGGTTGGTAGCTGTTTTGTCAAGGGATGTGTGCAGCAGAGCGTCTTAATCTGGACAGCTGGTATGTCCTCAGGAATTGTTAGCTGCTGGTTGTTCCAGATTTTCTTAAATTTGGGCAAAAAGGTATTCTTTCTTCTCGGGTTAGATGGTGGAATGTGACTCCGGGCGCGTAGCCAGAATGCAGAAGTGCAGTTGATTGTTCCAGCAAGAGTCTGCTTTGTTTAGCTTAGTTGTGTATCTACCAGCTTCGTGTGACTGCTGTCTCTGGGAAGTGTGGTATTACTTATTCCCACATACGAGGTGTGGCTAGAAAAAAACCGGACTAGTACTGGTGAAACAATAAAACGAATGCAATAAGGCTTAAAGTCGCGTGGCCTGTCACGTGACTCTCGCTCCGCCTACTGCTCGAGTTTCATCTGCCTCCTGCACTCAGTCTGCCCGTGGCGTCTGTTTTAAGTAGTTGACGTTTTGTCTGTGCGTCAGAAAATGTTGAGTGTACAGAAAGAACAGCGTGTTAACATCAAATTTTGTTTCAAACTAGGAAAATCTGCAAGTGAAACGTTTGTAATGTTACAACAAGTGTACGGCGATGATTGTTTATCGCGAACACAAGTGTTTGAGTGGTTTAAACGATTTAAAGATGGCCGCAAAGACACCAGTGATGACACTCGCACTGGCAGACCATTGTCAGCAAAAACTGACATAAAAGGGATTGTGCACATTGATTGGGAACCAGAGGGACAAACAGTGAATCAGCATTACTACATTAGCGTCCTGGCTACCCTACGTGAGCGAGTACGGAGAAAACGGAACGATTTGTGGAGAAAAAAGTCATGGATCCTTCACCAAGACAATGCCCCAGCTCACAGTGCGTTGTCAGTGAAGACGTTTTTGGCAAAACACAACATTCCCATCTTAGATCATCCACCCTACTCACCTGATTTGGCCCCCTGTGACTTTTTTTCTTTTCCCTAAAGTCAAGTCAGCTTTGAAAGGTACTAGATTTGAGACTGTTGAAGCAGTAAAAGAAAAAGCGACGGAAGTAATGTATGGACTTACCGAAAATGATCTGCAGCATTGCTATGAACAGTGGAAAATTCGTATGGAGCGGTGTAGAGACCGAGGAGGAGAGTACATTGAAGGAGATAACATGAAATTGTAAATAATTGTGAATAAATGTTTTTTCCAGCATCAGTCCGGTTTTTTTCTAGCCGCACCTCGTACGTCTCTCAAAATGATCATGATGAGAAAATCACACAAATCAGATGACATACGGAGCTTTTCTGACAGTCATTCTCCCCACACACCGTTCCTGACTTGAACAGGGAAACAGCGGAGGGTGGGGAATCGGAGAGAGGGGGGGGGGGAATTGTGGTACCAGAAATACTCTCCACTAGACACCGTAAGATGCCTTGCTGTGTATAGATAATAGATGTAGATGCCAGTTGTGAGCTAAAGAAAGGCAGTGATATTTACATTTGTGATGTCGTGCAAAAGACTGCAGTTCCACACCACAGTTGGCAATACGAGTCGATACCACAGACATTAGTCATGTCTCGCTGCGGTCTACAGTCATGAATGGGAGAGGCTAAAGAAGACACGCCCCCTGTCTCAGTACAGCAGCGCCCTCGCGTGGAGGTCAATATGGAGCCGAGTGTGGAAGTGCCCCAGCTGAGCTGAAGCAGTCACCATCATCCAGTGGCACTAAGGATTTATTCAAGTCTCAGGTGGAAGTGTACCTTTGTGAATGCTGAACATTGTACTTCAAGAGAAAATGGAAACGAGTCTTTGGCGTCATTGGCCGGGAGGCCCCTTGCGGGGCAGGTCTGGCCGCCTAGGTGCAGGTCTTATTACATTCGACGCCACATTGGGCGACCTGCGCGCCGGATTGGGGTGAAATGGTGGTGAAGACAACACCCAGTCCCTGAGTGGAGAAAATCCCCGACCCAGCCGGGAATCGAACCCGGGCCCGTAGGACGGCAATCCGTCACGCTGACCACTCAGCTATCAAGGCGGACATTTTTTTTTGTAATCTTTTCATTTGACAGTGGTCACTCAGCCGATACTGGAGTAGTGTGTTGTACAAGGTAATAATTTTACAGACAAAAGGCGACCATGGTGTCATTTACAAAATCTAAACTTGCTCATGTTGTTATGAATTGTCACTGATTGCATTCAGCCTGTGATAGACGCCAAACTACCGAAACTCCATGTGGCAGTTGATTCTCTTGTGAAGTTTCTTGTAGATTTTAATTTTCCCCAGACACAACGATCCGGATATTTTATTTGCATTATTATTTGGCCGGCAAATAAAGTGTCTGTAAAACTGTTTATTCACCGCTGTAGCTTCCAGCAATACCGTTTAGCAAAGGTGGGAAGCTCTGAAGGCAACATGACTGTAGACAATTGTGGACGACGGTCATCACCCAACTGGGACGGCTTCCAGTTGGTCTGGCTGCTGTGTTCTGGTCCAAACGGAGGCTTCTCCGCCTCCACTGTGTAAACGAACAGTTTCTGGAGATACCACGAGTTCCTCACACGATATTACTTGGTGCGTGCTGGGAAATGTGGGAGCGAGAGCTCACTCTGGCACTGCAGTCCAGTTGTCACGTCCGCTGTGGTACGTGTTCCGTGCCACTTGCTGCGTTGTGAACGCAGAGATGTGTACTCACGTGCTCCCGTTCCCAGCTGTGAGCTGTCACCCAGTTCAGCAGACGGCAAAGCGGCTTTGCTGGGGGCAGTGCGTTTCACGATCTTTCTGCTTCCGACAGCCGCCTGCGGCCGCACAGAAACAAAGACACACACACACACACACACACACACACACACACACACAGAGAGAGAGAGAGAGAGAGAGAGAGAGAAGCCAGTCTTCTGGTTGAATTCCCAGTCCACTCTCTCGTAGCTGTTGCAGCAATCGGTGCCAGTTTTCTTTCTATTTTTTAAATTCTCTTTGGAACTTCCGCTACGAAACCATGGTATAAACCCAGTGACCTCTATTCTAGCTGAATGGAGAGTTCTTGTCTTGGAGCACAGAGCATTCTCGCAGACAGCATCGTTGTTAGGGAAAAGGTTGCGTTCGGTCTAGACTTGATCTATTTTTTTTTTTAATTTCGTTTATTGGCCTTTCGTCTCTACCCATTTTTTTAATCGTCAATACTCAATTCTTAAAATTTCTTAGTATGTTTTTCTGCTTTCAGTAGGTCGGATACACCATTTTCAATACGGACACCGAGCGAGGTGGCGCAGTGGTTAGACACTGGACTCGCATTCGGAAGGACGACGGTTCAATCCCGCGTCCGGCCATCCTGATTTAGGTTTTCCGTGATTTCCCTAAATCAGTCCAGGCAAATGCTGGGATGGTTCCTCTGAAAGGGCACGGCCGACTTCCTTCCCTAATCCGATGAGACCGATGACCACGCTGTCTGGTCTCCTTCCCCAAACCAACCAACCAACCACTACGGACAATGAGATCACAAGTTAGAACGATAGTTCAGAATTATACAGAATGCGTTATCACACTAGATCAGCTAATCAAAACATAGAGGGATACAACGGTAATGAAAGTGACACACTACATAGCTGGTCAAAGCAGTAAATTTTGGACATTATGGACACCCTTTACTCCTTTGACCAGCTATATAGTTGTAACTTTCATTACCGTTCCATTATCTATGTCAATAATGTCACGGTGTCAGTCCAAAAATCGTAACTTGAAAATTATTAGAGATGGGGAAACGTAGTTTATTATGAGAGGTTCAGCAGCTATCAAACTTTCCCGTTCTCCTTTGTTGGAGATCTGACTTGGTGTGCATTAAAATGGCGACTAACCAGGAAGCGCAATGTGTCATCCGGTGTGCACAGTCCGAATTTGTAATGGCGGTACTGTGGAATTATCGACGCCCGTATGGCTCGGCATCACCGCCAAAAACGCATGAATGAGGCTGCGGTTTCAAAACTCTAAAAAGTAATACAGTGTCAAAGACATTCCTGTAAGTGGACGTCCCCTCGGTGTCTCAAACACGTGGCCGCGCGGTATGAGGTGCCATGCAACCGATTGCGCGGCCCTGTCCCTCCTGAGGTTCGTATCCTCCCTCGGGCATGGATGTGTGTGTTGTTCTTAGTATAAGTTAGTTTAAGTAGTGTGTAAGTCTAGGTACTGGCGACCTCACCAGTTTGGTCACTTAGTAACTCACACACATCTGAACATTTCCAAGCACGTGTTGACCGAGTGAAAGCTGCGTTCCAAACCAGCCCCCGGAAGTCAGTTCCCCGAACATCACGCGAATTGCAAGAAGGAAAATAACTGTCCGCAAAGTGTTATGTAAGCGGCTACGGTTTTTTGCGCTCAAAGGCCAAAAGGTCCCAGCATTGCAGCCAAACGATCGTCCTCTGCAGTATGATTTCGCGTGTTCCGTGCTGGCCTCCATCGATGCTGACAAAGACTACGCTGTTCTCAGATGAAGCGACGTTCCACGTTTCTGAAAATGTGAATCACCGTAATATTAAGGTTCGGGGCTCCGAAAATCCACTCAACACTCGTGAACATATCCGTGATAGTTCGAAGCTTAATGTTTGTTTGTGGCCTAATTGACAATAGGGTGATATGCCCATTTTCCTTCGCAGAGAAATCCATCACGGGAGTTTACCAGGACGTGCTCTAACAGCTCCTGCTGGTACAGACGTGCGCTATGTGCTGAATAACACGTTTTCTGAGAGATGGCCCCCACGCTCTCCGAATGTCATTAGACTTGTCATTAGACTTCTGTTTCTAGGTGCACGTCGCTATTGACATGTACTGAAATCATGACGCTGCAGCCTTCGTGCACGAATCAGAGAAGCAATCAGAACTGTCGATGCTGCAATACTGACCGGGACAATGGACAGAACTCTAAGACTGCCTTCATGTTGTACGAACGACGAGCGAAGTGCGCATTCAGATTTTGCCGTAACAAAAAAGAAAACCTGAAGAGCTACTAAACGTTACAAAACATACCATGATGCTCTATTTTTTAATTTACACGTCTAATTCCGTAGGACCAAATGTAGGAGCAAATATCCAAGCTCATCGAACATGTCAGTACATGAAATTACAACATAAAGGTAATAACAGGTAAAATAAAATGTTTATGAAACAAAAAAAGACAAGCTATCAGTTTATGTAAAAGCTATCAACAATACAACACAGGAATCAGCTTAATTTTTCAAGGAACTCCTCGACAGCATAGAACGAGTGACCCATTAGAAAGATCTTCAGCATCGATTTGAAAGCGCGTGGATTGCTGCTAAGATTTTTGAATTCTTGTGGTAGCTTATTGAAAATGAATGCAGCAGTATTCTGCACACCTCTCTGCACAAGAGTCAAGGAAGTGCGATCCACATACAGATTGTGTTTCTGCCTAGTATTAACTGAGTGACAGCTGCTTATTCTTGGGACTAAGCTGATATTCTTAACAAGAAATGACAGTTGGGTTGGGTTGTTTTTTGGGGGGGGGGGGGGCGGGAGAGCAGACAGCGAGGTCATCGGTCTCATGGGATTAGGGAAGGAAGGGGAAGGAAGTCGGCCGTTTCCTTTCAGAGGAACCATCCCGGCATTTGCCCGGAGCGATTTAGGGAAATCAAGGAAAACCTAAATCAGGATGGCCGGACGCGGGATTGAACCACCGTCCTCTCGAATGCCAGTCCAGTGTGCTAACCACTGCGCCACCTCGCTCGGTAGAAATGACAGTAAGGAATATATGTATTGAGAGGCCAATGTCAGAATACCCAGACTCGTGAACAGGGATAAACAAGAGGTTCGTGAACTTACACCACTTATTGCCCGAACTGCCCGTTTCCGAGCCAAAAATATCCTTTGAGAATGGGAAGAGTTACCCCAGAATATAATACCATACGTCATTTGTGTTGAACTATCATTTACTTCTGATACCGTTCGTTTAGTTAAAATGACGGCATTAAGTCTTTGAAAAAGATCCTGAACGTCGGCTTTCCACGACAGTTTACTGTCTATCTTAACACCTAGAAATTTGAACTGTTCAGTTTCACTAACCATATGCCCAGTCTGTGAAATTAAAATGTCAGGTTTTGTTGAATTGTGTGTTAGAAAATGTTAATTTATTTTCTACAAGCCATCACCTACGTAATTAACTGTACTATTTTAAACAGTGCCAATGTTGCGCGCAACACCCTTACTACGAAGCTAGTGTCATTAGCAAACAGAAATATTTTAGTAATACTAGAGGGCATATCTTTTAAATAAATAAGAAACAGTTTATATAAATAAGGAATAGTTTTCATGTAACGATTTTCTTAAATGACAGGAGGACTTTATGGATACCCTGTACTACCTACAGGATGTTTCAAAAATGACCGGTATATTTGAAACGGCAATAAAAACTAAACGAGCAGCGATAGAAATACACCGTTTGTTGCAATATGCTTGGGACAACAGTACATTTTCAGGCAGACAAACTTTCGAAATTACAGTAGTTACAATTTTCAACAACAGATGGCGCTGCAGGTGATGTGAAAGATATAAACGACAACGCAGTCTGTGGGTGCGCCATTCTGTACGTCGTCTTTCTGCTGTAAGCGTGTGCTGTTCACAACGTGCAAGTGTGCTGTGGACAACATGGTTTATTCCTTAGAACAGAGGATTTTTCCGGTGTTGGAATTCCACCGCCTAGAACACAGTGTTGTTGCAACAAGACGAAGTTTTCAACGGAGGTTTAATGTAACCAAAGGACCGAAAAGCGATACAATAAAGGATCTGTTTGAAAAATTTCAACAGACTGGGAACGTGACGGATGAACGTGCTGGAAAGGTAGGGCGGCCGCGTACGGCAACCACAGAGGGCAACGCGCAGCTAGTGCAGCAGGTGATCCAACAGCGGCCTCGGGTTTCCGTTCGCCGTGTTGCAGCTGCGGTCCAAATGACGCCAACGTCCACGTATCGTCTCATGCGCCAGAGTTCATACAAAATTCAAACGCGGCAACCCCTCAGCGCCGCTACCATTGCTGCACGAGAGACATTCGCTAACGATATAGTGCACAGGAGTGATGACGGCGATATGCATGTGGGCAGCATTTGGTTTACTGACGAAGCTTATTTTTACCTGGACGGCTTCGTCAATAAACAGAACTGGCGCATATGGGGAACCGAAAAGCCCCATGTTGCAGTCCCATCGTCCCTGCATCCTCAAAAAGTACTGGTCTGGGCCGCCATTTCTTCCAAAGGAATCATTGGCCCATTTTTCAGATCCGAAACAATTATTGCATCACGCTATCTGGACATTCTTCGTGAATTTGTGGCGGTACAAACTGCCTTAGACGACACTGCGAACACCTCGTGGTTTATGCAAGATGGTGCCCGGCCACATCGCACGGCCGACGTCTTAAATTTCCCGAATGAATATTTCGATGAACGTGTGATTGCTTTGGGCTATCCGAAACATACAGGAGGCGGCGTGGATTGGCCTCCCTATTCGCCAGACATGAACCCCTGTGACTTCTTTCTGTGGGGACACTTGAAAGACCAGGTGTACCGCCAGAATCCAGAAACAATTGAACAGCTGAAGCAGTACATCTCATCTGCATGTGAAGCCATTCCGCCAGACACGTTGTCAAAGGTTTCGGGTAATTTCATTCAGAGACTACGCCATATTATTACTACGCATGGTGGATATGTAGAAAATATCGTACTATAGAGTTTCCCAGACCGCAGCGCCATCTGTTGTTGAAAATTGTAACTACTGTAATTTCGAAAGTTTGTCTGCCTGAAAATGTACTGTTGTCCCAAGCATATTGCAGCAAACGGTGTATTTCTATCGCTGCTCGTTTAGTTTGTATTGCCGTTTCAAATATACCGGTCATTTTTGAAACACCCTGTATGTGCACTGCCGGAAAAATAATTACACCTAGAGAGGACGACGTCGATTTTGATCCGATGACGCTTATGCCACCTGGGGGGACTTTGGATGTACTGATAATACGAGGGTTGTCCATAAAGTACCGATCGGTCACGAAATGGAAACCACGGGGAAAATCCGGTAAAGCTTTGCACAGATGTGTTGGGCAGTGTCTCTAGTATGCACGTCGATCGTGTCAATTCGCTCTTTTCCGTTTCGAGCGAACATTGAGGACGTAACGTTGCGTAGGGAATAGCGTCTCCCGCCAAGTATGAGGGCCTGGTTAGAGATTTCACCTGTGTCATGCAGCCCGCATAACACAACTGTCGAGCAGTTTCTTCTTCATGCCAATTCTCGGCCGCACACTGCAGGGGCAACGAAGACGCTCCTGCAGCGTTTCCGATGAGAAGTGTTTGATCACCCACAATACAGTCCGTAATTGGCCCACCCTGAGTCTCATCTCTGCTCACCGGAACCGCTGGCTATGAAGACAAAATTTTTGCACAGACAACGAGGTGCAGACCAGTGCAGACAACTGGGCGAAAGCACAGGGGGCTTTTTTCTATGATGAGGATATTGGAAAGTTGATACAACACTACGAGAAAACTGTAAGTTGAAGCGGCGACTATGTACAGAAGTAGGTGGAAGGTGTACTTTCTAGCGTTAAAAGGTTTTTTGGCTTTTCGTATTTAACCAAATATAACATTGATAATGATAATTCATGGCAATGTTTGCCGACAAGATAAAGAATGCAACCTTTTAACACTAGATTGCGTACTCACGGCAGTTCCCCTTGGCCGTTTTTTGGTACGACTTGGAAAGAGAGAAAAATTAATGAATGATCGACGATGCGTCGGTTCTCGATTGTGTTTAGGAGACGTACGGATTGCTTGCGTGAAAATAGTTTCTCAAATGACCTCTTAACCCGGATTGCTTTCACGCAATCAGACTCTTCAATGAAATTACCTAAGGGACGTATTTGAATAATAAAAAAAATGCAAAACAGTGAAATTTTGTAAAAAAAGTTGTCAGATCGGAAATTGAACACATTAATGGTCTCCCAAATACAATCGAGACACCGCGATAAAGAGCGAACCTGTAACAAAGTTCATTTAAACATAAACATTATTTGTGGTCAATTTAAAGAAAAGAATAAGCATAGATTTTCTGTACAGTGAAGCATCAATATATTCTCAAAGAACAAAGGCGTTAAACTATAAACATTAACAAATTTACAATGAATACAAAACTTACATTTTTATGTTTTTCTCATACATGGAGCAGTCCAACAATCGCTGCTTTTGTATGTGTGATATTTTGTAAAAATTAAATGTCCTGGCGTGCGCGTAAGTATTTTTTTTATCGTCACAAGGTTTACAGAAGCGTTTTCTTTCTTGATGATAACGTGGTTTTTCACACTAAATGAAATATAACTTGTAGCAGTGCTACACAACACGTCTTAACAAGTCGGCAACCAAACATCAAAGGTAATGAAGTACATGTTAACATATCGGCGACCAGAAGTACAACAACTATAAAGACTCTAGAATTTTCCTAACAAATGATAAATTGTTCTTTCTTCTGTTTCGCAGCTTCTTGCTATCAAGCGCTGCGGCAATGATTTTAAATATCTGCGCCCAGCGAGTCATAGTATTTAAAAGTACCTTTTAAACGCTGGCCGCGCGTCTTGGTGTAGGCGCACGTTATAAACAGATTTCATTTCTTTGCTCTCGCGCTGTCATGCTTAGTATCATTACAAACTACAGCTCGGTGGCTATCCTTTTCTCATATGCAAAATGTCTGAAATCCAATAATATCACAACTGTTGCAAATAAAACGTTTCTGGTTTTCACTGTGTTTTCCATTTCGCGACCGATCGGAACTTTCTGGACAACCCTCGTAGTTTCAGCGTCGTCCGCCAACACACAGCACAGCGGCACAGCTACCGGAGGTCTATCTATGTCTTGCGTGTCTTGGCCTCCCTAGTGGCTGGATGGCCCCTTCGGAGAACTGCCGCACTAATTGGACGTGGTGCGTCAGATGTGCAACGGTGCTGGTGTCAGTTGTCACGTAAACATTTTCACACCTGTAGACGAGGTTCTGGACGTCGACACAGCATGTGCAGCTGGCAGGATCGTCGTATTGTGAGGCCAGCAGGGCAGATCGTACAGTTACCATAACCTTGTGAGGCAAGACGTGTCAACACGGACTATTGCGAACCAGTTATTAAGTGTGGGACTACTGGCACGCACATCTCTAACTCGTCTTCCACTATCTAACATTCTGCGTTGTGTCTGTTCTAAGTCGTGTCTTCCTACCACTTTCGCGCAACGACGCTCTGAGCGTGTTTTTTTAGAGATTTGACTAGTTTGAACCTGGGACCTGTTGCTAGTAAGGAGACGCCAAACCACAGATGACATGTAGAGTTCAGAAGAGCAGTGAGACTAGCGACGATATAATCAAATACTTAATGATTTCAGCGTCAGCTCCACTGCACTCCCTGTAAAAGAATCTTAATACTAACTAAATTTAGTGGAAGTGGTTCTAGGCTTTCCTATTTTTAGTTAACTGGTAAAATAACTTCGAAAAATCAGTTAAGTTTACCATTGGAATTTTTATTCTACTCACAAAACATTGTTTATAAATTGCGCTATTGATGAAAGGAAATATTTTAATACAGGATGAGAAAAACCAAATACGTTCAACAAAAATGTGAACGAATATTCTCTGAATGGGTTTCCAAGTTCTATAATGGATAGGATGACCTATGCCATATCACATGTATAATCTAGGTTTAAATAAAGTTTCATAAAGGAGAAAACTATCAAAAATGGTCTACAGTGACCCTCAATTATCTTTAATTATTTAACTTGTCGTGCCTCCCTATTACAGTGGCTGATGTGGCTTCTCAATAATTATATAACAGAAAAATCATCGAGTTTCAGATTTTAACTACAAGTAGCAAATGTGAATACCATGAGCTTTAATTGACGATCGACACTAGTATTACGCAAAAAGGGGGTGTAACAGATAAGATTTCTGCAGTTCTGAGTGAAGCCTTATGCGTTCTTATGCGGCATTGCGTGCGTTCATTACCTTGTCGGTGGTTAGTCAGTGTCAGGATGCGGTGGGCGGCGCAGCTCCACACACCTCGCCGTCTCGGAGGCAACTGCCTCCAACTTCTCTTTACTACCATTTACCGAAGTTGGTTTAAGAAAAAGGTATCTGGCTGGGTTTTCAACTGACCAATCAGGGTCTCAATCTTAACCTTAAGCTCCATCTACAAAAATTCTGTCCATCCAATGAGAAACATTACACTTTTCATGGTGGGGCAATGTTTTTAATGTTTGCAACGTAACAGAGAAGCATATAGTCTCACGCTAAAACTTGCAGCTGGCGTGGCCCTTTTAGTGTTATCGTAAGATCTATACTGTTCTTCTCGAGGGCTCTATGTTTTAACATGGGCTGGGGGCTGCTCTTGGCGATGTGGGTGTCCGTCCCTTATTGTAGGGCCTTCTAGCTTACACAGCTCTGCTCTCGGCTTCTGCTCTCGTTTCTCCCCTCGGAACTGCGTGTGTTTCACGGTGGGAAGGTATGATATGCATTTAGGCGTTCTTGTGTTAGTCTGTGATATTCCATTTGCGTACTCGTTGATCGTATTACTTTGGTTAATTTAATGTCTTCGGAGCCATGTGACATACTGCCGGATTTGCTATCATGTCACGGTTTTCATGGAAGGTGTTGGATTTGCCTGTGGACGTGGTGAGCGATGTCTCGCAGAGTACATTCGTCCGTGACACACTGCCCTCCCCCCCCCCCCAGTCCTTATTGTCTGGAGTGCGATAAGCTACAACTGTAGTTCGCCTTTGGTGTTTCTATAGGAGTCCCTAACGAGTGCTCGGTACGAACAGAATGTTGCTAGAGCCGTTCTTTTTCCGTTCTCGCAAAGGGAAATGACGTGTTGATTAAACAGAATAATGCTCGCCAACACACCACTGGCGAAACTCAACGTACCCTGCAAGACGTGCAGCAACTTCCCTGGCCAGCACTATCTTCGGACTTGGCTCCAGTCGAGCACGTGGGGGATAGAACGGGACGACAAGCGACTTGTGTGACACATCAACCAACGATTCTTAGACCAAGCAGTTCTAGGTGCTTCAGTCCAGAACCGCGCTGCTGCTGTGGTCGCAGGTTCGAATCCTGCCTCGGGCTTGGATGTGTGTGTGTAGGTTAGTTAGGTTTAGGTAGTTTTAAGTCTAGGGGACTAAAGTCCCATAGAGCCATTTGAACCATTTGAACCAACTCTTATAGAACCCCGTGACAAGGTCGAGCAGGCGTGGCACAACGTATTCGCCATCTGCACGATCGACTGGATGCCAGAGTCACAAGCTGCATTGCCGCCTGTGGACGCCATAGATGTTTCGGCATGGGTCGAAACCTGATACCACAGAACCGTTGGTGCTATTGATGTGTGAATGTAATCATTCCATGTACTTCATATGCAGTGTTGTAACAATAAATCTTGAGTGAATTGGAAATTTCTAAAAGCGTGTACTATTTTCTTCGGGCAGTGTATGTGGTGCATTGGTCTTAGATGGGTCAGTTATAGCTATCATATTAAATCATTTCCTTATTTCTGCTTACAGATCTTACGTCATTGACAGTAATAGTACCTCAAGCAGTTAGCTATAAGATTAGCGCAAGACTGCAATACTGCATTACCAAATGCCTGCGAAACAGAAGCTACGAATTGAGCAATGTCTTTTGTGGATTTAGTTCCGTACTGGCCATTAAAATTGCTACATCAAGAAGAAATGCAGATGGTAAATGGGTATTCATTGGACAAATATATTATACTAGAAGTGACATGATTACATTTACACGCAGTTTGGGTGCATAGATCCTGAGAAATCAGTAATAACGGCCTTGATACGCTTGGGCATTGAGTCAAACAGAGCTTGGATGGCGTGTACAGGTACAGCTGCCCATGGAGCTTCAACACGATACCACAGTTCATTAGGAGTAGTGACTGCCGTATTGTGACGCGCCAGTTGCTCGGCCACCATTCACCAGACGTTTTCAATTAGTGATAGATCTGGAGAATGTGCTGGCCAGGGCAGCAGTCGAACATTTTCTGTATCCAGAAAGACCCGTACAGGACCTGCAACATGCGGTCGTGCATTATCCTGCTGAAATGTAGGTTTTCGCAGGGATCGAATGGAGGGTAGAGCCACGGGTCGTAACACATCTGAAATGTAACGTCCACTGTTCAAAGTGCCGTCAATGCGAACAAGAGGTGACCGAGACGTGTAACCAACGGCACCCCATACCATCACGCCGGGCGATACGCCAGTATGGCGATGACGAATACATGCTTCCAATGTCCGTTCACCGCGATGTCTCCAAACACGGATGCGACCATCATGATGCTGTAAACAGAACCTGTATTCATCCGAAAAAATGACGTTTTACCATTCGTGCACCCAGGTTCGTCGTTGAGTACACCATCGCAGGCTCTCCTGTCTGTGATGCAGCGTCAAGGGTAACCGCAGCCACGGTCTCCGAGCTGATAGTCCAAGCTGCTGCAAACGTCGTCGAACTGTTCGTGCAGATGGTTGTTGTCTTGCAAACGTCCCCATCTGTTGACTCAGGGATCGAGACGTGTCTGCACGATCCGTTACAGCCATGCGGATAAGATGCCTATTATCTCGACTGCTAGTGATACGAGGCCGTTGGGATCCAGCACGGCGTTCCGTATTACACTCCTGAACCCACCGATTCCATATTCTGCTAACAGCCATTGGATCTCGACCAACGCGAGCAGCAATGTCGCGATACGGTAAACCGCAATCGCGATAGGCTACAATCCGAGCTTTATCAAAGTCGGAAATGTGATGGTACGCATTTCTCTTCCTTACACGAGGCATCACAACAACGTTTCACCAGGCAACGCCGATCAACTGCTCTTTGTGTATGAGAAATCGGCTGGAAACTTTCCTCATGTCAGCACGTTGTAGGTGTCGCCACCGGCGCCAACCTTGTATGAATGCTCTGAAAAACTAATCACTTGCATATCACAGTATCTTCTTCCTGTCGGTTAAATTTCGCGTCAGTAGCACGTCATCTTCGTGGTGTAGCAATTTTAATGGCCAGTAGTGTAATTCGTGTCAGTGTCCGCCCCATTAGCTGAATTGTCAGCGCGTTGGATTGCCACGCACGGGGGCCCGGATTTGATTCCCGGCTGAGGAGGGAGATTCCCCCCCCCCCCCCCCCCCTCAGGGACTGGGTGTTGTGCTGTCCTCATCATTTCATCCCCACTGTGGAAGCGCAGTTCGCCCAGTGTGGCGTCGCACTCAGTGAGACCTGCACTTTGGGGCCGAACTTGCCGCCTGCGGACTCCCGGCCACTGACGCCACACGATCATTTCCGTTCGTGTCAGTATCTGGCAACCATCAATTATTAAACTGACACCTGAAATAATCATTTGATTTTCTTACAAGTGGCCCTGTTAACCGTTGGAATTGTTTTAGCTACGTAAGATGATCACAAGAAATGAGAAGACGGTCTAGCAGAGGTACGGATGTTGCGGAGCCGCGTAATTGAGTTATTCGGCGGAGAGCTGACGTAATCCACGGCTCCTGACAGGATGCTTGTAGCAGCGCCGGCGGAAGACGCGGGGTGTAACTTTAATGAACAGAAATGCGGATTGTGCCCGTCTCTGGAACCAATTCAATTAGGCGGGCGGTGTGGTGTGCGTCTTGGCTGCCGCTCTGCAGGGAATGGCGAGGGGGGCGGCGGGGGTGGGACGAGACGCAGGCACTCCACGTCTCGAGAGCTCTGCGGTCGACGCTCCGCCGGAAGGAGCTGGGAGCACCGGCGCATTCACTTGTTGAGACGCACAGCACACGCTTCAGTATTTTATTTTGCCTTTGCGAGGCTTTGCCGAGCTTTTTACTTTATACAGTGTGTGTGTCACGTAAAATCACAAACTCGTGGTTTACGCATCAATAGGCAGGTATTGTTTATATTTGTTGCGGTTAACAGGTTGTTAAAATAAGCGAGCTCTTAGTTTATTTGCAAAGTGCTGACAAGAATGCTTTAGTGGAAGAATGCTAGTGGAAAAACTGACAGAAGCTGTAGGTCAGTTTTGACTGTGCAGAAATGTAGCAACACAGAGGCAATACGGATCCTACCAGTTATCTTAGGATAAACAAAACCAATCCTACACGTATAACGCTTGAAGATGCAGAGAAGACTTTCAGCAACGTTGCGACCACTCAGCGAAATTTCGAAAGGAGCAGGAATAAAATATAGGGTCTAAGAAGTTATCTACAACTTATACGGATAGTCTTCGTACGTCCATATTTAAACATGATGAGGGTGGGACACAACTGATATAATTTTTATTAGAAATGAAATTCCTCCAGCTGTACTTAAGATTTTTTATTTACTTCGCTACTAGTTTCGACGTCGCGTCAACGCCGTCTTCAGGCCCGTATACTTTGACGAAATCAGTTGCGTGTGGCTCAGTCTAGAAGTCCGCGGTGAGACCAACACATGCTCCCCAAGGGTGGCGGGTAGTGGACACTAGATACTGGCAGCCATCCATGTGTAACACGTGTTGGTCTCACCGAGGACTCTAGACTGAGCCACACTCAACTGATTCCATCAAAGTATACGGGCCTGAAGACGGCGTTGACCCAACGTCGAAACTAGTACCGAAGTAAATAAAAAATCTTAAGTACAGCTGGAGGAATTTCAATTTTAATAAAAATATTCGGATAGTAGAATACAGTTACACTGAAGCGCCAGAGAAACTGGTATAGGCATGCGTATTCAAATACAGAGGTGTGGAAACAGGCAGAATACGGCGCTGCGGTTGGCAACGCCTGCATTAGGCAACAAATGTCTGCCGCATTGTTGGATTGATTACTGCTGCTACAATGACAGGTTATAAAGATTTAGGTGAGTTTGAGCGTGGTGTTATAGCCGGCGCACGAGCGTGGAACACAGCATCTCCGACGTAGCTATCAAGAGGGGACTTTCCCATACGACCATTTCATGAGTGTACCTCGAATACCAGGAATCCGAAAAAAACATCACTGCGGCCGGAAGAAGATCCTACAAGAACGGGACCAACGACGACGGAAGAGAATCGTTTTACGTCACTGAAGTGTAACCCATCCGCAGATTGGTGCAGATTTCATTCCTGGGCCATCAACAAGTGTCAGTGTGCTAACCATTCAACGAAACATCATCGATATGGACTTTCGGAGCCGAAAGCCCACTCGTGTACCCTGATGACTGCGCGACACAAAGCTTTATGCCTCGGGGCCCGTCAGCACCGACATTGGACTGTTGATGACTGGAAACATGTTGCCTGGTCGGACGAGTCTCGCTTCAAATTCTGTCGAGAGGATGGACGTGTACGGGTATGGAATCCATGGACCCTGTATAAGTGGACTGTTCAAGCTGGTGGAGGCTCTGTAATGGTGTGGGGCGTATGCAGCTGGAGCGATATGAGACCCCTGATACGTCTAGATACGATTCTGTCAGGTGACACGCACGTAAGCATTGTATCTGATAACCTGCATCCATTCATGTCCATTGTGCATTCCGACGGGCAATTCCAGCAGCACAATTCGATGCCCCACATGTCCAGAATTTCTCCAGAGTGGCTCCAGAAACAGTCTTCTGAGTTTAAACACATCCGCTGGCCACCAAACTCCCCAGACATGAATATTAGTGAGCATACCTGGGATGCCTTTCAACGTGCTGTTCAGAAGAGATCTTCACCCCCTCGCACTCTTACGGATTTATGGACGGCGCTGCTGGATTCATCGTGTCAATTTCCTCCAGCAGTACTTCAGACATTAGTCGATTCCACGCCACGTCGTGTTGCGGCACTTATGTGTGCTGGCGGGAGCCTTACACGATATTAGGCAGGTGGCTCGTCCGTGTGAAACGGCATGAAAGGAAAGCTGTAGTTGAGATGAGATGAGACTAGTTTGTAACCCATCTCTGACATTTTTGAGTCTGTACTTTTAGAAAGCAATAAAGGAAACCTAGCAGAAATTTAGAAGGGGACTCAAAGAGAAGATATGAAATGTTTGATAATTTACTAATGACATTGTTAGAGATGGCAGAGCACTTCGAATAAGAGTTGAACGGAGGGGATAATGTATATTTATTTGAATATTATTTAGTCCTATCTGAAGGTGTTTGCCTCGAATCCAGTCTTGTACAGAACTGAAACGTTGATGATAAATCAGACAAGAAGGGAATAGAAGTTTTTCAAGTATAGTGCTGCAGAAGAATGGTGAAGCTTAGATGGGCAGGTGAAATAACTAATGAGAAGAAATTTAATACAATTAGGGGGAAATGTTATTTTTGACACCTTTTGAGAAAAAGAAGGTATCGATTAATAGGACTCATCCTGTGACATTGACGAATCGTCAATTTGGTAATCGAGGGAAGTGTGCTTGTGTTTGAAGTGTCGGGGGAGGATGGTAAATTGTAGAAACCGGATTACAGTAAGGAGGTTCAAATGGAGGTAGGATGCAGTAGTTACGTGGAGTTGAAGAGGCTTGCGCTGCGTGGACTACTGGAGAGAGCTGAAGACCACAATCGCAACAAGTACACGGAGAATGTTTAATACAACGAATACGTTGCGAGAGACTTTTATCGTTATGTAAGATTTTTATACTGCTGTTATTCGAATTTTTAGCGCTCTAATAACATGACTTATCCCTTTCTTGTGTTCCAGGTAAGCCATACTTGATCCGTCCTGCTGACACATTCTCACTGCAACAGTACGGGTATGTACAAGTTTCCTTTCTAGTACGATGAATTCACGTTCTTAACGGATGGCTCGTAATTTGTATTCCCTGTGTATCTGTTGGACGTAGTACTTGAACAATATGTTGCTTTGATGAACTAGCAATTTATTTTTCACGTCGGCGGCTTACGTTTAGTGCTGGTCCCCACTAGGTCGATTCAGTTTATAGCTCTGCTTATGGGACGAGCGCTTTCTGGAGACCTCACAGAACAGCTGAGCTACGATAATCCCTGCGCTCTACATGGCAGAGCGTACTTCCAGTCTTTTCCAGGTCGAATCATGGATGAACCACTCAATGTAATACACGTCGAGATGATGTGTACGAAACCTCAGAATGTTCTTACACTTCTCACCCAATCTCAGTTTGGAAAATTTCCCATGTAGGTATTGTCAATTTTTTATGGAACTCTGTTAAGGATGCAAATATTTTTAAATTATTTTTCAGAAAATTAGCTTCAAACCTACTGATTGAGACACTCACAAATAATGATTAAATTAAATTGTTTTCATTTTGTTAATAATGGTACGCCACTTACCGTAAGGGGGTTTCCGCTACATTGATGAGGTAGATCTGATTTCTTGCGAAAGCCAGCCCCTAATTTTTCAAATAAACCAGAGTGTTCAACGTTCACAGCAGTTTTAACACCATCATTATATCTATATATTAGATGAAGAGTGTTTGACAGTAACCCCCCCCCTCCCCTCCCCTCCCCTCCCCTAAAGCCGATTCTCTGAAGTAGCAGACTCTCATGTATAAAACAGGAGAACCTACCTTTTCATACATCTCAATGTTTTTGACGTCATATCTCGTGAGCTATTGTCGTACAGGCATATAACTTTGCACGGAAATTGAATGGCATACGTAGTAGTAGTAAATTAATACGTAATGGCTGGTGCTGACACATGAACAGCGAAAATGTAGTAAGCGACAAACTTTTTTTCATTTTCTTGCCTTCTCTGTGTGTGTGTGTGTGGGGGGGGGGGGATGTCAGCGAGGAAATGTTAGGAAAAGATTTGAATTCATCCTTAAAATTTGTTGTAAGTGGCTAAGTGATCTCATCCTCAAACCGTAGACAAATAAAGTATGGGTACTTTGCGTGCCATGGATTAACCCTTGCGGTCATGGCGTCCTCAAATAAGGACATACAAAAATAAATGCTTAGTATATAAAAATTCCTTAAATTTTACCGTTTAAGAATGTTGTCCTCATACTGTCACAAGCAGAGAGTTTATTTGAGAACGGTGTCGACATCTCTTGACAATCTGCACTACCATAAAACAAAACAGAATATGCACAGTAACATGGACGCTTCCCAGTAATCTTTGTACCTCCTATCAGCCGGTTAATACCTTCTGAGTTTAGGTAAAAAATAAATTATTTGTGCGTAGAAAGGTGCATTCTTGAAGGTGAAAACTAAAGGTGTCCCTCAGAACGAAAGGTAAGTGACATATTTATCATTTTATATCTGTCTCCAAATGAGGACATTGTGATTCAAATGTTGTAAAAGCACAGAAATTTTCGCTGTCTTTTTAGTCATCTAATGGTGATTTCACAATGCCTCAAGTCCAAGATAGACGAAGGCCACTTACAGAAGAAGAAGTTATAGAGTTCCATAATTCGTCTGAACCTGACGATCTATCTGATTATCCCGGCGATAATTTTGAACAAGAGGACAATGACGGAGGTAATGTTAGACGTTTTATATCATATGGTATATTGTGAGCTAAGTAGCGTAGACACAAGGCCCGCTAACTGCATGATAAGTGACAATGAGATAATCACGAAACACTCGTCCCATCCAAACGACAATGCATTGGCAGCGAGAATGTTGTTGTTGCGTACGAATTTGTTACACCACAGCCAACCTAAAAGTGGATAAGAAAAATATCCATTCTGATCATAACAGACTGAAAGGCAGCTCTGAATGTCCATAGGCCGGCCTCTGTGACCGAGCTTCAATCCGGAACCACGCGGCTGCTACGGTCGCAGATTCGAATCCTGCCTCCGGCGTGGGTGTGTGTGATGTCCTTAGGTTATTTAGGTTTACGTAGTTCTAAGTCTAGGGGACTGATGACCTCAGTCCCATAGTGCTTAGAGCCATTTGAACCATTCGAATGTCCATATTAGTAAGTCTGATGTCTGTTCACGTGCCTTGCATCCGGAAATGGCAGGGCGACAGCCACCCCTATTGGGCACTTAGTCGGCTTTGCACCCGAAGACAGCATCCAGTTAGCTGCTTTTGAAACCGAACACAATTTTCAACATCCATTTTCGACGGTTTATAGCCCGTTTTGCAACCTGAAACATATTCCATCATGCAGATGCTGAAAATATCTGTTCGGCCATATGCCCATTTCAAAATCGACATAAAATGAATTTAGCGACTTTTTCTACTGGGCTACTCAGATGTACATTTTTTGTGACTTTTTCTTTTTGTAATAGCATTTTTTATTACAGGTGCAGGAGATACCCCAATCATCGGAGCGCAAAACAATGATGACAATGAACAAGACCATCCTCAAATAGATGTTGTGCCTGAAACTGATGTGATGGATGTTGTTGATCTACAGTGGCATCATAATTTTGGACAATTAACACCTAAAAAAGATATATGGTGGAGGAAAAGAGGACCCAGAGTCCCTACCAATTTTTTTAAAAAAAAAATATTTTGCTGATGTTCTTGTGCAGAAATGTGTGGACTGCACAAACACTTATGCAGGTTACACAAGTATAGGTACTTTTGCTCTCACGACAGAAAAAGAAATACTTTCACTTCTAGGAATTCACATTTTGATGGGAAATTTGAAAAACCCCAGGATTACATATTCCTGGGAGCCGCAGCTACGTATTTCCCAAGTAGCAGACACTGTGTCAGTTAACCGTTTGTTAAAATTGAGACACAACTTCCACTGTGTTGACATTACAAGTGATCCTGATAAAAATGATCGATTTTGGAAGGTCAGACCAATATACAATTCCATAAGAGAACTGTTATCGAATTTACCAACAGAAGAACATGTTAATGTCGATGAGCAAATGCTGCCTTTCAAGCGATCATTGAATATAAAGTAGTATGTGAAAGGCAAACCGAAACCATGAAGAATAAAAATATTTGCAATCTGTGGAACGAACGGTCAAAAAATGGTTCAAATGGCTCTGAGCACTATGCGACTTAACAGCGGAGGTCATCAGTCCCCTAGAAGTTAGATCTACTTGAACCTAACTAACATAAGGACATCACACACATCCATGCCCGAGGCAGGATTCGAACCTGCGACCGTAGCAGCAGTGCGGTTCCAGACTGAAGCGCCTAGAACTGCTCGGCCACTCCGGCCGGCGAGCGGTCAAATGTCTGATTTTATAATATGTCAAGGCTCGACGACAGAACTTGATCCAGCAGTGTTAAATTTTTTTTGGTGTTGGTGCATCAGTAGTGGTGAAATTAGCAGAAAGAATCAATAAAAGAAGTGTGCTTCTCATTTTGATAATTATTTCCCAAATTATAGTCTCCTGCAGTACTTGAGAAATAAATGTATACGATATGCACGGTGCACCAAAATCAGTTCAAGAACCCACCGTTTTCGAGTGTCAAAGACATGAAGAAACGTGGTAGAGGCTCTGATGAGGAACTGATAAGTGAAGATGGAGAAGTTATAGTAATAAAATGGTATGACAGTAAGCCAGCTGTAATGGCGTCGAATTTTGTGCGAATTGGAAACAACGATGTGTGTAGAAGATGGGATAAAACTGAAAAGAAATGTGTTAATATCGGCCGGCCAGAAGTTACTCAAGTTTACAGTCAACATATGGGAGGGGTCGACAAGATGGATTTTCTGATCACAGTTTCTCGCAGATTCATCAGATCTCGGAAGTGGACGCTTCGCATGTTTGCTCATGCAAATGATATTGCATGTGGAAATGCACGGATGGAGTACAAGAAAAACCCATCTGAATTAGGCGTTCCTAAAAATAAGACCCTTGATTTGCTTCACTTTAGGGCAAATGTGGACAAAGTACTAACAAAAATAGATAAGTCAGCTAATCAGAGTCCAATGCCATCTCCAAGTACTTCAAAACGAGCCAATGCGGAAGTTCGTCCAGAATCTGATGTTCCTTTGGACAACGTTGGGCATCTTCCAGTGGTCAGTGACAAAAAATCATTCGACAGGTGCAAGAAACCGGGTTGCAAAGGGAAAACAAAATTTTATTGTGTAGAATGTAACATTCACATGTGTCTGGATGGAAAAAAAAAATGTTTCTTTGATTATCATTCTTCACAAAACCATAGCTTATGTATATAATCATCAAGTAAGCTTTATGTAATTCATGTATTTTGGTGAAATAAAATCAAATAACTTTGAATTTTCGACTTACACTGCACCCGCTTGAACACAATGTCCTCATTTTGGGACGCGTTGTATACACCCTTGTGGGGCTCCTCGGAATATTTTATAAATCCTAATTTAATTCGAAGAACCGGATAACAAAGACATGATTTTTTTTCTTTTCAGGGAAAAAAAATTCATGACCGAAAGGGTTAAGCTGTCTCAAGACGATGTACCCAGTTTCTAACTTTAATACTTGACTCATTGTGTTAAGCCCTTAATGTAAGATTATATCTGTTAATGAATAGTTTATGATAGCATTTGAAATTTTTAAATTCGGCCAATAAGTATATCGAATATCACATTTTTGTTGTCTTAGAAAGTCCTTAGATAGGCAACCTGCGACTGGGAATAGGTGACGGTGCTGCCATTTTACACATAAAATTATATAGGCGGTGCATTACTCTTGGTTAACTTGATTACACCTTCCTCCGCCAAAGCATTAATACTATTTAAGGGTGGCCATATATTTTCTATCATAACATTACGATATGAGAAGGAATACCGTTGCAGAACAGTCGATACACCTTGGGGATAGATTCTAGTATTAATAGATGTATGAGAATTATTACCAACACCTTATGTAAAACTGCTTTAAAAGGGACATCTGCCGTTCATCTAGTGTACGACGTGTATTCTGGTTTTCTTCCAAAGATCCCAAGACGAAACGTCCGACTGGGTGCTTTCCTCGGATAATAACGAGGTCTTCAACGTCTCTTGACTTCAATCGTCTTCAGATACCTGCGCTGAAAAGTCATTATGCATTTCCGACTCGTATAAATAATGTTGCAAATGGCAATATCCCTTTTCATTTTTCAACAGTTGTACACATTCCCGTGTCTCTAATGCAGGTGTTATCTCAAGTATTTTTGTACATAGACTATATCCCCAGTTATGTCAACGTCATATTATTCTTAAACATTCCAAGGTAGATTATACAGCAGTTTTGAATTACCTTTCTTACAATTACTAGAGTTCCCGAAATGGACGGAACTGCAGCAGCTACCGTGAAACCAGGGTACGCGAACAATTCTACCGGATAGGAAGGCTGAACAATGGAACCGTGACTGCCATGCCTCCTGTGCAATTGTTGAAGTGAAAACTTCCCGTTGAAAGAAGTTGCTGGAGAAGCCGCCTCAGACGAGGGCTGTTTTTCCCAGAATTAGAAGTTACAACTGTTGTGAAGGACAGTCGCAGCGTGCCAAAACAGAGGGTGGCCAAACTGTACTGTCTCTCTCATTTTCTTCTTACCCGCGGTTTTGCTCGCGTGTTGTTATGTCGCAAATATTGCACATATCCTCCCTATCCATCTGCCCCTTCTCTCTATCAGTCTCGTCCTTCCCAACTCTCTCTCTCTCTCTCTCTCTCTCTCTCTCTCTCTCTCTCTCTCTAAACCGAGCGAGGTGGCGCAGTGGTTAGCACACTGGACTCGCATTCGGGAGGACGACGGTTCAATCCCGTCTCCGGCCATCCTGATTTAGGTTTTCCGTGATTTCCCTAAATCGTTTCAGGCAAATGCCGGGATGGTTCCTGTGAAAGGGCACGGCCGATTTCCTTCCCAATCCTTCCCTAACCCGAGCTTGCGCTCCGTCTCTAATGACCTCGTTGTCGACGGGACGTTAAACACTAACCACCACCACCACCATCTCTCTCTCTCTATCTCAATCTCCTCCTCTTCCCCATCTCTGCCTGTCACCTCCTCCCTTCTCATTCTGTCCATATCCTACTAACCCCTGTCTCAATCCGTCTCCACTTTGCTCTTCTCTGTCTCCTCCTTCCCCTCTGTCCCTATCCTATTACCACCTCTATCTGTCCATCTTCCCCTCTTCCCCTTTTCTGTCCATCTCATCATCCCGCTCATTATGCATCTCCTCCTGCTCTATCTCTCTGCTTAGCCATGCCCATCTGCTCTCATACTGCCTGCAATGCTTTCTGATGCTACCCGCACAGCACAACGGTAGTGCAAGGCGTCCTGGATGTCAGTACGTTGTAAGTGTCGCCACCGGCGCCAACCTTGTGTGAATGCTCTGGAAAGCTAATCATTTGCATATCACAGCATCTTCTTCCTGTCGGTTAAATTTCGCGTCAGTAGCACGTCATCTTCGTGGTGTAGCAATTTTAATGGCCAGTAGTGTAAAATACGAATACATTTTGGAGGAGTTTACAAATAAGTAACATATTACTGAGAGAAGTTTTCAACTACTTTGAGGAACGTCTGTACCACATGGGAGTATTACATAGAGAGACATTCCAACTTAGATATACAACTTCCCTTTCATACCGTTTGACACTTACACACTGAAGAGCCAAAGAAAGTAGTACTCATGCCTAATATCGTGTAGGGCCCGAGCGATCACACAGAAGTGCCACAACACGATGTGACACGGACTCGACTAATGTCTGAAGTAGTGCTGGAGGGAACTGACACCACGAATCTTGGCAGGGCTGTCCATAAATCCGTAAGAGAACAAGGGGGGTGGAGATCTGAACACCACATTGCAAGGCATCCCAGGTATGCTCAATAATATTCATGTCTGGGGAGCTTGGTGGTCAGCGGAAGTGTTTAAACTCATAAGAGTATTCCTAGGGCCACTCTGTAGCAATTCTGGACGTGTGGGATGTTGTATTGTCCTGCTGGAATTACCCAAGTCCGTCGAAATGCACAATGGACACGAATGGATACAGGTGATCAGACAGAATGCTTACGTACGTGTCACCTGTCAAAGTCGTATCTATACGTTTCAGGGGTCTTATGTCACTCCAACTGCACACGCCCCACACCATTACAGAGGCTCTACCAGCTTGAACAGTCCACTTCTGACATGCAGGGTCCATGGAGTCCACACCCATACACGTCCATGCGCTCGATACTATTTGAAACGAAACTCGTCCGCCCAGGCAACATGTTTCCAATGATCAACAGTCCAGTATCGGTTAAGACTGTACCGCGTTCAAAGATTTGGAGGCCAGTGCGGCCATGCAACATTATGCTTCCCCACGCCATAACAAATGGACCACCAAAACGACCATGTTCGAAGACGTTCGTGAGTGCATTACGTGTTCCCATCTCTCGCTATGAAGAAGGTACGTAGAGCATTGTCGGCTATGCACCAGTGAACATCCACCAGCTGTCAATAGAACTTATGGACTAATGGAACGCCCTAGTACAAGAATTCCAGCATGGGAGCACGGACGGTCTCCGTGGCCGAGCGGTTCTAGGCGCTTCAGTTCGGAACCGCGCGCCTGCTACGGTCGCAGGTTCGAATCCTGCCTCGGGCATGGATGTGTGTGATGTCCTTAGTTTAGTTAGGTTTAAGTGGTTCTAAGGTCTAGGGGACCCCATAGTGTTCAGAGCCATTTGAACCATGGGAGCACGTTGCGGACTATGCATTGCCGTCCACGGTGAAACACACTCTTTTAAGAATCATGTCCCGCCGTTTGTAATATCCAGTGCACCATTATGAATTGTGGTCACTTTTGTGTAGTTGTTGGGTGTTCGCCTCATTAAGCATCATTTTTCAGCTATTCTCCTCCTATACCATACTGTGGCAGTTCTTTCTATACATAGTCCAAGTATCATCTAGCTACATTACGCGAGTTAAAATTTACACACCATTGTATTTATGTTTGTATCAGACTGTCTGGTTCAACAATGTTTTGTGTAAGTGATAGTCAGCCACAGGTGCGCCTCATAATTAAACATTCTGAGGCAGAGCCGCCCCAAAAATATATTTAAAAAAGTTCTCAATGTATTGCAGAATTTTAATTATACAGGGTGTTTCAAAAGGGACTTTACAGCTTCGAAAATTCATATAAATTAATTCATAGTCCCTACACAGGTGACTGTAGTGTCAATCGCACTGTAAGGAGCGCTAGCGTCAATTGCGTTAAAGACGGCTGCCTTCACTGGACCCGGGTGTGCTAAGCTGTGTGTTTTGGTTTGAAGTTTCGAAGTCGGCGATAATATTTTAGCGTAATTTCCGTACCAAGTGCGCTAAAGAGGCCTGTTGCTGATAGCCCTAAACTGAACGTTTTTCGTACATTGAGCAAGAACAAAGTGTACGGCGCCTTTTTTCCGTGAGAGTACCATCAACAGGATAGTGTACCTGGATATGTTAGAATAATTTTTGATACCACAGATCGATGAGGATGACCAAGAACGAAATGTTTACTTCACTCAAGGCGATGCGACCGCCCGGCTGACGTCCGGGATTTTCTCAGTGACCGCTTTCCAGGTAAATGGATTGGCCGTGACGCGCCAATAGCGTGGCCGCGACGTTCCCCAGACCTGACACCACACGATTTTTTTTATGGGGATTCATCGAGGATGTCGCGTTTGTACCTACTGTGACGGCTCCTCTACCTAAACTTAGAGTAAGAATTTACGCCGCCACTGAACAAGTTACACCTGCAATGTTGCATCGAATTTGGGCAGACATTGTCTTCCGATGGGTTGTGTGCAGGATAACCAACGGAAACCACACACAACATCTATAGTGTAAGATAAAAGAACTTGATGTGTTTCCCTGCAACATATCACTAAATCCAGCCCTGTATCATCTTTCAATAATTTTTTCGAATTTTTGATGTACGAGGTGCATTCAAGTTCTAAGGCCTCCGATTTTTTTTCTGATTAACTACTCACCCGAAATCGATGAAACTGGCGTTGCTTCTCGACGTAATCGCCCTGCAGACGTACACATTTTTCACAACGCTGACGCCATGATTCCATGGCAGCAGCGAAGGCTTCTTTAGGAGTCTGTTTTGACCACTGGAAAATCGCTGAGGCAATAGCAGACGACTGGTGAATGTGCGGTCACGGAGAGTGTCTTTAATTGTTGGAAAAAGCCAAAAGTCACTAGGAGCCAGGTCAGGTGAGTAGGGAGCATGAGGAATCACTTCAAAGTTGTTATCACGAAGAAACTGTTGCGTAACGTTAGCTCGATGTGCGGGTGCGTTGTCTTGGTGAAACAGCACACGCGCAGCCCTGCCTGGACGTTTTTGTTGCAGTGCAGGAAGGAATTTGTTCTTCAAAACATTTTCGTAGGATGCACCTGTTACCGTAGTGCCCTTTGGAACGCAATGGGTAAGGATTACGCCCTCGCTGTCTCAGAACATGGACACCATCATTTTTTCAGCACTGGCGGTTACCCGAAATTTTTTTGGTGGCGGTGAATCTGTGTGCTTCCATTGAGTTGACTGGCGCTTTGTTTCTGGATTGAAAAATGGCATCCACGTCTCATCCATTGTCACAACCGACGAAAAGAAAGTCCCATTCGTGCTGTCGTTGCGCGTCAACATTGCTTGGCAACATGCCACACGGGCAGCCGTGTGGTCGTCCGTCAGCATTCGTGGCACCCACCTGGATGATGCATTTTCAGGTCGTCATGCAGGATTGTGTGCACAGAACCCACAGAAATGCCAACTCTGGAGGTGATCTGTTCAACAGTCATTCGGCGATCCCCCAAAACAATTCTCTCCACTTTCTCGATCATGTCGTCAGACCGGCTTGTGCGAGCCCGAGGTTGTTTCGGTTTGTTGTCACACGATGTTCTACCTTCATTAAACTGTCGCACCCACGAACGCACTTTCGACACATCCATAACTCCATCACCACATGTCTCCTTCAACTGTCGATGAATTTCAGTTGGTTTCACACCACGCAAATTCAGAAGACGAATGATTGCACGCTGTTCAAGTAAGGAAAACGTCGCCATTTTAAGTATTTAAAACAGTTCTCATTCTCGCCGCTGGCGGTAAAATTCCATCTGCCGTACGGTGCTGCCATCTCTGGGACGTATTGACAATGAACGCGGCTTCATTTTAAAACAATGTGCATGTTTCTAACTCTTTCCAGTCCGGAGAAAAAAAATCGGAGGCCTTAGAACTCGAATGCACCTCGTAAAGTCCTTCTTGAAACACCCTGCAAGAGCTTAATTCGCATGTTTTTGGAATTGTTGATATCTGATATCAAGCGATGTTTTGCGAACGGGTAGTAGCCAGTGTTACGACTGTGCCTTGAAATGCCGCTTACCGGAGGTTTGGGGCCATGGCTTCTTCGGAGTACAGTTCTTATAGGCGTCCCGAAGACCGTGGCGTTTCAGCCTAATGGTGTCCTACCAACCAGCACACAATTTTCACGTTCCACTGCTTACATGAAAAGAGAATGAACAGAGTTGCTGAAACTTCGCTGACTCTATATGCACTATGTGATCAAAAGTATCTGGACATCCCAAAAACATATGCTTTTCATATTAGGTGCATTGTGCTGCTACCTACTGCCAGGTACTCCATATCAGCAACCTCAGCAGTCATTATACAGCAGAAGGGGGCGCTTCGCGGAACTCACGGACTTCGAACGTAGTCAGGTGATTGGGTGTCACTTGTGTCATACGTAAGGTATCCAGATACTTTTGATCACATAGTGTATCTCTGTTATGTTTGATTGTCTTATTAATCGACTTTTTGTATTATTATTTTTATCGAGTTTTAGACGTTTTTTTTCTGCCCATGTCTATTCTGTCCATCGTTGCAAAAGTTTGGAAACGTTCGGCACAGTGCACAGGAGCACCGTAACGTAAGGGTCACAACCTAGAGAGAGGTTCACGAGTGATTAGAGGAAAAGCGCGTGAAATATACTGCGTGAGCGAAGTGTGTCCCATTAATTTACTTGCTGACTGCGGGTAACGTACGTTATCGGCAAGTTTCTTTTTGCGAGTGTATTGTGCATGGGTTTAGTAGTTTTGCGTTCTTGCGAATAACAGCAGCATACTGCGTGTTCGAAAACATTCAGCGTGCACTTTATCAGGTAGAATTTAGGAACATGCGGTTAGATTCAAAGTGAAGAAACTTGATGCGCCCACACCCGGTGTAAACATGAGTCAAGAACAAAAACTGTGTAAATCCCGTCAGTGGTGTACGCCCAGTTTTAACATAGCAATGTACAGTGCAGTGCCCGCATCTCGTGGTCGTGCGGTAGCGTTCTCGCTTCCCACGCCCGGGTACCCGGGTTCGATTCCCGGCGGGGTCGGGGATTTTCTCTGCCTCGTGATGGCTGGGTGTTGTGTGATGTCCTTAGGTTAGTTAGGTTTAAGTAGTTCTAAGTTCTGGGGACTGATGACCATAGATGTTAAGTCCCATAGTGCTCAGAGCCATTTAAATACAGTGCAGTGTGCCTTTTGTCACTTAAAATGCACATTTTTGTAACACACAAATATAAATACGACAAATGCGGTGTGTAAATTACCATGACTGTTGTTCGGATTGCTCATGTCAGCCGATCACAGCACAATAAACGCCGCAGTTTGAGCACGCAAAATACTAAACATTTGAAGCTTAGGAGTGAACGTACCAAAAACGTCAAGCATGCAGCGAAGCTAACATACACCACATTGTCTCTGCAAAAACACGACTTTTAGCACGACTATGTTACTCTGTCGGGAAGTTTGACGTTGGGTGATAAATGAGCTACGTACAGATTTTACCTTGGAGTTAGATTTTGATCTTATTTAATAGTTGATGGTGAAAGTAACAGTATACAAACGTTTGGATAGAGTGTGATATTGCCGCCCCCCCCCCCCCCCCCCCGGCCACCTCCTGATATCCGACTTGTGGTGACAGAGTGATCTGTAGCGTAGCTCGAGGCCTCTACATCTTCATCTACATGGATACTCTGCAAATCACATTTAAGTGCCTGGCAGAGGTTTCATCGAACCGCTTCCACAATTTCCTATTATTACAATCTCGTATAGCGCGCGGAAAGAATGAACACCTATATCTTTCCGTACGAGCTCTGATTTCCTTTATTTTATCGTGGCGATCGTTACTCCCTATGTAGGTCGGTGTCAACAAAATATTTTCGCATTCGGAGGAGAAAGTTGGGCCGGCCGAAGTGGCCGTGCGGTTAAAGGCGCTGCAGTCTGGAACCGCAAGACCGCTACGGTCGCAGGTTCGAATCCTGCCTCGGGCATGGGTGTTTGTGATGTCCTTAGGTTAGTTAGGTTTAACTAGTTCTAAGTTCTAGGGGACTAATGACCTCAGCAGTTGAGTCCCATAGTGCTCAGAGCCATTTGAGCCATTTTGAGAAAGTTGGTGATTGGAATTTCGTGAGAAGATTCCGCCGCAACGAAAACGCCTTTCTTTTAATCTTCAGTTGAAACTTCCGGGCTGAGAGTCCGTTGTCGATGTATAAAATTTCCACCTAACTTTTCGTCTCCATCTGCAGGAGACATCTGAGTTCGTCCGGCTACTGCCACTGAGGCTCCAGTTACTGTCGCGTTTATAGAGCGCATAGAGGGCACCAATATTCGTTACGTGATGCCGACGGAAGGCGTCATCATTCTCGATTGTTATTCTACTGGCGCAACGTCCATCCATATTTTGTCTAGCTTTAAACCTTTCTCTTTCCTATTAAAATTGTCATGGTGTTTGTGAATATCTATTGCTTCTCTATACATGCGTGCATGATAATGGGATGTTCGTGCTAGAACGCTTGTGTCATTAAACTTAATTTCGTGGTTCCCATCTCGAAAAACATGCTCAGCTACGCCGATTTTTCGATGTGTCCTAAGCGACAATGTCTTTTATGTTCTGCTAAGCGGGTGTTTACACTTCTTTTTGTTGTTCCAATATACAGGGTGTCACAAAAAGGTACGGCCAAACTTTCAGGAAACATTCCTCACACACAAATAAAGAAAAGATGTTATGTGGACATGTGTCCGGAAACGCTTAATTTCCATGTTAGAGCTCATTTTAGTTTCGTCATTATGTACTGTACTTCCTCGATTCACCGCCAGTTGGCCCAATTGAAGGAAGGTAATGTTGACTTCGGTGCTTGTGTTGACATGCGACTCATTGCTCTACAGTACTAGCATCAAGCACATCAGTACGTAACATCAACAGGTTAGCGTTCACCACGAACGTGGTTTTGCAGTCAGTGCAATGTTTACAAATGCGGAGTTGGCAGACGCCCATTTGATGTATGGATTAGCACGGGGCAATAGCCGTGGCGCGGTAGGTTTGTATCGAGACAGATTTCCAGAACGAAGGTGTCCCGACAGGAAGACGTGAGGACAAATGGTTCAAATGGCTCTGAGGACTATGGGACTTAACATCTGTGGTCATCAGTCCCCTAGAACTTAGAACTACTTAAACCTAACTAACCTAAGGACGTCACACACATCCATGCCCGAGGCAGGATTCGAACCTGCGGCCGTAGCGGTCACGCGGTACCAGACTGAAGCGCCTAGAACCGCACGGCCACACCGGCCGGCAGACGTGAGGACACCTGCAATGGACAAGGCAATTCTTCGTGCAGTTGACGATAACCCTAATGTCAGCGTCAGAGAAGTTGCTGCTGTACAAGGTAACGTTGACCACGTCGCTGTATGGAGAGTGCTACGGGGGAACCAGTTGTTTCCGTACAATGTACAGCGTGTGCAGGCACTATCAGCAGCTAATTGGCCTCCACGGGTACACTTCTGCGAATGGTTCATCCAACAATGTGTCAATCCTCATTTCAGTGCAAATGTTCTCTTACGGATGAGGCTTCATTCCAACGTGATCAAATTGTAAATTTTCACAATCAGCATGTGTGGGCCGACGAGAATCCGCACGCAGTTGTGCAATCACGTCATCAACACAGATTTTCTGTGAACGTTTGGGCAGGCATTGTTGGTGATGTCTTGATTGGGCCCCATGTTCTTCCACCTACGCTCAATGGAGCACGTTATCATGATTTCATACGGGATACTCTACCTGTGCTGCTAGAACATGTGCCTTTACAAGTACGACACAACATGTGGTTCATGCACGATGGAGCTCCTGCACATTTCAGTCGAAGTGGTCGTACGCTTCTCAACAACAGATTCGGTGACCGATGGATTGGTAAAGGCGGACCAGTTCCTTGGCCTACACGCTCTCCTGACCTGAACCCTCTTTCATTTATGGGGACATTTGAAAGCTCTTGTCTACGCAACCCCTGTACCAAATGTAGAGACTCTTCGTGCTCGTATTGTGGACGGCTGTGATTACGCCATTCTCCAGGGCTGCATCAGCGCATCAGGTATTCCATGCGACGCAGGTTGGATGTATGTATCCTCGCTAACGGAGGACATTTTGAACATTTCCAGTAACAAAGTGTTTGAAGTCACGCTGGTACGTTCTGTTGCTGTGTGTTTCCATTCCATGATTAATGTGATTTGAACATTGCCGGCCGCGGTGGTCTCGCGGTTCTACGCGCGCAGTCCGGAACCGTGCGACTGCTACGGTCGCAGGTTCGAATCCTGCTTCGGGCATGGGTGTGTGTGATGTCCTTAGGTTAGATAGGTTTAAGTAGTTCTAAGTTCTAGGGGACTAATGACCACAGCAGTTGAGCCCCATAGTGCTCAGAGCCATTTGTGATTTGAAGAGAAGCAATAAAAATGAGCTCTAACATGAAAAGTAAGCGTTCCCGGACATATGTCCACACAACATATTTTCTTTCTTTGTGTGTGAGGAATGTTTCCTGAAAGTTTGGCCGTACCTTTTTGTAACGCCCTGTATAGTTGTCCACAACTGCAGGGAATTTTGTATTCCCCAGGTGTTGCTAGGTGGTGTCGGGCGTCTTTTGCAGTTCTTAAATACTCCTTAATCTTCTTGGTGGGTCTGAAGATTGTTTCGATCCCATACTTGGCCAGAACTTTCCCGATACGGTCCGTGACTTTAGTAATGAACGGTAGGAAAACTTTCTTTTAATGATTTCCAGCCCAAATCCTGTATCATTTCTGTGACATTCTCTCCCATATTTCGCGATAGTACAGAACGTGCTGGCTAGGTTAGTTCCGATCGATAAATGTCGCAGCCTTCCCCAGTATGAAAACCAGGAGCCGCGTCTGGTCAGCCACACGTCGTTATCTCGTTATTTTAACATATCTGTTGTTTTAATACAAAATTTTAGCACATTTGCCCTCATTTACAATGTATTAAAAGTTAAGTAATTATACTGGTGAACGCAGGATTAGGAGGGTAAACCCAGATAGACACACACACACACACACACACACACACACACACACACACACAAACGTACATAAATACACACTCACACACACATTCTCTATGTCTGTAATGGCAGGGCTGATCCTTAGCGTTTTTGCCCAACGTTACGCACAGGAAGAATTTTCACATCAGTCATCGGGGTGTGGTGATTTTTTTTTTTTGGAGGTGGGGTGGGGGGGAGTCTAGCAATAGCAAATCACGCCTGTTCTCAAGGAAGTCACGTCATGACATTTCTCAGCTCTCCGGTACTGGAGGAGTAGGCAGTGGTTCAGGTCTGCCGCCTGTTTCCTTAGAGCAGCAGACAAAGACTGCGGCCTGCTTGTCCGAGCCAGGACGCGATGCATCGACCCGCGACTGCACAGTAACTGGCCGGGGAACCTCCATTACTCGCCGTCTGCTGCGACAAAGGCGCCTCCGCTTCCGCCTCCCAGGTCGAAGAACCGCGTTTTGTCGTCGCTCTGAGGGCATTGACAGCCGCGTCAAAGTAACTGGGTCGCCATCACCAAAGGCCAGGTAATACGTCTTCCCGCTCGTAGAATAGGGGTTGGTCTGATGTCAGAGCATAAAACTGCCAGGGAAAAAATGAATACGGCACGAAAAGGTCACAGCACAAAATATTGGTGGTCGCCTTAAAAAGGCAGCCGCTTTGGAGCACTGCAGATCAGTCAGTAAAGTTGATGTGGCAGGACTTTTTTTTTCCTGGACGTCTCCTACAGCCATCTGTCAGTTATGACGATACACAAACGTGAGGACAGCACAACACCCAGTCCATGCGTGGAGAATCTCCGATCTGGTCAGGAATCGAGCTCTTGCCTCTTCGGTTCAATCCGCCGATATAAGTTACTGTAGTGAAGGATCGTGTGAGTGCCAGTCGGTTATTTGGAATCAGTTCCCTAAGATGGGTCGACGTGCAGACGAAACATAATGGCAGATAGGGTCTATCGTGTTTGGACCCGGTCATGGCCACACGGTGAACGAAACTGCCGGACATGGTGTATGAACAAGGGCTGTGCAACACATCTATAATCAGGGGTCTGCCACTCCAAGCCATGTAATACGGTGTAAGAACAGTAGTTGTAAAAAGAGTTCTGGGGTGTCAGGTCAGAGGGGTGTTCTGAACACATTTTCGACACAAAGCAGCTCAATAGGCTGTGTAGTGGAAGGGGTAGGCTAGCAATAGAACAGCGCATCACCATTGACTAGACACTCATTTATTGAACACATAAGTCAGGTATTACCCAAAAGGAACACTCAGTACAAAATTACAAAATAAAATTATTTTCCTTTAAGTCACTCAAACATTTAAACAGGCAAATAGCAATCATTTAAGTGAAAGCCTTTTAAGAAAGCAAGACTAGAAATTTTAAATGATGAGTTAACATCATATTTAAATAGGCTCTGTCCGAGCACATATTTTAAAACGAAATACTTCCTTTAAGGAACCAGCGATCAAAATTAATTACATAATCCTCAACAACCATATTACATCCAAGACATTTAAGATTAAACAGTAATATATAACATCAGAGAGCTGCAGTCCCAAGTTTTAAGCAGCACGTTTCAGATGGACTGCACTGCAACAGTACAATACAAGTCCCTCAGAGGATCTCCCCGCACAGGAAGTTATTGCCGCAATCGACAAAATATGAACATCATTCCATGTATAGACCTAAAACAAACTAAAAGCTCTCTTAAGTTTGGTACAGTTAATTCCCTTTCGACATAACATACATCACAAGTCTATCCCTAGGACGGCACCGGCACCCCGCAGTTTAGCACGCGAATCACTACAGCGATGCGCTCATCACGTATCCTTACAAAATCCAAGAACAGAGAGCCGGCTCCCCAATAGCGGAACTTTTAACCACGCGCAGCGTGCGTGTTTGCGGGATGCTGATCTCGCCCTTAAGCTCAACACCAGTTCAAATACTAGTCAGCCTACAAACTTGAACCACCATACACATTCCTTCAGTTACTGCATAGAAAGCCAGTGTGATAGGCAAACAGACCAGCATATGATAAAAGCTTAAGCAATTTCCTTACTAGACAACCCTTGTGAATATTAGCCGTAATTTTTTTTAACGTGAGCACACCCGCAATCAAAAGACAAACAACGCCAATCATAATGACACTAGCACGTTAGCAAGTAGCAATGGTAACTTCTGCTTAGATTGGCTACAAATCAGCGCGTGATTTAACACACCAGAGAACAGTCTTTACAACATAACCATCAATACAACAGGAAATTACTCACACGTGTACTCCCACACGATTTCGATTCGCAAAGCCATAGACAAAACGTGGAGAACGTATCACTTAGACCAACATAATGGTGCTCCATCAATTACCCCAAATAACTGACTCCCTTAGTTGCTCAGCAAAGAACCAGACCTAATGAAAAAACCACAGATTTCGTCTCTAAATTGTCACAGTTCAAGTGAGACTCAATCACAAATGTAATTTTCATCACCAGTTCCCGAATAGTCAATACAAGCGCCTGATTTTCACCCGTTTATAACAGCAGGCAGCAACATCGTACGGAAAAGAGCGTAACACGAGCTCTTACCAATTCTCCGAAAGCAGCCACCGCAACTCTCGGGAACCACTGGGACATCCAATGCAAAAGCGTTACTCCTTCACACAAATTACAGGACGCCCGCTTCCCGCTGCTTGGTACGGCGCCTTCCGTTCAGAGCCAACTTGTATATCTCCATGCGATAGGTCCGGTCCCACACTCGCTACGTCAACCCGACAACCGTCTCACCACGTCCCGGAGGACACCCCCCCAGGACCTCGCCCCGTTACTCCTCGCGTAGGCCCCAGAGGGCGCTGCTTACCGCCCTGACCGTGGCAGGAAAGATAAACCACTAGAGTGGCACTATCGATATGAGCCGCCACGGCTCAAGTTCTAACCACGATAATTGGTTTCAAACCGGACAGGAATTGCTGCAGTCGGTGAATTCAGGTCCATCTCAACCAGTTTCCGAGCGAACGTTGTGAAGACAACTGCATGCAAACGCCAGTTAGATTAGGATGTCTCGCAAAAGGCGCTGCTCGCGGCAGCATAACAAGCTGTGCGTCTGCAGTGGACCAAACAGTACAGAAACCAGGCAGCAGCTGGCTGCAGGAGTATAGTGTGGTCTGGCGAGTCGTGGTTCTGTCTTCTTTTCAAATGACACAAGGCATCCAGCACACCGATGTAAAACGGATCAAATACAATGACGCGATATCCGTGTATTAATGTGTCATTATTTAAGGGTATAAGATAACACCAAGACAAGAAAAACAATGACAATCGGATGTAGTCGAAATGAATCAGGTTATGCTGAGGGAATTAAATTAGTAAACGAGAGGCTTAAAGTAGGAGAAGAGTTTTGCTATTTGGGCACCAAAATAACTGATTGGGGCCGATCAGGGAGGATATGAAATCTAGACTGGCTATGGCATGAAAAGCGTATGTGAAGAAGAGAAATTTGTTGACATCGAATATAGACTTAAGTGTTAGAAAGCCTTTTCTGAAGGTATTTGGAGTGTAGCCACGTGCAGATGTGAAACTTGTGCGATAAACAGTTTAGACGAGAATAAAAGCTTTTGAAATGTCGCGCTACAGAAGAATGCTGAAGGTTAGATGTGTACATCACATAACTAAAGGTGCTAAACTGAACTGGGGAGAAAAGAAATTTGTGGCACAATCTAAATAGAAGAAGGGTTCGGTTGATGGGACAGAATATCAACAGATCACCAGTTATCATTTAAAATTTCTAGTCTTGCTTTCTTAAAAGACTTTCACTTAAATGATTGCTATTTGCCTGTTTAAATGTTTGAGTGACTTAAAGGAAAAGAATTTCATTTTGTAATTTTGTACTGAGTGTTCCTTTTGGGTAATACCTGACTTATGTGTTCAATAAATGAGTGTCTAGTCAATGGTGATGCGCTGTTCTATTGCTAGCCTACCCCTTCCACTACACAGCCTATTGAGCTGCTTTGTGTCGAAAATGTGTTCAGAACACCCCTCTGACCTGACACCTCAGAACTCTTTTTACAACTACTGTTCTTACACCGTATTACATGGCTTGGAGTAGCAGACCCCTGATTGTAGATGTGTTGCACAGCCCTTGTTCATACACCATGTCCGGCAGTTTCGTTCACCGTGTGGCCATGACCGGGTCCAAACACGATAGACCCTATCTGCCATCATGTTTCGTCTGCACGTCGACCCATCTTAGGGAACTGATTCCAAATAACCGACTGGCACTTACACGATCCTTCACTACAGTAACTTATATCGGCGGATTGAACCGAAGAGGCAAGAGCTCGATTCCTGACCAGATCGGAGATTCTTCACTCATGGACTGGGTGTTGTGCTGTCCTCACGTTTGTGTATCGTCATAACTGACAGATGGCTGTAGGAGACGTCCAGGAAAAAAAAAGTCCTGCCACATCAACTTTACTGACTGATCTGCAGTGCTCCAAAGCGGCTGCCTTTTTAAGGCGACCACCAATATTTTGTGCTGTGACCTTTTCATGCCGTATTCATTTTTTCCCTGGCAGTTTTATGCTCTGACATCAGACCAACCCCTATTGTACGAGCGGGAAGACGTATTACCTGGCCTTTGGTGATGGCGACCCAGTTACTTTGCGGTGGTACAACTTGTAGAGGGAGACCAAGAGGTGAATGTAGCAAGCAGATACAGAAGGATTTAAGCTGAGGTAGTTATGCGACATTAGGAGGTAGACTAACACGCAGAACTACTTCGGATTGAAGACCTCGACAACAAGAAGTTAAAACGTATTCACTTGAAGTACTGCACACATCGAAAAAAGTTTTGCATCATCTGGGTTCCGAGAGCTCCGGAACCTGTGCAGAAAATTGGAATAGAGGTCAACATAAACATCATTTCCGCCCTTTCCATTCCTCACGAAAACCACACATCGCATGTTGTACCAACATACAGGGAGACCTTCAGAGGTGGTGGTCCAGATTTCTGTACACAGCGGTACCTCTAATACCCAGCAGCACGCCCTCTTGCATTGATGCATGCCTGTATTCACCATGGAATACTATCCACAAGGTCATCAAGGCACTGTTAGTCCACATTGTCCCACTCAATGGCGATTCAGACTGGTTGATGGGTCACGTCGTCCATAAACGGCCCTTTTATATGTATCCCAGGCATTTTCGATAGGACTCGTCTGGAGAACGTGCAGGCCACTCTGCTCGAGCGATGCCGTTATGCTTGCACTAACGACCGGAGGATGGCAGTCACGTGTCCTACAGCCGTTACGGCGCCTTCCATGACCATCAGCGGCGTACGTCGACCCCACTTAATGTCACCCCAAAACAGCAGGGAACCTTCATCTTGCGGCACTCGCTGGACCGTGTGTCTAAGGCGTTCAGCCTGACCAGGTTGCCTCCAAACACGTCTCCGACGATTGTCTGCTTGAAGGCATATGCGACACTCATCGGCGAAGAGAAGTCGCGCGGGATTAGCCGAGCGGTCTCAGGCGCTGCAGTCATGGACTGTGCGGCTGGTCCCGGCGGAGGTTCGAGTCCTCCCTCGGGCATGGGTGTGTGTGTGTGTGTGTGTTTGTCCTTAGGATAATATAGGTTAAGTAGTGTGTAAGCTTAGGGACTAATGACCTTGGCAGTTAAGTCCCATAAAACTTCCTGGCAGATTAAAACTGTGTGCCCGACCGAGACTCGAACTCGGGACCTTTGCCTTTCGCGGGCAGGTGCTCTACCAACTGAGCTACCGAAGCACGACTCACGCCCGGTACTCACAGCTTTACTTCTGCCAGTACCTCGTCTCCTACCTTCCAAAGTTTACAGAAGCTCTCCTGCGAACCTTGCAGAACTAGCACTCCTGAAAGAAAGGATATAGCGGAGACATGGAGAGTTCGAGTCTCGGTCGGGCACACAGTTTTAATCTGCCAGGAAGTTTCATATCAGCGCACACTCCGCTGCAGAGTGAAAATCTCATTCTGGAAACATCCCCCAGGCTGTGGCTAAGCCATGTCTCCGCTATATCCTTTCTTTCAGGAGTGCTAGTTCTGCAAGGTTCGCAGGAGAGCTTCTGTAAAGTTTGGAAGGTAGGAGACGAGGTACTGGCAGAAGTAAAGCTGTGAGTACCGGGCGTGAGTCGTGCTTCGGTAGCTCAGTTGGTAGAGCACCTGCCCGCGAAAGGCAAAGGTCCCGAGTTCGAGTCTCGGTCGGGCACACAGTTTTAATCTGCCAGGAAGTTTCATATCAGCGCACACTCCGCTGCAGAGTGAAAATCTCATTCTGGAAGTCCCGTAAGTTTTCACAGACATTTGAACTTTTTTTTTTTTTTTTTTTTGGCGAAGAGAACGTGATGTCAACCCTGAGCGGTCCATTCGCCATGTTGTTGGGCCCATCTGCACCACACTGCATGGTGTCGTGGTTGGAAAGATTGACCTCGCCATGAACGTTGGGAGTGAAGCTGCGCATCAAGCAGCCTATTGCGCACAATTTGAGTCGTAACACGACATCCTGTGGCTGCACGAAAAGCATTATTCAACATGTTGGCGTTGCTGTCAGGGTTCCTCCGAGCCATAATCCGTAGGTAGCGGTCATCCACTGCAGTAGTAACCCTTGGGCAGCCTGAGCGAGGCAAGTCATCGACAGTTCCCGCCTCTTTGTGTCTCCTCCACGTCCGAAGAACATCGCTTTGGTTCACTCCGAGACGCCTGGACACTTCCCTTGTTGAATGCCCTTCCTGACACAAAGTAACAATGCGCACGCGATAGAACCGCGGTATTGACCGTGTAGGTATGGTTGAACTACAGACAACACGAGCCGTGTACCTCCTTCCTGGTGGAATGACTGGAACTGATCGGCTGTCGGAACCCCCTCCATCTAATAGGCGCTGTTCATGCATGGTTGTTTACATCTTTGGGCGGGTTTAGTGACATCTCTGAACAGTGAAAGGGACTGCGTCTGTAATACAAATCCACAGTCAACGGCTGTCTTCAGGATTTCTGGAAACCGGAGTGATGCAAAATTTTTTTTGATTTCAGAGACAGTTTATTTAAATGCGATTATTGCGAAACAATTACGGTTTTTTTCAACCGCGAGTTAGTCGCAAGCAGCGTTATTAATTTATAAACTCTTATGAGTGGTCCATTACTCGGAGATACGAGGTTCTCTTTGATTTCATTGTACGTAACGAGAAGACTTACTATCGTATCCACAGCGTCGCGGTGCATTATGCTAACTACTTAAGCCCCATCTAATTCTGTTATTTTCTCCTGTGACCGTGTACGCCTTATGCAGGTCTTGGAGTCACTCACGTCCATCTAGAAAGTATTTACTGAGGTTAACGAAGATTAAGAAGATTAAGAAAAGGCACACCTACGTTTCTAGCATTTGTAGACTTAGATAAAGCTTTTGACAACGTTAACTGGAATACTCTCTTTCAAATTCTGAAGGTGGCAGGGGTAAAATACAGGGAGAGAAAGGCTATTTACAATTTGTACAGAAACCAGATGGCAGTTATAAGAGTCGAGGGGCATGAAAGGGAAGCAGTGGTTGGGAAAGGAGTGAGACAGGGTTGTAGCCTCTCCCCGATGTTATTCAATCTGTATATTGAGCAAGCAGTAAAGGAAACAAAAGAAAAATTCGGAGTAGGTATTAAAATTCATGGAGAAGAAGTAAAAACTTTGAGGTTCGCCGATGACATTGTAATTCTGTCAGAGACAGCAAAGGACTTGGAAGAGCAGTTGAACGGAATGGACAGTGTCTTGAAAGGAGGATATAACATGAACATCAACAAAAGCAAAACGAGGATAATGGAATGTAGCCGGATTAAGTTGGGTGATGCTGAAGGAATTAGATTAGGAAATGAGACACTTAAAGTAGTAAAGGAGTTTTGCTATTTGGGGAGCAAAATAACTGATGATGGCCGAAGTAGACAGGATATAAAATGTAGACTGCCAATGGTAAGGAAAGCGTTTATGAAGAAGAGAAATTTGTTAACATCGAGTATAGATTTAAATGTCAGGAAGTCGTTTCTGAAAGTATTTGTATGGAGTGTAGCCATGTATGGAAGTGAAACATGGACGATAACCAGTTTGGACAAGAAGAGAATAGAAGCTTTCGAAATGTGGTGCTACAGAAGAATGCTGAAGGTAAGGTGGGTAGATCACGTAACTAATGAGGAGGTATTGAATAGGATTGGGGAGAAGAGAAGTTTGTGGCACAACTTGACTAGAAGAAGGGATCGGTTGGTAGGACATGTTTTGAGGCATCAAGGGATCACAAATTTAGCACTGGAGGGCAGCGTGGAGGGTAAAAATCGTAGAGGGAGACCAAGAGATGAATACACTAAGCAGATTCAGAAGGATGTAGGTTGCAGTAGGTACTGGGAGATGAAGAAGCTTGCACAGGATAGAGTAGCATGGAGAGCTGCATCAAACCAGTCTCAGGACTGAAGACCACAACAACAACAACAACAACGAAGGCGATGTTGGCCTGATGTATTCGACGATGCCCTTTATCTACACTCTCTAAAGGATCGTCCTGAGAAATACCAAATTAAGATCAGTCTGAAGATGCCTAAATAAGGTGAAACACGTAATTAATAAATAATAAAACTAAAAAATTGCAACCAAGACTGTTTTCAACTAATACTATTAAACACTGGTTTGCTGATTGATGCCACAGATGGATTGGAAGAATTTCAACCAACACTTAGCGGTTCAAATCTGAGGATATTTTTTCACACAATAAAGTTTGACCGACTAACATATAGACGTTCTCACGTCAAAAATAAAATTTATGGCTGTTTTCTGAATTACCAGTGCAAACATTAAAAGCTTATAATGGGTATTGGGACGGTATGATTTTGTACAGTAACTCAAATGTAAAATACGAAGAATCTTTGTTTTTTTAAAAAATACATTTTAACTATCAGCTGTTTATTTGTGCCCATCAGTCAACTACCGGTTTCTGTTATTAACCATCACCCAGCATGTGGGGTACAACAGATTAGTTGAAAGCATCCCATATTCCTTTGAAGCTGAACAATATCGAAATTATCCAGTGAAATTCAACAAACACTTGAGATAATTTGTCTTAGAATGCTGACAGTCATACCTTTTTTTGACGTAAGATATGACTATTAGTATTGTGAGACAAATTACGTCAGGTGTTTGTACCACTTCACTGGATAATTTCGATATTGTTCAGGTTCAAAGGAATATGGGATGCTTTTAACCAATTTACTGTACCCTATAACCTGGATGATGGTTAATAACCGAAAGAAACTGGTGATAGTTAAAATGCGGATACCCCGCGTGGTCTTAGGCGCCATGCCACGGTACGCGCGGCTGCCCCGGTCGGAGGCCCGAGTCCTCCTTCGGGCATGGGCGTGTGTGTTATCCTTAGCGTAAATTAATTTCAGTTAGATTAAGTAATGTGTAAGCCTAGGGACCATTGACCTCAGCAGTTTGGTCCCATAGGAACTTACCATCAAACAAAATACTTTATGGCTGTTGAACCTCACATTATGAAAACATTACAGATTTTTGTTTTGTTTGTATACGTCTGTGTATGTTAACGTTGGAAGCTGAAGAAGTGAATTAAAAATTTGTGTAGCGGCAAGGACTTAAACCCGGGTCTTCTTGCTTATTAGGCAGATTTGCTGACCATTACATCACCACAGTATTGTGGTCAACATAGCTGCACGAACTACCCAAGTCAGTTACCCTTCCCAACACAAACTGTAATTCACATTTCCCCTTATATTGTCACTATTACCAGGGCTCTCCGTCATTGTGTAACACCCCACCCGTGGGGAGTGGAACTATACGCAAAAATTGATAAAGCTAGATTTAAATATGACCATGTCACCACTAATTAATCTGCGGTGGTAGTGTTGACGATAAATCTCACCTATTTTTACTTCCAAACATGAACGCTCTCCCTCAATGACATCAAACACATACACACAAATAAAATAAAGCAAAAGGCTGAATTCAGGATCAACTACTGAAAGTAAAGGCTCTACTGAATCACAATAATTTTATTATAACCTTCAGATCAATGCTGAATAAAACACAATGAACAATTTACAAATTATCCTCCTAACTGGCATTTACAGGGGTGTTTCAAAAATGACCGGTATATTTGAAACGGCAATAAAAACTAAACGAGCAGCGATAGAAATACACCGTTTGTTGCAATATGCTTGGGACAACAGTACATTTTCAGGCGGACAAACTTTCGAAATTACAGTAGTTACAATTTTCAACAACAGATGGCGCTGCAAGTGATGTGAAAGATATAGAAGACAACGCCGTCTGTGGGTGCGCCATTCTGTACGTCGTCTTTCTGCTGTAAGCGTGTGCTGTTCACAACGTGCAAGTGTGCTGTAGACAACATGGTTTATTCCTTAGAACAGAGGATTTTTCTGGTGTTGGAATTCCACCGCCTAGAACACAATGTTGTTGCAACAAGACGAAGTTTTCAACGGAGGTTTAATGTAACCAAAGGACCGAAAAGCGATACAATAAAGGATCTGTTTGAAAAATTTCAACGGACTGGGAACGTGACGGATGAACGTGCTGGAAAGGTAGGGCGACCGCGTACGGCAGCCACAGAGGGCAACGCGCAGCTAGTGCAGCAGGTGAGCCAACAGCGGCCTCGGGTTTCCGTTCGCCGTGTTGCAGCTGCGGTCCAAATGACGCCAACGTCCACGTATCGTCTCATGCGCCAGAGTTTACACCTCTATCCATACAAAATTCAAACGCGGCAACCCCTCAGCGCCGCTACCATTGCTGCACGAGAGACATTCGCTAACGATATAGTGCACAGGATTGATGACGGCGATATGCATGTGGGCAGCATTTGGTTTACTGACGAAGCTTATTTTTAACTGGACGGCTTCGTCAATAAACAGAACTGGCGCATATGGGGAACCGAAAAGCCCCATGTTGCAGTCCCATCGTCCCTGCATCCTCAAAAAGTACTGGTCTGGGCCGCCATTTCTTCCAAAGGAATCATTGGCCCATTTTTCAGATCCGAAATGATTACTGCATCACGCTATCTGGACATTCTTCGTGAATTTGTGGCGGTACAAACTGACTTAGACGACACTGCGAACACCTCGTGGGTTATGCAAGATGGTGCCCGGCCACATCGCACGGCCGACGCCTTTAATTTCCTGAATGAATATTTCGATGATCGTGTGATTGCTTTGGGCTATCCGAAACATACAGGAGGCGGCGTGGATTGGCCTCCCTATTCGCCAGACATGAACCCCTGTGACTTCTTTCTGTGGGGACACTTGAAAGACCAGGTGTACCGCCAGAATCCAGAAACAATTGAACAGCTGAAGCAGTACATCTCATCTGCATGTGAAGCCATTCCGCCAGACACGTTGTCAAAGGTTTCGGGTAATTTCATTCAGAGACTACGCCATATTATTGCTACGCATGGTGGATATGTGGAAAATATCGTACTATAGAGTTTCCCAGACCGCAGCGCCATCTGTTGTTGAAAATTGTAACTACTGTAATTTCGAAAGTTTGTCTCCCTGAAAATGTACTGTTGTCCCAAGCATATTGCAACAAACGGTGTATTTCTATCGCTGCTCGTTTAGTTTTTATTGCCGTTTCAAATATACCGGTCATTTTTGAAACACCCTGTAACTGTGTTAAAATCGGTCCAAAACGCGATCTCTTATAACATATATACGAATAACCACTACACTCCAAAGTACCGTGAAACCTCTGTGGAAACAGCAATTGCAGTTGATCCAACTATTTAACGTTACTCCTGGCACAGGCCGAAGCGGGAGCGATCTCACCGTAATATTCTTGTTGTAGCGGCGGTCTCCGACGGCGACGGCGCGGCCGTGCGGTCGGCGTGTGGCGTCTCGGAAAGTACAATCCTACAGTATTCGGACAACAGACAGCTGTCCGTAAACTTCTGTAATTGCGACAATGTTTCCGTCAGCAATGAACTGGCGCGACTAACGTCCTCTCAGAACTGGCTGGCTGGCTCTGAGCACTATGGGACTTAACAGCTATGGTCATCAGTCCCCTAGAGCTTAGAACTACTTAAACCTAACTAACCTAAGGACATCACACAACACCCAGCCATCACGAGGTAGAGAAAATCCCTGACCCCGCCGGGAATCGAACCCGGGAACCCGGGCGTGGGAAGCGAGAACGCTACCGCACGACTACGAGATGCGGGCCCTCTCAGAACTAAAGACCAAGAGGGGAGACGACTTTTCTAAAGTCCTCTCAGTACGAGAGCCCAGAACGGAAGACCACGGCCGAGAGTCCAGCAAGATCGCTCTTCACCTTCGTTTTCTCGCCTAAACTTTTACCGAGCCAATCACATCACTAGAAGCTCTCAAAATACCCGGTTTACCAGTGCCGACCAATGTACGGCCTGGGAATAGAACTCTTTTCCACAGTTCTTTTATTTCTACAAAATTTCACAAGTAAATTCCGCCCTCGCTGGCTGGGAAGAACCACAGCTGTGTGCAATAACACGTTTACTGGAAGTTTTCTCCCAAGAGACCACTCGAGATTCCCTGTCGTAGTGAACACAGGTTCATGCATTGAAAGTTTGTTATTTGGAACTCCTGGCCTGCCCCACTTGAGTTAGTCGAAGGCGTAAAATTAGTGGGACATAGGCGAGAGCACGCACGGGAGAGCCCGTCCAGCTATCCACTGCTCTGTATTGGTAAACACCTGCAGCCGCGCGTCCCTCAGAGGTTGGCGGCCGCTGTGGCCTCTCTAAACTGATTACAGAAATCCCCCAGTTCACCATTCATACCGTCAGGCTGTGGCCTTCGGCGGTTAGGCGGGAACGTAGCCGAGCTCTGTCTCGTGTACTGCCTTTCCACAAAATCTTATAATTACAAAATCGCGGAATTCTCGCGTGCCGATGCGTTTCCACATAGATTTCCTACACCGTAATTTAGAGTATTACTCCAACAAAACCTAAAGTGTCACGTTAAATGGACTCATGTAAGGTGCAAGGCCATTGCCACCTTACAATTGGAATAGCACCCCAGCATGGGAAGTAATGTGATCGTATAGATCTTAAATTAAAATTTCCCTGAGACATTTAAGTCTCTGATTTATCTACGATAACGTTGGAAGCTGAAGAAGTGAATTAAAATATGTGTTGCGGCGACTTGAACCCGGGTCTTCTTGCTTACTAGGCAGATATGCTGACCATTACACCACCACAGCATTTGTATGTTGATATTGTCCATCACGTTAAAATATATTACGTGCTCCTGAATTTGTCAGTTGTACCCTATTGATTTTCCACTCTTCCTTACTTTATTCGGAGGTGGTAGACCTTTTCCACGGTCATCTGAGCCACACGTGTATCACGAACCGGTTCGTGGAGAAGTTTTCCCGTATCCGACAGCTCCACTCTGTTCTCCGCCATATTTCGCTACTCTGGTGCTGCCTCAAGTGGTCTTAGCAGTCCATCATCTTGCGCCCTCGCAAGCAGAGGTCGACGACCCCAAACTTTGTCAGAGGCTGCACCTGCGCCGGCGGTGAAGTTGGACCGCCAGCTCATAAGTCCACCACGTAAGTGTGTGCCGGGGTAGCAAGGGGGGCGAAGCTGAGCGAGGGAGGTTTGCAAAACTTGCAGACCAGTGGATAAACCTCCGCAGTCGATACGGCGGACTGCGGCGGAGCTGCTTCTGCCTGCCGCCCTGCGTGCAGTCGACAGGGGAAATTGCTTTCATGACTTTCGCGTGTTCTTGGACACAAATTGCATTGCAGCAAAGCTGCTTCAAGCGGTCATCGTCTTAGCAATCTTGTTGTTCCTGGTGCATGCAAAATCACTTAAACTTTATTATTGTATAAGTATACTAGACACGTTCATGGGGTTTGTCGACCTAGAAAAAGCATTCGACAAAGTAAAATCGCTGATGATTATCGAAATTCTAAGAAAAATAGGGGTAAGGTATAGAGAGAGACGGGTAACAACAGTATTTACAAGAGACAAGAGGGAATAATAGGTGTGGGCGGCCAAGGACGAAGTGCTCGGATTAAAAAGGGTGTAACACAGTCATGTTGTCTTTCACCCCTACTGTTCAGTCTATACATAGAAGAAGCAATGATGGAATTAAAAGAAAGGTTTAGGAATGAAATTAAAATCAGGGTGAAAGGACATCAATGTGCATGGGGGCTTAATTAAATACAATGCAAATATTTTTAATTTTTAGTAGCTGTCTGTCCGATTACGAAGTATCGTAACCGGTTGGCCCTGACTAGTATTACTCCGCAATCTGACTGCATAGAACAACAACAAAGAATGAAACGAAATTTCCGTTAACACAATTGATTAATTAAGTCCCCAGCAACTATAAAAGCTACGAAACAAAAACTACGAAACAACAAGCACAAGTGTAACTGTTCTGTGTGTGGAAGTGTGATTCAACGTACACATCTGGCACGGTTCTTCCTCAATAAGACCAGATATTTTAAACACCATTTATACTGAAGTAATTAAAAAAAACCAGAAATACTATAATTGCACATAGAAACCAGAAATACAGTCTAATACAAGAACACGAGCCAGATGCTTTGTTGACTGAACCTGTGACCAAGAGGCATTATTGTTTAAGACATTGAAATAATAAAAAAAAGGAATTTTTTACCTTCATATATATTGACGAAAAGCACACTGATCATTACAGCATCCCAAATCCAACAACATCTGGTGTCTAGCCCATCAAAACAATACTACAAGTTCTGAACAAGCACTCTCCATGGGAACTTCTCAACAACGACTCACCACTGCTACATCTCAATAAGCACTCTCCACGACGACTTCTCGACAAGAACTGCCAGTGGAGGCGGCGAAATAAAACTCTTTGGCGCAATCTCTGGCGCTGTGGCTCAGTGTAGCCACCTTTCAAATGCTACGATTCGCTGATGGCATTGCTATTCTAAGAAAAAATGAAGAAGAATTACATGATCTGCTGAATGGAATGAACAGTCTAATGAGTACAGAATGTGGATTGAGAGTAAATCGAAGAAAGACGAAAGTAATGAGAAGTAGCAGAAAAGAGAACAGCCAGAAAGTTAGCATCAGGATTAAAGATCACGAAGTAGATGAAGTTATTGTATTCTACTACCTAGGAAGCAAAATAAGCACCGACGGACGGAGCAAGGACGACATCAGAGCCGGCCGCTGTGGCCGAGCGGTTCTAGACGCTTCAATCTGGAACCGCGCTGCTGCTACGGTCGCAGGTTCGAATCGTGCCTCGGGCGTGGATGTGTCTGATGTCCGTAGGTTAGTTAGGTTTAAGTAGTTCTAAGTCTAGGGGACTGATGACCTCAGATGTTAAGTCCCATAGTGCTCAGAGCCATTTGAACCATTTGAACGACATTTGAAGGAAACTAGCCCTGGCAAAAAGGGAATTCCTGGCCAAGACTGTCAAACATAACCCTTAGTTTGAGGAAGAAATATCTGACAATGGGCATTTGGAGCACAGTATTGTACGGTAGTTAGACATGGACTGTGGGTAAACCGGATCAGAAGAGAATCGAAGCATTTGAGATGTGTTGCTACAGGTGAATGTTGATAATTAGGTGGACTGATAAGGTAAGGAATGAGGAGGTTCTGCGCAGAATCGGAGAGGAAAGTAATATGTGGAAAACACTGACAGGGAGAAGGGATAGGTTGATAGGACATCTGTTAAGACATGAGGGAATGACTGCCATGGTACTAGAGGGAGCTGTGGAGGGCAAAAACTGTAGAGGAAGACAGAGATTGGAATAAATCCAGAAAATAATTGAGGACGTAGGTTGCACAGGCACAGGTGAGGAATTCGTCGGGGGCCGCATCAAACCAGTCAGGCGCTAATGCCTCACAGTTGCTAAATATCTATGGGAACTGGATGTACGTCCTCTTTTTGTCAATCTCCTCCTCCTAAATCTTTCTGTGCCAATCACCTAACCCTTCGTCTCTCTGCCATTCTCCTCCTCTCATGTGTCCACCTCTTGCTTCCCCTCTTCCTTTTCATCCTCTACTTCTCCCTCCCTATGGTCATGCCCCCCACCCTTTCCCCTCTGTCCACCGCCTCTTTTCATTTCCCTTGACTTTGGGCCTTGTTTATTTGTGTTGCAAAGGAAACCTTGATTGGTAATTGAAGTCGCTTAAAATGAATGGATAAATCGTTTGGTGTCATTGGTAGATGGCGTACGGAAGAGACCCCTCCAGCTGCTAGGTCTGCTTCAGTTACAGTGTTTCGCATGATTTTAATCTGTGAACTGGCAGCATTACAAAGTAACAGACTATTCATATTTCATAGTACCATTCTAATCATAAACCAATGAGCCATAATAAATACAACTTTCATGTTTTCTCTTAAACCAGACTCCAAGGTGTAAAACGGAGCCACGTTGTTGTCTATACACATCTTATTTAAAATTATATATGAGGAGAAAGAATATACTGTACGTAGGAGAAACAGTTTGTATAATGGCTTAAATGCCCTGATATCGTAAATAAAACTGACTGCAAGTATGAAAACTCAACTGCACATTTTCATATCTCACCATCGCACAGTGCATTTGTGTCATGCAAAGACTGAAGTAAATCGATAAAGAACTCTTCGAGACTTTTGGTAACAGCGTTTGCCTACTATATCTTACGTGTGTCAGACATATTTTTAAAAAAATGTACTCTATCGGCGTCCAAATTTTATTGGCGTGTTGTGTGAAAATTTGAAGTGATTCAGTCAGGAACTTTTCGAGATTTTTACTAACAAACTTTCTCCTTTAAATAGTACGTATTAAAAATATGTCTAGCATAATTCAGTCCGAACATTTATTAGAGAATCGTGAAACAATTTAAGTAAATTGATCAAAAACTATTCAAGATATTTAGAACCTTAAATTGGGACATGTCTGTACATAGCAGTATACGTGAAGATGAGTTGGGAGATGCGATACTACGAGAATAATTTGATAGAGCACTCCAGGAGCTTAGACGAAATAAGACCTCTCTAGTAGACGTCATTCCCTCTGAATTACTGGTATCCTTGGAGGAACCAGCGATGACAAAACTCTTCCACCTGGTGTGCGAGGTGTATGAGACAGCGGAAATACCCTGGGACTTCAAGAAGAATATAATAATTGCAATTCGAAAGAAAGCAGCTGCTGACAGGTATATATATATTACCGAACTATCAGCTTAATAAGTCATGGTTGCATAATACTGACACGAAATATTTACAAAAGAATGGAAAAAAATTATAGAAATCGACGTCAGAGAGATCATTTTCAATGTCAGACGTGTGTGTGTGTGAATTCCTAAGGCACCAAACTGCTGAGGTCATCGGTCCCTAGACTTACACACTACGTAAACTAACTTATGCTAAGAGCAACACACATCCCCACGCACGAGGGAGGACTCGAACCTCCGCCGGGAGGGGCCGCGCAATCCGTGATATGGCGCCTCAAACTGCTCGACCACTCCGCGAGGCTTTAATTTTCAATAAACATCACCAACAGCCGTACACTTTTAGATATTTTATTGTATTCTGAAAGCAACCAGTTTAGGCATTTCATTTTGCTATCTTCAGGCCCCGTACGCTTTTGTCCAAATAAACAAACTTGTCGTAGAGCTCCATAAAGACGAAGACGTCACAGCAGTTGCTGTCTTCAAAAAAATGGCTCTGAGCACTATGGGACTCAACTGCTTAGGTCATTAGTCCCCTAGAACTTAGAACTAGTTAAACCTAACCTAAGGACATCACAAACATCCATGCCCGAGGCAGGATTCGAACCTGCGACCGTAGCTTGCTGTCTTCGTTTGAAGCAAGTGTATAACGATTGGAATTCACGATATCCAGTGATTTATGGAGCTCTTCGTTTATTTGAACATAAGCGAACGGGGCCTGAAGATAGCAAAATGAAATGCCGAAACTGGTTGCTTTCTGAATACAATAAAATATCTTAACGTGTACGGCTGTTAGCGAATTTTTATTGACGTTGAAAATTACTTACCAGCCCATGTGCACTGGCTATGATGGATCAACAGAGATTGATCAGAGAGATCATTCTGTGTCCCGGAGAAATACTGACCCTACTACTTGTATCAAAAAAGAAGTTGAAGAGAGGCAAACCTGCGCTAATAGCATTTATAAATTCAGTCTACTGCCTGGAGTACATTCTTTGATATTCTGAGGATAGAAGCGATATAACACACGGAGCGAAAGATTCTATAACTTGCAGTGCAAAAAACAGTAGTTATAAGAATCTAAGGTTGTGAAACGGAAGCAGTAGTTGAACAGGGATTCAGACTGGGTTGTAGAACGTGCCTTGTATTATTTATATTAAAAATGAAGAAATCCCTCCAGCTGTCAATTTTATTTTGGCAACTAGTTTCAACGTTGTAACAACGTCATCTTCAGGTCCATACACTTGTTGACGGCAACTGCGTGCGGCTGATGCTAGAAGTCAGTGGTGAGATATATTACTCAATATTACCAGTTTGAGCGGGAGTAGAACCATCGCCTTATACACGTCCGTCTTACGTAGCTCGAACGAAAATTACTTGCCCATCATGAACTGTAACATCCAGCACCTACCTACAGACACATCAGTTACATAGTAGACACGTAAAATTTCTGTTGCGATTTTCTCGGAATTGCCGGAGTAGTGCATCTTATTACTAGCACTTTAATGGCTACCAAAGGTGTGCCAAGTTTTGCAGTAAGTCTGTGATACCAACATCATGGCCTCCCTTTGTTAGGATAAACTGTCATGCAGGACGCCGTCGAAACGTTATTGGGACTGAAGAACACACCAACACCGTTTGCAATTTAAGGAGCGATACTTTATTAAATCGCCTATTTTATTTTGTCCACTCACTGTATATGGGAGGGTCGTTCAGTAAATAATGCCCCACATTTTTTTGCTCAGACCATATTTATTGTTAAGAGTCAGAATTTGGTGACAATATACATCAACATGTCTTGTCCATGTCCTATTTTTCTACGTAGTCTTCATCACGTTCTATGGCCGTACGTCAACGTCGTGGAAGACCATGTATTCGCTGCTGGTAAAAGCTCTTGTCCTGTAGGCGTAGCCATGTTTTCACTGCATGACTGACACTCTCGTCATCTTCAATGTTTGTTCCCCGTAGACAATCTTTAAGCGGCCCAAAAAGACGGAAGGCCGAGGGTGCCAGGTCTGGACTGTAGGGTGGATGAGGCAGTGATGTCCAAACCAGTTTGGCGATGTGTTCCCGGGTCCTCAGACTCGTGTGTGGACGTGAATTATAGTGCTGGATTGTTGTCCGATCGAACACGTCTGAAACGGTTCTTGAGTTTATTCATAATCTTCACGTATGCCTCTGAATTGACGGTTGACCCTCTTGGCATCACATCCACGAGAATGACGCAGTCACAATCCCAGAAGACTGTCACCGTGACTTTTCCGGCATAGGGGGTTGTCTTGAATTTCTTCTTTTGTGGTGAATGAGTATTATGCTGCTCCATGGACTGCCTCTTTGTTTCCGGCGCAAAGTGGTGCACCCAGCTTTCGTCCCCCCGTAACGATCCGTGACAGAACGTTCTCTACGTCGGCCTCAAAACGCTCCGATGAAACGGCCTTTCTTTGAATCTTTTAGTCTGCTGTGAGCATTCGTGCAACCCATCGTGAGCACTTCTTTGAATATCCGAGACTCTCAATCATTGCAGACGCACTTCCAATGCTGATCGACAACTGTAGAGCCAATTGTCGGATTGTGATGCGCCGGCGGGTACGAATAATGGCATCCGCGCAGTTCAGCATGTCTCGAGCAGTGGCTGTGACAGGACGTCCCGAGCGTCGCTGATCATGGAGCTCTGTTTCTGCATTTCCTGAGGCTGTAACTTTCTTTACCCATCGCCCAACTGTACTCCTATCAACTGCAGCATCTCTATACACTGCACACAAACGTTTATGGATGTACGCCGCGGTGGATTAGCCGAGCGGTCTCAGGCGCTGCAGTCGTGGACTGTGCGGCTGATCCCGGCGGAGGTTCGCCGGCCGCGGTGGTCTAGCGGTTCTAGGCGCTCAGTCCGGAACCGCGCGACTGTATGCAGGTTCGAATCCTGCCTCGGGCCTGGGTGTGTGTGGTGTCCTTAGGTTAGTTAGGTTTAAGTAGTTCTAAGTTCTAGGGGACTGATGACCACAGATGTTAAGTCCCATAGTGCTCAGAGCCATTTGAACCATTTTTTTAACCGGCGGAGGTTCGAGTCCTCCCTCGGGCATGGGTGTGTGTGTGTGTGTGTGTGTGTGTGTGTGTGTGTGTGTGTGTGTGTGTGTGTGTGTGTTTGTCCTTAGGATAATTTAGGTTAAGTAGTGTGTAAGCTTAGGGACTGATGATAGCAGTTAAGTCCCATAAGATTTCACACATATTTCTTTCTTTCATATGGATTTACACCACGGTTTCCTTTTCTGCACACAAGAATTCAATAACAGCACGCTGCTTGTAACGTGAGTCGTATGTAGATGCCATTTTGACGCTGTACTACGGCTCAGCCATCTGCCAGAACGGTTCGAAACTTCACCGGCGCACAGAACAAACATCAAATGTGAAACACCAACAAGGCTGTTTGTCTGTGTATATTAATGGCTTTTTTAAAAAAATATCGTAACTTCAAGAGTGTTCTTTCGACAACAGGTATAATTTCTGCATCTTTCAGTATTAGCGACTGTGGTGTCATAAGCAAGAGAACACATAAAATCGCAGATCTGGCGCTAAGCCACAGTGTTGTAGGAAGGACGGCGACAGATAACGTCTGCTGCCGAAAAGGAGGGACTGCAACCGGAGACTTTGTCGATGGAGGACAGAGTCTCAGCGGAGTATCGGCTGCGCGACTACTCGGCAAATTAATTTATAAGTTCCCGACAGAGGCGCCTCTAATTCGCGAGGATTAATTGCTACGAGAGGGTGCCGAGCTACTGCCGCGCAGGAGGGAGTAAAATTTTTAAAAAGCCTGCCGGAAATTTAATCAGCAGCCGGCATTGTCTCGGAATTTCGTCCACGGAGCTGCTAAATGGCCGTTTGGAGTGTTGAGTACCCGGCTAGGCCGTTAATAATTAAAACAACCGTCGCACCGCCGTCCCCCCTCCACCACCTTCCTCTCGCCCCTCCCCTATCTTTCCCCTCCCCTCCCCTATTGTGAGCTGCGAGCACCGCCCACCGCCTTCTCTTCTCCGGTCGCTTTCACTGACAAAGCGCCAGAGTTGGGTCATTAAGAATTCGACGGCTCGGCACTCACGGCAAAGGGCCGCACTGAAGACGGCTTCCAAATTCTCCGTCGCTGCTGAAAGCAGGCCGTGACGTAACGGGCGGTTCTTCCCAGCGTCTAGAGGGGTGTCGGTGAGCAAAGTCTCGCTGCTCGCGTCGTTCTAGCAGAGGAACACTGAGCGAACATGCAAATTTTATCCCTGGTCTTCGTTTTCAGTGCTCTGGCGTGTACAGTGTTTCACTCTCAAGAGAAGGGCGAGCCGCCAGTTTCGACAAGCGTCGTGTTAGTAGAGGCTGGGTTCGAGCTTCTCAAAAGCAGGTACCGATCCCTTCGAAGAAAAGTTTACTACAACCACTAGAAAACGTGCGTTGTGATAAAAAGAAAGCAATGATTGCTCCCGTAAGTAATGATAATTAAGCATTGAAGACTTCAAGCTATACAAAATTTACACTATTTGATCAAAAGTATCCGGACACCCCCCCAAGACATAGGTGTTTCATATTAGGTGCACTGTGCTGCCACCTAATGCCAGGTACTCCATACCAGTGACCTCAGTAGTCATTAGACATCGTGAGAGAGCGGAATGGGACGTTCCACGGAACTCACGAACTTCGAACGTGATTGGGTATAACTTGTGTCATACGTCTGTACGCGAGATTTCCACACTCCTAAACATCCCTAGGTCCACTGTTTCCGATGTGATTGTGAGGTGGAAACGTGAAGGGACGCGTACAGCACAAACGCGTACAGAGGCCGACCTCGTCTGTTGAGTGACAGAGACCATCGACGGTTGAAGAGAGTCGTAATGTGTAATAGGCAGACATCTATCCAGGCCATGACACAGGAATTCCAAAATGCACCAGGATCCACTGTAAGTATTATGACAATTAGGGGAGAGGTGGAAAAATTGGTTCAAAATGGTTCAAATGGCTCTGAGCACTATGCGACTTAACTTCTGAGGTCATCAGTCGCCTAGAACGTACAACTAATTAAACCTAACTAACCTAAGTACATCACACACATCCATGCCCGAGGCAGGATTCGAACCTGCGACCGTAGCGGTCGCTCTGTTCCAGAGCGCCTAGAACCGTACGGCCACTCTGGCCGGCGAAAAATTGGGATTTCATGGTCGAGCAGATACTCACAAGCCACACATCACGCCGGTAAATGCCAAACGACGCCTCGCTTGGTGTTAAGGAGCGTAAACATTGGACGATTGAACAGTAAAAAACGATGTGTGGAGTGACGAATCACGGTACAAAATGTGGCGATCCGATGGCAGGGTGTGGGTGTGGCGAATGCCTGGTGAACGTCATCCGCCAGCCTGTGTAATGCCAACAGTAAACTTCGGAGGCGGTGGTGTTATGGTGTGGTCGTGTTTTTCATGGAGGGGGCTTGCACCCCTTGTTGTTTTACGTGGCACTATCACAGCACAAGCCTGCACTGATGTTTTAAGCACCTTCTTGCTTCCCACTGTTGAAGACCAATTCGGGGATAGCGATTGCATCTTTCAACATGATCGAGCACCTGTTGATAATGCACGACCTATGGCGGTGTTGTTACACCACAATAACATCTCTGTAATGGACTGGACTGGCCTACCCAGAGCCGTGACCTGAATTCTGCAGAACACCTTTGGGATGTTTTGGAACGCCGACTTTGTCCCAGGCCTCTCCTTAGTGCATCACTCCGTGAAGACTGGGCTGCCATTCCCCAAGAAACCTTCGCGCCCCTGATTGAACGTATGCCAGCGAGAGTGGAAGCTGTTGTCAAGGCGACGAGTGGGCCAACACTATACTGAATTGCAACACTACCGACGGACGGCGTCACGAACCTCCAAGTAATTTTCTGCCAGGTGTTCGGATACTTTTGAACACAAAGTGTACAATTCCAATGCCCTAGGAAATAATTGCGAAAAGGTGACTCGTATAATTTAATAGAAATAGTCACATGTACACTCATCTCCATAATATGGCGCAACTGAGAAAAATGGGTTTGCATAGCTACCCTTTATATACCACACAGTGGTAATCCAAAATGGAACTAGCTTTATGCTCATAGCAGTGGCTGCCAACCCGGTCCCCAACGCCCACTAGAAGCCGTTCCACCTTTCATGGTGGGCGGCAGCTGGTATGGGTTTTAAAACATTTTCATTACGTTTTCATAAATTTTTGACGTGTAGTATTTGGTTAGTAATTGTCGTTGCATGGTTTAACTTGCTGCAACTCTGCATTATAAATCTTATAAAGTAAAATCACTTCCCTAATTTATAAATCACCATTACTGAAAACCGGCGGGTGGTAAGTAGATGTTACCAAAACTAAACTCCGCCCGAGCAAGCGATGAAGGCCCAACGGTACCGACCGGCCGTCGTGTCGTCCTCAGCCCACAGGTGTCACTGGATGCGGATACGAAGGAGCATTTGGTCAGCAAACCGGTCTCCCGGCCCTTTTTGCCAGTTTACGAGACCGGAGCCGCTACTTCTGTCAAGTAGCTCTCCAGATTGCCTTACAAGGGCTGAGTGCACTCTGCTTGCCAACAGCGCTCGGCAGACCGGATGGTCACTCATCCAAGTGCTATTCCAGCCCGACAGAGCTAACTTCGGCGATATGATGGGAACCGGTGTTACCACTGCGGCAAGGCCGTTGATCAAGAAAATGTTAGTACTAACAGAAATACAAAGCGGGGCGGTAAATGAAAATGTTTGCTACGCTTTGCTTATATCATCCAGCTGACCGATGAGGATGTCTCCACAGTCTTGTACTTGTTGCCTTACAGTACAAAATACCATTAAACCACCAGACCAAAATGTACACTCAAGAGCCAAAGAAACTGGTATACCTACCTAATTTCGTGCCGCCGCAAGCACGCAGAAGTGTCGCAACACGATGTGGCTTGGACTCGACTAACGTCTGAAGTAGTGCTGACACCATGAATCCTGCAGGGCTGCCCATAAATCCGTAAGAGTTGAGTTGGGGTTTGGGTTGTATGGGGGAAGAGACCAAACAGCGAGGTCATCGACCTCATGGGATGAGAGAAGGACGGGGAAGGAAGTCGGCCGTGCCCTTTCAAAGGAACCATCCCGGCATTTGCCTGAAGTGATTTAGGGAAATCATGGGAAACCTAAATCAGGATGGCCGGACGCGCGATTGAACCGTTGTCTTCCCGAATGCGAGTCCAGTGTGCTAGCCACTGCGCCACCTCGCTCGGTTCCCTAAGAGTACGACGGGGTGGAGATCTCTTGTGACCAACACGTTACGAGGCGTCCCAGATGTGCTAAATAATGTTCATGTCTGGGGAGTTTGGTGGTCAGAAGTAGCGTTTCTGGAGTCACTCTGTAGCAGTTCTGGGCGTGTGGGGTGTCGCATTGTCCTGCTGGAATTGCCCAAGTCCGTCGGAATGCACAATGAACATGAATGGATGCACGTAATCTCAGACAGGATGCTTACGTACGTGTCACCTTCAGCAATTTGCAGAATGGTTGCACTTCTGTAATGTTGAACGATTCTCTGCAGTCGTCGCTGGTCCTGTTTTCGCTACGTCGGAGATGCTGTGTCTCGTCGCTCGTGCACCTACTATAACACCACGTCTGAAGTTCACTTAAATCTTGATAATCTGCCGTTGTAGCAGCAGTAACCGTTCTAACACCTTTAATCCCACAAACCAACCAACCAACCAACCAACCGTTCTAACAAGTGCACCAGACACTTGTTGTCTGCTATAGGGGTTACCGACCGCAGCTCCGAATTCTGCCTTGATTACATATCTCTGAATTGGCATGCCTCTACCAGTTTCTTTGGCGCTTCAATGAAGGTTCTCAAGAGGGATGAATGTTACCTGATCCTTATTTAATTGGCGCTTCGACTGACGTCTCGTGTCAATGATGAGAGCTGTCACAAGTTCGGCGCGAGCTACGGCCAGTAACCGGCCAGCCGACAGCGAGGTACGTTATCTATGTGACGTCAAATGTTTTCTATTCCAGTGTTTGATCACAATATCAGTTCTTTATACGATGACCGGGTTCAGTCCATAATGACCATCCTCAGATCCTTTTTACACCATGTCCTAAAGTGGTGTAAAATATATCTGAGGATGGTCATTAGGGACTGAAACCGGTAATCGTATAAAGAATTGATATTGTGATCAAACACTGGAATAAAAACCATTTGACAGTATTGGATCACTGTTTGTATACGCGACCATGTCGCAGTTGATGAACTCTATGTGACGTTTTTACACTCTCCTTCACAGCCCTTGAACATTAACTCTGTTCCACAAAGTGTGTTCTTGCCAGCTTAATATGTGATACGTCCTGCATCGCAGGTCGTTCAGGAAGTAGGCTGCCTGTTGGGCCGCCTTACCCCTGTTTCCTGTTCCTGCATTCACCACTAGATGGCACTCGCATCGGTTTCACTGTGATGGGAGGCTTCATCATAGCTCAGCCAATTTCCACGAAATATTTATAAACATATACTATTGTATAAAGACGAGATTGAAATCTAGTTTCGCAGGACAGAGCGGATCAGGTTATGGTTGTGGAAACGGGCCATGATCACTTACTATAAGTTGTACAAAACAAGCAAACTTTATTTGCCTAAAAGCACTTAATCAAAAATACCCTTAAAAGAATTCAAAACAATACGGCTGAAAGCCCCAACACAAGTTACTGAAATTACTTTAACGAATACACGCGGCTAAGACCTTACTTAAACAAAATTTTACGTAAATCTCGGCTGAAGGACACATACTGAACATAGAGCAACTCAAGGCTTAAGGCCGAATAACAAAGATTTGAAATAGAGCAAAATCTCCTTTTCAAAATAAGTTTTAAACAATTGAATCTTTAAAGCTTAATTTAAGTCGGCTGGAGGCCTTATTTAAGTAAAATTAAAATGTCCTAAAATAATTCCTTTTAAGGCACAAGAATTTAGACCAATGGCTGAAGACCTTACTTAAGTAAAATTAAAATATCTTCTCGGCTAAAGGCCCAAATAATATTTCATATCAGCAAAGGAAATTCTGTAAATGGCAAGCATTTACAAATTTCGTGTAACAGCCATATTAAGGAAAATTTAAATTAATTCCTCGTCTGAAAGCCCAATAATATTTCAACATAATAAAAGGGAACCTTTAAAGACAAGCATTAACACAGAACAACAGAAAACCATCATAAGAAAACCTGAAATATCTTGACGGTTGAACGCCCAAACAATTATTCAAAATCATTAAAGAAAAATCTTAAGATAAGCATTTACGCAATACGGCTGAAGGCCAATTTAAGAATTCAAGATAATTAAAGAGAAACCTTACCAAAAATGGTTCAAATGGCTCTGAGCACTATGGGACTCAACTGCTGTGGTTATCAGTTCCCTAGAACTTAGAACTACTTAAACCTAACTAACCTAAGGACATCACACAGATCCATGCCCGAGGCAGGATTCGAACCTGCGACCGTAGCAGTCGCACGGTTCCGGACTGCGCGCCTAGAACCGCGAGACCACCGCGGCCGGCAGAAACCTTACATATAGGAATTTACACATTACGGCTGAAAGACACAGATTTAAAACAAACGCGGCTGAAGGCCTAAATACATAGCAAACAAGAATTAAAAAAAAAATACGGCTGAAGGCCTAATGTTAAAATACTTCACGTAAGGTTCGACTGAAGGCCATACACTGAAAAATAGAACAGCCAAAATCAAAACACGGCTAAAGGCCTGGCACAGTACTTGCCACAAAAGAAAATCACCATCACAAACAACAGAACAGTGGTGCTCAGAAGTGTTCCAAGGGTCGGCCTGGGGAGGAAACTCTAACAACAGTTTAAGTGAGACAGGCACCCAAGGGTAAACAATCGGGTGGCAGCACGTCCTAGGCGCGGCTGACGAACCAACCAACATCCTAATCAATTCCCTGACCTGACGCCGCGAAGACTTCCTCGTTGCTCTGTCACAGCCGACCGACTGGCTACTCCCGTACGCAGACAGCATTCATCCGCTCAGCGGGAATCACAGGAAAGCTACACACGGTTCCACGTAAACGCTTGAATCAAGAACTCCGACAACGCTAAAAGCAATCACCGTGGAACAACAAGGAGGAATGACAAGTCACACACACACACACACACACACACACACACACAGAGTTTCTACAAGCGGTCGGCGACCAAATACACGTCGTCCGATGAGACGACCGACCGAACGACCAACCAAGGGCGTTCCCACTCAAGTTAGAGTGTCGGCAACGCTGTAAGAGGTCCGAGCAGATGTAATTTCGATGTATTGATCACACGCTGCCTGCGATGTGTAAGGTATAAGAGAATCTCAGACCAGAGAGCAGTGTTGACTGCAGTAGGAAGTGTGTAGTTGTAGCAGTAAGTTGTTGCTAGCGAGCAGTCTGGTCTGGTCTGGTCTGGTGTATCGTGTTGGCTGGGCCGGTCGCGGTGCAGCGATGCCGGAGCCTGCGTATTACTGTATAAGGTAAAAAGCAGCCTCGCGCATATGTAGTAATGTTATCTCAAGTCCCATATAAATGTTTTAAAAATGTGCTAATAATAATCTTTCTCAAAAAAAATAGCTTTTAACAACCATTCATTTCAATTGAAGGAATTTACTAATTTCTCCAATCCATGATCATCCCGATTATTGCAAAAGAAAAATCAGTTGTTTCCTTTCATAAATGACAAATCTATCGGCCAGCATTGCACAGGGCTGTGCCAGAAAAATTTATTGTAAGAGCTGATTTATATGCGTTATCCGGCGACTTCATTGAGGTAAGAATTTTTCTTTTTTTATTCAGAATGATCTTTCAGGGCCATGACGCAGCACTGCTGACGTCCAAAATTTACCAGGTTAAATTCACAGTCAATTATTGAAAAGTTATAAGTGAGCGACAATTTAATTGAGAGGTTAGTTACATTGTATTATCACCAGGTTACCGAATTTATTTTTTGTTGGGACGTTGCACTGAATGTGAACGACATAACTATAATTTTTACTGTTGAGAAGTTTAGGAATTTTTCTGTTTTCAGGTTACACTAAATGTGAAGGAATTTTGTGGGGAGGTTACAACGGTCGGGCGAGTCCCGGAGCTGACTGCAACTCCATCCCGACTCCCTTGATGTCCGTTCGGAACTCGGAGACATGGCGACCCGGGTACACTGGCTCGGACCCACTCACGCAAACTCTTGCCCATCTGCGACAACATCTCTGCACGAGAAATGAACCGACCCACGTCCGGCGAGATTACCAAATGACGAGGCCCATAAACGGTCAAAAGACCAAATACACGTCGCCCGATGAGACGATCGACCGAACGACCAACCAACGGTCGTCCCGCTCCAGTCTCCTTCCGTCGGACAGTGCATGTGTGTCGCCAGCGGTCGGCGAGTACCGGCTGTCCGCACCTCACTGATTTTGCGTCCCGACAGACCTGCCGACAAACGACGGCCCGGAAATACTGGCGGTGCCACCAGAGGTAGTACGACAGTGCACTTGCCGATAAGCGCTGCTGCTGCTGCCCCAGGGGCAACCAAACCAGATACTTGGTGATGCCAGTAAATCGAATAAGAAAAGAGTCGACCGTACCGAAAGACAACGGCATGAACACGAGCCGCGCACGGCTCAAGATGTAATTGAACGTTGTTACCAAAAATCTCGAAAAGTTCTTCACCGATTTACGTCATATTTTTTACGTGATACTGTAATAAACGTTCGGATGGACTTAGGCTACACGTTTTGTTTTTTTTTTTTTTTTTAATTTCTGCAGGGGAAAGGTTTTTAGCAAATATCTCGGAAATTTCGTATCCGACTTAACTTCAAATTTGAATATGATTCCCTAATAAACTTTCGGACGTATATAGGCTACGTATTTTTTTACATGTATACAATATAGAAATATATACTGACGGAAAACAAATCGCAAGACCAAGAAAGGGTTGAGCGACGTAGACGAAAGTTGGTAAGCGTGATCCTACATGTGGAAGATGAGGTCTATTGAAATATCGCGCCAGCCTCGTAAGGGTGCATCTGGTAGCACTCTATGAGAATGCAAATCATGTTTGCTTTAAATCCACGCTGTAATGGTCGTGAGCGTTTGTTATCTTTGAGATCTGACATGGTGAGTTGATGTTAAGTCAAGAATGCATTTTAAGGTGACAAAGGCGCATTTATCAACAACTCTCTGAGTATGGAAGAAGCCGTGTAATAGGTCTACGAGGATCTGGATGTTCCTTCTGCGATATTGCAGAAAGACTTGGCAGGAATGTAGGCACTGTACATTACTGATGGCAAGGTTGGCCATGAGAATGTATCGGGTGATCAAAAAGTCAGTATAAATTTGAGAACTGAATAAATCACGGAATAATGTAGATAGAGAGGTACAAATTGACACACATGCTTGGAGTGACATGGGGTTTTATTAGAACCAAAAAATTACAAAAGTTCAACATATGTCCGACAGATGGCGCTTCACCTGATCAGAATAACAATAATTAGCATAACGAAGTAAGACAAAGCAAAGATGATCTTCTTTACAGGAAATGCTCAATATGTCCACCATCATTCCTCAACAATAGCTGTAGTCGAGGAACAATGTTGTTAACAGCACTGTAAAGCATGTCCGGAGTTGTCGTGAGGCATTGGCGTCGGATGTTGTCTTTCAGCATCCCTAGAGATGTCGGTCGATCACGATACACTTGCGACTTCAGGTAACCCCAAAGCCAATAATCGCACGGACTGAGGTCTGGTGACCTGGGAGGCCAAGCATGACGAAAGTGGCGGCTGAGCACACGATCATCACCAAACGACGCGCGCAAGAGATCTTTCACGCGTCTAGCAATATGGGGTGGGGTGCCATCCTGTATAAACATCGTACGTTCCAGCAGGTGTTTATCAGCCAGGCTAGGGATGATGCGATTCTGTAACATATCGGCGTACCTCTCACCCGTCACGGTAGTAGTTACAAAACTAGAATCACGAATTTCCTCGAAGAAAAAAGGCCCGATTGTTTTTTTTTTTATTCTAATAAAACCCCATGCCATTCCAAGCATGTATGTCAATTTTTACCTCTCTATCTACATTATTCCGTGGTTTATTAAGTTTTCAAATTTATACTGACTTTTTGATCACCCGGTACTGTCACAAGAAGACCGGGCTCCGGATGGCCTCGAGGCACTATCGAAAGGGAAAGATTATATAGTGTTTGGCCTATAGCTCGGGCACATCGTAGTGGATCCGCAGCTGCAATTTGAGCAGCAGCTGACACCACACAGACACAAGCTGTTACAAACCGTTTGCTGAAAGTACAGGCCGAGTGGTTCTAGGCGCTACAGTCTGGAACCGTACGACCGCTACGGTCACAGGTTAGAATCCTGCCTCGGGCATCGATCTGTGTGATGTCCTTAGGTTAGTTAGGTTCTAGGGGACTGATGACCTCAGAAGTTAAGTCCCATGGTGCTGAGAGCCATTTGCACCATTTTTGTAAGTACAGCTCCAAGCCAATAGACCTGTAGCGTGCATCCCACTGACGCCAAACCATCGCCATTTGCGACTTTAGTGATTGCCAAGCGATAGCTCACTGGAGGACGACGTGGAGGTCTTATGTGTTTTCTGCTGAAAGCTGGTTCTGCCTCGGTGCCTGTTGCTTAGGAGGCGAGCCGAGGGCGTGCAAACAATCTGCGTGCTAAACACACTGGACCTACAACTGGAGTTACGGTCTGTGGTGCGATTTCTTATGACAGCAGGAGCACTCCCGTGATTATCCCACGAGCCCTGACTGCAAACTTTTATGTCGGTCTAGTGATTCGACCTGTAGTCCTGCCGTTCTTGAACAGCTTGCCAGGGGATGCTTTCCAGCAGGATAACGCTCACTCCATACCGCCGTTGTAACCCAACATGCTGTACTGAGTGTCGACATCTTGCGTTGGCCTGCTCGATCACCAGGTCCGTCTCCAGTCGAGCACATATGTGACGTCATCGGACGACAACTCCATCGTCGTCCAAAACCACCATTAATCGTCCCTGCAAGTACAACAGGCATGCACCTGCATCCCACAAACTGACATCCGGCAACTTTACAGCACAATGCACTCACTTTTGCATGGTTGCTTTCAACATCCTGGCGATTACACCGTTCATTAACCTCTGATCTTGCAATGTTAAATCACTTAAATACGTTACCTAGACAAATGTTTTCCCGATATTTTATTACACTGAATTAATTTTTTTGTTGTTGTTACGAGTACGTTAGTATATGTGACTTCCCTTCACACGTATCAAACATTAAGTCTACACTAAAAAATTTGTTCTTATTAGCTTAATATCTGATACATCCTCCATCGCAGATCGCCTAAGGAAGTCGGCTGTAGCTCGCACCGACCTCCCGGTGTACTGTGGCTCTCACCAGCATGGTGCTACTGTTAGGTGGGCTTACATCTATTTGCTGTGGCAGCCATTCATCACTAGATGGTAATTGCATCGTTTTCACACCGGAGGGAGAATTCAGTTCATTGTCGTTCTTCGAATTTACACGAAATGCTTATACGAGGGTTGTCCAGGGCGTCTCCCACCAAGTATGAGGGCATGGTTAGAGATTTCGCCTGTGTCACGCAACCCACATAACACAACTGTCGAGCAGTTCCTTCTTCATGCCAATTCTCGCCCGCACACTGTAGGGGCAATGAAGACGCTCCTGCAGCGTTTCCAATGAGAAGTGTTTGATCACCCACAATACAGTCCGTAGTTGGCTCCCCCTGAGTCTCATCTCTGCTCGCAAGAAGCACTGATTATGAAGACAATTTTTTTCCCACACAACGAGCTGCAGACCAGTGCAGATAACTGGCCGAAAGCACAGGCGGCTGCTTTCTATGACGAGGATATTGGAAAGTTGATACAACACTACGACAAAACCCGAAGTTCGAGCGGCGACTATGTAGAGAAGTAGGTGGATGGGAACCTAACTGTTACAAATAAAACGTTTCTGGTATTCACTGTGGTTTCCATTTCGCGACCGGTCGGAACTTACTTTCTGGACAACCCCCGTATATACAAAGGTTCCTCTTGGATCAGTCTATTAGCGAGAGCCGTATCAAAACCCCTACAGTAGTTCCTGAATTTATCCCAAACATACAGACAGAAACTATATAAAAACATATCAAATGGTTCAAATGGCTCTAAGCACTATGGGACTTAACATCTGACTTCATCAGTCCCCTAGAACTTAGAAATACTACCTAACCGAAGGACATCACACACATCCATGCCCGAGGCAGGATTCGAACCTGCGACCGTAGCAGAATCGCGGTTCCGGACTGAAGCGCCTAGAACCGTTCGGCCACAGAGGCCGGGAGAAGAATATAGATAGAAATTTACGTAATCATAAAATTTCTATAAGTTTGTTGCTTATGGCAATTACATAACACATTTTGCAAATTTTTGGACGAACACTTTTCAAATGTAGTATTTATGTGAAGTGTCACGTTACAGCGATGTACAGGGTTGTCCATAACTGTGGAATCACCTTTCTAAAACGAAAACAGGTTGGTAAACGGTATGAGATATCACGAACATGACGGCCACCTTTGGAAGCTGCCATCTTGGATGCAACTCTTAATTTTCAAATGCGAAGGGATTAATATGACAGAATTACACGAGTCTGGCAATTGAACCATTCATTTGCATTCAATACAGCGATCTCCAAATTGGTCGCCATGTCGGGGAAGTTGCTTTCCCCTCTCCGATCTTGTACTAGATTGACTTTAAATTCCTGAATTCCTGTGTTGTCACCAATTGCCGTTTCTTTTTTGTTCCAGAATGGTGAGATTACATCTACGGACCACATTGTATTTAGCACTGATTTGAACAAATGAATAGCATTGTATGTTAATATTGTTATTTGAGCCGTGCTGCGGCTCGCGTTGATGCTGTTTGTAGGTTTCCGTCTTCTGTTGGAGGCCAGACGGTATCCTTTAGTTGGCATGGTTGCGGTTGTTTGTCTGCTTCTCGTGTTGACTGGCGCCACTCTATTTCACAAGCGTTGCCTGTCCGCTAGTGGCAGCAGCAGCGGTTATCGATATGTAGTAACTGTTGCCCTATCTTTGGGGCGCCGTTGTTTTTCCGTGTCGTGTGAGTGTGGCAGTTCGGTTGGGGACTCAGGAGGAGCCGTCGTAAACCGGATCCAGCAAGCTTTAAGACGAGTGCATTTTGATCCAATTAGAGAAACCTGCACCATTGTGATATCTCGCGATTGTCCTGTGACTTGGGTTCGTGTTGCTGCTCGTAGTGTCGCCGAGGCGAAGAGCAGCGAGTGGAGTACATGGTGAAGGAGGATCTGATTAGCTTTCCTCGACTTCTTATTACTTTTTACTGCGTTCAACTTGTTACAATTTGTTAAGTTCTTGCCTGGTGGCCGCTATCCCCCAGTCACCTGCCCTGGGGTTGGTGTATGTAACGGCAGTGCACGGTTCCTCGCCTTGCCGCTGCTGTCCGGTAAGGCGTGTAGTTTTGACAGCTTTCTTGATTGTAGGCCGATTGGTGATTCTTCTACTCAGGTGGTAGTGATTCCTTTCTCTTTCCGGGGACTCTAAACACAGAGGTCGATTCCTGGAGCACCATCTGGATCAGTTGCTTGTTTTTTTAAATTAACTTTTGGTATTGTATTTGCTGTTTTACAGCAGGTTCCAAAATTTTTTTTATATTATTGTCGTTCTGAGCGTGTAAAGCCTTCAGCCGTGATTGTGGTCTCTTGCCTTAAAAATTCTAATTTTGTATTTGTATTTTAGCAGCAAGCCTTTAGAACCTTATTTACTGCCATTCCTGGCGTCTGATGCCGTCTGCTGTGTTTTTTGGCGACTTGCCTTAAATATTTCAATACCTGTCGTGTAAGGCCTTCTGACCAGATCACAGTGGCTTGCTTTTAAAACATTATCTGTTGTATCTGTATTTAATGGTGATTTGCTAAATTGTAACTCACTGAAAAGACTGTTATTTACACTGTTGTTCATTCCTTCATTAATAAAAATGTTCAAATGTGTGTGAAATTTTATGGGACTTTACTGCTAAGGTCATCAGTCCCTAAGCTTACACACTACTTAACCTAAATTATCCTAAGGACAAACACACTCACCCATGCCCGAGGGAGGACTCGAACCTCCGCCGGGACCAGCCGCACAGTCTATGACTGCAGCGCCCTAGACCGCTCGGCTAATCCCGCGCGGCACTTCATTAATAAAGTGTGGTATTTTTTACTTAGTGTTGAGTCTGGAATTATGCCTTTTTAAGAACAACAAGTTCGTGCAGTAGGATTGTGACGTCGTAAGCCGCTCCTCGCAGCACTGTCGTGTTGTAAGCACCCTATATCGCGCCGTGGCTGCTGCTCATCCCACCTCCAGCCTAAGAGAACCGCCTCGCTACACCCCTGTAGCTCTGTTAGCTACTGCACGACACAGTACCACACTGGAAGAGTCTTAATAATAATTTAAATAATGAAAAAAGGCCCCGAATACGACAAGGAGCATCGCAACACCTGTCAGTCAATTTTAGCGCCGCAGTGCGCACGCAAGGTAGCGCCACATTGAAATCCTGCAGGTAGTCTAGTGTAAGACTCACACACTGCAGTGTTGCGGGTCCTCTGCTGCAGAGCGATGCAGCGGTGTTTGCTCCGAGATATCTCCGTATCTCTGCCCGCAGTGTGTGTTTGCTTCGGTGCTCGGCCCTGAGGTCTTATCGTAGAGCAAATACTGCCGCGAAAAAGAAAAGAAAACGACATTCTCGCCGTGTCTTAGTTGGTGGGCGACCTAATCCATAGCGCATTCGTGAGATGTGATGTGGCGCCGCCACTGATTCCCCACTATACCTCAAATGCACACTACACGAAGGCGAACTTCCAGAGCCGTAAGTTTGGGACCGTTTCTCTCAGCGTTGCAAAATGTATAAAGTTTGCAAGGTAGGAGACGAGGTACTGGCAGAATTGAAGCTGTGAGGACGGGTCGTGAGTCGTGCTTGGGTAGCTCAGTTGGTGGAGCACTTGCCCGCGAATGGCAAAGGTCCCGAGTTCGAGTCTCGGTCCGGCACACAGCTTTAATCTGCCAGGAAGTTTCATATCAGCGCACACTCCGCTGCAGAGTTAAAATCTCATCCTGGAAACATCCCCCAGGTTCTGGCTAAGCCATGACTCCGCAATATCCTTTCTTCCAGGAGTGCTAGTTCTGCAAGGTTCGCAGAAGAACTTCTGTGAAGTTTGGAGGGTAGGAGACGAGGTACTGGCAGAATTGAAGCTCTGAGGACGAGCGTGAGTCGTGCTTGGGTAGCTCAGTTGGTGGAGCACTTGCCCGCGAATGGCAAAGGTCCCGAGTTCGAGTCTTGGTCCGGCACACAGTTTTAACTTGCCAGGAAGTTTCAGAATGTATAAAGTTCATTACCTGAGGTCAGATTTCACGGTTTTATGTAAATACGAGGGTTGAATGAAAAGTAATGCCTCCACCTTCGTTAATTGGATTTGGATAGGAATATTTTAATAAATCAAACGCAGAAATAATCCTTTGAATGTGATCTTTAATTACCAACATTCACTTATCCACATAATCACCAGCCATTTGGATACACTTCTGCCAAAAATGAACAAGTTTACTGAAGCCATCACGGAAGAAGTTGTCATTCCGTTTCCGCAACCACAGTCTCACAGTTCTCTCAACCTCTTCATAAGACGCATAATGATGTCCCCGCAGATCGTCTTTCATTATCGGAAACAGATGGAAGTCAGACGTTGCTAAATCTGAACAGTATGGAGGATGTCGCACGATGGTGAGATTCAGTCGCAGAAGTTCTGCTGCGGTGGCACGTGAAGTTTGTGGTTTGGCGTTGTCATGCTGCAGGAAAACATTTCCCATTTCCTATTGGACCCTTGTTAGCCGTCGTTTCAGAGTTCGCAGCATTGTGATGTAACGCTGTGAATTTATTCTTGTTCCACGATCAAGGAAATCAACACTGATAACACCATCTGCGTCCCAGAACACTATAGCCATCATTTTTCGAGCTGACGGCTGCGTCTTGTTTTCTTTTTCTGGGGCGAGTCTTTGTGTCGATATTCCATAGACTGCCGTTTCGTCTCCGGGTCGTAATGCTGTACCCATGTTTCGTCTCCTGGCACAATTGAATGGAAAAAGGTGTCATCTCCATTCCGTAGCGCGAGAGGAGTTCCTCGAAAATTTCAGGTCTGTGCACAGATCTTCCGATAGCCAAGCAAAGCAATAATGTGACCAACAAGTTCTTGTGTTTCTCTGTGAGTGATACGACGGTCGTCCTGAATTTTGCTTGTGAAACTCGGTGGTTGCTGTCACAGGACGTCCAACACACGCAGGTCAGATGCTCCCGCCTCAACATCTTTAAACTTACTCGCTGTCGTGTACATAGTTCCGCGTAGTCAGCGCGTACACAACGTTCCCACTAGAGCGCGCCCCGCTAAGCACAACAGCGCAGGCGCAGCGCTCGTTCGTTTCCGCACTACGAGATGGCGCTGTCTTAGAGACGGACCAAATTCTGCTTCCGCCGATCCGCGTATTAATATGTAACGCAGTCAATGAGATTGCTGCTAACGTAGAACCTTTTCTCCTCGCGGATCACACTCGCGCAGTGATACCTGAACGTTGGTTGTTGTTGGTTGGTTTGGGGAAGGAGACCAGACAGCGTGGTCATCGGTCTCATCGGATTAGGGAAGGAAGTCGGCCGTGCCCTTTCAGAGGAACCATCCCGGCATTTGCCTGGAGTGATTTAGGGAAATCACGGAAAACCTAAATTAGGATGGCCGGACGCGGGATTGAACCGTCGTCCTCCCGAATGCGAGTCCAGTGTCTAACCACTGCGCCACCCGGCTCGGTCGATACCTGAACGAGCGAAGTATTATAATGAGTGTACAGACCGCCGATTAGTCAGTCTGCATTAGTCTGTACCAGTATATAGTCAAGTTTCAGTCTGCGCCTAATAAGATTATCATATTCCTGTACATAGCCATGAAGATAACTGTATAGACACTTTGTCAAGTATCAGAGATATATGAGAATAAGATTAACGTACCAAAACCAAAGGAACTTCAGATTGTCAATTGTAAATAGCATACAGAATCAAGTTAAGTAAGGTTTATGATTGTTATTATTTTAATAAATGTGTGTGAAAATTAATCAAGTTCTGTTTAAAGTTGGTCACCTTCAATCTGCTACTCTAAGCGTGCAAGTGGCATTTCTATCGTCTGACCTAACGGCAGAAGATAAACACGCCACGACAAGACCACGAGACATATTGCTGACACTCGCCTACTTCGTTAGAGCGACAAGTCAAATAATCTGATGGTGTGTGCACCGAAGGTCTTACAGTACGCACACCACACTCGCCCAACGACACACAGTACTCGCATCAACACAATCACCATCAACTGCCAGAATGAGATTTTATCTCTGCAGCAGAGTGTGTGCTGATATGAAACTTCCTGGCAGATTAAAACTGTGTGCTGCAGAGTGAAAATCTCATTCTGGAAACATTCCCCACACAGTGGCTAAGCCATGTCTCCGCAGTATCCTTTCTTCCAGGAGTGCTAGTCCTGCAAGGTTCGCAGGAGAGCTTGCTGTGGAGTTTGGAAAGTAGGAGACGAGGTACTGGCGGAAGTAAAGCTGTGAGGACGGCGCGTGTGTCGTGCTTGGGTAGCTCAGATGGTAGAGCATATGCCCGCGAAAGGCAAAGGTCCCGACCTCGAGTCTCACAGTTTTAATGTGCCAGGAAGTTTCACCAACAAGTGCTTTCATTCTCTGATGAATCTCCTTTGGGGTGACACCTTCTACTGTCAAGAATTCAATGACTGCACGTTGCTTAAATCGCATTGACCGACCGTCTGCGCAGGGTTCCATACTTTACTCTGTAACAACACTACCGGTCAATGCTAAAGTTTCTCGTCAACTGGAGCTGTAGAGTAGAGGCTACAGAACAAGCCAGTACCTGTTGCATCTCAATGCTGTTGAAGAGTTACGAAGGTGGAGGCATTAATTTTCAGTCAATCCTCGTAATTGCTATGTTTCTGATTTTGCGGACGGAGCGGACAGTACGGCCGTGCACCTTTCAATTTTAAGTCGAATTCAGTTACGTAACAATCCAAGTTGCTCTGAAAACAAGAAACAAAGACGTGTGAACAGATTATAACAAACCAGGGGGCTGCTTTCACGCTGCGAATACGACTGGCATTTGATCAACGCTTTTACTTAAAAAGTGGATTTATGTGGCATATCGGCCGTCAGCTGTCCAGTTTCCACGTTTCAAATGCGTTACCTGCGATGAGTGTCTAGTGATAGCAACAGCAGCATGCGGCACACTTGAATTGCAGGTGTGAGCCGAGGACTGAGTAACGTGGGTGAGCGATTGATTGGATTGCTCATACCAACTTGCGTCCTCCGGCTATGAACCGAGGGCCGGCACAGTATGAGGCACCGCACCTTGTTCATGGCGAACAGATCGTCGCAAATGGACGTACGTGAACAGCAACTTATCAGGTTTGTTTATCACGACTGTCTCCCAGAAGAGTTGTTGAACTACAGCATGGATTTTACCTTCAAAGTTACACTGAGGAAATTAGAAAATTTTATACCATACACATCTTGTCTGAATATTACAGAACTGACATTCAAATATTTACATCCCTATGGGATATGTTGATTAATATTTCATTCTTATCCGAGCTTATTTTTAGTAAATAAAAAAACCATTGCTTCAGGTATATAATGATGTGTGTACATGATGGCTGACAGTTACTTTGATGCCCGCATCTCGTGGTCGTGCGGTAGCGTTCTCGCTTCCCACGCCCGGGTTCCCGGGTTCGATTCCCGGCGGGGTCAGGGATTTTCTCTGCCTCGTGATGGCTGGGTGTTGTGTGATGTCCTTAGGTTAGTTAGGTTTAAGTAGTTCTAAGTTCTAGGGGACTGATGACCATAGCTGTTAAGTCCCATAGTGCTCAGAGCCATTTTTGAGTTACTTTCATGTTCAATGGATCACTTCTACGATTTATCGTAATGGTCAGAGAGTCATTTTACATTCACATTTCACATTCGTATGTAAATACGCCTACATCCTGTAAATTTACAAGGATTTTTTATTTTTGTTTTATTTATTTTCGAATTTTTTAAATGCAAATGTGAATTAGTAATTTCTACCCACTACCTGTTACACACAACGGAAATAGGACTTCTTCTACGAAATAGAAGAAGTTGTCAAGCAGAAATTTTTTCAGTTTAATTTAAAATTTAACTTTGCTGTCTGTTAGAAATTTCATATCATTATGTAAGTGACGAAAAATTTTGGTGGTAGTATTGTGTGCCCATCTTTATGCTACAGACAACCTTAGAGTGGAATAATGAATGTAATTTTTCTTGTGGTATTGTAATTATATATATTGTTGCTCATTTTAGACTGTAGTGGATTATTTACAACAAACATTATGAGGGAATAAATATACTGTGAAGTTTTAGTCAAAATGCCCAACTCTTAAAGATGATGTCTGTAAGATGATCTTGGGTGAGCATCACATAATATTCTTACAGTACATTTTCAGAGCAACGAAGATTTTCTCTCTGAATGACGAGATACCCCAGCACATTATTGTATATGACATTACTGAAAGAAAATACGCAGAATATGTGAACTTACTGATTTGTCTCTCCTTAGGATCTGGAATGATTCGAAGTGAACATGTAGCAGAACTAATTTTGTTGTCGTGATTCGAAAATGTGGTTTTCCTCCAGTTTAAATTCTCGCTGCAAGTTTTGAAGTTTCGACCATAGCTATTTCCTCGCCATATGCTACACTTGTGACTGGTGTAGTACTTCTAGATGTTGCAAGGGTTCGTTTATATTTTAAGTGATCTTCAGCTCGGAGTAGCCTATGAACCATAGACTTGTTAAATATTTTTCCTGTATGTAGAGTAACTTAATTTTTACTAAAAACCAGGACTTGGAAACTCCTATCTTTGAAGGTCTTTATTGCGCTTTTAAAGGCAACATACATTAGATGATGAGTATCTTGTTACAGGAGACCATCTGGGTAACAAATAACAAGCGTTTTTTCTATACAAACATGTATACATTATTGATATAAACTTCTGGTTACTGGTATTCCTTGATGGCGTGGCTGACGCAGAAGACTCTGTATGTCTTCAACTCTCTTGCAGTGTCGTGGAGACGAGGCAGAATACCACATGCAAATAATAAAATACACAATACAGGACTTGTCCCTTGATACATCTTCCTACGCAATAATTATCTGAACGATTTTTCTGGATAGCAAAAATGTTTCTAATTCTACTAATAAATTTTGTTCATTTATAATGAAACTTTGTACGAGATTTCACTTCCACTCAACGAAATTAATTATTTCCAAACTTTGGCTACAAAATATCTGGAATATCTCGTATCCTGACACTGCCCAGAATTGAATATGTAGTACATTTTCGGTATTGAGATTGACAGCATTTGCAGAAAACCCATCAATAAATTTCAAGGAATAATTTACTATTTCTTCTGTTGCTGTATGTATGTTTGAGTTGATTACAATGCTACTATCATCTGCAAAAAGAGTTAATTCAGCTCATTGTATATTAGACGGGAGGTCGTTTAGGTGTATGAGGAACAATAGTGGACCTAAAATTGAGCCGTATGTATTCCTGTAAGAGATTTCTCCCCATTCAGAAGGATCTGCCCCACTTACATTTGTTCGACTATTAAATACCAATTTCTGCATTCTTTCGGTTAAGTATGACATTTATCCATTGGTGTATCTAACGTTAGTGGAACTTTTCATGCGAACACCACTAAACTTAATATTCCCAGAGGACGTGCACGTGCACCTTATCTCCATCTTTCGGACTCCGTTGGGGTTGGGTTGTTTGGAGGAAGAGACCAAACTGTGAGGTCATCGGTCTCATCGGATTAGGGAAGGACGGGGAAGGAAGTCGGCCGTGCCCTTCCAAGGGAATCATCCCGGCATTTGCCTGGAGCGATTTAGGGAAATCACGGAAAATCTAAATCAGGATGGCCGGACGCAGGATTGAACCGTCGTCCTCCCGAAGGCGAGTCCAGTGTGCTAACCACTGCGCCACCTCGCTCGGTCGGTCTCCGTGGGAGGTCGAATCATTGGCATGAGGGTCATGGGACGGATCAAACAGAGAGTTGAGTGTTGTGTTATGGCTGCAAAAAGATGGGTGATGGACTCAGTAGAACAGTGTGTGGGCACGGGTGCTTTCAGAAGGATTACACCACGAGAAGATACTAGGGTTTCTCGACTGTAGACGGATGACAACAGCTGAAATCTGGACAGGCGTTGTGGAAGGAGTGTGAGGAGGGTGAGGAACAGATTACTGGAAGTTGGGATGGGATCTGGAGTTTCCACTCGTAGTTCACGACTGACACCATACTACAGACAGTAGAGACTTACATGGTGTAGAGCGATAGTCATCTGCGACACTGAGTGTCGTTGTGTTCAGCGACGAATCTCCCTTCTGTTTGTGGAGGTCCGATCGACACTAGTGTCCTTAGGCGACCAGATGAAGCAGCGATTCTTGAGAGTCAAGTACTGGAATTTTGGTGTGGGGAGGTGCTGGATAGGACATCCTCCTCGACCAATCCATCTGGCAGAATACCTTCGGTTCAGGAGACGATGTGCATGCAAGGCATTATGTGCTGTAGATCCATCGTGTTGATACCATATACGCATTCTGGTTATTGTTAAATGGAGGTTAAATGGTTACTAGTATGTAGCAAGACTCCTGAATCCTGTTGATGTACCCGTAATGACCAGGGCACGAAATGGCATATTCCAGCAGGATAACGCAAGACCCCACTCTACAGTTCACAACTCAGACTTGACTGGCCTGCAGGATCACCCAGGTCGCAGTCATAGAGCATTTGTTGGTTGCGATGTGTCTCAGGCAATGTGTCTCAGGCAATGTGTCTCAGGTGGAGCATGAAATCAGGAAACATTAGCGACAGCCCCGGACATTTGCACAAGCCCCGCCCATTTACCCCCCTCCACACCTACCCCCCGCCACACCAACCAAGAGCGCATCAATATGATCTTTGGTAGTCCTCGTCGCTGTCGTGTTTTTGTTCGTCGTTTTTTGTTTAACCGCGGTTGCTCATACTAGCAGTGTTGTGCTGTTAGTACTTCTTAGCAGTTTGTGAAATTAAATTTAAAATGACTAAATCTAACAGACATTAAAGTACGATAAGATGTGTTTGAATGACACTGACGAAATTATGTACATATGTTTAACAACAGACAGCTCTAAAGCTCTCAAACACTAAAGAAGAACTCAAAGTAATCTCGTGTTCTCGTGTCTGCTATAAGCAAGCAGTCATAAGAGTTCGCAACTAAAAATTCACCCATTACACAGGCAAATATTAATGAAGAGTGTCACTGTATAAATATCCGACTGCTTGCATTACGCATTTCTACATTATCCCACTCTTATATTCTTTAGTCTTAATGAGGTAATCAGAAACAAACCAAGACATCGACTTTGCCTTGTTTATGCACAACATTGACTTTAGACAATCGAGATAATGGACAACATCCTTGGCAATACTACCAATTAATATTTCCCAACAGAATTTCTTACACTACGCGAGGTGACGGAAATTTGCTCTCATTGCAGTTAACAAATATCAGATTTTTTGATATAGTGCAGATGAAAGCACATGGAATAAAAAAGACAGTGTGGATACCATTTTCATTTTTCTTTGTTATTGATGATTTTTCAACTCGTATATTCAATGAACATATTTCTAATTCTTTTCACAATGGTACCGGAAAAACTGTATTTCGTACTAACTACTGATTTTCTCCCTTGTTATGACTGGCATATCTGTGATACGAATAACTTTGATGTTGGAACATGCGGCAGACCATGGGCGGAGCATAGGACATGGATTGGTGTGGAGTGGGGTGAATGGGCGGGACTTGTGCACCGTCCGGGGCTGTCGCTAACCTTACGTCATGAAATCCCTCAAGATTACATAGATACATCTCACAACGAATACGGAAATGTATTCGTGGCTATGGGGATCGCGCCTAATACTGACGTTGATGGTGAGCATCAGTTCTGAATGGGCTGAAAACTTAATCGTTTAATGCCCGTTATGTGATGAACATTTCCACAAAGTTTGGTAAATGTCGGACTGGTGCTTCATGGCGTATCACCTTCCAGTTTCTGATAGATTGTGTGTACTTCACTGTTTCGCAGTAATCGTTTAATGCAGGTAACAACTCGCACACGCGAGCCTGGACGTTACTTCCGCGTCTACTTTCAATTAGCTATCACTCCAGCAGATAGGAGACAGACAATTAAAATTTATCTTTTCCTCCTCGCCGCCTCCTGCGAGTTGCAAATGATAAATTCCCGTTCTGTATCTAACTGATAAAAATATTTTTGTTTTGATATTACCGATTTCTTGTTATCGCTTCCCCAGAGTTCGCTTTCCTGAGAATTTAAAGCTCTTCCGCCGACATCTGTGGTCGAGCGGTTCTAGGCGCTTCAATCCAGAACCACGCGACTGCTACGGTCGCAGGTTCGAATCGTGCCTCGGGCACGGATGTGTGTGATGTCCTTAGGTTAGTTATGTTTAAGTGGTTCTAAGTTCAAGGGGACTGATGACCTCAGAAGTTAAGTCCCATAGTGATCAGAGCCATTTGAACCATGAAACAGGTTGAAACGTCTGATTACAAATGTTTTACTATTAACTGAATTTTTCCGCCGGTGCTTGGCAGCACATGTTAATAATATTAAATAATGAAAATGATCAAATAAATATAAGTTTGCAGAACATTAGGAAGTGTTTTTATTTTTTAATATTAATATGTTAATGTGTGAAATATTTCACGTTAAGCGTGTAAAACCTCTGTGGTTGAAGAGCCGACATGCTATTTATGGTTAATTTATTAGTTTTGTGTTATTCACTCATGGAATAATGGAAAAATAGAAACCAAAACTTTCACTATTTTGTGAGTCTGTAAGTGAGAGAAAGTTTAGAGAAAGATTGAAATTTTGTGTAAAGTCTGTTAGAAGTCTATAAGTGTTTTCATTACTATCAAATACTGAATGAGTATAGTCTGGGTTCTTTGTGCTCAGTTTTAGGAAAAGCTAGTTCTTCACGCATCCCATTGTTTATGACATCATATGTCCTGAGCTATGTTTCGTACAATGATATAACTTATCTCGTGTATTCAGTGGTGTATGTGGATACCGTGTGCAAAATGTGCTGTGGCCGAGCGGTTCTAGGCGCTTCAGTCCGGAACCGATCTGCTGCTACGGTCGCAGGTTCGAATCCTGCCTAGGGCATGAATGTGTGTGATGTCCTTAGGTTAATTAGGTTTAAGTAGTTCTAAGTTGTAGGGGACTGATGACCTTAGATGTTAAGTCCCATAGTACTTAGAACCATTCGTACTTTTTTTTTTTTTTTTTTTTTTTTTTTTTTTTGGAAAATGTGTTGCGAACACAGTTAGTAGTGAAGAGGTAATAAATTGTAACGCCATACCTGTTGGCGAAGTTTTACTGCTCGAACAGCTGAAATATAGTAAGCTACGAACTTTTTCCATTTCATTGCTTTGTGGGTGATGTAAGCAAGAAAAAGTTTTGTAAATGGCTCTGAACACTAAGCGACTTAACTTCTGAGGTCATCAGTCGCCTAGAACTTAGAACTACTTAAACCTAACTAACCTAAGGGCATCACACACATCCATGCCCGAGGCAGGATTCGAACCTGCGACCGTAGCAGTTGCACGGTTCCCGACTGAAGCGCCTAGAACCGCTCGGCCACCGCGGCCGGCTGTTAAATCCTTAACGCACCATTACAGCTCTTAATATGTACATTATGACAGCGTTTCAAATATTGAAATTCAGTCGGTCACTACGTGAAGCACTGAAAATCAAACTTTTGTTTCCCTGTTACCTGTCAGGTAGGCAACCTGTGACAGGCCATGGGTGAGGCGTTTCAGGCGTTCGGTAATACAGGTTTACATATAGATATTTTAAGACGGCTAGTGACTATGGTGCACTCTCCTGGTCCTCGGCCTTGTTCGGTGTGACGCGTCATTCCTAGCCGCGGTGGGTACGGCGCAAAGTGTTACCGGCATCGTTGATGGGGCGACGATAACTCGGGTTTCCTGCTGGCTTACCGTAACGCGTTAAACACCCGCTTCCGCGACAGGAAGGAGAGAGACAGAGAGAGAGAGAGAGAGAGAGAGAGAGAGAGAGAGGCGGACTCGTCATAAGTCTGCTCTCAGCGGGGCACCGGGTCTTGGCGCAGTCCGCCGACGACTTCGGAACGAGTTGCGTTTCCCCAATACACAGCTGCATCTAAGATGCCGCGTCCACAGCCCGTGGTCTAGTAGTTACCGGCACGGTAGGTTAGCGTGTTCGATCAGAGGGCTGCCTGTCCTCTGTAATAAACAAACTGAGTGAATGGATTACTAGTCAACTTGAACGGGCTTCATCATGGGACATCTGCCCCAAACAAATGCAGCGAACTATAGCGAAGAAAATTAAAAAAAAAAAAAAAAAAGTGGTTAGCGTTGCTGCCTCTGGATCACGGGACCACGTTTTCGAAGAAAATGGTTCAAACATCTGAGGTCATCAGTCCCCTAGAACTACTTAAACCTAACTAACCTAAGGACATCACACACATCCATGCACGAGGCAGGATTCGAAGATGTGACCGTAGCGGTCGCGCGGTTCCAGACTGAAGCGCCTAGAACCGCTCGGCTACAGCTGCCGGCCCACGTGTTCTATTCCCGGCCGGGTCTGGATTTTTCTCCGTCCGGGGACTGGGTGTTTGTGTTGTCCTCAACATTTCCTCATCATTCGGGAAAGAGGAGAGGCTAAACAGTGACACGATTGGGAATTTGTACGTGCGTTGATAGCCGCGCAGTTGAGCGCCCCACAGAACAAATCTTATCAATATCTAGGGTGCCGCCTCGTGTATTGGTAACGAAAGTACAGAAATACCAGAAAGCGAAACTGCATATACACATACATACGTCACTCTAGCGGTGGCGTCTGACAAAGCTAGGCAGAGGATACATGGTGCTATCTAAAATTTTCGGGCCTGGTGCTGCAATCTGTAGAAAACCTTACCTTTGGACTAATGGTCACCATCACCCTCGAAGTAGTTTCCATCCGCATATACAGGGTCTTAGAAAAAGGTACGGCCAAACTTTCAGGAAACATTCCTCACACACGAATAAAGAAAAGATGTTATGTGGACATGTGTCCGGAAACGCTTAATTTCCATGTTAGAGCTCATTTTAGTTTCTTCAGTATGTGCTGTACGTCCTCGATTCACCGCCAGTTGGCTCAATTGAAGGAAGGTAATGCTGACTTCGGTGCTTGTGTTGACATGCGACACATTGCTCTACAGTACTAGCATCAAGCACATCAGTACGTAGCATCAACAGGTTAGTCTTCATCACGAACATGGTTTTGCAGTCAGTGCAATGTTTACAAATGCGGAGTTGGCAGATGCTCATTTGATGTATGGATTAGCACGGGGCAATAGCCGTGGCGCGGTACGTTTGTATCGAGACAGATTTCCAGAACGAAGGTGTCCAGACCGGAAGACGTTCGAAGCAATTGCTCGGCGTCTTAGGGAGCACGGAACATTCCAGCCTATGACTCGCGACTGGGGAAGGCCTAGAACGACGAGGACACCTGCAATGGACGAGGCATTTCTTCGTGCAGTTGACGATAATCCTAATGTCAGCGTCAGAGAAGTTGCTGCTGTACAAGGTAACGTTGACCACGTCACTGTATGGAGAGTGCTACGGGAGAACCAGTTGTTTCCGTACCGTGTACAGCGTGTGCAGGCACTATCAGCAGCTGATTGGCCTCCACGGGTACACTTCTGCGAATGGTTCATCCAACAACGTGTCAATCCTCATTTCAGTGCAAATGTTCTCTTTACGGATGAGGCTTCATTCCAACGTGATCAAATTCTAAATTTTCACAATCAACATGTGTGGGCCGACGAGAATCCGCACGCAATTGTGCAATCACGTCATCAACACAGGTTTTCTGTGAACGTTTGGGCAGGCACTGTTGGTGATGTCTCGATTGGGCCCCATGTTCTTCCACCTACGCTCAATGGAGCACGTTATCATGATTTCATACGGGATACTCTACCTGTGCTGCTAGAACATGTGCCTTTACAAGTAGGACACAACACGTGGTTCATGCACGATGGAGCTCCTGCACATTTCAGTCGAAGTGTTCGTACGCTTCTCAACAACAGATTCGGTGACCGATGGATTGGTAGAGGCGGACCAATTCCATGGTCTCCACGCTCTCCTGACCTCAACCCTCTTGACTTTCATTTATGGGGGCATTTGAAAGCTCTTGTCTACGCAACCCCGGTATCAAATGTAGACACTCGTCGTGCTCGTATTGTGGACGGCTGTGATACAATACGCCATTCTCCAGGGCTGCGTCAGCGCATCAGGGATTCCATGCGACGGAGGGTGGATGCATGTATCCTCGCTAACGGAGGACATTTTGAACATTTCCTGTAACAAAGTGTTTGAAGTCACGCTGGTACGTTCTGTTGCTGTGTGTTTCCATTCCATGATTAATGTGATTTGAAGAGAAGTAATAAAATGAGCTCTAACATGGAAAGTAAGCGTTTCCGGACACATGTCCACGTAACATATTTTCTTTCTTTGTGTGTGAGGAATGTTTCCTAAAAGTTTGGCCGTATCTTTTTGTAACACCCTGTATACACTGGTCCCAGCGCTTCTGCCACTGCCAGCCGGGGTGGCCGAACGGTTCTAGGCGCTACAATCTGGAATCGCGCGACCGCTACGGTCGCAGGTTCGAATCCTGCCTCGGGCATGGATGTGTGTGATGTCCTTAGGTTAGTTAGGTTTAAGTAGTTCTAAGTTCTAGGGGACTGATGACCTCAGAAGTTAAGTCCCACAGTTCTCAGAGCCATTTTTGAGCGGAAATCTCTGTGGACACGCAACACGTCCTCCCAGCTGAATGCCACTCCGCACACTAACTCATGAGATATGCAGCTCCCGCCACCTAGCGGAGCAAAGATCTACTATTCCTGCTTTCCAGATTGCAGCACTAGTTCCGAACATTTTTGATTCCACCTCGTAAATGATGTTCTTGTTGTTGTTGCAGTCTTCTGTCTGAGGAGTTGTTTGGTCAGCTCTCCACGCTGCTCTGGCCTGTGCAAGTCTCTTCATCTCTGCACAACCTTTGCACTCTATACTAATTTTAACCTGCATGTTGAATTCAAGCCTTCGCCTCGTTCGCTTGAGAGAGAGAGAGAGAGAGTGAGTGGGGTGGGGGGGGGGGCGGGGAAAGGAGCGAGGGAGGGTGGGAGGGAGGGGGAGAGAGAGAGAGAGAGAGAGAGAGAGAGAGAGAGAGAGAGAGAGAGCGCTGAGAGATCGTGAAACAACGCTCTGGTGGGCGGTTTGCGGGTCTAAAACACCTCAGGGTATGACCATGCGGTGCATTTCACCTGCGGTCGTCGCACGGTGGCGCTGGCAGCGGTCCACATACGCAGAGGTGTGTTGGAACATGTCAGAATACGGTACAGCGGGTAAGTGTGCAGACGTTTTCAGACGTGCTAATGGTGACTGTGTGTAGAAAATGGCTCAAAGGACTCATATTGATGACGTTATGAGGGATAGAATACTAGGGGGAGTGGAGGCTGGTCAAACACAGCAGGTCGTAGCACAGGCCCTCCGTGTGCCACGAAGTGTGGTCTCAAGATCATGACAACGATTCCAGCAGACAGGAAACGTGACCAGGAGCTACAGTGCGGGACGTCCACAGAGTACAACACCACAAGAAGACCGATATCTGACCATCAGTTCCCGCATCCGGCCACGGAGTACTGCAGGTATCCTTGCTCGGGACCTTACCGCAGCCACTGGAACAGTTGTCTCCAGACACACAGTCTACAGACGACTGAACAGACGTGGTTTATTCGCCCAGAGACCTGCAAGGTGCATTCCACTGACCCCTGGTAACAGGAGAGCCCATAAAGCCTGGTGTCAAGAACACAGTACATGGTCATTGGAACAGTGGTCGCAGGTTATGTTCACGGACGAGTCCAGGTATAGTCTGAACAGTGATTCTCGCCATGTTTTCATCTGGCATGAAACAGAAACCAGATAGTAACCCCTTAATGTCCTTGAAAGGGACCTGTATGGAGGTCGTGGTTTGATGGTGTGTGGTGGGATTATGATTGGTGCACGTACACCCCTGTATGTCTTGGACAGAGGAACTGTAACGGGTCAGGTGTATCGGGACGTCATTTTGCACCAGTATGTCCGCCTTTTCAGGGGTGCAGAAGGTCCCATCTTCCTCCTGATGGGTGATAACGCACCGTCTCACAGAGCTGCCATCGTGAAGGAGTACCTTGAAACAGAAGATATCTGGCGAGTGGAGTGGCCTGCCTGTTCTCCAGACCTAAACTCCATCGAGCACGTCTGGGATGCTCTCGGTCGACGTCTTCAAACTCCTACGACACTTCAGGAGCTCCGACAGGCACTGGTGCAAGAATGGGAGGCTATACCCCAGCAGCTGCTCGACCTCCTGATCCAGAGTATGCCAACCCGTTGTGCGTCCTGTGTACGTGTGCATGGTGATCATATCCCATATTGATGTAGGGGTACATGCCCAGGAAACAGTGGCGTTTTGTAGCCCATGTGTTTCGGGACGGTTTTCTCAACTTATCACCAATACCGTGGACTTACAGATCAATGTCGTGTGTGTTCCCTATGTGCCTATGCTATTAGCGCCAGTTTTGTGTAGTGACAAGTTATGTGGCACCACATTCTGCAATCATCCTTAATTTATGAGCATGAGTGTATATGCCATCATCAGGTCCCTGTGTACAGACAACAATTGTAACGATATGAAATACATGAGTGAAGGGGGTGGTGCAAGTCTCACATACAATGGTATTACGAAGTAACTTGTAACAGTATCAAACTGTTCATGGAATAACGTCAAAGTTACAGATAAATTAAGAAATAAAATAAAAGAATAGTTGCACGCTATAGTAATACAAGAAAGGGAACAAAATGGTGACGTCATGTAATCGTAAAAAAGAACCTACTAAACAGAGATCAATATTGCATATTATGCATACATGATCACGGTTTCATGCTAAAGTCAGTGCCCTTCAAACAACTGGAGGAAAACAACTATTGTCATATACTAATGAGTACAAATTGAAGGTAAACATTTACTTACATATTGTCATATACTAGTGAAACATAAACCACTTACTGGAGTCAGCCCCACAATTATCTGTATCATGATGTTCTATATACCAATTGAAACGTGGTACTACTCAATTCTTTAGGAAATCGAAATTACAGTCTCACCACAGTTATGTAAAGGAAATAGGAAGCCAGGGATCACTAGTGATGGACAAGCTTGTGATTGTTTTACAATTTTAATTTAACTCTAAACAGACTTTATTATAAACTTCAATTCGGAAATTTGCCCTCTTACTGATGCAATATACAAATCTTCACTTTAATTGAATTTCATAAACACGAATAAGAATCATATTTTGCGTCCGCAGCCAAAATCATAGATAGTAAGCACTGTGAAATAATCAATCATAAACAATCGTTCTTGTTCAACCATATATCGAAAGACTAGTAACACTATACACTTCCAACGCAAAGTTACACAGCCACATAATAACACAACTTCATTAAAAAAACAAAGATATTAAAGCTTAATGAAACTGAACTGTCTGCATAAAGGTCCACAGTGAAACATGGTTCTACTAAAAATGTAAAGTGCGCCAACCAAGGTCGCAAAACTGGCACACAGGAAAAATAACAATTTGCACATTCACTAAAGATACACAAATGATTAACATAAGTGTTAAATAAGGAAGGCTAGTAATAACTCAAAAGAAAAATGGTTCAAATGGCTCTGAGCACTATGGGACTTAACATCTGTGGTCATCAGTCCCCTAGAACTTAGAACTACTTAAACCTAACTAACCTAAGGACATCACACACATCCATGCCCGAGGCAGGATTCGAACCTGCGACCGTAGCGGTCACGCGGTTCCAGACTGAAGCGCCTAGAACCGCACGGCCACATCGGCCGGCCAGTAATAACTCAAGCAGTAAAATGAATTACAGAAACGCTAATATTAACAAAGTGGACTGACTTAACTAGGGGACATAATGACTCAGAATGATTTCGCAATTGCACTTAACTTTAGAGAACAGCGTTAAGGCCCACAGCCGGAAGGCAATACGAGCGTTCACTCCCTACGGCTTGTGCACAGGCTCACTGCAGGCGGTATATATATATATATATATATATATATATATATAATGCGAACGGCCTCACAATGAGCGGTCCTGACAAGAGTCCATAACCGCACCGACGCCAGGAACTTAGCAGACTTAACAAATGGCCTGCAGCTCAAATAGATTGCAATGAAAACAAGGTCAAATCACAGCCACACTGGAATATATAATAAGCATGCCCCCAAATTCTTATTGAGCAACACTCTAACATTACCTGTCTCCCAGTAAATTAGCAGGAAACTTAGAGATCACTTCCAGTTGCCTTAAGGCGCTTTCAACATGAAATAAACATACCAAATCCTGCCGTGAAAAATGATTAAATCATTAACTCTACAGCTGCCGGGCGCGTACACACCCGAAACCAGTCCCAAAGCGGTCAATATGTCCACAGTTTCCTACGTCAAGGGGCGCAATGATCGGCACCGTACATCCGGCGCGACAAAAGACAACGGCGGCGAGCACAGCGAGGTCCATGCAGCACGGTTAAGGACGCAGACTGGTTTTCAGCAGAAGTTGGCTCGTTGAACGCTGACCGGAGACTCTCTCGTCACACGTTCACACGGATGATGATGATGATGTTTGGTTTGTGGGGCGCTCAACTGCGTGGTTATCAGCGCCCGTACAATTTCCCAACCTTTGCTCAGTCCAATTTCGCCACTTTCTTGGAAGATGATGAAATTATGAGGACAACACAAACACCCAGTCATCTCGAGGCAGGTGAAAATCCCTGACCCCGCCGGGAATCGAACCCGGGACCCCGTGCTCGGGAAGCGAGAACGCTACCGCGAGACCACGAGCGGCGGACCACGTTCACACGGAAAACCGTCGGGGGGAGCAGTCAAAGATAACCGAATATCGATATCAGCGATGCAAGTAGAACACCCTACTGCCAGTCGCCACGGCTCATTAATAATAACTAATAAAACAAGAATATAAAGTTTCATCAATGCAATCTCTCAGTCACAGATTCATAAGGTGCCACTTATTTAATAAAACATTTTTAATGTACGAAACTATGAATCTAATGTAATATATCGTAACGAATTCCCACTAAGCAGTAAATATTGGAGTGTATAGAAAAGAGCTTAATGAATGTTATCATGAACGTTATAAGTCTGCTGATAAGCAGGTGTGTGGCTGGGTGATATACCCAAACCAGAAACTTTGGAGTAAGTCTAAAGTAGTGTATGGAACTCATACGCATTGTATTAGAAAGACACTCCTTTCAATCAGAACAACCAAAAAAAGTACCTCTATGTGTCATGTAGCCCTTAAGCAGGGGAAGACAAATGATAGTATGATCTACGACAGAAAAACGACCAGAAAGCATGTGTCAGGATATATCATTCAGTGTGTAATATGTTACTGGCACCTCTATGGGTAGATGGTTAATTGAGAATGTGTTTGTCAAGGAATGTAACAGAACACTCTGAGGGTATTATCAAGGCATTAGGGGCACAGATGTACGATCTGAAGAAACACCCATGTCAACTATTAAAAGCTGTAGTCACCTGAAATCGAACACTTGTACCATAAAACAACAATTTGGAATTATCAGGTTACCTTCCATTCGGAAAGTGGAATTGATTTAGACTACAGAGACATGATCATTTTGGTGGTGCAGATATTGTGGTGTAGGGAGCAATATTCTTGGGTGGACGTACTGACCTCCAGATCTTTGAACACGGCACACTCACAGGACAGTGCTACTGCGACACTGTACTCCTTCCGCGTGCACGTATTTTCAGAGGTGCATACTGCCATGACTTCATTTTTATGGATGACAATGGGCGACTGCATTGCGTATCATATTTGCAGTAGCTCTCGGAGCGGGAGGCTTTTTCTTCGAACGAATGGGCCTAGCTGTTTCCCGACTTAAATAGCATCGAGTACGTGTGGGTTGTGTTGGTGAGGCGTATTGCGGCACGCCCACAGGCACCAACGTCATCCAGAAGTTTTCAACCGCGCTGCTGGAGAAATGGAACCCCCTACCAGAAGAACTCCTTGCGAACGTTGTGGATTGCACGGGAACACGTTTCAGAATATGCACTGCCGTCCCTCGTGATCACACACTCTATTAATAACCATGTTGCGTCTTTTGTAATGTCCAGGGAAACCTCATCAGTCGCGACGGCTACAGTTTAATGATTGTCTTTCACTTACTGTAGTAGTACTTTCTACATACTTCAAAGTTTCATGGTGCTATGCTAGTTGGAAGTGACAGATCTTGAGATAGTTCCTTTCGTCCTTAAGTTTTGCAGACTGATATAACTTGCAGTATCTGTCATTTACACGTGAAGACATTAAGTTATAAATGAAATGATAATTAAATAGACACCCTAGCTGCAAGCAGGCGTTGATAAACTTCATTGGGGACATGTTGAAAATGTGTGCCCCGACCGGGACTCGAACCCGGGATCTCCTGCTTACATGGCAGACGCTCTATGCATCTGAGCCACCGAGGGCACAGAGGATAGTGCGTCTGCAGGGACTTATCCCTTGCACGCTCCCGGTGAGATCCACATTCCCAACATGTCCACAACACTACATTCGTAGTGCGCCTAATAGAGTAATGAGTATGATGGGCAAACATCTATTAGGCGCACTACGAATGTAGTGTTGTGGACATGTTGGGAATGTGGATCTCACGGGGAGCGTGCAGGAGATAAGTCCCTGCAGACGCACTATCCTCTGTGCCCTCGGTGGCTCAGATGGATAGAGCGTCTGCCATGTAAGCAGGAGATCCCGGGTTCGAGTCCCGGTCGGGGCACACATTTTCAACATGTCCCCAATGAAGTTTATCAACGCCTGCTTGCAGCTAGGGTGTCTATTTAATTATCATTTCATTTCGAGCAAAGCTGCATGGTCATCGACGGTAACTGTTCTTTCGGGAACAGATACTACCGTCATATATCATTAAGTTATACCTTTTTCTGTTAGTCACTAAGGCCGATGTAATGGTATTTGTGATTTGAAGATGCTAACTTGAGCGCAACTGTTTGTCGATAGGGAAGTGCGCACCACGACACCTTGTGGTTGGTTTAACTGCGCCTTTCTTTAAATTACATAGTACAATTACACTTAATTAAAGTGTTTCTGCACCCTTGCATTACTCGGAATTTAGAAGCAGCCACACCCACATATAGAGCACGACGTTTGCAGCTGCCGTGCACGTTGAAGTCGCTACGAAATGCCGCAGTTCTACCTGGTGCGTGCCAACTCAAAATATGACATTTTAAGGTATGAGCGCACTTGTATTCAGACGACACTGTATGTCGGGACCAGAGAAGACTTAAAACAAATGAATATAATACAGACCTACTATAAACGATTCATTCGTTTTTCGACGTTCTATGTTCTCCAAAGTATTACATGTACAGGTATGACGATGCATAAAAGGTACCGTAAACTCACCGAGTTTCCATTGTGCTCACCAGTTGCTAACCTAACATAACCTGACATTTTCTATAGACGTCGTAGTTCCAGGGCAGTTGTAGTGATCAGGTTGTGAGTTTGTTGTTGTTGAAGGGAGACTGTAGAATAACTGATGAGGTGGCTAAGGCTCGCAATTCTATTAAATGATTTGATAAGTTCCTCAGTGATACAGATGGCCGTACCGTAGGTGCAACCACAACGGAGGGGTATCTGTTGAGAGGCCAGATAAACGTGTGGTTCCTGAAGAGGGGCAGCAGCCGTTTCAGTAGTTACAGGGGCAACAGTCTGGATGATTGACTGATCTGGCCTTGTAACACTAACCAAAACAGCCTTGCTGTGGTGGTACTGCGAACGGCTGAAAGCAAGGGGAAACTACAGCCGTAATTTTTCCCGAGGGCAGCCGGCAGGAGTGGCCGAGCGGTTCTAGGCGCTACAGTCTCGAACCGCGCAACCGCTACAGTCGCAGGTTCGAATCCTGCCTCGGGCATGGATGTGTGTGATGTCCTTAGGTTGGTTAGGATTAAGTAGTTCTAAGTTCTAGGGGACTGATGACCACAGCAGTTAAGTCCCATAGTGCTCAGAGCCATTTGAACCATTTTTTTTCCCGAGGGCATGCAGCTTTACTGTATGATTAAATGATGATGGCGTCCTCTTGGATAAAATATTCCGGAGGTAAAATAGTCCCCCATTCGGATCTCCGGGCGGAGACTACTCAAGAGCACGTCGTTATCAGGAGAAAGAAAACTGTGACAAGAAGAGAATAGAAGCTTTCGAAATGTGGTGCTACAGAAGAATGCTGAAGATTAGATGGGTAGATCACATAACTAATTAGGAGATATTGAACAGAATTGGGGAGACGAGGAGTTTGTGGCACAACTTGACTAGAAGAAGGGATCAGTTGGTAGCACATGTTCTGAGGCATCAAGGGATCACAAAATTAGCACTGGAGGGCAGCGTGGAGGGTAAAAATCGTAGAGGGAGACCAAGAGATGAATACACTAAGCAGATTCAGAAGGATGCAGGTTGCAGTAAGTACTGGGAGATGAAGAAGCTTGCACAGGATAGAGTAGCATGGAGAGCTGCATCAAACCAGTCTCAGGACTGAAGACCACAACAACAACAACAACAAGTTCCAATCACAGGATTAGGAAAGAAAAACACAGGTGCAAAGAAGGTAACTGCGAAGAAAGCGTGGGGAACAGAAGAAATACTGCAGTTGATCGATGAAAGAAGGAAGTACAGAAATGTTCAGAGAAATACAGGAATACGGATATACAAGTTGCTGAGGAATCAAATAAATAGGAAGCGCAGGGAAGCTAAGACGAAATGGCTGCATGAAGAATTCGAAAAAGAAATGATTGACGGAAGGACTGACTCAGCGTATAGGAAACTCCAAACAACCTTCGGTGAAATTAAAAGCAAGGGTGGTAATATTGGGAGTACAACGGTAGCCCCACTGTTAAATGCAGAGGAGAGAGCGGATAGGTGGAAAGAGTACATTGAAGGCCTCTATGAGGCGGGAGATTTGTCTGATCTGATGTGACAGAAGAAGAAACAGGATTAGTTTTAGAAGAGACAAGGAAACCAGTATCAGAATCAGAATTTCAGAGATATTTTTAGGACTTGAAAAAAGGCAGAAGGGATAGATAATATTCCATCAGAATTTGTAAAATCTTTGGAGAAAGTGGCAACAAAACGACTATTCTCGTTGGTGTGTAGAATGTACCAGTCTAGCCACACACCATCTGACTCTCAGAAAAATATCATCCACGCAATTCGGAAGATTGCAAGAGCTGGCGAGAGAATTATCGCACAATGAGCTTAACAGTTCATGCATCCACCTTGCTGACAATAATAATATACAGAAGAATACAAAAGAAATTGAAGATGTGTTAGATGAAGATCATTTTGGCTTTAGGAAAGGTAAAGGCACCCGAGAGGCAATTCTGACGTTGTGGTTGGTAATGAAAGCAAGACTAAAGAAAAATCAAGACACATTCCTAGGATTTGTCTATCCTGAAAAAGCGCTCGAAAGTGTAAAACGGTGCAAGATATTCGAAATGCTGAGAAAAATAGGAGTAAGCTATAGGGAGAGACGGGCTGTACACAATATGTACAAGAGCCAATAAGAGTGAACGATCAAGAACGAAGAGCTCGGATTAAAATGGGGGTAAGAGAGGGATGTAGTCTTTCACCCCTACTGTTCAATCCGTACATCGAGGAAGCAATGATGAAAATAAAAGAAAGGTTCAGGAGTGGAATTAAAATACAAGGTGAAAGGATATCAGTGATACGATTCGCTGATGACGTTGCTGAGTGAAAAATTATATGATCAGCTGAATGGAATTCTGCTACCTAAGCAGCAAAATAACCAATGGCGGACGGAGCAAGGAGAACATCAAAAGCGGTCTAGCACTGGCAAAAAGCGCATTCCTGGCCAAGAAAATTCTATGTACGTTTGGAGCACTGCGTTGTATGGTAGTGAAACATGCACTGTGGAAAAACCGGAACAGAGGAGAACCGAAGCATTTGAGATGTGGTGCTACAGGCGAATGTTGAAAATTAGGTGGACTGATAAGGTAAAGATTGAGGAGGTTCTGCGCAGAATCAAAGAGGGAAGGACTATGTGGAAAACAGAAGAGGCGAGTAGCAAAAGCCAGGAAATATGTACTACGTGGGAAAAATAGCCTTCGAAGAACCAAGAAGAGATGACATGCATAACGCTGTCCCACGAAAACGGGTTGGACATCACTCATAAACCCGGAAAGTGAAGATGATGATGGAAAAAATGTTCAAATGTGTGTGAAATCTTATGGGACTTAACTGCTAAGGTCATCAGTCCCTAAGCTTACACACTACTTAAACAATATTTTCCTAAGGACGAACACACACACCCATGCCCGAGGGAGGACTCGAACCTCCACCGGGACCAGCCGCAGAGTCCGTGACTGCAGCGCCTGAGACCGCTCGGCTAACCCCGCGCAGCGATGATGATGATAGCTGAGAATTTTGGCAGTAGTCGTACGTGACCCAGCCGACTGCTGGCGATGTGGAAACGTCGGGCCAACACTTAACCCCATCATCTCTGTCTTGGACTTCACCATTTAAGAGATACCGACCTCTGTACTATTGGAACCAATAGTGAGACATCCTTGTCAGCAAATCTAGAAGACTTCCGCAGCAGCTCCTGCACACAGGTTAGTGGCACACAAGTGTGTGTGTGTGTGTGTGTGTGTGTGTGTGTGTGTGTGTGTGTGTGTGTGTGTGTGTGTGTGTGTGTGTGTTCATGGCCGCGTAGCGTCCCAGAAACCTACTGCTTGCGACAACGCTAGCGAGACGCCGCGTATACTGGTGCAAACGACTTCATTCGTGTGCGTGGCAGTGGAAGAACACCTTGCGGAGTGTCGACTCACGGCAAATGACTTTACCTCGTGTGGGTGTAAGGGATTCTTGGCGAACAGCACTTACGGGAATGATGTGGCCTCACCAGACTGTTCTCTTTAGTTCAAATTCAAATGGCTCTGAGCACTATGGGACTTAACATCTGAGGTCATCAGTCCCGTTCTCTTTAGTTCCAGCGCTGATAGCAAACGTTCATTAATTTACTATCGATTTTGGCCCCAAATGACCACCTTCAGTTATATTTTGTGATGAAAAATATAAACACAAATACATGTGTTATTGGAACTAAAAAATTTAATATTATAACAGACAGTTCTTTAAGAAATCGAACTGTAACGTATAAAATAGATTTAAGCCTCTGATTACATTACAAATTTAATGTGTCAGATATTTGACCATAGCCCTTATAGTCCGAACGATATGAAAAAATTCTATTCTTTTAAAATTTTTCACATAGTTAACCTTTATTATAACAGTTAGCAACGAATACAAGAATAAATCGTCATTTTTTTCGTCTTTCCCTTAGTTGCTCTACATTCGTTGAGGTATGAACCGTCTATGCAACTAAGTAGTTTGTTTATTGCCATACGCATTTCGCTTCTTTTATTTGGGAAGCCTCATCAGTGTCCTGAAATACATGTTTCCTTTTATGCATACAATAAACGTATTATGTGGTTGATATAATATGCTGCTATATTACATTTCGTCGTGTTTTTCTCTTGTTTTTTAGGTTAGAACCAAATGTTCAAATTTATGTGAAATCTTATGGGACTTAACTGCTATGGTCATCAGTCCCTAAGCTTACACACTACTTAACCTAAATTATCCTAAGAACAAACACACACACCCATGCCCGAGGGAGGACTCGAACCTCCGCCGGTACCAGCCGCACAGTCCATGACTGCAGCGGCCCAGATCGCTCGGCTAATCCCAAGTGGCAGGTTAGAACCAAATATCACAAAATACCGTAATGTGAACTTATCGTTCGGTGTTACTTACGATTTCCAGCGCTGTTAACTCATGTGTGTGGTTCTCGAGATGTATTCGTTAGTTTCTATGTGACAAGACAGTTATCAGAGTGAATAATGACAACAAAAGGCTCGTGACATAGCAAGAAAACTTTCACATACAAAAAAACCATTGCAATGGAAAAGAAGGTACTCAATGGAAAAATCCACTTAAGCAATAACTCTCTGATCGTGCTAGCCATAAAAAAAATAGCACACCAAAATGTAATCAGGATAAATAATTAATGAATCTTCTTCCCCCCTCCCTTCTCTCCCCCACTCCCCCCCCCCACACACACATATAAACTCATATTTATTATTGATAATAAAAAACCACATTTACACACAGCAAAATACACACACACACACACACACACACACACACACACAGAACAAATGAAAAATACCAAACCACAACACAAACATAACACAGACAAACACACAACAATAGTTGGCAACACTACACACCGACAACACATATGTTGATCACAAAATGGAAAGCGCAAGTGATATATGCAATGTGACACTTGTGGGTGAAAAAACGGCAAAAATCGGCCAGCTGGAGTATGGAAACTAACGAGTACATCTCCAGGACCACACACATAACAGCAGTGGAAATCCTAACACCGAACGATAAGTTCACATTACGGAATTTGTGCTACAATAGTTGATTCTAACCTAAAAACAAAAGAAGAACACAACGAAATGTAATATAGCAGCACATTACATCTACCACGTAATACGATTATTGTTTGTATAAAAGGAAACGTATTACAGGCCACTGATGATGCTTCCAAATAAAAGAAGCGAAACGCGTATGGCAATAAACAAATTGCCTTCAATTAGTTGCATAGACGGAACGTAACTTCACGACAAGGAGAAATTGTCAAAAAGTAAACAATCAGTTGTTTTAAGGGCGTGGTTTCACTTTGGATCCACTGCGATGTACAGTAATCAACCTCCCATCATTTCATGTATTTGAAAGCTGATTCACATTTTTCGTAGACAAAATTCCACATCTTAAAACTTCCGTGAACTTATAATGCGTAAACAAAGGGTACTCCTAAATAACAAACAAAAATGGGCCTAAAATTCATTCAGTTTTGTATCACAGGTGCATACTGTCCCAGTGATTTGCTTCGATAATACTCATAAAAGCAGTATGACAAACTCAGATTTACCTTACAATCTGATACACTTACCTTGGCTGCTAGTGATATCCTCGGTATGGACACTATAAAAAAATGCAAGTCACAGCCTCCTACGATCACGTAGCTTTGAATCCTATAACTGACAGCTACAATGCACTACATCCGTGGAAGTACCTTAGTGTACCACTAGAAGTCTCTTGTCTTGCGACAGCATCAGTAGTCTCTTGCTAAAAGCACTGATACTTCACAAATAATCATAATAATATGTTGGTTTCAGGCAGACACTGTTGGCTCGGCCCTCAAAGGTTAAGCATGCAAGCGGGAAAAAACTTGGAAAACGTTTCAAATTATCGTTAAAGTTCGTTGGAAGTCGGAAAATACTGTCGTAATGAGTGTTGCTTGGGTAATTTGGGCTCTATTTGAAGAATAAGCTATTCTTTCACGCATCTCAATGTTTATGATGCCACATCTTCTGAACTATGTCTTCGTACAGTGAAATAATTGTGCAGATACGTCCAGTGGTATGCTTGGATACTGCCTGCAAAGTGTGTTGCGAATAGGATCCCTACTAGAGGAGTAATAAGTTACAATTTCACGCCTGACACCGAAGTTTTACTGCAGGAACAGCGAAAATGTAGCAAGAGATAAACTTTTCTCCTTTCATGATTTTGTGAGAGAAAAAGTTTCGTGAAGATTTGAATGTATGCGTACAGTTCGTTGTAAGTCGATAAATGCTCTGGATGAATAAAGTACCACTATTTGAGCGCCGCCAATGACGTTGCCTCACGACAACCACAAGGTTTCTAACTGTAGTACATCTCTTATTGTGTCAAACTTTTATAATAAGCGTATACCTCTGAACGAGTGCATTAATTACGATAGCATTTAAAAATTTTAAATTCGACCAATAATTACCAGAAATATTGAAAGTAAAATTTTATAGACCCTGAAAGCCATTAGACAGACAACCTGCAAGCGGCAATTGTTTCTTGGTTCCTGAACAGTCGCTTAGTAGTATGTTGAATGTTACAACGTATCGACTTCTACTCTAAACACATACTAACTTTCAAACGTCAGCATATTTCAGCTATATCGACAATTTAGTGCGTGATAATTATTTACAGAATGGCACATTGTAAACACGACAGAAATACTGCATGTAACTCATTCAGGGGTTGATTTTCGATACTGATAGTCTAATGCATAGCTAATGACGTAAATAATAACATTTCTGTTTCAAATTACTTCAGAATTTTGTTGCAACGACTCATTACGGAACTAATTTCGTAACAAATCTAAACATAAAGTGAACTATACAGAGAGATAGCACGCGTAATACAAATAAATAATGAGCCAGCAGTGACATGTGACTAATTTTTAATAATAAACAAGCATTTTACATTGCTAACGGGTCAGAATATAGCCCCTTCATTCGCTAGTTTGTGTATGGAGTCTCAACATGCTGAACGTCGTCATATTACGGTTTCTATTTCTGGATATGATGGATGTATTCCGCATTTGACTTCGCCATCGCAATGCCGATATGCACGCAAATTTGCATTGTGTTCTTGAGGTGTACGACCTGGTAAGACAATACCGTCCAAATAGTTTGAACAGTTTGGTACTTGAGTAGTCAGCTGTTCCAAACACCATTGGAAAATGGCAGCCGTGCGGGATTAGCCGAGCGGTCTGGGGCGCTGCAGTCACAAACTGTGCGGCTGGTCCCGGCAGAGGTTCGAGTCCTCCCTCGGGCATGGGTGTGTGTGTTTGTCGTTAGGATAATTTAGCTTAAGTAGTGTGTAAGCTTAGGGACTGATGACAGGAGTTAAGTCCCATAAACTTTTTTTTTAATGGCAGGTGCGTAAGCACTGCCAAAAGGCAAATGCAAGTATTTAAACAAGCCCAAATGAGTGAAATGAGTGTTCACAACACACGGTTTGAGATTCTTCATCTAGTGGTAATTTGTATACATATGCGTCGCGCAAATCAATTTTTGAAAAGTATCGTTCAGCGCGTAATTTGTTCTTGAGATCCTCTGGGCGTGGCAATGGATAACTATTAATCACTGTTTGCGGGTTGACTGTAGATTTAAAGTCAACACAGAGGCGAATGCGACCTGAAGGATTCAGGAGCAAAACCAGTGGACTTGCCCACTGACTAGCTTGTATGGGCGCAGTAGCTCTGTTATCTTGAAATTCTTTAAGTTCAGCTGCCACTTTGTCCTGTAATGCAATGCGAACAGTTCCGGCCCCACAAAATTTCGGCTGAGCATTGACTTTCATAGTAATATGTGCAACAATTCTGGGCAGGAAGGAGCGCCTGGTCGCCGGCACGAATCCGCCCCTCGGATTTGTGTCGAGGTTCGGTGAACCGTCCAGTCTGTGGATGGTTTTTAGGCGGTTTTCCATCTGTCTCAGCGAATGCGGGTTGGTTCCCCTTATTCCGCCTCAGTTACACTATGTCGGCGATTGCTGCGCAAACAAGTTCTCCACGTACGCGTACACCACCATTACTCTACCACGCAAACATAGGTGTTACTCTCGTCTGGTGAGAGACGTTTCCTTGGAGGTCCACCGGGGGCCGAACCGCACGATAATCCTGAAACACTGGTTCGGTGTGGGGCGGCGGAGGGATGAAGTGGACTGCGGTGGTCGTCGTGGGGTTGTGGTCTAGGACCCGGTTAAAATATAATATGTGCAACAAAATCGTTAGCTTTGCCTAAACCTTCAGAAAAAGAGTTCCTGGAATTCTTTCAGCAAGCTAGCTACACTGTCATCGGCATTGAATGCAGACACTGATGACACATTGTCCTGAATGTGAAAGCCAAACGAATCAAGCCCAAATATGTTCGTACAATCTATAAAATAAATAAAAATAAAATGGAATAAAATATTAATGATTAATTATTCTGTATGTATGATGATTGGTTGTAATTGGTATTTGCTTATCTGGAACGTGGACGTTTAATTATTCGGTATCAGACGCTTGACAATGGCTATTTGGAAAAGGCAATGTAACTCGTAGTTGACCGTGAAAGAAAACTGAAATAATCGGACTTCGTAATTAAATCGTTTCCAAAGACTGCTGCGGTAGGTACGGACTCATGATCTAATCTCAATATTACAATGATTTGCCAGCCATGCCAATACGTCGTACAGAGGTGATTGTCTACTAAACATAAAAAAGTTACACAGTTAGTTAAATCAGATATATTCAATGAAATAGCCTACAGTTCATAATCCTACTTACTTTTATAAATATAAATTCATTACAGAATCGAGTGCCTAGTGTGGTTGCAACTCGCAGTATTCTTCTATAACATGAAAATATGGCGGTGTGCCAGACAATAAAATAAAATACGTGCTTCTCGCACCACTTCTACCTGAGCTCTCTCTTCTCTTAATCAAACATAAGAGTAACGTAATTATTCTTTTGTCTTTATCAGCGACACAGCGCTGCAGTTGTGTGCCATAGGCTTTATTTATTAGTCACTGATTATTTATTTAATTAATATTTCGCGTTTCCGCGGAAACTCACGCTCGGCATGCAAATGTGCCTTTATAAATCCCATGATTGTAGTACAGTAAAAATTAAAGTTCACGTATGCGAGGTGGCAGGGAAAGTAGATTTGCCGAGAACTGGAATGTCTTGTCCATTATAAGCCGTCAGGTGCGTGCTAGTTTTAGACACGCGTGGGGAGTCTAACAGTTCATATGCTTTACGACTCAGCAATGTAACAAAGGCGCCCATCTTCAACTGAAATTTCACACGTTTTCCATTAAGATGCAAATGAACAAAACGTTTGTTGGACTAGCGTAGCACTGAAGAAACTGCTTGCTTGCTAGTTTTGCTAATGCCTGTTGCAGGCTTTGAATACACTGCATTGATTACATGGGCCTTGTGACTAGATTTTTATGACTGAGAAGATTTCTTATGCTTGTTCCGTTGCAAACGTACGGATTGTATGTGATCTTTCTTGCCACAAGCATAACACAGTGCTTGTCTGGATGGGCAGTCCTGTCGTTTGTGCCGTGAACAGAATTGAGGGCATACTTAATTCTGTTCGCCTTTGTGGAGAACTGTTTACGCGGCGTGGCGCGCGCGCGTTGTTGTTTCCTAATGGGCCGGTCGGCTGGGGACGACGCAACCCAACAAATTGGTGGCTGCTGAAATTTATCAGCCGCTACGGTACCTGCGTCGTACTGATCTAGAACGTGCACTACGTGCTAAAATGATGGACGTGATTATTTCAGAATGTGTTCTCTGACATCAGTTACATTGTACACGATTGCATCACGCAACGTAACATCTGAATATAAAGCACCACAAGCTCTGAATTTCTTCGTCATACCCTGCAAATTTGTTACCCACTTGCGATAAGCTTGTTCTGAACTTTCCTCGCAACGAAAGAATTCGTACCTAGCTGCCACCACATTCAGTTGTTGGTCGTAATATTTAGAGGGTCTACAACGTGATCGTAGGAAAGTTCACTCGGAGTGGCGTTAGGGAACAATTTCTGAATCAGACGAAAGACTGTACTTCCTACCACTGACAAAAAGTAATGTAGTTTCAGAGTACCTGAAACTTTGTGAACAATGATGTGCGCTTCATACTGTTGTAATCACTCGCGCCATTCCTCTTCTTTTTCGTTAAACTGACGGAAAGGCGGTATGGCACACTGAGCTAGTGTTGTTGCAGTTTGCTCTGTGTTGGTTGCTTGATTGGTCAGTAGCTGCTGTACCGTGTTTAGTAGAGATGCGATTTGTAAAGTATGAAACTGAAACATCTGTGTTAGCTGCGCTGGATCTGTCGCTTGCAGCTGAGGCGCTGCACATCTTGCACGGCACATTGAGTTCCACGAGCAGTGTGTTGACGAGCGTTACCCTCTTGGGACAACACGTCACCTTCATGTTGCAAGTCTGGAAAAAGAACGGCTCTGACAACATTCTGCTCGTACCTGGTTGCCACCTCCTCCAGAAACATCAGAGGTGAATGAGAATTGCAGCTTGTCGCACTCCAGACCGCGCCTCCTTCCAGCGAAGCAGGCAGGACGAGGTCCTCCTCACTTGTCTTCGCATAGGTTACAGTCCTCTGCCGCATGGCTTCTTGCCCGGCGAAAGGACCCTCCAAAGTGTGGTGCTTGTGGCGTACAAATCACTGTGCACCACATTGCAGCAAACTGTACTCAAAGAGCAGCAGCTCGTTTGTCAAACGATATGCCCTCTATTTTAAATAGCGGTACGAATGTGGTACATTTTTTTGAGTTTTGTGTGATGCCCGACTTGTTCTGTCAAATTTTAGGGGCACAGTTTTAATGTGTTTTCGGGTGGTTCGTTCATCGGTGTTTTTTGTATGTGATCAGCAATCCATATTTCCTTCTGAATTTATTGATTTTTCCTCTTGTATTATATTGTATTGTACTGTATTGTATGTTAACCGGGGGCCTAGAAACGACGGAGAGGCTCCGTGCCCGCCGCAGCCGCAGTGGTCCACAACCTCACGACCACTACCGCAGTCCACTTCACAACGCCGCCCCGTACCGAACCCAGGGCTATTGTGCGGTTCGGCCACCGCTGGACCCCCCCAGGGAACGTCACACACCAGACGAATGTAACCCCTATGTATGCGTGGTGTACGCGAACGTGGAGAACTTGTTTGCGCAACAATCGCCGATATAGTGTAGCTGAGGCGAAATAAGGGGAACCAGCCCACATTCGCCGTGACAAATGGAAAACCGCCTAAAAACCATCCACAGACTGACCGGCTCATTGGACCTGGACACAAGTCCGCCGAGCGGATTCGTGCCGGGGAACAGGCGCTCCTTCCCGCCCGGCTAACTGGGCGGGCTCCTCTTGGCTTACTCCTGTCTTACACCGAGATTACAAAAGTCATGCGATAGCTCCTAACATCGTGTCAGACGTTTTTTGCACGGCGTAGTGCTGCAACTTGGCACGGCATGAAGCAGTATTGAGCCACACTGCCACACTGTCTCTATAGCTGTCCGTAATAGCCAAAGTGTTGCCAGTGGAAGATTTCGTGCATGAACTGGCCTCTCGATTATATTCCATAAATGATCGATGGGATTCATCTCGGGCGGTCTGGGTGGCCGAATCATTCGCCCGATTTTCTTGAATGTGGTGACGTGGCGCAGTGTGAACCGTAAACATTCCATCGTTGTGTGGCAATATGGTCCGTGATGACTGCAAATGGTCTCCAAGTAGCCATTCCCAGTCAATGATCGGTTCAGTTGGACCACAGGATGCAGTCCACTCCATGTAAACACGGTCCACGTCATTATGGCGCCACCACGAGCTTTCACATTGCGTTGTTGGCAACTTGAATCCATGCTTCATGGGGTCTGTGCCATGTTCGAGCCTCACCATCAGCTCAACCAATTGAAATCGGGACTCATCTGACCAAGCCACGGTTTTCCAGCCATCTAAGGTCACGATCCCAGGAGAGGCGCTGCAGGCAATGTCGTGCTATTAGAAAAGGCACTCGCGTCGGTCGTCTGCTGCCACAGACCATTAACGCCAAATTTCGCTGCGCTGTCCAACGGATACGTTCGTCGTGTGTCCCACCTTGTTTTCGACAGTTATTTCATGCAGTGTCGCTTGTCTGTTAGCACTGACAACTCTAAGCGAAGCGGCTGGTCTCGGTAGTTAAGTGAAGGTGAAGGATGTCGGCCTCTGCGTCGTCCGTGCTGAGAGTTAACGCGTGAAATGTGCAATTCTTGACACTCTTGATACTGTGCATCTCGGAATATTGAATTCTCTATCAAAATGGATCGCCTAGCTCCGACTGACATTCCGCCTTCAAAATGTGTTAATTCCCGTTGTGCGGTCATAGTCGCGACTAAAGCATTTTTGTAGAAATTACAATTCCGCAGGTGCATTGCCCTTTTATACACTGTTGTTGTTGTTGTTGTTGTGGTCTTCAGTCCTGAGACTGGTTTGATGCAGCTCTCTTTTAGTAAAGCACTACTGGCCATTAAAATTGCTACACCAAGAAGAAATGCAGATGATAAACGGGTATTCATTGGACAAATATATTATACTGGAACTGACATGTGATCACATTTTCACGCAATTTGGGTGCATAGATCCTGAGATCTCAGTACCCACAACAACCACCTCCGGCCGTGATAACGGCCGTGATACGCCTGGGCATTGAGTCAAACAAAGCTTGCATGGCGTGTACAGGTACAGCTACCCATGCAGCTTCAACACGATACCACAGTTCATCAAGAGTAGTGACTGGCGTATTGTGACGAGCCAGTTGCTCGGCCACCATTGACCAAACTTTTCAATTGGTGAGAGGACAATGTGCTACCCAAGGCAGCAGTCGAACATTTTCTGTATCCAGAAACGCCCGTACAGGACCTGCAATATGCGATCGTGCATTATCCTGCTGAAATGTAGGGTTTCGCAGGGATCGAATGAAGGGTAGAGCCACGGGTCGTAACACATCTGAAATGTAACGTCCACTGTTGAAAGTGCCGTCAGTGCGAACAAGAGGTGACCGAGACGTGTAACCATACCATCACGCCGAGTGATAGGCCAGTATGGCGATGACGAATACTCGCTTCCAATGTGCGTTCACCGCGATGTCGCCAAACACGGATGCGTCCATCGTGATGCTGTAAACAGAACCTGGATTCATCCGAAAAAATGACATTTTGCCATTCGTGCACCCAGGTTCGTCGTTGAGTACACCATCGCAGGCGCTCCTGTCTGTAATGGAGCGTCAAGGGTAGCCGCAGCCATGGTCTCCGAGCTGATAGTCCATGCTGCCGCAAACGTCGTCGAACTGTTCGTGCAGATGGTTGTCTTGCAAACGTCCCCATCTGTTGACTCAGGGATCGAGACGTGTCTGCACGATCCGTTACAGCCATGCGGATAAGATTCCTGTCATCTCGACTGCTAGTGATACGAGGTCGTTGGGATCCAGCACGACATTCCGTATTACCCCCCTGAACCCACCGATTCAATATTCTGCTAACTGTCATTGGATCTCGACCAACGCGAGCAGCAGTGTCGCGATACGATAAACCGCAATCGCGACAGGATACACAATCCGACCTTTATCAAAGTCGGAAACGTGATGGTACGCATTTCTCCTCCTTAAACGTGGCATCACAACTACGTTTCCTCAGGCAACGACGGTCAACTGCTGTTTGTGTATCAGAAATCGGTTAGAAACTTTCCTCATGTCAGCACGTTGTAGGTGTCGCCACCGGCGCCAATCTTGTATGAATGCTCTGAAAAGCTTATCATTTGCATATCACAGCATATTCTCCCTGTCGGTTAAATTTCGCGTCTGTAGTACGTCATCTTCGTGGTGTAGCAATTTTAATGGTCAGTAGTGTGTATACGAGACGGGGTGTTCAAATGGTCTCCCCGCCGTATGATTGTTCGCCTGCCTGGGTTACTTCCCTTGAAGTGGACTCTCCCAACATTCCACTGTTTCGTTTATCTCAGCCAGCGTCGGTAGTATCATTGGTGTGTCGTTACGTGTTGACTTGAACGTTTAAGTTTAGTTCCTTTGTTCGTTTGTTTCGTTTTTGTCACTGTTAAAATGCTAACCATTGAAGAACATGTGTTTTTAGTCGAAAAAGTGTTCAAAGCTGGTGGTATATACATAGTTTCAGTTCGCAAACATTTAATTCAGTTTTCCCGGAGACAACACTCCCACATCGCGATACTTTGCGAGATCTGATTAACAAATTTCGAAGTACGGGTTCAGTGACAGATCCACCGAGAAATGGTCGTCCTAGCGTTTTGTCTGAGGATAAACTACTCGATATTTCCGATAAAATGTCCACAAGTCAGTAAGAAAACTCGCCCAGGAAATCGATGTTAGGGTCGGAACGGCCCACACAGCTGTAAGGAAAAAATTAGCACTTTTCCCATACAAAGTGACAATCGTGCAAGAACTGAAAAATAGTGATCATGGCTAGAGACTGCATTATTGTCCATCGTTCAAAAATTTCGTTCAACAAAATGGAAGGGATATTCTCAATGAAACGTTTTTCACTGGTGAGGCGTGTTTCATTTATCCGGGTACATGAAATCGCAAAATTCTCGTATGTGGAGTACTGCCAATCCATTGTGTATTCATGACTAGACGAATTGATTTGTTTATTCAACAACAGGGGGGACACTTTCAGCATTTAATGTGGAAATTTGTAAGTAAAAATGAATATTCAATAAATTAATAGCTTGTATTTCACTGAGTTTCATTTCGGTCTTTTTATTTTTAATCAGTGATCACATGAGGACTGTCATTAAGGGAATGATAGAGGTTGATTTAGAAAGAATTTATATTTGATGTGATTAATGACAGCTTGCTCTAAAGGTAGAAAATGTAAATTAATGCAGGTGAGTTGGAAAAATAATCCTGTAATGTCCCATCACAGTCATGTCGATTAAAAATGTAGGCGTAAAGTTGCAAAATGATATGAAATGGAACGAACACGTAAAGACAGTGTAAGGTGTCAGGCAAATCCAACACTTTCCATGAAAACCCTGACATGATAAGCAAAACCAGTAGTATGTCACATAGCTCCGAATAAATCGTGACATTAAATTAACCAAAGTAATACGAGTAACGAGTGAGCAAATGGAATACCACAGACTAACACAAGAATGCCTAAATGCATGTCATACCTTCCCACCGTGAGACAGACGCAGTTCCGAGGGGAGAAACGAGAACAGAAGCCGAGAGCAGAACCGTGTTATGCTGGAAGGCCCTACGATAAGGGATGGACACCCACGTCGCCAGCTAACCGCTAGGATCACCCCCCAGCCCCTGTTAAAAGCTAGAGCCCTCCAGAAGAACAGTATAGATCTTACGATAACACAAAAAGGGCCACCCCAACCGCAAGTTTTATCGTGAGACTTTTTCGCGTCTCTGTTACGTCAGGACCACCCCCCAGCCCATGTTAAAAGATAGAGCCCTCCAGAAGAACAGTATAGATCTTACGATAACACTAAAAGGACCACACCAGCTGCAAGTTTTAGCGTGAGACTTTTTCGCGTCTCTGTTACGTTGCAAACTTTAAAAACATTGCCCCACCACGAAAAGTATAACGTTTCTCATTGGATAGACAGAATTTTTGTAGGTGGAGCTTAAGGTTAACATTGAGACCCTGATTGGTCAGATGAAAACACAGCCCGATAGTTTTTTTTAAAACCAACTTCGGTAAATTGTAGTAAGGAGAAGTTAGGAGAGAGTTGCTTCCGAGACGGCGAGGTGTGCGGAGCTGTGCTGTCCGCCGCCCCCTGACGAACACCGACAAGGTAATGAACGCACGCGATGCCGCATAACAGCGCATAAAGCTTCACTCAGAACTTCAGAAGTCTCATCTGTTACACCCCCTTTTTGCGTAATACTAGTGTCGATCGTCAATTAAAGCTCATGGTGTTCACATTTGCCACTTGAAGTAAAAATCTGAAACGCGATGATTTTTCTGTTATATAGTTATTGAGATGCCACATCAGCCACTGTAATTTACGACAAGTTATATGAGTAATTAAAGATAATTGAGGGTCACTGTAGACCATTTTGATAGTTTTCTCTCATGTGAAACTTAATTTAAACCTAGATTATAGATGTGATATGGCATAGGTCATCCTTCGATCCATTGTAGAACTTGGAAACCCACTCAGGGAATATTCGTTCACATTTTTGTTGAACGCAGTTGGTTTTTATCATCCTGTATTAAAACATTTCCTTTTATCAATGGTGCAATTTATAAACAATGTTTTGTGAGTACAATAAAATTTCCAATGGTAAACTTAACTGCTTTTTCGACGTTATTTTACCAGCTAACTAGAAATAGGAAAGCCTTGAACCCCTTCCACTAAATTTAGTTAGTATTAAGATTCTTTTACAGGGAGTGCAGTGGAGCTGTCGCTGAAATCATTAAGTGTTTGGTTATATCATCGCTAGTCTCACTGAACTCTTCTGAATTCTACATGTCATGTGTGGTCTGGCGTCTCCTTACCAGCAACAGGTCCCAGGTTCAAACTAGTCAATTCCCTAAAAAACACGCTCAGAGCGTCGTTGCGCGAAAGTGGTAGGGACACACGATATAGAACAGACAGACACCACGCAGAATGTTAGAACAGTAGTAGGGAAGGTGAAGCGCCCACTTTGGTTTACTGGAAGAATTTTAGAAAAGTGTAACTCATCTGTAAATACGTTATCAGCAAAAGTGCCAGTCCTGCTCCGTTTGCACAGGGACGCTGCACTTCTTTGCAACTTTTTTAAGTGTGTTCGGATACAAACCCGTTGGCAGTGAGCTCAAATTACCGAGTTCTTTGTTCTTCGAAATTGTGTCCCAAAACATGTCTTTGGCATTTGTCAGTGTCGAGCCGTGGGCGTGTCGCCTGCAGTGTGGCAGTCAGTTTGAGTAGCTTCTGCGTTAGAGGTGCGTGTGAACAGCTGACCTGTTAAGTTTCAAGTTGTCATTGACCGATGATGTAACATTTTCTTTATGCGATTAAAGCCCATCTGTTGCGTCTCTCTGTATTTTCACGATCTCTAGTAATTACGACTTTGTGGTATGCGCCGTACCTCAGCAATGTACGATGGTGGTGTGAAAAGTTTCCGACCTTATCATGAAGATAGCAGCACTTACCAACGTAAGTTAAGGAATTTGTTTGCGCATGCGTAGCAAGGCATTCACCAAAAATTCAATCATTTTGGACGAGCAGTTGTTCATTGACAGTCGTTCCAGTGCGTCGCTGCAGCGTTTTTATGAAAATGGACAAAATCTAATAAGCCGGCCGCTGTGGCCGAGCAGTTCTAGGCGGTTCAGTCCGGAACCGCGCTGCTGCTACGGTCCCATGTTCGAATCCTGCCTCGGGCATGGATGTGTGTGATGTCCTCAGGTTAGTTAGGTTTAAGTACTTCTAAGTCTAGGGGACTGATGACCTCCCATAGTGCATAGAGCCATTTGAACCATTTTTCACAAAATCGAATATCGAGCTGTCATTAGGTTTTTCTTTTTGAAAGACAATACACCTACGCAAATAAAACATGAGCTGAACGCTGTGTACAAGGACTCTACATCGTCATTTAGCACCATGAAACTTTGGGCAGCTGAATTTAAACGTGGCCGTACGGGCGTGGGTGACGACGAACGTTCGGGAAAGCCAAAAACTGCAAGCACTGGCGATAACATTGCTCAGAGGAAAGGGAATAGCTATTACAGGATCATGCCATGCAACATTGCTTGACGCGCTGAAAGCGGACATTTAGGAAAAGCGATCATATTTTCTGAAGGACAAAAAAATGGTTCAAATGGCTCTGAGCACTATGGGACACAACTGCTGTGGTTATCAGTCCCCTAGAACTTAGAACTACTTAAACCTAACTAACCTAAGGACATCACACACATCCATGCCCGAGGCAGGATTCGAACCTGCGACCGTAGCAGTCGCACGTTTCCGGACTGCCCGCCTAGAACCGCGAGACCACCGCGGCCGGCTCTGAAGGACAAATTTGTTTCACCAAGACAATGCGCTGTCTGACACCTCAGCGGTTGCCATGGCGAAAATCCACGAACCGCGGTTTCTACTGCTTGGCCACCGTTCGTACTCACCAGACTAGCCCCAAGCAACCTTTTTATGTCCCTTCGGCTACAAGTTGAGCTCGGAGGACAGAAATTTTCCTCGAATGAGGCGCTCATCACCTTCGTAAACAGTTATTTTACAGAGAAAGACACTATTATTTGTACGGATTAAAGAGTTGGGAGAAGTGAGTACACTTACAAGGAGATTATGTTGAAAAATAAATATAATGCGGTGGTCTCACGGTTCTAGGCGCTCAGTCCGGAGCCGCGCGACCGCTACGGTCGCAGGTTCGAATCCTGCCTCGGGCATGGATGTGTGTGATGTCTTTAGGTTAGTTAGGTTTAAGTAGTTCTAAGTTCTAGGGGACTGATGACCTCAGCAGTTAAGTCCCATAGTGCTCAGAGCCATTTGAACCATTTAAATATAATGAAAAATGTCTAATTTCTTTGTTAGATCGTGGACTTTTCAGGCTACTCTGGTAGACTTTGTCCTATGGGACATAATTTTTCAGTCGCCTTGTAGATTAACACTTTGCCGTCCGTCGACGCCACCGTGGTGTCGTGCGCAAAATAACGGTCAACGGCCGGCGACACCACACTGGTGTCGTGAGCATAGCATCGCTCAGTGGCCGGCGACAGCACTTCAGTATCTTTTGCATGCTGTTGGTTCAGGTAACAGAAAGTTACACACGTCAACAAGTTCTTTGTTTTTACAAGTACCTGTGCCCTTTCATCATGGCGGACGAAAGAGACAATAGGATAATTTACGATGAATGGTTGGTTGGTTGGTTGGTTGGTTTTGGGGAAGGAGACCAGACAGCGAGGTCATCGGTCTCATCGTATTAGGGAAGGACGGGGAAGGAAGTCGGCCGTGCCCTTCGAAAGGAACCATCCCGGCATTTGCCTGGAGTGATCTAGGGAAATCACGGAAAACCTAAATCAGGATGGCCGGACGCGGGATTGAACCGTCGTCCTCCCGAATGCGAGTCCAGTGGCTAACCACGGCGCCACCTCGCTCGGTTAACGATGAATGCAAGGACGTCTTGTCGGACGTTCTGGACGACTTGGCCGATTGGGAAGAAGACATTGGATATCAAAAAAATGAAAGTGAAGGAGAATCGTAGGAAGATAGTGAAATACGTCCAAGAAGAATTCGGCGAACGCTACGGCTGCCAACTGGTTCGGCTGAATCAGACGAAGAAGGCAGTGCACAGTGGTCAGACTTTGATTTACGGAGGACCAATAATAAATTTGAAGAATCCCCGGGTCCAAACATATTTCCCAAAGATACACAGAGCGTCGAGGATATCGGGCAACGAAACCAACAAGTACTACAGTCAAAATTGCAATAGAAGGAAACTGGATATAAAAAAAATGCCAAATTTGTCGACGTTACGGGACCCGTACATATAATCTGGTTTGGGCTTGCTGTCCTTATGAGAATTGTAAAAAAAGCAAGGATCGATGATTGCTGGTCAACGAATCCGTTGGTAGACACACCGATATTTCGCAAGACGATGTCCCGCAACCGATTCAGACAAATATTATCATTTTTACATTTTTCCGACAGCAACAACAAATCGCATAATGCCGACCGGCTTGTCAAACTGCAATTCGTAATTGATTGTTTTTCCAAAAAGATTAAAGAAACGTTTAATCTAAGTCAAAAAGTCTCAGTTGATGAGGGAATGATACCGTGGCTTGGACAATTAAATTTTAAAGTTTACGGCCCGTCGAAAATTACGAAATACGGCATACTCTTTCGGATGCTGTGTGATTCGAGGACGGGATACATTTTCTCATTCAAGATATAGTACGACCTTGGACAGCCTTTAGCAAAAACAGTGATGGAACTATTCACACCTTCTGATGGAAAGTGGCATCCTGCATAGGTAATTATTGTAACGGTGTAGAACTTGCAGAGAAGTTACTTGAAAAGAAAATTCGAGTTTGTGGAACGATACGGCAAAATAGAGGCTTTCTGGAAAATTAAAACGCGCAAAAGTCAATGTTTCCAGAAAGAGATTTTCACTCTGCAGCGGAGTGTGCGCTGATATGAAACTTCCTGGCAGATTCAAACTGTGTGCCGGACCGAGACTCGAACTCGGGACCTTGCGTTTAGCGGGCAAGTGCTGTAGCAACTGAGTTACCCAAGCACGACTCATGCTCCGTCCTCACAGATTTACTTCCGCCAGTACCTCGTCTCCTACCTTCCAAACTTTACAGAAGCTCTCCTGCGAACCATGTCTACGCAATATCCCTTCTTTCCGGAGTGCTAGTCCTGCATGGTTCGCAGGAGAATGGCTCTGAGCACTATGCGACTTAACTTCTGAGGTCATCAGTCGCCTAGAACTAATTAAACCCAACTAACCTAAGAACATCACACAAATCCATGCCCGAGGCAGGATTCGAAGCTGCGACCGTAGCGGTCGCTCGGTTCCAGACTGTAGCGCCTAAAACCGCACGACCACTCCGGCCGGCGGTTTACAGGAGAGCTTCTGTAAAGATTGGAAGGTAGGAGACGAGGTACTGGCGGAAGTAAAACTGTGAGGACGGGGCGTGAGTCGTGCTTGGGTAGCTCAGTTCGTAGAGCACTTGCCCGCGAAATCCAAAGGTCCCGAGTTCGAGTCTCGGTCGGGCACACAGGTTTAATCTGCCAGGAAGTTTCAAAAGTCAATGTGTTTGAAGCCTGACCTCAACGGAAAGGTGACAAGCGGCCGGCGACAAGCCAAGTAATCCGAATTAGCGCTGCCGGCGCCAAGCGAATAAATTTGTACGAGACGTGCGGACGGCAAAGTGTTAAGACGCTAGGAAAGTTTACGTAGCTACAGAAGTATAGCGTATTCCGAAGCAATAGAGATGTGTTTCCGGCGACTTGAAGGTGACACCGAGTACGCGGATTTAAACAGAAATGGGGACGTGACGCATGCGGCGTGAACTCGCTGAACTCGTGACGTCACAGCCAGCAGCCGGGTGTAAACAAACGATGCGAGCGGCTGCATGCGGAGCGTTATCTTGCACTCGGTGCGCTCGCGCTACGTCACGGCTGGAGACGGCCGCCTCGCAGCTCGCCGTCCAGTGCGTGCAGTCGCACGTTATCCGCCGGCGGTCACGCACTAGGAAGCGTCCACCGAGCACGCGTGCGGGTAGCGGATAGTGGCTGCGTAGCGTCCGGTCCAGGGCGGAAGGCGGCCACGCCCACCCGCTGCTCGCCAGGGAGCCGCAGTAGCACGTCACCTCTCGCCAGGTCAGCACCTGCCGTGGTGTCGTGTTCCTTCAGCACACGGCCAATCTGTCACTTGCCGTCTCTTTGTCTGACAACGTTTTTGTCTGGAAACCGTCACTGCATCGCCGCCTTATGACGGACAGACCACCAGCGCTCATCATCGGCAGCTCGACTAGACATTAACTTCCGAGTGTGTTGTCTATAAAAGTGTTCCGGAGGAGGGACCGATAACCGTCGACCTTTTCACAGCACATTACCGAAACGCAAAGTGTGACCATAAGGACAAGTTGTGCTTTCGTCAACGATCGGAAAGCGTGTGATGTTTCAGAGTGCGTTTGTTGTATTGGCAGAAGAGCCAACACCGTGTTACTAGTGGAGGCCGAAATGCACGCGTTTTAGCTCACGCTGCCTGGCGCGAGGAGGGAGGAACTATACTGCCGTGAGGTCTGGAACATGACAAGGAATTAGAATTCAGAAAGCGGACGTAATTAGTTTGATAACTTTAATCCACTAATGATGAACGTCGCTCTTGACGGTACATGATTATAACAATATTATCTGTTCAGAATACATTCGTAGTAACTGAATATGGCGCCTTGCTAGTAACTGAATATGACGTAGCTGGAGGCTATGCTAAACTGTCGTCTCTGCAAATGAGAGCGTCTGTATACAGTGAACCATCGCTAGCAAAGTCGGCTGTACAACTGGGGCGAGTGCTAGGGAGTCTCTCTAGACTAGACCTACCGTGTGGCGGCGCTCGGTCTGCAATCACTGATAGTGGCGACACGCGGGTACGACGTATACTAACGGACCGCGGCCGCTTTAAAGGCTACCACCTAGCAAGTGTGGTGTCTGGCGCTGACACCACAGCGTTAACGGGGAAAAATAAGGTTCCCGGAGCGGAAACCAGCAGCTATGAAAAATTAACACGTCATTTGAAAGGTTTTCCTCATCGCCGATGTGTTGCTGAGGTATGGGGGAACAGGAAATCGGTTTAGCACTCACGGTCACATCTATCACAGTGTAATCGCTTCACTGCTGAGTTTGAAGTTCATCCGAGTTCTCGGGACGGTGTAGACATCAGAAACTCCTGCGGCGAAAAATAAACTAGCTCAGTTTCGAATTTAAGACCAATTTTTTGTAGCCTGTACATACGGAGCATACGTATAAGCAACAGTTTAGAAATCCCAGATGTTACGTCGGCACCTGGGGTGGACAGCGAGGCAACTCGACTGCCGTATTAGCACTGTATGGTTCCTTCTGGGCTGCAAACAGGTAATTTACAAGTAGGTTAATCGGATTTTGCGCCAGCTCTGACATATCATCAGATCTTTTTTTATTTAGGGGCGATCCAAGAAAATCATCTGCAGCAAATACTAGAGTGTCGAAGCGTTTCAAATGCCGGACTTATTTTAGACTTGAAGGGAAGAAGTTCTTCACAGTCGGACACTTTTCGATTATGTACCCAGTTGATCTGCACAGTTTTCGTTGCCTTGTGCCCACTTCGTTGTGAAGTACCAGAGGTGACTGCGAATGATACAATAATAAAACTACTACAGTATCGGAGACGGGAGATTTTCATATAATCCGAGATTGCATCAGCTGCAAGAGATCATCAAATCGTTGATTTTGGAACGGTCACAGCAAGAGGATCTTCTGTAACGAATACTAGACAGTCTCAGTTTCGTGTTTAAAGCAGCAGTTTTTGTTCTATAATGAGCAAAAATAATTTGTGTTCAATCCGTCAGTTTTGATCATACGTACAGTCGATATCCTCAGTTCTCATTTGACTTGCGTTCATTGTACTATGAGTATTTATTTTTATTTTATTTATTTATAGCCAAATTACAGACCTGTTACCTGATGTTTAAAACAGGTCGTACATCTTACAATTTTCGTTTTTCATCTTTTTACAGTTTTCTTTTCTTTTGTTTTATTTACAGCATTTACAAAGAATGATACTTTTCAAAATAACAATAATTTATATTTCTGAAATATAAATAAAATACTGTGGAGTAGCAGAGACCTCTGGGAACGATTAATGATTTTGCGAATACACCGCAGGAGCAATCTGTTTGACGTACGGCGACATTCCTCCCACAGCCGCTGAAACTCAACCTGAAAAATCCTGAAACAGATCGTGACTCTTTTCACTACCAGCGTAGTTCCAAGGTCCAAAAGTATGATCGTGCCCGTAAGTGTGTCGTGTCAGATACAAGGGAGGTAGGATTTTCGGTACGAGAGGAAGCAGTATTTTCTTTGCAGACTATATGCATTTAATCCGACAATCTATCAAAATGAAATTCCAGGTCTCACGGCGGCCAGATTAATAGCATCGTCTGCGAAAGAAAGAGAACTAATTGGAGTTCCGTATTTATTATTATTATTATTATTTTCTAGATTGTAGACAGGAAATTTCTTAAAATTCGATATATCGTCAGCTCTTGAGGTATTGTCGAAAGTTTCATCCCGGGACTGCCAAAACAGGGGAGTCGCTTGAGCCAAATTTTGTACCTGAAATATCGAATCTACTGTAGATGAATGGAAAGAATCTGTAAAGCGTTCTCTCTGACGTAAGTCTACAGTGCAAGTCTGTTCGCAAGGATTAAGGCGGAAGAATGTCGAAGAAAATTGTGACTGTTCAAACGCTAGCGTAATTCAAGGATCCTACAGTAAGATCTTATCCAAATCCCTGCGGTGTCACGTTAAATGGAGGTGGGTATTTTAGGGAAGAGGTCGTGCATTTGTTGCTGAGCATGTGACGTTGTGACTGGGGAAACCGCCGAAGTATTATTTGATGCGCGAAAGTAGTTGTCGCTCCGACGGTGGGAACTCGGAAGAAATTGTAGGTCAAACGGCTGACTGAAAGAGCGCATTCGGAAGCCTTGAAACGCTTAAAGAGACGCGGGATCGGTCACAAGCGTGCCCTGATACATCTGTCGAGGGATCGCTTGGAGTGTGTTATCGCTGTTACGTAACAGCTGTGTCATCGGCAGGAGCCGAATGTATCACAGCGTTCTACTGGCTGTGGTGGGGGTTGGCTGCCCGGCATTGCTTATCCGTCTTCAGTAGTAGCTCGGCCGCTGCTCGACTCGGTTCGCGGTCGTGAGTCAGCGTGCAGCCCTGCGCGCTGATCGTTACCACCCTGACGTGTCAGGTAGCGCCCAAGTGTTCTGTGAGTCAGGAACGAGACCGGCGAGCAGTTCTCCGCGTGTATCCTCGGGCGCACAGTGTAGCGAGAGGCATCTGTCGTGAGCTGTAGCATCTGACCGGCAGTGGCGCAGTGTGTGTGTGTGTGTGCGCGCGCATGACAAGTGTTTCGCGTGTTAATTAGGCCTCAGATAGTAACACGATTTGTGGCGCCTCTCCTCGGCCCCATTCGCATGTAGTTACGACATTCGGCGAGCGCCTGAAGGCGTCTTCAGTACGGCGCCTGGCTGTTCCAAAACATTCCCTTACATCGCGTATGATCTACCGGAGGTCGATTTCCACGTTTCCACAGGCAACATCAGCGAGCCGGATGTTTTCCTAAACAGTTGTCGTATAGAACGTCGCAGTAATGAACTGATTCGTTGTGGTGCTTTCGACAACAAATAAGAATCTGGTGGAATATAGGGTGTGACGTAGTGAAAGAAATTGTGCAGGAGTGAGTGGAGTTTTGGAGAAAATTTGCGAGTTATAGTGTATGTCAGGTAAAGTAGTGTTATGGGCTTTACACGGTCAGAATCGTCTGTAGCTAGAAATTGACGCTCTCAGGACAGTGAAAAAGCAGAAAAAACTGCATGCTGTGATTGATTTGTGCTACCAGAGAGTCGGTTAACGAGTGACTTTTGCACAGGTGATATTAGCAAGCGCAGTGTGTTTCTAAATAGCTGTGCTGAAAAACGTCGCATTAAGGAACAGAAGCTACTAGCCAGTGTGATGTGTGACGTAGCCGGAAAATGTTTCATATTCAAGAAGTCTAGTGCCATTTCTCGTAAAGTTTCCTACTGTGTTGATTACCTGGCTTCCTCCTACGCTTGTCTGTGTCCTATAACATCAGTACTCGTGTGACTGGAGCGTGCAGAAAAACGATTATCTGGAAAAATTGGACTTTGTAAGCGAATAGTTTGTCTTTGCAAAGTGCCAGTGCGACCATGGAGTGGTAGCGTTGTGGTGCTTTTGACTGCAAATATCGAGTTGTGTGACACGTGGAATATTGGGTACAACGTGCAGAAGTCACGGGAGTTTCGGAGAAATACAGCGAGTAGCAGTGTGTGACAGATGAAGTAACATTGTATAATTTAGACAATGATTGTATGCTGCTAAGACGGGTAAAAATAGACAAGGACACAGTGTGGTGTTATTCGTGTGTGAAATGACTGCTAGAGTACTACCGACTGCCTATGAAGCAATTTAACGAGAAGACGGTTGGATTGCTGGCCCTGTTAGCGACAGAAGAATTCGCTTGCCTTAGTTTAGGGTTAGCGGGATTGGACTCGGTGTTCGGTGAGGACGTCGGAGTGACAGAGCGCAGTGACAAGTGCGTCGGCATGGCGCGAGGTCCGTGGCGCGCCACCCTGTGGTACCGGCTTCGTACCCTGCTGCGGTGCTGGTGGGCGGCCGTGTTCGGCGGCAACAGGCGGCGAGACGGCGCGAGTCCAGCGCACCAGCAGGCCGGCGGGGAGTGGTGCTTCCGCAGGTGAGTCGTCGCAGACAAGCTAGCTCTGGTGCCGGGAATCAACTGAACTTCTCAGTTGTGCGACTGGATTCGTGACTTCCTGTCAGGAAGGTCGCAGTTCGTAGTAATAGACGACAAATCATCGAGTAAAACTGAAGTGCTATCAGGTGTTCCCCAGGGAAGCGTCCTGGGACCTCTGCTGTTCCTGATCTATATAAATGACCTGGGTGACAATCTGAGCAGTTCTCTTAGGTTGTTCGCAGATGATGCTGTAATTTACCGTCTAGTAAGGTCGTCCGAAGACCAGTGTCTGTTGCAAAGCGATTTAGAAAAGATTTCTGTATGGTGTGGCAGGTGGCACCTGACGCTAAATAACGAAAAGTGTGAGGTGATCAACATGAGTTCCAAAAGAAATCCGTTGGAATTCGATTACTCGATAAATAGTACAATTCTCAGGGCTGTCAATTCAGCTAAGTACCTGGGTGTTAAAAATACGAACAACTTCAGTTGGAAAGACCACATAGATAATATTGTGGGGAAGGCGAGCCAAAGGTTGCGTTTCATTGGCAGCACACTTAGAAGATGCAACGGGTCCACTAAAGAGACAGCTTACACTACACTCGTTCGTCCTCTGTTAGAATACTGCTGCGAGGTGTGGGATCCTTACCATGTGGGATTGACGGAGGACATCGAAAGGGTGCAAAAAAGGGCAGCTCGTTTTGTGTTATCACGTAATAGGGGAGAGAGTGTGGCAGATATGATACGCGAGTTGGGATGGAAGTCATTAAAGCAAAGACGTTTTTCGTCGCGGCGAGATCTATTTACGAAATTTCAGTCACCGACTTTCTCTTCCGAATGCGAAAATATTTTGTTGAGCCCAACCTACATAGGTAGGAATGATCATCAAAATAAAATAAGAGAAATCAGAGCTCGAACAGAAAGGTTTAGGTGTTCGTTTTTCCCGCGCGCTGTTCGGGAGTGGAATGGTAGAGAGATTGTATGATTGTGGTTCGATGAACCCTCTGCCAAGCACTTAAATGTGAATTGCAGAGTAATCATGTAGATGTAGATGTAGATGTACCGGGTGTCAGCACTGAACCATGATGTAATGCTGTTGTGATATATGGCCTGATTAGCGCACAAACAGGACGACATGACTGGTAACCCTTTTTTTTTACAATCTTATTGACCAGCTAGGATCACGTTGACAACTTCCATTTTCTCCCCATGAAGTCTCATCCTTTCTTCTGTCGATGTTGTTCCAGATTTTTTATTTCTTCTGATTTAAAAGACTTCCAAATTTAGTATTTTATTTTTAAAACGGTTTCTCTCGGTTATTTCTGATTCTTTGATGTTTTTTCTTTCTAGATCTTTCCTTTCTTCTGTAATCCATGCAACTGTCGATTATCTTTTGATTTGCAGGTCCTTGTATTGGCTGTGTTTGCAGTTAAAATTTTTGGGATTTGAGGTCCGCCAGTTACTCAAAACTCGGTTTTTCTTAGTACCCAAACATGTTTCGGCACCACTGTGCCATCATCAGTGGGTTTTCGTTTTTATTTATTCTTTACATTTGGTGCGCATGAATTTTCTGGACCACTTTTGTGTTAATTATTACACATAGCTCGTCATGTTTTCGTGTGGCAAACCCTTCCATTCTCCGCATCATGCTGAGATGTTGTGATGCATACGTAGCTATAACAAGAATTTTCCACAAATAACGTAGTAAAACGCTTTTCACTACACCAGAACACAGTGTAATTGTGGTTCAAATGGCTCTGAGCACTATGGGAGTGTAATTGTGGTTTGTTATCTCATCTCACCATGATGCGAACAATGGAAGTGCTTGCCACACGAAAACATGACAAGCTACCTGTAATAATTAACACAAAAGTGGTCCAGAAAATTCATGCTCACCAAATGTAAAGAACAAATAATAAAGAAAACCCACTGATGATGGCAGAGTGGTGCCGAAACATGTTTGGGTACTGAGAAAAACGGTGTTTTGCGTAACTAGCGGACCTCAAATCCCAAAAAAATTGTCGATTTCTTCTTCCAGAAATATAGGAGTCTGTGGTTTGTTAGTCTATTTCCATCCATTCGATAGAGGTGTCCGGAAAAGGTTAATCTTCGTTTGGCCATTACTTCAGATATTTTCTCTATATTTTTATAGATCCCATTACTTCTTATTTTCCAACAGTTTTTATTGCACCCATTACTTTTCTAATAATCCTTCCTTCCAGTAGCTCTGGCCTGTCCAAGTTATAGTTCATCGCGAGGCATTCAGATCCATATAAACATTCTGGTCGTACCATTGTGGTGTAGTGTTTTAGTTTTCTAGATATACATTTCTTGTTGTAAATATTTTTGGTCAAACCTTTGGCCATTACTTCATATATTTTCTCTATATTTTTGTACATCAGCTCATTACTTCTTATTTTCCAACCACCTGCTCTTTCCATTTTGTTAATTCGTACATCTACTGCAGATTTTTCTAGTCCATTCTGTTATATAGTTTCTCCAAGATATTTAAATTTATTTACTCGCTCTATTTTTACCAGTTTGTGTTTCCATTAATTTTGGCGCATTTTTGATATTTGTCATGAATTTTGTTTTTTCAGCTGAAATTTTGAGACCAGTTCTGTTTGCTACTTTTTCCAGAATGTTTGTCTGAATAACTGCTTGTGTCATGTATTGCAAAATCATCCGCAAAAGCCAAGCAGTTTACCTTAATTCCATTTGTTGTCCTTCCCAGAATTATTGGTTCAATTTTGTGATTTTTAGCCCCAAATTCCAGATCCTTACAGTTTCTTCTACAACACAATCAAACAGTAAAGGTGATGATTAACTAACACCTTGTCTAACACTAGTTTTTATTTCAAATGGCTGAGATACTTCTCCCATAAATTTGACTTTAGATATTGTACCTGTTAGTATTTCACGAATTATATCTGCTGATTTTGATTTAACACCAAATTCTCTAATGACCTTACCTATTGTTTCTCTGTCCATACAGTCAAATGCTTTCTTGAAATCAGTAAATGACACTATTATTGGTTTACTAGTTAACATTCTATTCGGAATTATTGACTTTAAGTTAAAAATTTGTTCTGCACCGGATCTTACCTTTCGAAAAGCACCCTGATATTCTCCCAGTTGTTTGTCTAAAGTATCTATTTTATTTTTTGTGAGTGAACTGAACCTACCGATACAGGACGTCAACCTATATCAGTGATTTAATGCTGTTATGATCTATGACACCATACGTGCGTCTGTATAACTTTTTTGTGAGTCAATTGCACTTACCATAATCGGATGTCGGCCTTGATTCCTAACGTAATGTTATTCTACCATGTGACGTCACGCGTGCCCCAGCAGAAAGAGAACAGAAAAGTGGCAATATTTATTTACGTCCGTATTGTTTTTCGGAATGTTGGTAGCAAGAGTAGCGTAGCCCGAGTCTAGGTTAGGTTAAAAGGTGACACCGTTTGTTCCTTGCTGACTAATTAAGCAAGTTTGCAATTCTCACGTGCTACTGTGAACTTCCGCATTTAAAAATTGAGTTTAAAAAGAGGGACAATTATAATAGTTTAATACTTCCTCATGGAGATAAGTGAATAGCGTTCCACTTACTTAAATTTGCCATCTTTCCGTCACCAGCCGTCGAAATCGTTGGGTCCCTTGTCTAGGTATAATTGAATTCTTGATTCTTTTTGTAAATGATGAAAGTCTATATGTGGTGAATGCAGCTTGCCGCTAACTTGGTGTAATGTTTTGTCTGTACAGAAGTGTATCTGTCGCCTTTATCGCTCTTTCACTCTCACACAGAACTGTTCTTTATCTGTATACAGTTCAAACTATATTAGTTACTTGAAATCAGCCTAGTAGAATCTCTGGTGGAGCCCTTCGTCTTAATATTCAGCGGCTGGCTTGCTAGAAAAGATCTTTGCATTGGTTATTATTATTAAGCGCTGCATTCAGTTGGGAAAATCGATCGTCTGAACCATTCGTTCAGTTTACGACAGATCTAAAATTTCAGATGTGGACGAAGCCTTTTTGGACGATTTCTAAACTCAGAGATTGCAGGCTCTCTTCGTCACAGCTGAAACTTCCCAATTAATTACAGGGCCCAGACAATCATCAATGATTCAGACAGAGAACTCATTCGTCATTCACTCTAGAATAAAATGTTCACAAACCTTATTTCTGAGGCAAAATTATATTAATTCATTTCCATACATATTCCGTTTGGTGTTGGTTCCAAGTCTCTTGAACAGGTTTTTCTTTCTCCTTACTATCGCGCTAACGGCATAAACTATCCTCTTTACTAGCTCGCTTTAGCGCGAAGAAGAATAAATAAAACTCTTTTAGCAATCCGATAATCTTCAAGCGAATACTTCCGAAGCTGTTCCTCTCTCTATAACTATAATAACCATGGAGCATACATTTTCGTACCTCTGTTGTTCCAAGGAATAAACGTCCTAGCAAAATACCTTGGCGTCGACGAGCTGTCGGCGCATATATTACTAGGAAATCTGATCAGATACTTTTCAAACGTAAATAAATGTGGATGATTTGATTGACCATTATTAATTATTGCGTGATAGAGGGTAATTTTCCAGTGGGTAGATTACAATGCCCCTCGCAGCGAGCGAAGTTTGTGAGCTCAATTTTGATTCACCGAACACACTTCGCGAGCTATCTATTAGCGTGGATAACCCGGAAGTGATGATTGTCAGTCCTCTGACTGAAAAAGAATATTATGTTTGAGACAGACGAAGAAAAGAAATGTTGAAGACAGAAGAAATGAAGAGACAGGTACCGCGGCTGTATTGCTTTTACGTGCATCTAGGTGTTATGTTTGCTGTGCACAACCAAGGAAGATGATCTTTTATGAACTGATGTCAGGGTCTACCCATTCGGGAACTTTCTTAAGCAGGGAAACCTTGGAAAACCTCTTAAGCTTAGACCCCCAGCCTACGGTACATAGAAGATAGGAAAGCCTATAGAAGAACAAAAATAATTTTGAAATTCATCACTAAAGGAAAGACAGGGATCAATTTGTATCACAATTTGGAGAAGAGTGGTTTGTGCCTCTAGCAAAAAAAAACGTTTTACAATAAATAACGTGAATTCGCGTTTTACAATCTTGCTTCTAGTACAATATCTTGCGGTGCTAAACTCCCCCGGGTCTTGCATGTCCCCGACGTCCACATTTGTAGTCGGTCTTCTACGCGGCCCACTCTGTAGTTGATCTTCTATGCGGCCCACAATGGGAAGAGTAAAGGGAACAGGGATACTCGAATTCACATGCAACATTCATTCCAAAAGAATTAGCAATGACCAAAAGGGAAACTATTCCTGTAAGAGAACTGATTAGGTTGCACCGTCCAAGATTCTCCTTTTTGAAAGCAAAATCCTTATCGCTTCATGGATCCTTTTGTTACGACATACTTCACGGAATTCAACGATTACTTAATGATGTTGCCAAAAGCATCATCCGATTTTTTCGTTTGAACACTCCTTTTTTACTTTGCCTCCCCACTTGTATTTATAAGTCCAAAAGTTTTCACAGATTTTCTATCATTGATTTGTTCTTCGTAATTTAAAGGATTCATGTAACTTACTATAGATTTTGGATTCAAATCATCGAATAATGGAAAGTGTAGTTCATTTTATACCAAGACATCATCCATATTTCCTTGATAAGTCATATAATTTAGCTATACTCAAAACCTTCTATTTTAAATACATATATTTTTACGTTTGAGCGCTGAACTGTAAAAGTTATTAGCATTGAGAAATGCGGATTCACCTCTTTCATTTACTCTCTGATTCATACGGTGTTCATCCATGCTCATATATGGAAATGGATTTTTTCACAAAAAAATTCTCCAACGAACACGAACCATTAAATTACTACTGAATCTATGAATATTTACTTTCTTTAATCATTCATTAATAAATTAAAAATTCTTAACTTCTAATTATAACACCTATTCCTTTTAAAGTGCAACATGAATCAGTTTATCCTCGCGTTTGGTGCGAGTCTCTTACAAAGCATCTCTGTATCGTCTATATCGATTTTAATTCTCGCGCCGACGTCAACTGTTTTGCGCGGGAAATTATCTTTGCGGCGTTAACCGTCACTCACAATTCACTACCACAACACATTCCTTCACACGTTTACACATCTAAGCGTTCACATGAGATTATATATGAATATTCACTCGGAACCTCTTTAGATTATTCAGCGTCATTTGCGTGAAACATTTCATTTTCTTGAAGTTCAGTCAGATCCTTAATCATTCTTGATGACATTAGCAATGCTAAAGTCTTATATTCACCCCAACACCGGTGAAGCCTATCTCCACTATCTTCTTTACAACACTCGATAATAATAGTTAGTCACTATTTCTATACTTTATGTTACTGATTAACTATTTCAATTTAAAGGTTTCTATCACTACACACATAGTTTATGGTTATGTTTTTTACGAGCGTTCATTTCTGTCACTCGGAACACCATTACTCACTATCTTCTAATCTTCATTATACCTTTTTAAGTCGTTATGAAAAAATAATCCTTTTATTTTGTTCGACACCGGGTATGCTTTTGGCACGACCAACAATGGGGAGCAGTATGGGCTTGTGGAGGGTTCGATCAAACCCCATTTCAACATGCGATCTATTTCTTTTTGGACTTGAGCCTTTAGCCTCCAGGGAACAGGATAGAAAGTTCTACAATATGTTTCATGCGGCTTAACGTAGAGATGGCATATGTATCCCTTAATAACTCCTGGCCTCTCATCAAACACGTTTTCATACGCTAATAATAATTCTTTAAGCTGCTGCTTCTGATCTTCAATAATGCAGTCGGATTCATTTAACTTTTTCATACACTGATTGACCGAAATCCCCTTTGACTTGGACCTCATTATTTACATGCTGTTTAGAATTCTGTGCAGTCCTGATTACTTGCACGCTGATCCCACTATCATATTTTCTGGTAAGGCTTTCCTTTTTCAACAAGTCCAACTCAATTTCTTGTTTATTTACATTTAACCAAATTTTTCCTGTTTTAAAATCTATTCTGCATCCGTATTGACGTAGGCTGTCGACTCCGATAATGCAGTCTACCACCAAATTTTTCACAACAAGGAATGTGCTTAATATTGCTACATTTCCTACTTCTACACTAAGTAGTGACTGCACTTTTACATTAGCCGATCTGGCCCCAACGGCGCCTATTATTCTACAATTTTGAACTGGAAAAATTGGTACTCGTCTTATATTTCTGATCTTGTTGAATAGAGCCTCCGAAATAACATTCGTGGTTGCAGCTGTGTCTAAAACCGCCGTTATAGGTACAGTCTCCAAAATGACTTGCACTTCGGCTACTGCCACCTGTTCCTTATCCTCATCTTTGGGTTCTAAGTCCTCGGTCAATTCATCTGCCAGTAATCGTCCATCATTGTACGTTAGCATTGGTACACATATCCTGTTGCCCCTCAACCTATTGTTGACCGCTCCTCCGGGGCACGAGTGGGTCCTTACTAGTTTGTTGGATTTTGATTCGCCTGGTGGTTGACATCATCCGTCACTTCGGTAATCACCGGTTGATTCGTAGATGTCCGTCCCCACTGATGTTGGTTATTTGAGTTTATTCCCCCCCGGTTGGTTCCACTTTCTATTACCGTTATTGTTCCATGCTTGCGGTCTGAAATTCCTTTCGTTCCCCCATACGGGATTGTATCGTTTCCCATTCCTGTTGTTCCTTGGATAGCCCCTCGCAAGACTATTGCCGGTATTATTGTTGATATTTTGAGGGGTTTCTCCACTATTTATCGATCTCTGTGCGTTCCCTTGCCTACCATTTGGCGGAGGTTCTATCTCCCTATATTGGAATCTATTGTTGCGGGCTTTCTGGTTGTTCTCTTCTATAATGTCTATATGATCTAACGTCGTGAGGAACGACTCCAAGTCTTTATCATTGCCGTAAATTAATTGATTCCGTATACTAGTTGGTAGTCTTGCCTTAAGTATGTTTATTATATCTGGCAAAGGCATAGGTCTGTCCCAATATCTAGTTTTATTTATATATTTCTCAAAATACTTCCTAAGGCTTCCTTTCGAAAAAGAGAAAGGCTCTGGGTAGAGCACCTCCTGCCTTAGGCGTTCCTGTACCCCTTCTGACCAGAATTTTGCTAAAAACGCTTTCTCAAAATCGTCATAGGTCGAACAAACAGACGTCATGTCCGAGGCCCAGATCGCCCCCGAACCTTGTATATACCCAGTAACGAAACTGATCTTCTGCCACTCCGACCAATTTCTGGGTAGCACTCCTCTAAAACTCCTGATAAAAACAATCGGATGGACCCCCCTTTTGTCAGTGTTAAAAATCTGAAATTGCCGATGCTTTATCATTTTTTCTTCGGCATGGCACAGGCTTTCGTAATCTCCGTCCGATAAAACTTCGCGCGAACAACTAGCTCGTGGCAATTTAATATTCGAGTTACTCACACAAGTCGGTATCGTGTGCGAATGTGCAGTAACTGGCTCTATAGTCGCTGGCAACTTCTGCTGCTGGCCGGTATTCATTTGTTCTGAGCCTTGTTGTGAAACGCGTATCGACTCTGCTATCGTTTGTTTCCATTGTTCAAAATCAGCACCTAACTGCTGTCGCACTTCCTCAAGTCCTTTCGCAAACAAATTCTCTTCCTGTTTGCCGCATAGACTCTGGAATGCTGCTTTAACATTTTGCTCAACGTTTTCACACATTAGCCTTTTGTTTTCTAATGTGATTTCGGATAGTTTACCCGTTAATACATTAATTTGGTGGTCTATAACGTCCTGACGTTCTGTCAGATGTTCCACACTTTCCTTTAAGTTCGTCTGCATACGTGCCAATTCAGGAAGTTGCGCAATTGCACATGACATGGCATCTTGCTTCTGTACTAATTGCGGAACCATTTCCACCTGTTCCCGTACGGTGTCTTATCTTAATAGCCACATACTCCTTCATTTCTACACGTACGCGTTGAGTAGATTCCTCACATTGAGCCTTAACCAATTCTATTTGTGCAGTTAATTTTCGTTCCGTCTCTTCGGCCTGATCTTTAAGTTCCTTTGTCTTCGCCTCTATCCGCTGCTCTAATTCGGAAAAACTGTCGTGTAACTGCTGCTTAATCTCAGCTTTCAGATTTTCCTGCCCCTCAGTAACTGAGGCTAACTTCGAATTCAAATCATTTTGCCCCTCGGTAACTGAGGCTAACTTCGAATTCAAATCATTTTGCCCCTCGGTAACTGAGGCTAACTTCGCATTAATGTCGATTTTCATATTTTCTTGGCCTTCAGTAACTGAGGCTAATTTCGCGTTTATGTCGATTTTCATATTATTCATGCTCTCGGTTATCATCTGCATCTGTCTCATGATAATTACTAATGGATCTAATCCATGTTGCATACCTGCTGTTACCTCTCCAGCCGTGTCTACAGGGCGTTCTATTACGCTATCTGTAGCGATCGGTTCTACCACACTTCTTACTACATCACTATCATCCGTGCTCACAGCTGAAGGCTGTTGCGTGTTGCTCTGCTCTGCTTGACTCATCTTAAACATTGCCCTAGTTAAAACCATATAAATATTCTACAGTCAATATGTATATATCTCCTTTCACACAATAATACTTCTGTGTGGCTACTTTCTTATAGTACTTATTCAGGTAAATGCAACTAGGGCAGTTCAACCAATCTACATGTAACATGCACACAATTCGTAAATGTTCAAATCTACGTCTACTTCCTCAATATTAGCAAGCTTTAATACAAAATTATAGATCTGGCCGTTTTTCTGCGCCCAGCGTGCTGCTTTTCTTTGATGATCCAACTAATTCGCCTGCGAGTATCTCTTCTCTTTTCCAAGTTAAGTTGTCTCGTCGTAGTTCACATGAAACAGAGAACAAAATTATTTTAACAACGTCCAAAAACGTGTCCTGTCACGGATTGGCCATTATAATTGAATTCTCTGATTACTTTTGTTAATGATGAAAGTCTATATGTGGTGAATGCAGCTTGCCGCTAACTTGGTGTAATGTTTTGTCTGTACAGAAGTGTATCTGTCGCCTTTATCGCTCTTTCACTCTCACACAGAACTGTTCTTTATCTGTATACAGTTCAAACTATATTAGTTACTTGAAATCAGCCTAGTAGAATCTCTGGTGGAGCCCTTCGTCTTAATATTCAGCGGCTGGCTTGCTAGAAAAGATCTTTGCATTGGTTATTATTATTAAGCGCTGCATTCAGTTGGGAAAATCGATCGTTTGAACCATTCGTTCAGTTTACGACAGATCTAAAATTTCAGATGTGGACGAAGCCTTTTTGGACGATTTCTAAACTCAGAGATTGCAGGCTCTCTTCGTCACAGCTGAAACTTCCCAATTAATTACAGGGCCCAGACAATCATCAATGATTCAGACAGAGAACTCATTCGTCATTCACTCTAGAATAAAATGTTCACAAACCTTATTTCTGAGGCAAAATTATATTAATTCATTTCCATACATATTCCGTTTGGTGTTGGTTCCAAGTCTCTTGTACAGGTTTTTCTTTCTCCTTACTATCGCGCTAACGGCACAAACTATCCTCTTTACTAGCTCGCTTTAGCGCGAAGAAGAATAAATAAAACTCTTTTAGCAATCCGATAATCTTCAAGCGAATACTTCCGAAGCTGTTCCTCTCTCTCTCTATAACTATAATAACCATGGAGCATACATTTTCGTACCTCTGTTGTTCCAAGGAATAAACGTCCTAGCAAAATACCTTGGCGTCGACGAGCTGTCGGCGCATATATTACTAGGAAATCTGATCAGATACTTTTCAAACGTAAATAAATGTGGATGATTTGATTGACCATTATTAATTATTGCGTGATAGAGGGTAATTTTCCAGTGGGTAGATTACATAGGGAATGATTGATTGCTGCAAGAGAAGTATTGAATTGGCATTTACTTAACACGCTGTTATAAACGAATCTTCTCAGACCAGTTTTTAATTGATTTTTATAGTTTTTTCCCCTTTTTCTGCTTTCAACAGAAATTCTACATAGCAAACACTAGCGTACTCGCACAGTTGTATGTTGTACACAACATACATGTCTCCTCTGTACGGAATCCAGAACTAAACTACGTTGAAAAAATTACATTTGGCGAGAGCTCTGCATTGATTATCTATTTAAGTGTGTGACAACATTTTCGGTTTTTCACACAAACTTTTTCGTTCGTTATTATTACATTACTTTGATCCATTGAAATATTTATTTATGCTTTACGAACAGATAATTTTAACATAAGTGTTATTAAATTTATATATAATTCGCTTCTAATATATGGCATCCACACCATCATTCTCATGACTAATTAATGTAACTATTCGAATTTTAATGATATACTACTTCAGCCAGTTAATGGTCGCCATTACTTGAGATTTATATTAAATAAAGACCAATGAAGTTACATGTATCAATTATCTCAAAAGTATTCTTTATTTAATTTCTTGTAAAATAGACAATGGAGAAATAATTTTCGATAATACAAAGCTTTAAATATAAGATGTAGACCACATTCGATTACGAAATAATATAACGTTTACCACATTAATTTTCAAGTGGTGTCTAATTTATCAGCAAATGTTAGTTTTTATAATCGAGTACATACAAAAATTGGTGAACAAACGGATTATATAGGCATTGAAACTGAAACTATTAATATTTTGTGACAGAAGACTAATACGTAATGTAGTACTCAGAAATCTCAAATACACAACCACAGTACAAATCGCCGGCTACCAGCCGTTGTCAAAATTTAACTTGGAAAATGACTTACACGTCAAAATAAATTCAGCGTAGTGTCCAGTTTCATTACACACCCGGACTTATGACCACAGCAGTTGAGTCCCATAGTGCTCAGAGCCATTTGAACCATTCATTACACACCCGAGATGTACGTTAGGTTGGAAGGTCACAACTTGATTGTGAGTCAGCTAAGAAAACGAATGTGATGTGCTGGTAATAACTGCAATTCGTTTTATGTTTCGTCTATTACGCATCATATTCGTTTTCGATGTGTCGGTTATGTCCGCCATTTTGTTGACCTCGTAGGCGAAAGCCGACGGTCGGTATCGATGGCTTCAGTTAACTGTTGCAATATCGCTGTTCAACATCGTACGCTTGCGCTCGTTGAACTGGTCCCCTTCAAGAAAACAGTAAATCAGGGTCAGTTGTATAAAACGTCGCACGACCAATGAGTTTTCTCCCACCGTTTCGAGGATCATATTCGCGACACGTCCCTACAATTTTAGACGTGTCAATAGCGTTACGAGTGAAATGCATTTCGTCTGTGAAATCGTGACCACACGCTGGTCAATTACATAACTGGATTTTTTGTTGTATTCGTAATCTACAACAAAATTTGATAAATATAACGAAACGACATACATACTATCTACCCAGAAATTCATCTTAAGCAGAAATGATTTAAATTTCGTTTTAAAATTTTCATTCTCTTCAAGGACCTTTAATTCGTAAGGAAGATGGACAAATATTTTTATGGTGCATAATTAAAAAAAAATGTTCAAATGTGTGTGAAATCTTATGGGACTTAAATGCTAAGGTCATGAGTCCCTAAGCTTACACTACTTAACCTAAATTATCCTAAGGACAAACACACACACCCATGTCCGAGGGAGGACTCGAACCTCCGCCGGGACCAGCCGCACAGTCCATGACTGCAACGCCCTAGACCGCTCGGCTAATCCCGCGCGGCTGGTGCATAATTCGTTTCTTTCTGTGCAAGAGGGGACAGTCGTGGATAATCTTGTTTCTAGTGTGATATGTAAAAGGTGAATTACATAAAACTTGCAGCGCAAACATTGCGGGAATGGAAAGTACTATTGATGTGTGGTTTTTAAAGAATGAATTGGCAGTCAAGGGCTCGTATTGTTATCCAATAAACAAATTACATTATTTTTTGTGCAAACATACAGCTTTTTAAGTGGAACTATGTCTGTTGTGTTAATTAGAATGTCATTGGTGTTTGTTGCAGAATTCTAGCGCCATTCGATTACGAGATTTCGTATTGTCCAAAGTTCCCACACCGACATTTATTGGTGCCATTCAACCAGCGTAGTACGATGTTGTGTTTGCTTACAGTGTGCTTGTGAGTTCCTTGTGACTTGATAGTCAGTTAGCGCGTGACAGTCAAGCAGTAGGTCGCGAGTGGACGATGCGATTTACCAACGCAGAAAAAAGCCTGTTTTTCATAGGCGGAACACAGAACACGCACAAGTATCGGAACCTCCTAATAGATCATCTTCCAGGTATGCTAGAAGACGTTCCTCTGCAGACTTGGAGGAACATCTGGTGCCTACATGATGGGTGTCCAGCCCACAGCTCACGAAGTACCACAGCACGTCTTCACGAATTGTTTCCAAATCGTTGGACTGGACACACAGCACCTGTTCCTTGGCCGTTCCCCAGATTTGACGCGTGTGGCGACATTTGGAAGACGCTGTCTACAAGGACATAGCAACTATATTCGGTGATGTACAATGACATATTCCTGCCGCCCGCTCGAACATCTCCGCTGAAATGCTATCACTTGTACAGCAGTCGATCCGTAACAGACTCGAAACATGAATTGCCGCTGCCGGTGGTCATTTTGAACAAAACCTGTGGTGGTCAGTTGTCTCGTCACTGGTCAGAATTCACATAACTGCTACCACAGGTGTTGTACACGTGTCGGTGTGGGAACTTTCCAAAATACGATATCTCGTAAACGACTCGCGCTAGAATCCTGCAACAAACACCACTGACATTCTAATTAACTCTACTTTTAACTTGTTAATGTCAATAGGCATAGTTCCACTTAAAAAATGTTTGTTTTCTGTTTATTAGCTAACAGAACGAGTCCCTGACAACCAGTCCATTCTGTGAAAATCTCACATCAATATCACTTTCCATCTCCGCAATATTTGTATTGCGAATTTCAAATGGCTCCAAGCACTATGGGACTTAACATCTGAGGTCATCAGTCCCCTAGAAGTTAGAACTACTTAAACCTAACTAACCTAAGGACATCACACACATCCATGCCCGAGGCAGGATTCGAACCTGCGACCGTAGCAGCCGCGTGGTGCCGGCCTGAAGCGCCTAGAACAAGTTTCTACTTCATCTGGTAAGAAAAACTGCCTGCACGCATTTTATTTTTAATTTTTGGAAACAAAAAGAAGTCACAAGGTGCTACGTTCCGGCAGTACGTTGGAGGGTCCACGGTGCTGACGTTTAAGGTATCGAGATACTTAGTTTGCAGTATACGCCGACGTGTTGTCGTGATGAAAAATTAGTTTTCCTTTTTCCGTTTTTCGTGAACTTCTCAAAAAATTGCGGTTAACAGACATGACATCTGTGTACCAGTCGACACTAACGGTATGTCTGTCTTTTAATGCTGTAGCAACAATATCGCCCGGCTACAAAAAAAAAAAAAGCTAGTTACCACCTTCTTACTAAAACTACGAATTCGCCGGACTTTCGTAAACTTAGGTTCTGTTTGAAAGACCTACTGAAGCGATTGACTTTTCTTTCCACAATCATAAGAATAAATCCAAGTTTCATCATCATCAACGATGTTCCAAACAAAATTTGTAGTGCCGCCTTGGAATTTTTCCGTAGTCTTTCTGCACCTATCAGTGGGTTATTGCATTTGATCGACAGTCACTTTGTGTGAAATCCATCGACGACAAAGATTTCTCACGCCCAACTGTTGATGTAAAATGTTTTGCATTCATCACCAAGAAAAACACCAATCTCTTTCGAATTCACCGTACCAATTATCAGGTACTCCTTAGATGGGGCTTCTTCTCTTTATGCATTTCTAAGCCGATCTTCATATTGCTTAGCCCTTAATGACGATTAAAAAACCGTATAAAATCGTAGCCCAGAATTGTTCTTCAATCAAATACATTTTTTGTGCACAGAAAATAATAGAAAATAATAAAATGATGATACTTAACGAACTATTTGAGCAGCTGTTAAGTACAAACAGTATCATTTGTTCTTAGAACAACGGCATTCTAAAATTTTTCATAGTCTCCCTCTCATCTGTTCTGCCAAAGAGTACAGATTCTGATTAAATTAGCTGAAGATGACGGTCTCATCTGAGAATTCAAAGCTACGTAAACAGTATACATTTCTATAAATGACTGGTTGCGTTAGGTTTGTTCTTAACTAAAGAGATCTACAGACGTTCTGCCAAATTCACTGTTCTACTCAGCGAGATTCCAACCCAATGCCCGTCCATTACTTTCTTCAGTTCTGTCAGCTCTCGGTTCAAATCTTAGGAATTGGAAAGTGTTTTTCGGTCATCTGCAAACATGCGGGTCGGGATAAAATTACCACTTCAGCTGTTTCACGGATTGTCAAAACGTACAAAGCGTATTTGGAAAACTTTTGTCTTGCATTGTCGATTAGTGTCGTGAATACGTAGATAGAATAACGTTGGTGGCATAGTGCAAGCCTTGTAGTCCATTTAAAAAAATGCATGCCGAGCAATTCACTGTGCAGATGCGCGTGACTCAGTTGTTTTGCAAGACTAGGGGAGCGCGTCGCGTGACGAACCGGCCTGTTCGCGCGAAACGCTTTAGCGCCTGAGCTGAACAAAACCTTCTTCGCTGACGCTCTTCCTCTGACAACGCAAATTTCGCGGAAAACTGTCGAGGAGCTCTTAACTGAGCTATCGTGTTTGTAAGCGTGGTTCACCTGTGTCTCACACTCGTAAATATGGATAGGTTTCTACGAGAAGCACGTCTCTTATTTCACTCTCCCTCTGGTAGCAATGGAAGAAGACAGAGAAAGAGCAATCTGTATGAGAAGGGACGAGGGGGGTGTGGGGGGGGGGGGGGGAGGAGGGAGCAATGAAAGTGGTGTGACAAGATGGAAGTATTTCCTTTACTGTTTCACAGAGAGAGTTTTGACCATGTTCCATCACGTCATGGGGTTCATTTTAAAAGCGGGGAAAAACATCGAACGTGATGTCAACACTGATGTGACCAAGGCACTACCCTACATCCAAATTAAAAGGAGATTTATTTGTGTCAAGTCTATGGTTATTTACAATATCATTCTGTATTCACGCGTATTGAAACTGTGGTATCAACGTTCCATACCACACTTGTTAGGGATTGCAGTTATCGATCGCGGTCCGTATCAGTATCGTTGGACCGGCGAGTCTCAACCAGCGCCGATCCGCGGCTTCTATCAAGTTTCTATCGAGCTCTCGTCCACTCTTGCTCGGGACGACAAGTAGTGAAGTAGCATGGCCTTCAGCTGATAGGAAGCAACCTCTGACAAGGCGCTTAGTAACGTGTGGCCTAAGTGGGGCCTCAATAGCTATCTGTTTATAATTATATGCGTGCAGCCAAGAAGAATCCTGTGCAACCAGCTAAGTACAATATATATTATTTTTTACCGACGACTTCTAATGATTTTAGTCGTTGCATATCCAGACTATGCAGCCAGCACCTTATGGACGTTACTGACAAACCTTCTGTGATTCATATGTTTCTATTTAGCATTGGCCACCAGTCAACATTGGCGACGACTCGTTCGTCGTTATCGTAACAGAAACACTACAGTGATACATTTAATTTAAAAAAAAATAGCTGTTTCGCAAACTATGCGAAGACTATGTTATATCTTTCGGTTTTCTCATTAGCGGTAAAAGTTTGCAGAGGAAAATGACCATTAAACTAGTTTCGCGTCTTACTTGGAAACTAGTTGCAACATTAAAATTGCCTCATTGATAACATATAGTCTCGAACCAAAAATCAATTGTCATGATAAAAAGCATTAATATCTTAAGTGCGTTAGATGATAACTGATAACAAGTTCAAGTTTCAACACTACTGCTTTCCAACGTTGTCAAGATCTTCCCAAGTATTGGACCATATACTTGAACCGCTACAAAGAGTAGCGTTTCTTTAGAAGAGAACTACACACTGATCCGCCAGAACATTATTACATCCTACATAATATCCCGTATGTTCACTTTCGGCAGGGATAACAGCGGCGACGCGTCGTGGCGTGGAAGAAGTGAGGCCTTGATAGGTCGCTGGTGGGAGTTGACACCACATCTGCACACATACAAAGCACCTGATTCACGTAAATTTCGAGTAGGAAGCCGATGAGCTCTGATGCTAAGTTCGATCACATCCAAGATGTGTTCGATCGAGTTCAGATCTGGCGAATCAGGGGGGTGGAGGGAAGGTGGGTGGGCAGCATATCAACTGGAACTCGCCACTGTGTTCCTCCAACCATCACACTATTGTGACATGGGGCATTGAAAAGTGCTACTGCCCTCGCGAAACATGTCCGTCGTGAAGGGGTATACGTGGCCTTCAACCAATGTACCACACTCCTTGGCCGTCATGGTACCTTGCACGAGCTCCACGGGTCACATGGATGTGATCGTGAACGTTCACCAGAACACAAGGGAGCCGCTGCCAGATTGTCTCCGCCAACAGTAGTGGGATCAAGGAGTTGTTCTTGAAGACGATGCTATCGCACCCTCCAATCGGCGTGAAGAAGAAGGTATCGGGATTCATCAGACCGCGCAACGCTCTGCCAATGCGCCAACGTCCATTGCCTATTTAAGTCGTTGTTGTTGTGGTCTTCAGTCCTGAGACTGGTTTGATGCAGCTCTCCATGCTACTCTATTCTGTGCAAGCATCTTCATCTCCCAGTACCTACTGCAGCCAACATCCTTCTGAATCTGTTTAGTGTATTCATCTGTTGGTCTCCCTCTATGATTTTTACCCTCCACGCTGGCCTCCAATAATTGGTGATCCCTTGATGCCTCAGAACATGTCCTACCACCCGATCCCTTCTTCTAATCAGGTTGTGCCACTAACTCCTCTTCTCCCCAGTTCTATCCAATACCTCATCATTAGTTATGTGATCTACCCATCAAATCTTCAGCATTCTTCTGTAGCACCACATTTCAAAAGCTTCTATTCTCTTCTTGTCCAAACTATTTATCGTCCATGTTTCACTTCCATACATGGCTACACTCCACACAAATACTTTCAGAAACGACTTCCTGACACTTAAATCTATACTCGATGTTAACAAATTTCTCTTCTTCAGAAACGCTTTCCTTGCCATTGCCAGTCTACATTTTATATCGTCTCTACTTCGACCATCATCAGTTATTTTGCTCCCCAAATAGCAAAACTCCTTTACTACTTTAAGTGTCTCATTTCCTAATCTAATTCCCTCAGCATCACCCGACTTAATTCGACTACATTCCATTATCCTCGTTTTGCTTTTATTGATGTTCATCTTATACCTTCCTTTCAAGACACTGTTGATTCCATTGAATTGCTCTTCCAAGTTCTTTGCTGTCTCTGACAGAATTACAATACCATCGGCGAACCTCAAAGTTATTATTTCTTCTCCATGGATTTTAATACCTACTCCGAATTTTTCTTTTGTTTCGTTTGCTGCTTGCTCAATATACAGATTGAATAATATCGGGGAGAGGCTATAACCCTGTCTCACTCCCTTCCCAACCACTGCTTCCCTTTCATACCCATCGATTTCTTATAACTGCCATCTGATTTCTGTACAAATTCTAAATAGCCTTTCGCTCTCTGTATTTTACACCTGCCACCTTCAGAATTTGAAAGAGAGTATTCCAGTCAACATTGTCAAAACATTTCAGTCGTAGTTGCGGATAACATTCGCACATGCAAGGGTCGTCGGGTGCGGAGTCCCATTGTTAGGAGTGTTCAGGGCACTATGTGTTCACACACACTTGTACTCAGCTCAGCATTAAAGTCTGATGTTATTTCCGCCACAGTTCGCCGGCTGTCGTGTTTTACTAGCCTGCTCAGCCTACGACGTCCGACATCCATAAGGAGGGGTGGCCGCCTAATCCCACGTTGTTGCACGTGGTTTCACCTTGGTTTCGCCACGTGTTGAAGACACCCACCACAGCACTCATCGTACACCCGACAAGTCATTGTTGTTGTTGTTGTGGTCTTCAGTCCTGAGACTGGTTTGATGCAGCTCTCCACGCCACTCTATCCCGTGCAAGCTGCTTCATCTCCCAGTACCTACTGCAACCTACATCCTTCTGAATCTGCTTAGTGTATTCATCTCTTGGTCTCCCTCTACGATTTTTACCCTCCACGCTGCCCTCCAATGCTAAATTTGTGATCCCTTGATGCCTCAAAACATGTCCTACCAACCGATCCCTTCTTCTAGTCAAGTTGTGCCACAAACTTCACTTCTCCCCAATCCAATACCTCCTCGTTAGTTACGTGATCTACCCACCTTATCTTCAGCATTCTTCTGTAGCACCACATTTCAAAAGCTTCTATTCTCTTCTTGTCCAAACTGGTTATCGTCCATGTTTCACTTCCATACATGGCTACACTCCATACAAATACTTTCAGAAACGACTTCCTGACACTTAAATCTATAGATATTAACAAATTTCTCTTCTTCAGAAACGCTTTCCTTGCCATTGCCAGTCTACATTTTATATCCTCTCTACTTCGACCATCATCAGTTATTTTGCTCCCTAAATAGCAAAACTCCTTTACTACTTTAAGTGTCTCATTTCCTAATCTAATCCGCTCAGCATCACCCGCACAAGTCATGCAGTTTCCGAAATGCTCGTGCCGAGCTTCCGCGCCATCACAATCTGCCCTTCGTCAAACTCAGATAGATCGCGCGCCTTACCCATTCTACACACAGACATCACGCTCACTGATAGTACATCCACCGTGTGTATGTCTGACTAGCAGTCATTCCTCGCCAGGTGACGCTGCTATCGCCTGGACGGGTTGAGATCGGTGGTCATAATGTTCTGGATGGTCAGTGTAGTTGTAATTATGGTTATAGACGTAAGTTCGGGACGTGGTGTAACAAGCAGTCATAATGAAATGATCACTTACTTATCGATTCATTCCTTTTAAATACGAAGATATTACCATCAGCATTAACGTTATCATCTATTTGTATTATTTCGCTATAACTGGTAGATTAGTCACTATTAGAGGTGCAATGACATTAAAGTTACCTAACTGCTCACAGCCCTACATGCATGCTGTTAGACGGATATGGAATACCTACGACTAATATTTATATATCTTCGTAAATGTGGAGTGTACAGTTGGTATAATTTCTTCGTAATAACACCTTCCGCTCAGCTGACAATAATTTCCATTGTAGCTTTTTGCTGATCAACCCACTCACAAATGTATGCAGTAAGCAACGGTATTTACCGTAATTTATGTTATATGTATACATTGCTTTTAATGTTAACTAAAACGTGATGTCCCGAAGATCTAATATTGTTTTTATAAAAGGAAATTTAATAGAGTACTAGAAAATCATCCAAGATTGAATTCTGTAAGAGTACAAAAAAACAAAAAATTAACAACTGAAGGCGGCATTGAATCATTCAAAAGATTCTAAGCAACTGCAGACGCAGGGTCAAAGGTAGTACGAAATCAAACATTTTTTTCTGATAGATTATCTGGGTAGTTTCTCACCGTAGCATATGTTTCTTAACTTTTCTTTCCTTGTTGTTTCGAAGTTTTTGAAGATTTTTCACATATTTTCATAAGAGAACCGCACTCATTCAAGAGCAAAAGAAACAAAGCAATAAATCACACACGATGGTGGCCGTCTGGGACCGGAGTATATTGAGTAATATCACGAAGCGCGAATATTTTTGACTGAAAGCGATGCTGTGTATTGTCGTTTCAGCATATCCAACACAGCTGCGTCTGCAACTGGATTTCGTGAACTAAACTGAAACGGAACGTAATATGTTCCCAATTTGGACTTCATAATTGCTACCAACAACAGTTAGCATTTTGCCTATTGCTATAGGCTAAGTCAGTTAATGGAAGACAACAACGTAGGAAAACGTAACAAATTTGATTTCGTAACATTGCAAGATACTCCAGAACCGCGCGAATCTGATTAATACGAATAACTTTACATCTGAATGCGGCGGGCAGATTAAAAGTTGGTCCGAGGGGACTCACTTTCTTCGCTGCAGTGTTGGTTGGAATGTTTTAATTCAGGAAAGTTTAAATTATTGTAGACCGTTATTCCTACCGTAAGCGGCAGAACAAATCCTCATCTTTGTTTCTCTCTCTCTCTCTCTTCTTATTCCATCCGCTCTCTCACGACAGTGTTATGATTTTAGTTCCTCTTTTCAGCCAAAGAAGAATCAGGTTTTTTTTCCTCCACCACTCTTTATTCTGAATCTGTGCCCCTACCTCAGTTTACTTCGTTACCACACGGCGCCTGTTATTCATTCATTACTAGCGCAGAGATTAGTACTTGTAATAATCTCGTATTCTTAGCTTTCTAACAATTCCCGTAATATTAACATCAGATAGAGCAGATTTTAAAGAATTCATAGTAATTTCTCGTGAAGCACACAGAGAGTGAAAAATACAGACTTTATGAACAAAAGAAGCCCTTCTCCATAGCCGAATGGTAGGGACGATAAGTAAACTGAAGAAAAGAAAAGGAAAAAAAAGGCTGACGAAATAAATCTCGGGTGTGAGTGTGCATAGGACACAATATTTCGGCAATCGACCACGTTGCCATCATCAGATGCCCTACATCAGCGCACCTGATGATGGCAACGTAGTCGGTTGCCGAAATATTGCGTCCTGTGCACACTCACACCAGGGTGTTCACTGAGATTTATTTCGTCATTTAATACGCCTGGTGAAATTGAAGACTCAAAAAAAAGCTGTTTGAGTCGCTGCTGCGGTGCGGATGGGCCTTTCAATTACATCATGACTGATGAAACATGGTTTCATCTTTCCGGTCATACGAATTCACAGACCACGAGGTACTGGGCAGCGGAGAACGCTAGCATTGTGTGTCAGTAACAACTCCAGGGTTAAAAATCGTCGTTTGGTGCGGTGTAACAGGAACGCGCATCCTTGGACCGATATGCACACATCGAAAAAGTTTTCCATCACCTCGGTTCCGGGAGTTCCGGAACCTGTACAGAAAATTGGAATATAGATGATCATAAACATCTTTTCGCCATTTTTATTGCTCATGGAAACCACACATTGGATGTTGTACCACCATACTGCGAGACCTTCAGAGGTGGTGGTCCAGATTGCTGTGCACTCTGGTACCTCTAACGTCTCTTGCCTTGATGCATGCCTGTATACGTCGTAGCATACTATCCACAAGTTCATCAAGGCACTCTTGGTTCAGATTGTCCCACTCCTAAACGGCGATTCGGCGTAGATCCCTCAGAGTGGTTGGTGGGTCACGTCGTCCATAAACAGCCCTTTTCAATCCATCCCAGTCATGTTCGATAGGGTTCACGTCTGGACAACATGCTTATCACTCCAGTAGAGAGATGTCGTTACCCTGAAGGAAGTCATTCTCAAGATGTGCTCTATGGGTGCGCCAATTGTCGTCCGTGAAGACGAATGCTTCGCCAACTACCGATCGGAGGACGGCATTCACGTTTCGTACACCCGTTACGGCGTCTTCCATGACCACCAACGGCGTACGTCGGCCCCACACCAAAACAGCAGGGAACCTCCACCCTGCTGCACTCGCTGGGCGATGTGTCTAAGGCGTTGAGCCTGACCGGGTTGCCTCCAAACACGTCTCTGACCATTGTTTCATTGAAGGCGTAGGCGACACTCATAGGTGAAGAGAACGTGATGCCAATCCTGAGCGGTCCATTCGGCATGTTGTTGGGCCCATCTGCACCGCACTGCATGGTGTCGTGTTTGCAAAGACGGACCTCGCCGTGGACGTCGGGAGTGAAGTTGCGCAGCATGCAGCCTATTGCGCACAGTTTTAGTCGTAACACGACGTCCTGTGGCTGCGCGAAAAGCATTATTCAACATGGTGGCGTTGCTGTCAGGATTCCTCCGAGCCATAATCCGTAGGCAGCGGTCATCCACTGCAATAGTAGCCCTTGAGCGGCCTGAGCGAGGCACGTCATCGACAGTTCCTGTCTCTCTGTATCTTCTCCATGTCCGAACAACATCGCTTTGTTTCACTCCGAGACGCCTGGACACTTCCCTTGTTGAGGGCCTGCCAGGTACAAAGTAACAATGCGGACGCGCTCGAACCGCGGTATTGACCGTCTAGGCATGGTTTAACTACAGACAACACGAGCCGTGTACCTCCTTCCTGGTTGAATGACTGGAACTGATCGGTTGTCGGACACCCTCCGTCTAATAGGCGAGTATCTGTTTATATGGGCCAAAGTAGGCAACAACAATTGTAAAATAAAGATTACTGGTGACTGTATGTTGTATTATAGATAATTAAAAAATTGAAACTTCCTGGCAGATTAAAACTGTGTGCCGGACCGAGACTCGAACTCGGGAGCTTTGCCTTTCGCGGATAAGTGCTCCTTATCTCCTTTCCTAATTCCTTATCTTCAAAAAAAAAATTCATTTACTTATCTACGCTCTTAGTGCATGGTTGTTTTCATCTTTGGGCGGGTTTAGTAACATCTCTGAACAGTCCATCTTCAGGAGTTTTGGGAACCGGGGTTATGCAAAACTTTTTGTGATATGTGTATTTTGACGCTACCCTCGACACGGTTGCATCTATGGAAATTTTTGGTACACTTTTTTGTCAACTCATTGAATATGAAAGACGATACTGCTTCTTTCAGCAAGATGAAGCAACATGCCGTACGTCTAAAGTACCCCTGGAACGAATCCCTGATGTCTTCACTGAGGAACGAAGCAAATATTTAAGGTCACCACGTACTCCGGATCGTACAGCATGTGACGATGCTGTAGTAGGCGATGCGTAGTGCATAGGCTCCATGATGCCGTAGCTTTGACAGAGAAAGTTCAGGAGAACGCAAAGGGAAAAGAAAATTCCACGTCAATCGAGTCTTCCGCCTCTCCTTGTTGGAACATCTTCAAAGTTTATGCGAATGTTCTACGGTATTAGCTTATTTACTTAACTGGTTTTCGGCTTGCAAGGTCAAATTCAGTGTATGTCTGATGATGACTTTCTTAGCCTTAAACCCATTGATCTGCGTAAAACATCCGCATAAAATGTTTTTTGTTCATAAAACTCTGATGTAATTACTTTCATGCTGGTTATGGTACTGTCAGAATGCACTCAGCACTTACACACGGTAGCTAACGAAGACTTGATACGATATTTAAGATTTACACATGGATTCTCCAGGTCCACAGGAAAGACAAAAACACCCCGTCCCAGGCAGTCGTAAGACCGAGATCGTCTTTGAGATACTGAACGTTGTCCGATTCTCTATCCTTATAATCTTCTTGAATGCACTATATTTGACTATATTTACAGTCCTTTATTTAATTTATCTCTATAAGCAGAAAACATCGCAACATTTTACGTTGAAGTGGAGCCAGTCTACGGCTGTGTTACAAGATCTGATTCACTTATCCTGTTACAGCATCGAAGACATATAAAAAATTGGTGTAGTTATCCACTGGTGTTGGTTTATGGCGTGCTCTCAGTAACCCAGTTGTTGACAGAAAACTAGGTCATCATTCAACAGCAACGCATTCCTCAGTCCAGAGCCATAATGTATAGTTTCCCCAACCCCCCATCACGTGTTTCCAGGCGATTACTTTCTTCTTTTGAGGTGTCGCCTCACACAGAACCTACGACATATCTTCCAATGTTCTTTTCAAGGTTTCTGTAATATCCATTTTATTTAAGACTATACTTCTTACAATCACAGGGTATATAAAAAATCATCCGATTTGGCACGTCTATTTTTCTGAAACTAATAAACATATACAAAAAATTTGTTTTTTGATGAACAGGGAACTCGAACAGTTTCTTTTCATAATTTTACATAGGTGTTCAATTTGCCCCCTAAAGACGCACGGCCTATGTCAATGCGGCATTCAAATTGTTCCCACACTGCAGCGATCATGTCTTGAGTTACAGCTTCCACAACTGCTGTTATGAGATGTCTCAGTTCATTCGTTGTTGTTGCTAACAGAGACACATAAATAGAATATTTCATAAACCGCCACAAGAAATAATCATATACATTTTGGGTCGGGTAACCTTGGAGACAAGTAATGTAAGGCTGAATCATTTGGCCCAGTGTGACCTTTGATTTAAAAATTCCCGCACTTCCAGATGCCAGTGTGGCGGTGCCCATCCTGTTGGTAAATGAAATCGTTCAAAAGGAAGTTGTCAAGCATGTAGAGATATGTGCTTCCTGTAACAGTGTTATCGGCAAAGAAAAATGGACCGTACACCTTTTCTCATGAAACTGCACGAAATACATCAAATTTTGGAGAGTCCCTCTCATGTTGTACAACTTCATGTCGTTGTTCCGTACCTCATATTCTTACATTATCACGGTTCATATTTCCATTTAAATGGAATGTTGCCTCGTCACTAAACACTAAGCGTGGAAGAAAACTGTCTCCTCCATCTTGGCAAGAACGAAATTACAGAACTCCACACGTTGTTGTTTGACACTTTCAAGAATAGCTCGCAGTAGCTGAATTTTGTACGGTTTCATGTGTAAACGTCGACGCAACCCACACCAGTCGGACATCGGGGGAATGTTGAGCAGTCGAGCTGCACGGCGAACGTATTTCTGCGGACTCCTTGTTAAAGAATGGCGGATACGTTCGCCGTCTGTGCCAGACATTCGAGGACGCCTCGGCGATTTGCCTTTACACAGACAACCTGTTTCTCGAAATTGTTCATGCCATCGTCTAATGCTACCTAGTACAAAAGTCACGCTGGACAGTTATTACTGACCCGCACTGCGCAAAACGTAGAACACAAAACGGTTTCTCTTGCCCCGACACCATTTTTACTAGAAGTGAAGTGGGCGCACCTGCTGCCACCTAGCGGGAACCGTTTAAAACCCGATGGTTTGCTCTTTCCAACAGTACATTGTTCGTATCTCAAATAACACAATAGTTATGATTCTTTTTGATACACCCGATACTAAGTCTTTTTTATTTATTAAGACTATAGTTTCATAAGCTGAAAGTTACGTGTCGGAAATGGCTTTCATCGGGACAGTTTCATTGATTTGCAGTCTGACCTACCCTGCAAGTATCTACGCTTTGATTTTGTCTCGCAGGTGGTGCTGAACGAACAGAAAAGTGAAAAACTTGTCATTCTAAAAATATTTCCAGATCGACGATATGCTCTTCATAGAAATGCATAGAACGGTGAGTTTCTGTGTTAAAATAATAATGAAAACCCCGTTGGCCGCGTTAGTTCTATTTTTCATCGACGAGTGGCGCTTCAGTGGAGCGCGCTGTTCGCATAATGACGTCATACTAACAGCATTATACGTTAACAATTCCACTGAGTGGAACATGTGCGTCATGACGCTCGACAGCCAATCGCTCTCCGTTTAAATGATGACGGGGCGTAACAGTGCTACTCTAAACAAAGACTATCAGCGGAAATTCAACCGTTGCGCGTTACGGAATCTACAGCGTTCTCCACAAATCGCTTCAGCTGCACTGTGCCTGCTTTCGTGGATGTCGAAAAAGCCTACGACCGAGTGTGGAAGGACAAACTGGCAGCCAAGCTTCACGCCTTAGAATCGATACCGGACTAGCTCCATCTGTGCCAAGATAAACGGACAGTGTTCCAGTGAGCTGCAATTACAAGAGTGCTTACCACAAGGGCCCGTCGTCACGCCAATGCATTTATAGACATCGCGTTATTAACAAGCAGCAGACGCATTACCGCGGCAATACGGTCCCTACAGAAGCGGTTGAACATCACAGAACAATGGGAAAGGGCAATTCACTTCACCAGGCGACGACCTGACCTTCGTGACAGCCTCGCTATAAACAGCGTTCTAGTCTCTTCGACGGATCATATCCATTATTTGCGGGTCACAATTGGTAAAAAATTACTGTTCAAGGAACATGTCACGGCTAAAAAGGCTACAACGTTTCGCCTGATTTACTTATTGTACCTTCTCCTCGCCAGCTCTCGTATGTGTGTTAGAACCAAACGTAAGCTGTACCGGGCAACGGTCCTACTCTCCGTATTACTCACATCGAAAAAAGTTTTGCATCACCCGGGGTCCCAGAACTCCTCAAGATAGACATTGACTGTGGATATTGCGTCACAGACACAGTCCCTTTATTCAGAGATGCCACTAAACCCGCCCAAAGATGTAAACAACCATGCATGAGCAGTGCTTATTAGAACGCGGGGTCCGACAGCCGATCAGTACCAGTCATTCCACCAGGAAGGAGGTACACGGTTCGTGTTGTCTGTACTTCAACCATGCCTAGACGGTCAATACAGCGGTTCGATCGCGTCTGCATTGTTACTTCCTGCCAGGAAGAGCTCTCAAGAAGGGAAGTGTCCAGGCGTCACGGAGTAAAACAAAGCGATGTTGTTCGGACATGGAGGAGATACAGGGAGACTGGAACTGTCGATGAGATGCCTCGCTCAGGCCGCCCAAGGACTACTACTACAGTGGATGACCGCTACCTACGGACTATGGCTCCGAGGAATCCTGACAGCAACGCCACCGTGTTGAATAATGCTTTTCTTGCAGTCACAGTACGTCGTGTTACGACTCAAACTGTGCGCAATAGGCTGCGTGATGGGCAACTTCACTCCCGACGTCCATGGCGAGGTCCATCTTCGCAACCACGACATCATGCAGCGCGGTATAAATGGGCCCAACAACATGCCGAATGGACCGCTCAGGATTGGTATCACGTTCTTTTCATCGATAAGTGTCGCATATGCCTTCAACCAGACAATCGTCGGTGACTGAACGCCTTAGACACACTATCCAGCGAGTGCAGAAGGTGGAGGGTCCCTGCTGATTTGGGGTGGCATTATGTGTGGCCGACGTACGCCGCTGGTGGTCATGGAAGGCGCCGTAACGGTGGTACGGTACGTAAATGCCATCCTCCGACTGATAGTGCAACCATATCGGCAGCATATTGGCAAGGCATTCGTGTTCATGGACGACAATTCCCTCCTCCATCTCGCACATCTTGTGAATGACCCTTCAGGATAATGACATCGCTCGATCATAGTGGCCAGCATGTTCTCCAGACATGAACCTTATCGAACCTGCCTCGGTTAGATTCAAAAGGGCTGTTTATGGACGACGTGACCCATCAACCACTCTGAATCGCCGTTGAGGAGTGGGACAATATGGACCAACAGTACCTTGCTGAACCTGTGGATAGTATGCTGCGACGAATACAGCCATGCATCAGTGCAAGAGGACGTGCTCCTGGGTATTAGAGGTGTGTAGAGCACTCTGGACCACCACCTCTGAAGGTCTCGCTGCATGGTGGTACAACATGCAATGTGTGGTTTTCATGAGCAATAAAAAGGTCGGAAATGATGTTTATGTTGATCTCTATTCCAATTTTCTGTACAGGTTCCGGAACTCTCGGAACCGAGGTGATTCAAAATTGTTTTTTGATGTGTGTATATGGCAGCTCTTGCTGGGACACCACAAGCAACACGAACGTTATGCAGCTACAGGTGTTCCAAAATCACTCTCTTCGGCTGACTCTTAAATCCCTTCGGTGGGCCCCGTCGAGGCACCTCCAACAAGAACTTGACATAGGACACTATGAGGAAGACAACCATTGAAGACCTCTGGTCGACCTACCGCCATCTGGACTACGTCGGATCTGTTGACCCCCCACCCCCACCCCAACGTTGGCATCGGATTCGGATGCCACGGGCCATCATCGAAGCTCCTCAGTAACCAGCAAAAAACTGTAGAAACCACACTCACAGTAGGAGTCATCGATCCAGAGTCCGCAGTTCTTGTTGCAAGGATTTTTTTTTTTTTATGTTTGTGGTAAGTTCCCGTGGGACCAAACTGCCGACGTTATCGGTTCCTAGGCTTACACATTTCATAATGTAATTTAAACTAACTTACCCTAAGGACAACACACACACTCATGCCCGAGGGAGGACTCGAACCTCCGACGGGGCGCCTCAGAACGCGCGGCTCTTACAAAGCAATAAACAGAACAATACCCATTTACCCTTTTATCCAGAAAGTCCACCCGCACAGTGATAGCACCTCTCTTACACACACACACACACACACACACACACACACACACAGGAGCATTTTTGTGGAATCAGCAATGTAATTATCGTGTCAGTTTTCTTATTACTAATTCTTCGCGTTTTCCGGTTTGATGAACAGCCGCCTTTCTGGTTAGCTTAACATATCACAGACGGTTTATTTGCGAAATATCAGTACAGTTTCGCGTCCCTGAGTGAGAATTGGCAGTAGTTGGTGCAACTATGTCACAGAAGGTCGTTTGATGTCTGTAAGAGTAGTAAAAGATGCATAGGAAATCACTTCGAGCAATAAAGTCACTGTTGCAAGTACGTATTAACAGCGGACGCGGCATCATGTAAAGACGATTTTTGCACCGAGAGACCAAAAAAGTGCGGCTTGCCGTTTCTTTTGTACATCGGTTGCGTCGGTAATACGGGAGCGCTCTCCCGTAATATTTTGGTTAGCTAAACATTCCGCCGGAACAGCGATGTGGATTTGGATGTTGTGCCCCGGGTCTGCACTGCACTAGTCCTGCCTCTGTCAGCTGCAGGTAGCAGGGAGGCAGACAGGAGAGCTCCGCGGACCAATTACCAGGTCGGACGGCGATAAAGGGACGACTGCACCCCAAAGGTACCGTCACTAACCAAGTCCGGATGAGTGGACCTCACCACGGGAAGGAAGGCTTGCTCATCAAATCTACCACATTCTCCTGCTATTTATTTCTGCGCCTTACAGTTGTCTCCACAGGTAAAAATAAAAAATATATATCAGAAAAGAATCGCCCATGTACGCTGTTATACGAGGGCGTTCAAGTAAGCAAGTAACACGTTTTTTCTCGATTAGTTTCGGTTGAAAAAATGCGGAATTGCTTGTGGGGGAGCCTGCAATACTCCCGCTTGAGCCCCTATAGTTTCACGAAGAACCAATAGGTGGCAGCATTATACGTACTCTTCAAAGTGGTGTGTGTAACGAAGGTATGTTGTAAGCAGACACCTGTCATCGAATTTACACTCCTGGAAATGGAAAAAAAAGAACACATTGACACCGGTGTGTCAGACCCACCATACTTGCTCCGGACACTGCGAGAGGGCTGTACAAGCAATGATCACACGCACGGCACAGCGGACACACCAGGAACCGCGGTGTTGGCCGTCGAATGGCGCTAGCTGCGCAGCATTTGTGCACCGCCGCCGTCAGTGTCAGCCAGTTTGCCGTGGCATACGGAGCTCCATCGCAGTCTTTAACACTGGTAGCATGCCGCGACAGCGTGGACGTGAACCGTATGTGCAGTTGACGGACTTTGAGCGAGGGCGTATAGTGGGCATGCGGGAGGCCGGGTGGACGTACCGCCGAATTGCTCAACACGTGGGGCGTGAGGTCTCCACAGTACATCGATGTTGTCGCCAGTGGTCGGCGGAAGGTGCACGTGCCCGTCGACCTGGGACCGGACCGCAGCGACGCACGGATGCACGCCAAGACCGTAGGATCCTACGCAGTGCCGTAGGGGACCGCACCGCCACTTCCCAGCAAATTAGGGACACTGTTGCTCCTGGGGTATCGGCGAGGACCATTCGCAACCGTCTCCATGAAGCTGGGCTACGGTCCCGCACACCGTTAGGCCGTCTTCCGCTCACGCCCCAACATCGTGCAGCCCGCCTCCAGTGGTGTCGCGACAGGCGTGAATGGAGGGACGAATGGAGACGTGTCGTCTTCAGCGATGAGAGTCGCTTCTGCCTTGGTGCCAATGATGGTCGTATGCGTGTTTGATGCCGTGCAGGTGAGCGCCACAATCAGGACTGCATACGACCGAGGCACACAGGGCCAACACCCGGCATCATGGTGTGGGGAGCGATCTCCTACACTGGCCGTACACCACTGGTGATCGTCGAGGGGACACTGAATAGTGCACGGTACATCCAAACCGTCATCGAACCCATCGTTCTACCATTCCTAGACCGGCAAGGGAACTTGCTGTTCCAACAGGACAATGCACGTCCGCATGTATCCCGTGCCACCCAACGTGCTCTAGAAGGTGTAAGTCAACTACCCTGGCCAGCAAGATCTCCGGATCTGTCCCCCATTGAGCATGTTTGGGACTGGATGAAGCGTCGTCTCACGCGGTCTGCACGTCCAGCACGAACGCTGGTCCAACTGAGGCGCCAGGTGGAAATGGCATGGCAAGCCGTTCCACAGGACTACATCCAGCATCTCTACGATCGTCTCCATGGGAGAATAGCAGCCTGCATTGCTGCGAAAGGTAGATATACACTGTACTAGTGCCGACATTGTGCATGCTCTGTTGCCTGTGTGTATGTGCCTGTGGTTCTGTCAGTGTGATGATGTGATGTATCTGACCCCAGGAATGTGTCAATAAAGTTTCCCCTTCCTGGGACAATGAATTCACGGTGTTCTTATTTCAATTTCCAGGAGTGTAGTTTGTGTTGGTGCAAAACCAGAGCATCGCAGATATTCATGGACGGTTGCAGAATGTCTTCGAAGACGTGGCAGTGAACAAAAGCACAGTGAATCGTTGGGCGAGGTGTCTGCCATCGTCACGCAAACCTGTCCCATCCCCCGCGTGCCAGCCAGGCGCACACAGATCTGCAATGTCGGAACCTGCGGACACTCTCATTTGCGGTGATTGAAGGATCACAATCAAACACCTCGCTGCACAACTGGACGGCTCTGTTGGTGGTGTTGACACACTGGTCCACCAGTACTCAAAGGTGTCGACTAACAGAAGACCATAAAGAGCAACGAAGGAACATCTGTGTGGAACTGCTAGCGCGTTACGAGGGTCAGAGTGACAGTGTTTTGTCGCTCGTCGTCACAGGCGATGAAACATGGGCTTATCACTTCGAACTGGAAACGAAACGGCCGTACCCTCAGCCCCTAATGTCACGTCGACGTTCTTTGAGACTCGACTCGCAGGAAATTGGACAAACGACTTCAGCGTCTTCGTCGTCACAAAACTACATACGAACTTCTCCATGACAACGCAGGGCCTCACTCAAGTTTGGACACCCGCGAGGAGTTCGCAAAACTTCACTGGACTGTTCTTCCTCATCCACCGTACAGCCCGGATCTCGCACTTTCCATCTCTTTGGCCCAATGAAGGATACACTCCGCGGAAAGCAGTACGTGGGTGATAGAGAGGTTAGTGATTCAGCAAGACATTTACTCCGACATCGACCAGTAGAGTGGTACCATACCGGCGTACTGGCTGTCCCAGTAAAGTGACGTAAAGCTATCGGATTGAACGGATATTGAAAAACAAGGTTTCATACCCAAAAGAGTGGGGGATAATATGGTGTATTGAAATCCTCAGTAAAATCAACCTGCTTTCAGGAAAAAAAAAATGTGTTGCACTACTTATTGAATGCCCCTCGAATCTTTGCATAGTCCTGGTGTTTCGTTAATATTCATTAGAGCAAACATACACTCCTGGAAATGGAAAAAAGAACACATTGACACCGGTGTGTCAGACCCACCATACTTGCTCCGGACACTGCGAGAGGGCTGTACAAGCAATGATCACACGCACGACACAGCGGACACACCAGGAACCGCGGTGTTGGCCGTCGAATGGCGCTAGCTGCGCAGCATTTGTGCACCGCCGCCGTCAGTGTCAGCCAGTTTGCCGTGGCATACGGAGCTCCATCGCAGTCTTTAACACTGGTAGCATGCCGCGACAGCGTGGACGTGAACCGTATGTGCAGTTGACGGACTTTGAGCGAGGGCGTATAGTGGGCATGCGGGAGGCCGGGTGGACGTACCGCCGAATTGCTCAACACGTGGGGCGTGAGGTCTCCACAGTACATCGATGTTGTCGCCAGTGGTCGGCGGAAGGTGCACGTGCCCGTCGACCTGGGACCGGACCGCAGCGACGCACGGATGCACGCCAAGACCGTAGGATCCTACGCAGTGCCGTAGGGGACCGCACCGCCACTTCCCAGCAAATTAGGGACACTGTTGCTCCTGGGGTATCGGCGAGGACCATTCGCAACCGTCTCCATGAAGCTGGGCTACGGTCCCGCACACCGTTAGGCCGTCTTCCGCTCACGCCCCAACATCGTGCAGCCCGCCTCCAGTGGTGTCGCGACAGGCGTGAATGGAGGGACGAATGGAGACGTGTCGTCTTCAGCGATGAGAGTCGCTTCTGCCTTGGTGCCAATGATGGTCGTATGCGTGTTTGGCGCCGTGCAGGTGAGCGCCACAATCAGGACTGCATACGACCGAGGCACACAGGGCCAATGGAGGGACGAATGGAGACGTGTCGTCTTCAGCGATGAGAGTCGCTTCTGCCTTGGTGCCAATGATGGTCGTATGCGTGTTTGGCGCCGTGCAGGTGAGCGCCACAATCAGGACTGCATACGACCGAGGCACACAGGGCCAACACCCGGCATCATGGTGTGGGGAGCGATCTCCTACACTGGCCGTACACCACTGGTGATCGTCGAGGGGACACTGAATAGTGCACGGTACATCCAAACCGTCATCGAACCCATCGTTCTACCATTCCTAGACCGGCAAGGGAACTTGCTGTTCCAACAGGACAATGCACGTCCGCATGTATCCTGTGCCACCCAACGTGCTCTAGAAGGTGTAAGTCAACTACCCTGGCCAGCAAGATCTCCGGATCTGTCCCCCATTGAGCATGTTTGGGACTGGATGAAGCGTCGTCTCACGCGGTCTGCACGTCCAGCACGAACGCTGGTCCAACTGAGGCGCCAGGTGGAAATGGCATGGCAAGCCGTTCCACAGGACTACATCCAGCATCTCTACGATCGTCTCCATGGGAGAATAGCAGCCTGCATTGCTGCGAAAGGTGGATATACACTGTACTAGTGCCGACATTGTGCATGCTCTGTTGCCTGTGTCTATGTGCCTGTGGTTGTCAGTGTGATCATGTGATGTATCTGACCCCAGGAATGTGTCAATAAAGTTTCCCCTTCCTGGGACAATGAATTCACAGTGTTCTTATTTCAATTTCCAGGAGTGTATTATAACAAACCATCACCTTGATACACAAGTCCGCCCCGATAGCTGAGTGGTGGGCGCGCCAGTCTGCCACGCCAAGGGTCATAGATTTTCTCCGCTCAGGGACTGGTTGTTGTCCTCATTATCATTTCATCATCATCAGTGGAAGGTAACGGGAAACCACCACTGGAACCACTTCCCTAGACGCTCATGCGGTGGACCTCTCTGACGAGGCTTCCCCCATGACGAGATCTGCCGTAAGGCAGAACAAAATGGTTTAAATGGCTCTAATCACTATGGCACTTAACATCTGAGGTCTTCAGTCCCCTAGATTTAGAACTAATTAAACCTAACTAAGGACATCACTCACATCCATGCTCGAGGCAGGATTCGAACCTGCGACCGTTGTAGCAGCGCTGACTGAAGTTCGTTGAACCGCTCGGCCACAGCGGCCGGCAAGGCAGAACACATTGTTTGATACACAAAGGGGTAAAAAAATGTGCCAAAAGCGTTCGCTCGGAGCGCCAATCGTGAACGCCTGTAAAACAGAAATGAATAGTTTGTAAGCAGTAGATACGCGAGTACAGGTATCGATTGAAACAACAAATTTTCCGAGAATGAGATTTTCACTCTGCAGCGGAGTGTGCAACAAATTTTCTGCTGCCAGACACGAGAGTAAAACAGAAATGAACGAGAGTTGAAGCAGTAGATATGCTAGTACAGGTATCGATTGAAACAACAAATTTTCTGCTACCAAACACGAGAGTAACACAGAAATGAACCAGAGTGGAAGCAGTAGATATGCTAGTACAGGTATCGATTGAGGCAACAAATTTTCTGTTACCAGACACGAGTTATTTCATTTCCTATACGCGTTTCTGAAGTTTAAACTTGCATCATCACATGGATTTATGTGCATTAATAAGGCTTCTAACTGTTGTGTTGCGACTTCGCGGTAACCTGTGAGACTGTGTAGTAGAAGAAGAGGAAAACCAAATACTATTTTAGTATATGGCTGACAGTTTTGTAGAGGGTTTTTGGGAAGATGAACGAAAATATAAATGTAAATATACATCTCGTGGTCACAGGGCCCTTATGCTTTCGTGATGATGTATGTGGCAACGGCCTTGCCGCAGTGGATACACCGGTTCCCGTCAGATCACCGAAATTAAGCGCTGTCGGGCGTGGCCGGCACCTGGATGGGTGACCATCCGGGACGCCATGCACTGTTGCCATTTTTCGGGGTGCACTCAGCTTCGTAATGCCAATTGAGGAGCTACTCGACCGAATACTAGAGGCTTCGGTCACAGAAAACCATCATAACGACCAGGAGAGCGGTGTGCTGATCACACGCCCCTCCTACCCGCGTCCTCATCTGAGGATGACACGGCGGTCGGATGGTCCCGATGGGCCACTTGTGGCCTGAAGACGGAGTGCTTACTTACGTATGATGTATGTGATGTAACACGACTGAATGAAGGTTTAATCCTCTGAAACGGGTAGCGGAAGTATAAATTGCGTGTAGTAACAGAAAAGTTGTTGTTTCAGTCGATACCTATAGCAGTCACGTCAAAAGTTGACCAAAAAATGTTCGCATTTAAAGTTAAAACAGGCAATTAATGATGGACGTAGTTTAGTCAACACTAAAAAATGTGTAATCTGATATACCCTCCGCCGCCCACCGCAAGGTAATGTGCAGAATACGCATCTAAACTGCTGAGTGCAGAAACGAAGAGATAAAAGTAATTATGGAAGTGGCAAAAGGAGATAAGAAGCGAAAAAATGGGATACTAATAAAGTCAGTTTAACAAGGTGGGCAGATAGTCGAAACCGTCGTGCAGGTAGAGAGAGAATTTTGCTGCTTGTGTAGTGGCTAAAGGGGTCGGTTCATCGCGCAGATTGCTCAGGTCGTTAGGGCTTGCTTTGTGGCTCTTTTCCAGATTTCTTTCAACACCTCGTCTTGCGACCGCAGCCCGATAACGTCCCGTGTCCAGAACAATAGAGGCGAAGATGCGCCCGTGGCGGAGGCGCTGGGCGCTATCGCAGACTGCGCCGTTATTTCGAGGTAACGCTTCTCCACGCCGTGCACAGATAAGGCGGTGTGTGCGCTATCCGGGAGTTTGAGGAAAGGATGCGTTGTCGGCGCTATCAGAGTTTGAGGAAACCGCAACAGTACGCGGGGAGTCGGGTTTTCGGGAGCGGCCGACTGCAACCTGCGCTGGCTCATGAGTCAGCGTCGCGCGAACGAGGGTACCGCCCCCACACAGTGACGTCACACCACTCCACAGAGTGCGCGCCACACGTCGCGGCTTCCTGTCCACCATCTTCTACAAATGTCAAATCGAATACCTTTCAGCTGTCTAATTTCCAAACTGTTATGTTATTGGGATACCAGTTTCGGCGATATATTTCGTCATCTTCGGACCCCCTGACCGACGTGTAGGAAGATTCCAACCTCGGTTCCGGTCAGAATTGGCGCCAGCATTCAATGACTGATACGTGCATATTTCTGCCTGATACACCGATCATTTGACATGATCTCTAACCGGATCACAACATTGTTATTAATTTTAATTATGACCGCAGTAATCTTTCTTTCTTGAAATCCCATGGACCGAAAGCGACGTTGTTTTCCAGGAACACGACTGAGAAAATTTAGAGACCCTGCACCTGAATCTGGCTACAGAAGGATCCTACTGCTGTCAACGTAAACTTCGCGTAAGGACCACGAATACAAGGCTCGCTCTATCTGCCGTTGGAACAGGAAAGTAAACAACTGGTAATGGTACAGTTACCCTCCACCACGCACCGCACGGTCACCTGTGGAGTATTTATGTAGATGTAGGTATAGAAATGATTTTTCTGTGTTTTGAACATGGCTGTGATCAGCAACCGTAATTAATTACAATGTCACAAATTTCGAGCCAACCGGTTGCAATTAGAATTTAAAATTCTTTAACTAGTTTTCAACGCCAACTAGGGGCGCAATCTTCAGAAGAAACTGTTACCTTACCTAACAATATCACAGGAAGGTACATTAATAGCGGGTACGCATTAGAAAAAAACACTTAATTTTTACAGATTAAATTGCATAAAAATAGTCACATGTGGTTAAAAGGAAATTTGAGCGACATCGCTCTAGTCAAAACATTAAAACCACAATTAAAACATTTTGGACCTGAATACAGAACAGGTATAGTAAAAATTTAAAACAATATATAAATATGCCACTATCGGTAGTACAGTGATATAGGGCAGGAGTGAGTAATAGCGACTGCGCGAGGCGGCCGTAGCAAATGACGACGTGAACGTGATACAGCTAGCACCATCTAGCAGCAGAATTTATAGAGGTTTAACAACATCTATACGATATTAATATAATAGCGATTGACAAATTAACAGGATGTAAATCATAAAAGCAAGGGGGAGAAAAACAGTATTTAAGAGCCTAACAGAAATGCGTATAACCAACATTAGCTATCAGACATCTTTAAGCGGCTGGTCCCAGCGGAGGTTCGAGTCCTCCCTCGGGCATGGGTGTGTGTGTTTGTCCTAAGGATAATTTAGGTTAAGTAGTGTGTAAGCTTAGGGACTGATGACCTTAGCAATTAAGTCCCATAAGATTTCACACACATTTCAACATTGTGAACATCTTTAAGTAACGGCTTTAAGCCATCGAAAAATTTTTTATTATGCGACTGCGATTGCTACGGCCCGCTCGCGCAGTCGCTATTACTCACTCGAGCCGGCCGAAGTGGCCGTGCGGTTAAAGGCGCTGCAGTCTGGAACCGCAAGACCGCTACGGTCGCAGGTTCGAATCCTGCCTCGGGCATGGATGTTTGTGATGTCCTTAGGTTAGTTAGGTTTAACTAGTTCTAAGTTCTAGGGGACTAATGACCTCAGCAGTTGAGTCCCATAGTGCTCAGAGCCATTTGAACCATATTGCTCACTCGTGTACTATACCATTGTAGTGCCCATAGTGGCATATTTATATATTGTTTTAAAATTTTTACTATACCTGTTATGTATTCAGGTGGAAAAAGTTTTAATTGTGGTTTTAATGTATTGACTAAAGCGATGTCGCTCAAATTTCCTTTTAACCAGGCGTCAGTATTTTTACGCAATTTAATCTGTAAAAATTATTTGTTCTAATGGCTACCTGCTATTAATGTACCTTCCTGTGATATTGTTAGGTAAGGCAACAGTTTCTTCTGAAGAAGGCGCCGCTAGTTGGCGTTGAAAACTAGTTAAAGAATTTTAAATTCTATTTTCAACCGGTTGGCTGGAAATTTGTGACATAGTGATTTTTCTGTGCTGAAAATCAGCTCTTATAAGGACGAAATTTTAATCATCATATCCCACAGGTATGAAAGTAATGAAACGTCAGCGTAATAGCGCTCGGTCAAGGTGTTCACAGTGCAACACTTTCCATCTCGGTCAGCGCATTTGAGGTTAACTGGTTAACCGACAGTAACTGTGTGTAGCCGCATCGATTCTCAGCTGTAACCCTATTACTCTCGACATTCACCCGGGAATTCCATCAGCGATAGACAGAGCAGCGGACGTGTGTCGTCGGCGGCAATGCGTCGATGGCGTCGGACGCGCGATTCACACTGCCAGCGCCCACCCAAATTGGAATCAGCGCCGTTACGTCACAAATTGCACGTCACTCGTTTCGGATCGCATTTTGCCGAATGAGCGTTTGCGCCCTGCGGAATGAACTTATCAGCGTTTCTGGAAACCTCGTAACGGGTGAAGCGGCGCGAAATCGATACGGGGGCTCCAGCAGTTCCGCGTGCCGGACGCAGCGGGCCCGCTTGCGCTGCGGTGGCGTCGTGTGTTGACACGTCAGCGCAGCACTCCGAGCCGTGCGTGGGCCGAAAGCGTGCGTTGCAAACAGTGTTATGTCTATCCTGCAAATGTATGCCTGATACATGCAGTACTGTTATACTGTGCTTATGCCCGCATCGGAGGATACACACATAGCGTCGCTTGTCCTTATGGGCACTGGCTTTTCTTGTTCCATCGCTACCTGCTGCTTGCATTCGTGCCTATGTAACTTACTTTTCTAACAATTAAAACTTCTGCACCAATAAGAACAGCAAATTCAGTAGTCGCGTGGCGTGACTGGCTGGGAGACACTGTGCGATGTCGAATCCCCTGGTGCAAGTGTTACAACTTCTAACAACCCTACCACAACAAAGGTCAAAAATAAATTATGATTGTAGTGTTTCTCACGCTGCTAAATATTGCATTTTCGGGCAACAACAAAGTTGTATTATGTGGCAGGTGTCATTAGAGCACAGTTAATAAAAGTCATTTCTTGAAATAATGGATAAACTAGGCACTCATCTTTTCGTGTTTCCCACGCTGGTCTCGTTGTGAACTCATGGCTCAATCGTCGAAAATCTAGGTAGTGATGGTTCCAAGCTCGGATGCAAAGAGGCCTAGGTGTCTGCGATATTGAAAAGTTTTATAGATGTGTTTCATAAACCATTCTTGAAGATTAAACTTTTGCAAGTTAGGACAATGGTGATGTAAAAAAGTAATCACCACTCCGAATTTAAGTTACACTTCTTTTTTATTACTTTTGTTGCAGTATCACGTAACTCGTTCCAAAACATCACTTCTCAATGTAAAACATTGAAAATATCTTCCTCACTGTTAAAGTTCACATTTCATAAACTGACTACAATTTGCGTCTTTTTAACATGACGACCACAGCTTGACTCTCTAATAACCGATTACGCGCCCAAAAATCAGAGTAACAAGTACGTCAAAGATCATAGTGACAAAAGAAAGAATACACATAAGAATAATACCATTGCAATATATACATATCGATGTATCGAAGTACCTGTACATTAATGAAATCAAATCTGAATGTTTTCACAGAAATGTGTTAACTATTTTACAGAAACACAGTAGAATATTGCCGGTATCGAGAGGTTGAGGTGAGGTGCCGTAATGATTACGTAATTCAAGTACCATTACAAACTGGACGCCTCTTTGGCGACTTGCGTGCCCCTAACCTACCCCACTTATCCGAGCGGAGAAAGGACACCTACAGTTGAACTTTATAAAAGACGTCATATTTACGCCAGTGACTGTAACACTTTCTTTATTTCACGATTGCAATTTCGGCCTTAGGCCATTATCGAGTGAACGTGTTATGGCTCTTAGGCCATGTCAACCTAAAATGATATGACACATTTATATGTCGTTGTCATTACTATTAAGTATACACGACATATAAATGTGTCAGCTCATTTTAGGTTGGCATGGCCTAATAGGCATAACATCTTCACTCGATAATGGCCTAAGGCCGAAATTGCAATCGTGAAATAAAGAAAAAGTTACAGTCACTGGCGTAAATATGTCTTTTATAAATTTCTACATGACTGTGAATCCCAGGAAAAATATCCTACATTTCAACGTGAAATCCCAACCACGTTTTATTAGCAGAATACTTAGAAGATGCAACAAACGCATTAGAGAGACTACCTGGACTTCGCTTCTCCATGCTCTGATAGGGTACTGCTGTGCGGAATGGGATCCTTACCAGATAGAATTGAAAGGGATATCGAAAAAGTTCAAACAAGGGCAGCTGGGTTTTAGTGTCGAGAAACAGGAGAGCAAGTGTTACGAATATCATAGGCGAGTTGCGATGGGAGTCACTAAAACAAATGCGTTTTTCGGTGTGGCGAGATCTTTTTACGAAACTTCAATCTCTAACTTTGTCCTCCGAAAGCGAAAATATTTTGTTCATGCCCGCCTAAGTACGGAGTAATGATCATCGTAATAAAGTAAAAGATTTAGGTGTTCGATTTTTCCGCGCGCTGTTCGGCAATGGTATGGTAGAGAAGTAGCGTAAAAGTGGTTCGATCAGTCCTGTGTCAGACAGTTAAGTGTGAACTGCAGAGTAATCATATAAGATGTAGATGTAGAAGTGTCGTTTCTGACACATCTTCAAATCAGTGAGAGGTGATTTTTTTATGTTTGCCATATATTTGTCATATGTAAAGTCACGTATACCATGTGATGTTGCCGTTGTAAAAGTTTTTTTACCACTGTCAGGATGGTTTATGACCGAAACTGCTTGTCAATAAATAATTTTATAAGACAGTACTGTGTCACCATCCATTTTTCCAATAATATATTTATTTTCACACTTCACCGTTGTATAAGTTGACAGTTACAAATTCATTGCTGCCTTAATCACGGTCATTAGGTTTCCCAATTACTCGCGTACAGACAATGTTCTCAGAAGAGTTGCATGATCGCACTGGTCCACTCACTACAAGAGACAAATTCAGACAGCTTGTACATCTCTGCCGGCCGTGGTGGCCGAGCGGTACTAGGCGCTTCAGTCCGGAACCGCGCTGTTGCTACGGTCGCAGGTTCGAATCCTGCCTGGGGCATGGATGTGTGTGATGTCCTTAGGTTAGTTAGGTTTAAGTAGTTCTAAGTCTAGGGGACTGATGACCGCAGATGTTAAGTCCCATAGTGCTTAGAGCCATCTGAACCATTTGTACATCTGTATTTGTTATAATTTACAGTTACATGAATAATGGCAGCAGGAACCGAGAACAAAACGGCGGTCTATTCTCGCGGTCGCTCATCGTTTGCTACATAAACGTTTGCTCTGACTGGCTCAACGCTAGTCAGCTCCCAACTAGGTGTAACAAACCGTGTTACTCTGATTTCCACTCATTCAGCATAAAATACACTACTGGCCATTAAAATTGCTACACCACGAGGATGACGTGCTACAGACGTGAAATTTAACCGACAGGAAGAAGATGCTGTGATATGCAAATGATTAGCTTTTCAGAGGATTCACACAAGGTACGCGCCGGTGGCGACACATACAACCTGCTGACATGAGAAAAGATTCCAATCGATTTCTCATAGACAGACAGTAGTTGACCTGCGTTGCCTGGTGAAACGTTGTTGTGATGCCTAGTGTTAGAAGGACAAATGCAGCCACGTCTCGATCCATGAGTCAGCAGATGGGGACGTTTGCATGACAACAACCATCTGCACGAACAGTTCGACGACGTTTGCAGCAGCATGGACTATCAGCTCGGAGGCCATGGCTGCTGTTACCCTTGACGCTACATCATAGACAGGAGCGCCTGCGATGGTGTACTCAACGACCAACCTGGGTGCACGAATGGCAAAATCGTCATTTTTTCGGATGAATACAGGTTCTGTTTACAGCATCATGATGGTCGCATCCGTGTTTGGCGACATCGCGGTGAACGCACATTGGAAGCGTGTATTCGTCATCGCCATACTGGCGTATCACCCGGCGTGATGGTATGGGGTGCCGTTGGTTACACGTCTCGGTCACCTCTTTTTCGCATTGACGGCAATTTGAACAGTGGACGTTACATTTCAGATGTGTTACGACCCGTGGTTCTACCCTTCATTCGATCCCTGCGAAACCCTACATTTCAGCAGGATAATGCAGGACCGCATGATGCAGGTCCTATACGGGCCTGTCTGGGTACAGAACATGTTCGACTGCTGCCCTGGCCAGCACATTCTCCAGATCTGTCACCAATTGAAAACGTCTGGTCAATGGTGGCCGAGCAACTGGCTCGTCACAATACGCCAGTGACTACTCTTGATGAACTGTGGTATCGTGTTGAAGCTGCGTGAGCAGCTGTACCTGTACACGCCATCCAAGCTCTGTTTGACTCAATGCCCAGGCATATCATGGCCGTTATTACCGCCAGAGGTAGTTGTTCTGGGTACTGATTTCTCAGGATCTGTGCACCCAAATTGCGTGAAAATGTAATCACATGTCAGTTCTAGTAAAATATATTTATCCAATGAATACCCGTTATCATGTGTATTTCTTCTTGGTGTAGCAATTTTAATGGCCAGTAGTGTATAAAAAATAAAAATGTTATATTTCTGTTGGTATAAAGGCAGACTGGAAAATTTGGAGCTCTCACCGATATTCGCTCCCATGATCCTTTGGTTTCCGGGTAAGACTGACCAGGATAGCAAATAATAAAATTCTACTTATTGTGTATGTGGGTTCACGTATCAGTACCACCTTATGGCATATCAGTGTCGGTAATGGAGTGTAAAATTTCCATCTGATGCCAAAAGGAGTCGCGTGGGATCTGGCTAGCCCAGTGGTGCACATCCACTGAGACACACCTCCAGCTGCTCTGCACCTTGACTATCCTCTGCCAACACGATATAGGACGACCAGCGGCAGCCACTAACGGAAATTGCACTTTGTGCCACTACCCTACGACAGTTTCATTTACGCTTCATTCATGTTGACATTGTTTTCCTGGCTGCCTTATTTGTAATGAGTTTTTATACACTTGGACACTTCTACGAAGTCGTACACAACATTTCAATGCTGTATTGTAGGAATAACACGCGATTAAATTTGTAGCTGAATCGAGGGTTTGTAGGGTGAGGAATTGAGTCCACAGAGCTGCCACATACGGTAACAGCAACGACTCTAGGCCAGCTAAGGCTCAGGCCGAAATGGGCACAGCTGACACATGCGGGTGCGTCATTCCATGCAGCTTCAATCCTGTGCCAGAGCCTATCTGTCGCAGTGGCTGGTGAGTGGTGGTGTGGCAGTGTGTTGGGAGACCTCTGAGTAACGTGATAGCGAAGCCAACAGTCCAACACCCTCTTCATCGAGGTATCTCAGGACAGCACGGGCAACAAACTGTCCTTCATTACCTTGTTTAAAGATAACGTCACAGAGACCTCAAAGATATATGACATGTACTACCCTAAACACGTCGGAGACGTAAAACATACTGTCTGAATAAGCAGCTATGCAAACTAGTGTCATCATGCCGAGTACGGAGGTATTTCGGTGACGACTGCAGTCGCTCAACATTCGTTGTTTTCTTCCCACGCCCGGGTTCCCGGGTTCGATTCCCGGCGGGGTCAGGGATTTTCTCTGCCTCGTGATGGCTGGGTGTTGTGTGCTGTCCTTAGGTTAGTTAGGTTTAAGTAGTTCTAAGTTCTAGGGGACTTATGACCACAGCAGTTGAGTCCCATAGTGCTCAGAGCCATTCGTTGTTTTCCGAGCCTCCACTCTCATATGTCCATTGTGATGTCGAACACAGACTGGGACTCATCGGAAAGGACGATGCGGCGCCACTCCTGCACCAAGTATTGTCATTGGGTGCATGACTCTCATCATGCAGTTCACTGCCGCGTCACAAGAAGCTACAACAATGGACGCTTCACGGTTCTGGCAGCTCTGGATGCTCTGTGATGCTGGCTGTCCCTGGTGATGCAGACGACAATGGACACTCCGCAGTTCCTCATGATGCAGACGGACACTCCATGGTGCTGGCAGTCCCTAGTGATCCAGATGACAGTGCGCGCTCCACAGAGCTGGCAGTCTCTGGTGATGCAGCCAACAGCGGACGCCCTCCGCTGCTGGCAGTCCCTCATGATGAAGATGACAATGGACTCCCCACAGTGATGGCAGTCCCTGGTGATGCAGACGACAATGGACACACTGCAGTGCTGGCAATCTGATGCAGATGACAATGGACACTGTGCGGTGCTGGCAGTGACTGGTGATGCAGATGACAATGGACACCCCACGGTGCTGGCAGTCCCTGGTGACGTAGATGACAGTGGACACTCCATGGTGTTGGCAGTCTCTGGTGATGCAGACGTTGCCGCACTATCCATGTCGGCACTTGTCTTATTGGAAACAAGCCAATTTCCAGAGTCAATGCACGTGATGGTGCTGAATGATCCTAGAAGTAGAGTGACAATTTGTCTGTCCTCTCAGGCGCTAGTCATGTGGGGATGTTCGCCTGGCAGTTTTGGGATCCCGTGTAATATCAGCATCAATATCAACGATACAGTGCATTCTCAGTGGGCCAAGATCCTGTCATTCTCGAATTCCCATGCGTTGTGGGAGATGAGCAAAGGTATGAGGCAATCTTCTCACAAACAACTAACGTTCAAATATAGATGGCGTTACTTTTACCTAATTTGTGCTGCTACACTGAAATGCTAATCCAATAATTTTTACTGTTGTCCTTTGTCGCATTTCTCTTCACAGCGACTGCAGGTTTCGTTCACATTTTGAACATCTGATGCTTTTTAGCTGCAGAGCTGTGTCAGTTTTATGTGCTACTCCACTCGATATCATATGAAGCTTCCAGAAGCGCTAATCATTTGCAGGACACTTCATGCGAATTTGATGTTCCTTTCGAGCTCCCTTATAGTTGTTTCAGTTTTAATGCCAAGCAACATGATTGCTCAGTCAGGTTTATTGGTCGAAATATACCAAGAGACAATTTGTATTCACACCGACGTCCTCCCTCTTCCACGCCGAGAAACGTTCAGTTTGCCCTCCTTATACTCGTACACCGATGAGTCAAAACATTATGATTACCTGTTTAAAAGCGTGTTGTTTCACTTTTGAGACACATTACAAAAGATATTGTGCTTGGTATGGATTCTAAAAGTCCTTGAAAGGTGTCCAGAAGATGTCTACGCACACGTCAAGTAATTCCCGCAAAATTACGGGACGGTGGTTTACTGCCACGTAGCTGACGCCCGATACGTGCTCCAAAGAGTAGAGATGATGCACATTTTCTGACCAAGACATCGATGTGGAATCACTATAATGCCCTTCAAACCACTGTTGCACGATTCTGATCTTGCAGCACGGAGAATTATCCTACTGGAACATGTCATCGCCGTGGTCCTTGTTATACGAGAACTCAGAGAAGGAATGGTCAGTATTCATTGCTGTCACGATGCCTTCGATTACCACCACAGATCCCGTGGAAGCCCAACTCAGTGTAGCCCACAGCATAATTCTGCCCTCGCCAGCCAACATCTGTGGCACGGTGCATGTTTCGTGCAGCCACTCGCCTTGATGACGACGTGGAATGACCCTCCATCGACCTGCTATACCAGGAAACGCTATTCATTCGACAGGCGCCATTTTTCTATTGATCCACGGTGAAAACTCAGTGATGCTGCGCCCACTGCAATTACTGACGCTGACGTTGGGTCAACATAGGAACAAACAGGAGTCATGAGATGAAGATCTCCGTCTTCTACAATGACCTTTAAAGATTGTGCTGATAAGCACTCGCGCCTGCTCCAGCATTGTACTCTGCCGTCAGATCTGCCACAGATCGCTGCCTATCCTGGGTTACACAGGACCTCTACGTTTTCGTCCAATATCATACGGTCTACTCGTTATTTCACTAAGCAGTTTCCATAGGTGATAACGACAGCAGTAATCCAACAGGCGACCAGCTTCGCCGTTTCAGAGATTCTCGTTTCCGGCCACAACAACGTGCCATTTCCAGAATGAGATCTTCACTCTGCAGCCGAGTGAGCGCTGATATGAAACTTCCTGGCAGATTAAAACTGTGTGCCGGACTCGAACTCGGGACCTTCGCCTTTCGCGGGCAAGTGCTCTACCATCTGAGCTAGAGATGGGTAGTTCGCGAATGAACGGGTGCAAAGGAACGGTTGACCAAGATGAACAAAAGGACCGAGGAACGAATTCCAAGGAACAATCGGTTCATAGTTCACTTCGGTCGCGGCGGTCTACTTATAGTTCCCGGGAACGAGGAACGATCGGTTCATGGTTCACTAGTGCACTTCGATCGCGGCGGTCACTTCGGCAGTTCTCGTTCCAGCCTCGGTCGCTTGCTCGTCTCAGTCTCGGTCTCCCTCAGCCGCACTCGTCGTTCTTCGTATGACCAACTGTCTCAGTTCCACTGCCGACTGCTCCTAGTTAGTTCAGTATCCAGTTATTCGTTTCGTTCACTGCGCTCGCCCATTTTACACGCGCTCCAAACTGCTCTTGCACTTGGGTCTGCCTATTCAGCGGCCACGACCGGTAATCAAAAAGTATTTTATAGTTACGTAAATTACATAAAAATTACGTCGTATGTAATAGGTACGTCTTTTCAGGTAACAAAAGGGCATATCAGCTCATTTCATTATATCGATGAACAGCAGAAGACATAACAAGGCAAGTTTTTTTTCATATTAACAGAATCTTCCGTCGGTTCTTGGTAGAACAACATTATAATAATAAATGAAAAGCACCAGTTTGCTTTTGAGCAAACTGGTGCAAGTTTTTTTTGTTATTCATGTATTTTTTGGTTTCATCGACTTGATTTAGCAACTAACTTTCAATAATTTGCTTAATTTTTACTGTAAGCAAATTCATATAAAACGATTTTCGTGTATCTTTCATATACAAAACATTACATTTAGGAAGGCTCTAATTATTTTTAAGTTTGGTTGTTTCCTATTTGCATTACCTGCTAGTTTGGTTTCTTTGGAGAGAAAAAAAAAAGAAAGTCGGTTGTGGGTCATTTTGGCTCAGTAGGAAAAGCGGTGCCTCTCCATTTGAAAAGACATAGATTGCCATAAAATCGTATTTACTTATTATCAAACCAAAAACTTTATTGCTGCGAACTTAATAATTATTATTATTGCTGCATTAGCTTTAATAATGTAACATAAAAACCTGATTTTTACTAAGCGTGTGACGCAAGTATGATGAGAAAACCACATTTTATTTTATGCTTCCATAAAGTCTACATCGCCTATGAACTCAGAGACAACGTGAAGTATATATAGGGTATAGACGATTGTTGTTTACAACGTAGCGTAGCTATGTAGTGGAAGTCGAAACGAAGAATTTTATACAAGACGCTTGTGGTCTATTAAGTTAGGAAACAGCCACCAACAGGTTTACAAGACTTACATGTGCTATAGCCCATGCGCGTCGCGTGAGATTTTCATGTTGTCTTCTCCAGCTCTCTACACATCGTCATCGATTGTTTCGCCATTGTTGCTTGCATTAACTTGTTATTTCTTCACTGCGTAATTATTACATTTTTGTCTGTTTGTTGTATCTGCTCGTAACGGGCAACACATCGTCCGCAATTGGCGAGCAGTCTGTACTTGGGGCCGGTTTTCCGTGTGCCACGCTATATTACTTCCCTACAATCAGCCAGACAACGCTACAGTTGGCTAAACGAGAGGTTCTGCAGAATCACAGAAATTACTTCTAAAAGTGTGTAAGAATTCTGTAATGAATAAAAACTCTATACTGCAGGGGGGAGGCAAGTGCCCCCTCTTGGTGCCCTCCATCCTACAGTCACCTGCACTACTAGTTTTCAGTTTTTCATAAGAACCATATACCAAGCACAAATGAACGGTGAACGAGTAAAAATGAACGGTCCCCAAAAAAGAACGATCAGCAGTGAACTAGTTCCCAAGGTGAACGAGTTTGCTCATCTCTAATCTGAACTACCCAAGCACGACTGACGCCCCGTCCTCACAGCTTTACTTCTGCCAGTACCTCGTCTCCTTCCTTCCAAACTTCGCAGAAGAGCTTCTGCAAAGTTTGGAAGGTAGGAGACGAGGTATTGGCAGAAGTAAAGCTGTGAAGATGTGGCGTGAGTCGTGCTTGAGCAGCTCAGATGGTAGAGCACTTGCCCGCGAAAGGCAAAGGTCCCCAGTTCGAGTATCGGTCCGGCACACAGTTTTAATCCGCCTGGAAGTTTCAATGTGCCCTTTGTCAAAACGGCGTATGTCAGTGGATTTCCACATTTGCGGCCCTATCTTCGCTACGACTGCCTATTCGTCTCTCTTCCGCTTACGAACTTCCCTTAGCGAGTCACGTGTGCACAACACCACTAGGAACTAGGAGACATTCAGCCTCGCTGTGAACAGTGGTCGTAATGTTTTGGCTCGTGCCTATAGTGCACTACACACTGAGGCAGTCGTCTGCCGCAGGTATAGAAGCGGACCAGACGGCGGCCCCGTCGCATCCACACCCTATGCGTGATCTGGACGCGCCGCACGTTCCCGGAAACGCTCTCCCGTGTTTGTTTCCTGCGCAGCCGTCAGCAAACGAGCGCTATCAGCTGCGCCGATAAGCTCCGAAAACCAGGCGCCACTCCGCTGCAGCCGATTCCACGACTTCAGTCGGGCGTTTCCGTTCACACTAACTTGGTGCACCGTGCCGTGATACACGTCCTTGTTATACGAGAACTCGCAGAAGGAATGTGAACCGTAATTTTACCTTCAAAATCTTTTCTTAAAGAATTTGCTTTATTTACTAACGATTCACCCAAAACAATAACACATTTAATCACACTAGGTGAGCGTGGAAGTAGTTGCCAGGAAGTAACTGATGGAAAATAAAATTACCTTTAACAAATGTGAATTTTATTCCTAAAAGCCTTTTCAAAAACAAAATTACAATCAGAAAGCACCCTGTAAATATCAAGTTACAATTATTCAGAGACAGGATATATTTTTTTTACAGTAGGAGCCTTCGGGCTGAGAAGCTTCCGCGCCCTTTCAACACGGCCGTAGTCACGACCGCTCACAACGACCTCTGAAAAACTACACTGGTGCCAATCTGCAACACACCAGATTAATTTAAACAAAAAAAAAATTTTAACAAAAAATGGTTCAAATGGCTCTGAGCACTATGGGACTTAACTGCTGTGGTCATCAGTCCCCTAGAACTTAGAACTACTTAAACCTAACTAACCTAAGGACGTCACACACATCCATGCCCGAGGCAGGATTCGAACCTGCGACCGTAGCGGTCACGCTGTTCCAGATTGTAGCGCCTAGAACCGCACGGCCACTCCGGCCGGCTAAATTTTACAACTCACACAAACACATTAACTATGCACCCCGTAAGAGGGATGGAAATGGTAAAAACACTCACACTAAGAAATTATTTGCCAGCGAAAGTGTAATTTGTTTTTAAAAGGGCTCTTACGGTGAAAGGGTGGCAACTTTATAAAAATGACTATTTAAATAAAACCCATGAAATTCAGACTTACATGAAGTGTACAACATGCTCTACATTACACATACACCGCTGCGCAAGATTATAGGCAAGATAAAAACATATTTCATGAATTCGGCATTTACCTTAATTCTATAAATTTGTTAACACCGAATCCGACAAACATGACGCAGCTATTAACGTACGGCAGATTGACCGAGGGGGGAGGGGGGGGGTTACTAAACAACCCGAACCGCAGATTGCTCTAAACCTCCCCAATTCCACAAGGGAAAAACGAACCGACCACCCAATTCACAAATAACCACCTTCCCGCGGGTGGGCAAACGGAGAAGAATGGTGGGACGATCCCAAAACAAAGCGACTGGTAACCTCACCAAGAAAACAAGTAGAATTGAACAAGTAAATGAAACAACAGATCTCCAACCACTTAACTTCTAATAAACTGCGATTTCTGACGAAGACCTGGCGCAGCACCCCCAACGCTATCCCGAACCGTCCGCTGCCAACCGCTTCAACTGACGCAGGAAGGCGCGCCGTTCTCCCGTCTCACGGCGTCGCAGCTTGCACCGACCAGCCCGACGTCGTGGTTTCGCTCCTGTTGCTCTCGTGTGAACCGCGAAGCCACTACCTCTTTCTATACGGCGCTGCCCACTGGACTCAGGGGGGACCTCACATGCGCCGACACTCAAGGGGGACACGTCATCTCGTGTCTCAGTGCGTGACCGACCAACCGACCGATCCAACCGCCAATGACCGTTGCCCGAGTAACTCGAGCAGACTGGCGACCTAACGCGCAGACTCAGATGCAGGACTGGGCAACCACTAGCTGAGTTCTGTTACTGGCGGAGTGGCAAGACTCTCATTTTCTGGCTTTAAAGTTGATCCAAAGGACAGACATACTAGCACTCCGACGACAGACAGACACTAACTGCCGCACAAATGCAAACGAGAGACAGACCAGCAACTGGTGACGCTAGCCTCACTCCGACTCCCTTAACGTACGGCGGACCGACAGACAGACAGACACTGACTGCCCGACACTGAGCCGGCTGACCAACTGACTAAACTCACTCAGACTGACCGACTGCCGAGCACATAGCGCCGCTTAAATGCACGTGAACAGGCAACTTTTCCCCTTTCCCACCAGAGGGACATACCAAAGGTGCGATTGCCATAGCGGCGCCACGGACAGAAACGGAAAGCGACTACTTCACACTATGGCCGGCCGAAGTGGCAGAGCGGTTCTAGGCGCTTCAGTCTGGAACCGCGCGACCGCTACGGTCGCAGGTTCGAATCCTGCCTCGGGCATAGATGTGTGTGATGTCCTTAGGTTAGTTAGGTTTAAGTAGTTCTAGGGGACTGATGACCTCAGTAGTTTAGTCCTATAGTGCTCAGAGCCATTTGAACCATTTACACTACGCGCTGCGGCGCGCTCTTAAAAACAGCAAATTTTACTACGGCTCAGAATGGTCAGTATTCAAGAGAATGACAGGAACCATCATTTGAAGGAAGAAAGTCTGGTAAACATGGGCTCCGACATACATACCTTAAGAGCTATAAACACGTGTTCAGTAGGAGAGATGTGTTGCCCAGTAGCGAAGATGAACAAGCGACCATAGCCCTTCAGGAAAGTGTGGGGTTTCCGATATAGGGAAATATTATTATTAAGCATCAGATTGAGAAGGGGAAGCAACATATACTTGCGTTGCTCCCTTTGCCGTTTAGAAAGAGCCGCGTACCATTGTGGAACAGAGAGACTTTGTGCGAGCGATGTGCGATTTGAGATGTAAAGTTTGCTAAGAAATTCCCGGACGTCAATCGCACTGAAAATATACCTAAGGGCCAGTGTAAAACTGAGTTTGAATGGTATTACAAGGGGGGGGGGGGGTATAAGTGGTATGTCAACGTCGGTCTCGACTGTTCTGTCCACACAATGACACGTCGGACACGGTTGGCTCTGTGAAAAAACTTGTCACATAGAAAGTAAATGATTGAGGTTGCCCAACTGCCAAAGCAAACACAAATTTATAGTAATTGACACTATAATTACGAACTTGGATTTAACATACATATAACATGTTAACACTTATGTCAATAACAATGAGAGAGACTGAGTGGTTTGAAAAGTTTAGAAATCACGTAGAAATGTTCATTCATTAATCACTCTGCGTTTTTCACACATACTAGTCACACATGCAACAAATTGACAGTACATTTCTGTAAGTTTTAACAACTTACAAATCTTATAATGACGCCTATGTAATGGTGCGTCCGTATTATATAGGAGATAAATAGAGAGTGATATCGTCCGGCAGTGGGCGATGGGTCATCCGCTTGTTTTTTTTTTTTAATAAAATATTCAAATGTCTTCAGTCTGTCTTTCTATGTTTTTACATGCGCGTTGAATTAGTCTATAGTTTCTTAGGCGCGTCAGTGGCGCTGGTTTCATTTCTCCTTGTAAATCGACAAAATACATCATTACAATGCGTAGTTAAATATTATACATTGGCAAATAAATGGCTCTTAGCCTATTTCGTTACTCAGATCAGTGTTTTATGTGACGAGATGTGGCGGTGTGAAAATACATCATCTCAGGTCCTGACCACTCGTCGCGTGTAGGGCGCCTAAACGATGCTGCGTTCTCGGGAACCTATACAACAATTCAAGCAAATAACATTAGTAATTTTATTTCAATAAAGCAGGCCGACAATACTTAACTTGAATATACTGCATGTTGTCGGAAGCGATGGGTGACAGGCAGTATAATTCAGGGTCCTTGGCTATATGCAATGTTCCTGCGAATTTGACACACAGTTTGTGCATCACTAATAACTGTTCTCGTAGAACTCTCTGCTAGGCCGTGCCAATACTGTCCACTAATGTCCGGCCAAGGCTGGCAGCAGTGACGCTTGTGTTCTCTTCGGCTGGACGCCGCTCCTGTCTTGGTGCAGTCCTCATCAGCGCACCATTGGCCAACGTCGTTTCACCGTCTTTTCTGGTCTTGCGTTCTTCCTCTTCGTTCCGGCGCTTGTGGTTACGCCAGAACAGAAAGCACTTTAGATCCCGTGTTTACTTGGCACTTTTTTCTTGTTTTTGTGCATACTACACTTTCCCAAAATATGGAAAACAAAGAGCTTTGCTGTAGAAGAGATGTGTTACACAATAGCGAAGACGAACAAGTGCTCATAGGTCTTAAGATATGCATTGTTAAGTCCCTGTTTACTAGACTTTTTTTTTTTTTTTGTTTCGAATGATCATATCGCTGTATATTGACCAGTCCTCGTGGGACACCCTCTACAGACGAGTCGCTCTGACTGGCGCTGCAATGGTCCGCTCCCAACCACGCATAACAAATCGTGTTGCTCCGACCATGGCTCGTCACCCTGAAAAACAAAAATAAACATTTTGTGATTATTTCCCAAATGATAATCGTAAAAAAAATCCTTAAATATTTTTGATAAAGAGATAATTCATCTTAGGTCACTGAGTCGGAAAGGTTAGCAGTGTGATCAATACGTTAACAAAACTCTCCTGGCACTCCACTGAATGTGATTTGTATATAAACGCGAGGACAATGCGTCGCCGGCCGCTGTGGCCGAGCGGTTCTAGGCGCTTCAGTCCGGCACCGTGCTGCTGCTACGGTCGCAGGTTCGAATCTTGCCTCCGGCATGGATGTGTGTGATGTCCTTAGGTCAGTTAGGTTTAAGTAGTTCTAAGTCTAGAGGACTGATGACCTCAGATGTTAAGTCCCATAGTACTTAGAGTAATTTGAAACATTTTTGACAGTGCATCACCATAATGGAGGATCTTCTGATGGAGCGCTTCAGTTACGGATTGCGACGTGTATTTTTACAATGTACGACATTTCTTTTAATCGTCTGGGGGCGACCCTGATTGCCAAGATATTTAAAATATTTTGAACATAGCAAACTGGTTGCAAATAACTGTTTAATACATTTACCTAGGTTTCGACACCACGTAAGGGTGTCTTTATTAGAATGAACTTTTGAGAAACCGTAAAATTACATGGCGAGGAAGCAATGGTCACAATTTAGAGCAGCTAATTTTGTGATTTTTCAGAAGTTCATTCTACTAAAGATTCTTAGTAGGTGTCGAAACCTTGGTCAATGTACCAAACAGTTATTTGCAACCGGGTGGCTGTATAATCCTGTGTTCAAGCTAGTATACGGTTGCTGAGAAACAGCTGTGTTTAAAACTGTTAAAATATCTTTTTTCCGGCACAATCACAATTACCTTTACATACAGCTAGTTTCGAATGTGGTAAACGGCCACCATTAGATCTAAAAATAAAAATTAAAACTTGCACTTAATTTGAGATGTCACACGTAAAATACAATAATAGCAGCCCTCAACCTTTCCTTTATGTCAGGAACATACACATTAATGCGACCAACACCTATGTTCAACATCAAAGTGTAGTAACCACTCACAGACGGCAGGTAGCAGCACTATACTCCGTTCATCATAAGAATAAACCTGTTGTAAACATTACACTTGTAACGTATTACTATGTTTACGACGTTTCTCGTCGAGCCATATACGTTATCTCGCATTTATAGCTGCTTCTCTCACACAAATAATGATAGAAATTCAGAAATTCAGGATCGCCACCAGCCCAAGCCCTTCCTAACCATTTAGAAAAAAACGGAGCTGGAAAATTATTAGTTTATTTACTTTAATAATTTAATTACAAGTACGCAAATTTCTTTAAGCAGCCAGATAAATAGCACTCCATGCCATGCATGAAGCAACTTGATTAATTCAGGATTGGAAATCGGAGTAAGGGGGTAAGATCGACACCAAAGAATTTATCTTTCACGTAGATTATTTATTGTAACTAAATATTTTGTTGCACATCCTAACTACACATAAGTGGTGCCTGACTCGAAGCATTTAAGTAAGAACTACGCTAGAATGAAACAGAGCACAATTTAACTATAGCAAGAAGAAACACAGAAGACGGGGGCGGGAGACAATTATACTATCATCTCCTTTGCATTAATACCATAAAAATATCTCAGTGAGATTTGCATTACGATTCTACGCATGCACTATTCTGGACAGAGGTTTAACCAATACACAAGGACTGTGCGATAATTATTTAACATACTGTGTCTGCTGCTTGCAAACGGCCGAACTAGAGCATGTGGTGCATTCTGACTCAAACTGTTGTGCTGGTTTGTAGAACAGATATTCTTGCAGAAATTGTAGCTCATTAAACAAGCAAACTGTTAAAATAAAGCCTATTGCGGTGCCGTGGTGGACCAGAAGGGTCATTGATTACCAAACACGTGGCACAAAATCGGCACACAAAGACAAAAGCAATTTCCATAAAATATAAGATTAAAAATCATTTAAAAAAATAACTCGCTTCACACGCTTCAGTTAAGCTGAAGTTCTTAACTATGTCTCCAGTGAAACATAACGAAGTCCTAACTCAACCTGATTCCTATCCCCTGAAAGCCCCCTTAAGAGCTACGATCCGTACTCAGCAAGCGTTCACCGAAGAGTGTCCCTTTCTCTTTAGAGATTACCTAGCTCCCCGTATAGCGGAAGCTACCAGAGGGGTAGGCTTCCGTCACCAACCTCACACACAAAAACAGCCTTCGACACAGCCTTCGACTAAGAAGGGTAAACCTCTCTGTTGAGGTATTGGAAACCTAAGTTGGTCATCTTGTGCTCTCCTTTGAACGAGGAGCAACATCGTCTGCTCCCAGCAGACGATGACCAATTCAGCGATTCCCACAAAACAAAACCGAAACCCACATTAAAACACACATATAATAATCAATTGGCCTTATTTGAGTGCTCAGTCTTTCTGGAAGAGTTCATGAACTGAGCTAAAATCAGGTAGTAAAATGAATAGGTTGTACCGAATTCGACAAGCTTCTTATGAAACGACTTCACAGAGACATTTCACGTGCAGCAGAAGCCAATCTGTTTCGAGTACAGTCAAATACAATAATGAGGATGCGTTTTATGCCGTGCGTTACGCGTACATCGACTCAGCGATAATACGGGACAACTGTACCCGTGGATTTAATTTGGAAAATACTGGCCAGCCACGTGATCCAAGTAACATGCAGAGGTGTGAACAGTTGTAGTAAAGACGTAGAAAGAGACGAGCAGAGAACAGTATAGTCTTGAATGTAATTTAATTTCTGAACGGAAGGAAATAATGGTAATACTCAGGCGATACGCTTCTTCGGTGATCTGAAGGAAAAACATGCTCTCGATCTTAGCTAACATAGTACTGTAATTAAAAACGAGAGCGATGAAAATTCCTGACTTTAACAAGGGTAATTTATCTGCAGGAGCTGTGTGCGTCGTAATCGCGCACTGCTGGGATTTCATCATATGGTTAAATATTGAAGCCACTGAAGGTATTACAGTCCGTCATCTGGTAATCTCTGAACTCCCTCCATATCGGACTCCGAGGAAAGCGGTACATTCCAGTACTGCTTCGCTGATACCGAGGCGATCAACAGCAGAACCCCTGGCCCCCAAAAAGTCCACATTTTTCTTCCTCCTCCTCCTTTATGACGTGCTGTTCTGCATTTCGCCAGCTTTCCTCTGTGACGTGTCATAAGGCTTCGTGCATTAGTTCCAGTAAGTTTGGCAGCTTAAATGTCTCGTTATTTCCCTCGACAAATCGCTTACCTCGGCTCCAGATCAGTTCTATTGGATTCAGCTAGCGGTGGTACGGTGATGACTGTAAAAATGCGGAATTTCTACTGTGTGCTCTTCTCCGTCAAAATTATTGTTTTCCGTGTTTCTACGACCCTTATTACTCTGGCTCGTGTGAGGCCACATCTGTCCTATAAAAGAGAGGGCATATTCGAGTAAAGAATATTTGATTTTCCATTTTTCTCCAAAAAATTGAACTGTGTAATTTTTCTTAACTTCAAAATCTGTAACAATCTTGTGTAATATATCGGTAATTAAGAATGTGTATTTTCTATGAAAACCAGAATTCTGCGTGTGGTATGAAATTAGAAACCCGTAGACGTGAATTATTCTTAAAAAAAATGATGGTTAAGTACGAGTTAATTGACAGGTATTGATAAACTTCATATTTAAACGATTTAAGTATTCAAACGGAACAAAAAAAAATTGTTGATCACAACGGGTTTGAATCACCGTCCGCTAACCCGCGTGATTAACAAACAATTACGCTACCGATTACGCCAATATTACAATTTCACCTGCGTCTCTTATACGCTACATCGTGTCTCTCAATAAATGTCAAAGCTCAATTTTCTCTGTAATGTTGTGAAAACATTAAGAACTACTTATTTATAGTCATTAACGGTGTTCCGCGCGCGTGATTCACTACGAAGCAGGAAGCAGTCTCGTCCATTTTCGCGGTACGTATGAACAGCAAGACAATCAGAATACAAATAGCGCTTACGTAGACTATGACTGTACGCGATTTTTGAAATAACAAATACGTAGTTAAAGTATGATTAACCCTGTGCCGTCCATAAGTCTCGTACAAATTTATTCGCTTGGCGCCGGCACCGCTAATTTGTATTACTTAGCTTGTCGCCGGCCGCTTGTCACCTTTCCGTTGATGACAAGCTTCAAACACATTGACTTTTGTACGCCTTAGTTTTTCCGGAAATCCTCTATTTTGTGGTATCGTTCCACAAACTCGAATTTTCTTTTCAAGTAACTTTTCTGCAAATTCTACATTGTTATAATCATTATCCATGTAGAGGTGATGTCACTTTCCGTAAGAAAGTTTCAATAGTTCCATCATTGCTTTTGCCAAAGGCTGTCCAGAGCCAGAATATATCTTGAATGAGGAAATGTATCCCGTCCTCGAATCACACAGCATCCGAATGAGTGCGCCGTATTTCGTAATTTTCAACGGATTGTAAACTTTAAAATTTAACCGTCCACGCCATGGTATCATTCCTTCATCAATCGAGATGTTTTCACTTGGATTAAACGTTTCTTTAAACTTTTTGGAAAAATAATCTTTTGTATCCCGCCTGGAAGGCGGCGCGTGGTTGGTGTGCTCCTGAAAACTGAAAGGTTGGCCGAATGCAGGAAGTGAGTAGGAGCAGGAAAATGGGAAATTCTCTCGGTGCTGCTCTTAGAAATGGTTTTACTATATCACAATATTAACTGAATACATAACTTGGTATTGAGGTGCGAAGCCTTAGACCCGTTATAAGTAGTACATAGTCTCAACAGCAAGCCAACACCCTGTGAAGTTCAAGTGATGTTTCCAGGCCGTCTGCTCTTGATGAAATGGGCCGAATCTTGAGTGGAGCTCGTAGAGCTTCACAGCACCGGCTAGGGGATGCTGTCGTCAGTGTCTCGTAGTGCCAACTTATGAACTTGCGCCTACGACTTGGCATCGTTGCTATCGATACCACATAATCAATTACGAATTCCACTTTGAAAAGCCGGTCTGCATTATCCGGTTTATTGTTGTATCCGGAAAAATGTAAAAATGATAATATTTGTCTGAATCGGTTGCGGGACGTCGTTTTGCGAAATATCGGTGTGTCTATCAACGGATTCGTTGACCAATAATCATCGATCGTTGCTTTTTTTACAATTCCCATAAGGACAGCAAGCCCAAACCATTTTCTAAGTTCCGGTCCCGTAACGTCGATAAATTTCGCATTTTTTTCCGATTTTCCTTCTATTGCAATTTTGACTGTAGTTGTTGCTCGTTTCGTTGCTAATACATTCGAATAGATCATTCCCAATATATGATTCTACGATATCCTCGACGCTCTGTGTATCTTTGGGAAATACGTTTGGACCCGGAGATCCTTGAAATTTATTATTGGTCCTCGGTAAATCAAAGTCTGAACATTGTGCACTGTCTTCTTCGTCTGATTCATCCGTATGGTTTGGCAACCGTAGTGTTCGCCGAATTCTTCTTGGATGTATTTCACCATCTTCCTACGATTCTGCTTCACTTCCATTTTTTTTTATATCCAGTGTCTTCTTCCCAATCGGCCAAGTCGTCCGGAACGTCAGACAAGACGTCCGCGCATTCATCGTAAATAGTCCTACTGTCTCTTTCGTCCGCCATGATGAAAGAGCAAAAGTACTTATAAAAATGAAAAACTTGTTGACGTGTGTAACCTAAACAAAACACCAACAGAATGCAGAAGATACTAAAGTGCTGTCGCTGGCCACAGCGCGATACTATGCTCACGACACCACTGTGGTGTCGCCGGCCATTGAGCGGTACTATGCACACGTCCGTTGACCACTATTTCGCGCACGACACCACTGTACTGTCGCCGGACGGCAGAGTGTTAAGAAAAATTTTGATGACTGTTAATACTTCAGAATGTCTTAAAGTCTCATTTACAGTAACACAGTAATTAAATATCTAACACATAAGTTGGACCTACTTGCAAAAGTGGAACAACACCAGTGTGCCGGACCTACGGCTGTTGACCAATCATCGCTTTTGTGTTTGTTTACTCTTATAACGAACGGAGTATAGCACTGGACGGTACGTGAAGCGTGTCGGAGCGACGCGGAAAACAATCCAGCCGCTGTCATAATGCGGCAACGAAGCGATTTATCCGACGTCCAAAAGGGCACGATCAGTGTATTTCGGACCAAGAGTGGAAGGGTCTCTGAAACTGCTAAGTGTGTAAACTGTTCGCCTGCCGCTGTGGTTAAAGTATACCGTGCATGGCAAAATGGCGACGAGGCAATTGTGGTACACCATGGGCCACAGATGACAGAAATGAATTACAGCTGTGGAGATGTGTACGGGCGAGTAGACGTGCAACTGTTGAGCAACTGATCGCCCAGGTGAAGCAAGGGGCTACCTACAGTGTCTCCCCAACGACCGACCAACAGTGTCTCCCCAACGTTCACCGAACGTTGCTGCTTAAGGCCCATCGCAGCTGGTGCCTGGTTCATGCACCCCTGCTGGCTGCTGTTCATCGGCTACGAAGGCTGCAATTTGTACACCAGTTTCGCAACTGGACGTCCAGTCCACTGAGTGGCGATCCCAGTGGCGTTTTCAGATGAATCACGTTTTATGCTCCACGGACTTAAAACGAACAACTTGGAATATTCGTCGGAAGGGTCCAGACCGGAGCATTATGGTCTGGGGAATGTTTCTGTGGCATTCCCTGTGGGTGATCTCGTCATTCTGGAAGACGCAGTGGACCAACGGAAGTAGGCTTCTATCCTTGGAAACCATATTTAGGATTTTGACAGGTGATCAAATTAATGTGTCCTTGCATAAACGTTCGTCATATGTCGCTTCCACGAGTCCAGCTAGCCACGCGGTCTAACGCGCTGTTTCCCGAGTGGGAAGGCGTTCCGCCCGGCGGATTAGTGTCGAGGTCCGGTGTGTCAGCCTCCTGTGGATGGTTTTTAAGGCGATCTGCTTCGGTGAATGCTGGCTGGTTCCCCTTACTCTCCCTCAGTTACACTATGTCGGTGTCTCCATGTACGCGTACGCCATAATTACTCTGCCAGGCAAACATTTGGGGTACAGTCGTCTTGTATGAGACGTTCCAAGGTGGGGGGGGGGGGGGGGTGTCCACTGGGGGCTGAACCCCACAATAACCCTGGGTTCGGTATGGGGCGGCGGTGGGGTGGGTGGATGCTCTGACCTGTGATGGGGTTGTGAAGTGCTGAGGTCTATTGCGGGACGAAGCCTCTGCGTCGTTGTAGGTCCCTGGTTCACTACACCATACACACACATTCCGCCCTGGTTTCTTAAAATGATTATGATTTATTTTCATTTCTGATTTTTTTAATGTTCATTAACGTATGTGTTGACGGAACTTTCTTCAGTTTAAACGTTTGACCATGACCGAACAGCAGAAACTGCAGTAACAAAGTCGCTGTTGAGGCACAGACAATTACACTGACGTGGTTTTTATTTATTTCCTGATTTTGTTGAGCCATCAGTCTTCTGTCTGGTTCTACGTGGCCCTCCGCCAATTCGTCTCCTCCGACGTCCCTTTCATCTCAGAGCAGTACTTGCACTGAACGTCCAGAGTTACTTGTTCGATGCATTCCAATCTCTGTCTTCCCCAACAAGTTTTTACCCTCTGCAGCTCCCTCCCGTACCAAGGAAGTCGTTCCCTGATGTCTTAACACGTCTTTCCATTCTATCTCGTAGCTGAGGGCATACAGACAGAAAATCTAGTCTCATAGATTCGCGTCCAGAGAGAAATGAGCCTGAAGCTCGTGGACACTTGAACAGGGCCGGCCGCACTGGCCGAGCTGTTCTAGGCGTTTCAGTCTGGCACCGCGCGACCGCTAAGGTTGCAGGTTCGAATCCTGCCTCGGGCATGGATGTGTGTGATGTCCTTAGGCTAGTTAGGTTTAAGTAGTTCTAAGTCCAGAGGACTGATGACCTCAGAAGTTAAGTCCCATAGTGCTCAGAGCCATTTAAACACTTGAACGAGGACAGAGCCATAGTGACAGGATGAGGAAGTTTTGGGGACATAAGAAGACTGCAGCTAACTAGTGGTTCTAACCGCTCTTTAAAAGACCAAAAGAAATAATAATAAGAAATTTTTTAAAAAATTCTAGCCGCTGGGAGACTACCTGCAGATGCGCACGTAACTCATTTCAGTAATTGTGGAAGCGAACGTTAGTGAAATATTACCAGCATCTGGATCAGGTGAGCAAATTACGGCTCCCCAGAGGGAAGTACCTGCTCCATCTGGCTGAGAGTAGCTGCTCTCTTACCCTCTCCACCCTGCGTTCCTCGCCTCTCTCTCCGTCCTCCCCTCCCCTCCTCTCCCTCCCTCCCTCTTTCTCTCTCCCTCTCTCTCTCTCTCTCTCTCTCTCTCTCTCTCTCTCTCCCTCTCTCTCTCTCACACACACACACACACAGAGAGACAGAGAGAGAGAGAGAGAGAGAGAGAGAGTCTACACTATTGCCAAGAAAGCATTCACGCGTCCTGGCACAACTTGCTACCAGTATAGATTCGGTGTGGTCTGCGTGGCGCATTCAGAACGTTGACAACTCTTCGCTTCTGTTTCCCCTAATTAAGTTTCATAACCGTGTCGACAGGGATTAGAACCTCTTTGTTTAGAGTTGATGTTGAAGATTAGAGCCGGCCGAAGTGGCCGTGCGGTTAAAGGCGCTGCAGTCTGGAACCGCAAGACCGCTACGGTCGCAGGTTCGAATCCTGCCTCGGGCATGGATGTGTGTGGTGTCATTAGGTTAGTTAGGTTTAACTAGTTCTAAGTTCTAGGGGACTAATGACCTCAGCAGTTGAGTCCCATAGTGCTCAGAGCCATTTGAACCATTTTTTTGAAGATCAGAGAAGGATCATCTGACAGGGGTGGTGCTCTGCCAAAGCAGCAAAATGATATTAACTCGTCCAGTAATTTTATTTAAACACACACATATATATATATATATATATATATATATATATATATATATATATATATATATGGGAGGTGTCTGGTCAACAAATCCTTCCACAGTATGTAAATTTTAAGTTGACAAATCAGAATAACTCGAAAAATAAGCTTCACACGAAAAAATGTGTAGAATTCAAAGTTGATTATTTTCAAGGGGGACATCTCCTGGTGCTAAAATTAGCTCGCCACGCCAGTCTCTTGGGGATGGGGCAGGAGACAGCTTTAAAATTTCAAATGGGAACCCCCATTTTTTATTGCAGTATTTTACATAAAAAATCTACGTACCTTTTGTCTTAAATATTTGTTTTAATTCTTGGTAGCACGGGTGGTAATTCACGATATGGGTACTGGCAGTCAGCTGCTCCCAAACGCATTATTGTTTACAAATATTCCAGTTTGCCTCGCCGTTGTATTGTCTGTTGGTACGTATATGGGCGTCTACCAGGAAGCCCTATGAGAACTTTTCTAAATATATTGTCGTGGTTGTAACACCATATACCAATGGGTCACCCACTTTGCTTATCTGTCTTTGGCACGGTTGTAGTATTCAGAAACAGCACAATGTAACAAGTTCTGCACTTTTATGATGTGCCCATCAAGTATTTACGAGAAATGGAGGTTAATACAGTTACCAGCCTGTTTCATTCCATAAAAGAGTGCCAGCCATTGAGCAGCAGCATAAGTGCAACTAATTGGCTAAACCAGCAGAGTACAGGTCTCTCTCGCCGTACTGTGTTCCAGTCTCGTCGCTTTGTTTGCTGATATTGCAGCAAACACTTGTATCATTACAACGAATCTTGTTGCTTCGAAAACTAGTAATTGTCCTGTCGTAAAACATGTTGAAATCGCACAAAACATGAGGGAAAATTGGTAACCCTTTACGTCCGACCTTCGCTCATCAGTTAGTTTACCTCTCTCTCTCTCTCTCTCTCTCTCTCTCTCTCTCTCTCTCTCTCTCTCTCTCTCCCCCCCCCCTTCATTTACTCGTCGCTGAGCACCCCCAACAAACATACAACACTCATTTACTCATTCACACACTGACTCAGTCTAACACATTCACTCACCTTCTCAGTCAATCTTTTCCTCTCTCTACATACAGTGGTGTCCAAAATTAAAGCAAGTAGCGGATATTTTGCAACGTTACTTTTATATTGCCACAGAACAGTGCAAAAAGGTGTTAATAAAGTAGAAACAATGTACAAAACACAGAAAGTAAACAACTGCAACGGTAGGCAAAAATGTTCTTCGCTTTTTCCCTACTTAACACATGTGCACTCACATTGCGGCAACTGGTTAATGTGCTCAGCATGGGGTGTGACCAGCGATACAGGCCTGACAACGACGGGGCATGCTATGTGTGGTGTCTTCAGTCTCATGTTGAGGCAATAACGCCCGTTCTTCCTGCAGAGCTGCTCTCAAGTCCTGGAGAGTGGTTGGTGGATGCTGACGTGATGCAACCCGTCTCCCTAGTGCATCCCAGACGTGCTCAGATTCAAAGAGGGAGAGCGAGCAGGCCACGCCATGCATGCAGTATCTTCCATTTCCAGGAAAACATCAACCACCCGTGCTCCATGAAGTCGGGGATTATCGTCCATCAGTACGACGTCTAGGCCCCCAGCACCTCGCATCAACCACATATGATGTCCCAAGATCTTGTCACGATACCTGACAAACCTTGCCGATTCGCCCCTACAATTACTTGTAGAGGTGTTCGAGTGGTCAACATAATCCCTGCCCGCACCATTAAGGATCCTTCTCAACATCGACCTCTTTCACAATGTTTGGATGTTTTCTCCAGATGCGAATGCGTAGAGAATTACTTTCCTGACCAAATCGGTACTTCGGTACTCATCTGTGAAAAGAACATTGGCTCACTGTTCGACCATCCAGGTGGCATGTTGACGGCTCCTTCCTTGACGTTCCCTTCATCACGCATCAGGAGTGCACTTACAGCAGGGCTCCGACAATAAGGGCGATACTGTCGAAGCCTTCTTCATATCGTCTATCTCGATAGAACACTTCCAGTTTGTGCTGTGAGGTCAGATGCCAGTTTCCATGCAGTAGTAAGGCGGTGCCATCGTGCTCTTACAGCCAAATAATAGTCCTCTCTTTTTGATATCACATGTGTTCCACCCTCCACTGGTCCTCGCGATACTGTTTTGGTCTCTATAAATTGTCGCTACATCCGAGAAACAACAGAACAATTCATATTAAGCGTTCGGACCACGTCAATTTGCGAATGTCCCGCTTGCATTCTTCATATTGTCCTCCGCCGCAGACAGTCAGGTAGGCGTCTTCTTTGTGCCATACTACTCCGTCTGTAATGGTATACACAGCGATTGTGTATGTGCCATGACTTAACCGTTGATGGTGTTGTCCGTTAACCGGAATGTCATCTCATGCAGAACACGACTGTATCCGTTGACATTTTGTATGATTATACCGTGAATTATAAACAAGACGGGGAAATAGCGGTTTGTTGCTTTAATTTTAGACAACAGAGTGTGTGATATATAGATCCGTCTTTGATGGTGTGGTGTCACCGCCAGACACCACACTTGCTAGGTGGTAGCCTTTAAATCGGCCGCGGTCCGTTAGTATACGTCGGACCCGCGTGTTGCCACTATCAGTGATTGCAGACCGAGCGCCGCCACACGGCAGGTCTAGAGAGACGTCCTAGCACTCGCCCAGTTGTACAGCCGACTTTGCTAGCGATGGTTCACTGACAAAATACGCTCTCATTTGCTGAGACTATAGTTAGCATAGCCTTCAGCTACGTCATTTGCTACGACCTAGCAAGGCGCCATTATCATTTGCTATTTATCTTGTGATGCATGTACCGTCAGACCGATGTTCACCAATTATGGATTAAAGTTAAGTATTCCAGAAGCTACGTATTTTTTTACTAGACTCAACTCCTTTAACTGTTCCAGACCTCACGCCAGCGTGCGTGAGCTTAAACGCGTGCCTTTCGGCTACCTCCTAGTGGCTTGGCTGTCTTGCCAAGTCACATCAGATGGAGTCTCTTTTCCATGCATTACTCTATCACTGACTCATTCTCCCCCAGTTTTTAGCAGTCACCTCTCCTCTGTATGCCTCTCTCTTTCTCCGCCTCTTTCAAACTCTCCCTCACACACCCGAGTTTGCCTCGCACGCTCTCCCGTCTCAGTTGCCGCCCCCCCCTCCCCCCTGCTATTAACTGCCTCCCTCGCGAAGTGTAATATACGCGTATATAAGTGTAAGAAGCGCGCACCTCCGTAATAAAATGTCAAGAGTTAGGCGCATCAAGAGGGAAATGTATTGCCGCGCGCCGTCAGCGAGCAAGATTGAAGACCTACCCCCCGACACTGGCAACTCTGGCTGAACTTTTAACATCCGCTCGGCGAGTGTATTTATATTTTATCTCGGCGCTCGCGTAACTTGGGCGCGGGCAGCTCCCCGCTGCCTCCCTCCCACCGGCCGAGCAGACTCTGAGGCGTCGCATCGTTTACGTGAGGAGTTTCGCCCGCACCGTCCCTCCTTACTCCAGGACTAGCAGGGCGAAGATTTAGGGCCCAATTATTATTTCGGCGGCGTGGGCTCTGGGGCGCGCGGTTTAATATTAACGAGGCGACGCGGCCGCCTCTCCTCTCGGCTCCCAGCTGCGCCGCACTTAGCGGATATTGCCGCGGCCGGCCGGACACCTGCACCCACCCACACACTGCAGTCGCCACGGCACTCTGCTGGCCAGTAGGACGCGCGCAGATCTACGTCTGTACTCCGCAAGCATCAGTCCCGTAGAACTTGTTGTTGTTGTTGTTGTCTTCAGTCCTGAGACTGGTTTGATGCAGCTCTCCATGCTACTGTATCCTGTGATAGCTTCTTCATCTCCCAGTACTTCCTGCAACCAACATCCTTCTGAATCTGCTTAGTGTATTCATCTCTTGGTCTCCCTCTACGATTTTTACCCTCCACGCTGCCCCCCAATGCTAAATTTGTGATCCCTTGATGCCTCAAAACATGTCCTACCAACCGATCCCTTCTTCTAGTTGTGCCACAAACTTCTCTTCTCCCCAATCCTATTCAATACCTCCTTATTAGTTACGTGATCTACCCACCTTAACTTCAGCATTCTTCTGTAGCACCACATTTCGAAAGCTTCTATTCTCTTCTTGTCCAAACTGGTTATTGTCCATGTTTCACTTCCATACATGGCTACACTCCATACAAATACTTTCAGAAACGACTTCCTGACACTTAAATCTATACTCGATGTTAACAAATTTCTCTTCTTCAGAAACGCTTTCCTTGCCATTGCCAGTCTACATTTTATATCCTCTACTTCGACTATCATCAGTTATTTTGCTCCCCAAATAGCAAAACTCCTTTACTACTTTGTCTCATTTCCTAATCTAATTCCCTCAGCATCACCCGACTTAATTCGACTACATTCCATTATCCTTGTTTTGCTTTTGTTGGTGTTCATCTTATATCCTCCTTTCAAGACACTGTCCATTCCGTTCAACTGCTCTTCCAAGTCCTTTGCTGTCTCTGACAGAATTACAGAACTTAGAACTACTTAAACCTAACCTAAGGACATCACACAACACCCAGTCATCACGAGGCAGAGAAAATCCCTGACCCCCCCCCCCCCCCCCGGGAATCGAACCCGGGAACCCGGGCGCGGGAAGCGAGAACGCTACCGCACGACACACGAGCTGCGGACTCCGCAAGCCATCTTATAGTGTGTGGCGGAGGTTGCTTTCTGTACCACTGTCACTACGTGTTGTGTACGACTTCGTACACAACGGTATGCTACACAGTGGTGCAGCAACTGTCTTAGTAGGAAAGCTGGACAGGAGCAGAAATCATTAGCGAATATCACTTCAAACAGAAGAGTTACTTCACTAGTGTTGCTGCAAGCTTACGAATACTTGTAAGTAGGCTGTTTATGTTTTCTTATTGGCAACGTTACGTAGCGCTCTGTATGAAAATCACAGGCTGTGCTGTGTGCAGTCTGTGGCTAGTTTGTATTGTCTGCCATTGTAGTGTTGGGCAGCTGGATGTGAACAGCGCGTAGCGTTGCGCAGTTGGAGGTGAGCCGCCAGCAGTGGTGGATGTGGGGAGAGAAATGGCGGAGTTTTGAAATTTGTAAGACTGGATGTCATGAACTGCTATATATACACTCCTGGAAATGGAAAAAAGAACACATTGACACCGGTGTGTCAGACCCACCATACTTGCTCCGGACACTGCGAGAGGGCTGTACAAGCAATGATCACACGCACGGCACAGCGGACACACCAGGAACCGCGGTGTTGGCCGTCGAATGGCGCTAGCTGCGCAGCATTTGTGCACCGCCGCCGTCAGTGTCAGCCAGTTTGCCGTGGCATACGGAGCCCCATCGCAGTCTTTAACACTGGTAGCATGCCGCGACAGCGTGGACGTGAACCGTATGTGCAGTTGACGGACTTTGAGCGAGGGCGTATAGTGGGCATGCGGGAGGCCGGGTGGACGTACCGCCGAATTGCTCAACACGTGGGGCGTGAGGTCTCCACAGTACATCGATGTTGTCGCCAGTGGTCGGCGGAAGGTGCACGTGCCCGTCGACCTGGGACCGGACCGCAGCGACGCACGGATGCACGCCAAGACCGTAGGATCCTACGCAGTGCCGTAGGGGACCGCACCGCCACTTCCCAGCAAATTAGGGACACTGTTGCTCCTGGGGTATCGGCGAGGACCATTCGCAACCGTCTCCATGAAGCTGGGCTACGGTCCGGCACACCGTTAGGCCGTCTTCCGCTCACGCCCCAACATCGTGCAGCCCGCCTCCAGTGGTGTCGCGACAGGCGTGAATGGAGGGACGGATGGAGACGTGTCGTCTTCAGCGATGAGAGTCGCTTCTGCCTTGGTGCCAATGATGGTCGTATGCGTGTTTGGCGCCGTGCAGGTGAGCGCCACAATCAGGACTGCATACGACCGAGGCACACAGAGCCAACACCCGGCATCATGGTGTGGGGAGCGATCTCATACACTGGCCGTACACCACTGGTGATCGTCGAGGGGACACTGAATAGTGCACGGTACATCCAAACCGTCATCGAACCCATCGTTCTACCATTCCTAGACCGGCAAGGGAACTTGCTGTTGCAACAGGACAATGCACGTCCGCATGTATCCCGTGCCACCCAACGTGCTCTAGAAGGTGTAAGTCAACTAACCTGGCCAGCAAGATCTCCGGATCTGTCCCCCATTGAGCATGTTTGGGACTGGATGAAGCGTCGTCTCACGCGGTCTGTACGTCCAGCACGAACGCTGGTCCAACTGAGGCGCCAGGTGGAAATGGCATGGCAAGCCGTTCCACAGGACTACATCCAGCATCTCTACGATCGTCTCCATGGGAGAATAGCAGCCTGCATTGCTGCGAAAGGTGGATATACACTGTACTAGTGCCGACATTGTGCATGCTCTGTTGCCTGTGTCTATGTGCCTGTGGTTCTGTCAGTGTGATCATGTGATGTATCTGACCCCAGGAATGTGTCAATAAAGTTTCCCCTTCCTGGGACAATGAATTCACGGTGTTCTTATTTCAATTTCCAGGAGTGTATATTATGACAAGGTAAATACATTGTTTGTTCTCTATTAAAATCTTTCATTTGCTAACTATGCCTATCAGTAGTTAGTGCCTTCAGTAGTTTGAATCTTTTATTTAGCTGGCAATAGTGGCGCTCGCTGTATTGCAGTAGCTTGAGTAACGAAGATTTTTGCGAGGTAAGTGATTTGTGAAAGGTATAGGTTAATGTTAGTCACGGCCATTCTTTTGTAGGGATTTCTGAAAGTCAGATTGCGTTGCGCTAAAAAAATATTGTGTGTCAGTTCAAGCACAGTCTTGTATAATTTTTCTAAGGGGAAGTTTCATATACTCATCACAAATGATGCAACAAGAAATAGTTTAGCTGTCACCAGTTCAACAAGCAAGAGTCTGTCTCTACTGTAGCATGAACGATGATGTCGATGCTGTAACTAGGCGGCGTCTATGCAGCCTCCCATAATGAAGTGGCTCAAGTGCAAGCGGATTGAACATCTACCGCCGGCCACCTATATTGCAGTGCTGGCGGTGCTCTTGGCACGGAGCCACTGGAGGTGTGGCTCAGCGGGTGTTGTGCATTGGTTCCTCTTGATCCTGCACAACAGCGGTTGGCGCTGCACAGAAACTGGATATTCTCTTGCCAACTGAGATATGTCGCTAGGGTGGTATCGATAGGTAATACCCTCTTTCCTGTTCCAGTCACGTTCGGTCCTCTGGAACAACGATTGTTGGTAAGCCTCTGTGTGAGCTTAAGTCGTTTAATGAACAAAGTAAGAGCATATGGACTATCAGACCAATTGTGTGATTGGATTGAAGAGTTTCTAGATAACAGAACGCAGCATGTCATTCTCAATGGAGAGAAGTCTTCCGAAGTAAGAGTGATTTCAGGTGTGCCGCAGGGGAGTGTCGTAGGACCGTTTCTATTCACAATATACATAAATGACCTTGTGGATGACATCGGAAGTTCACTGAGGCTTTTTGCGAATGATGCTGTGGTTTATCGAGAGGTTGTAACAATGGAAAATTGTACTGAAATGCAGGAGGATCTGCAGCGAATTGACGCATGGTGCAGGGAATGGCAATTGAATCTCAATGTAGACAAGTGTAATTTGCTGCGAATACATAGAAAGAAAGATCCCTTATCATTTAGCTACAATATAGCAGGTCAGCAACTGGAAGCAGTTAATTCCATAAATTATCTGGGAGTACGCATTAGGAGTGATTTAAAATGGAATGATTATATAAAGTTGATCGTCGGTAAAGCAGATGCCAGACAGATTCATTGGAAGAATCCTAAGGAAATGCAATCCGAAAACAAAAGAATTAGGTTACAGTACGCTTGTTCGCCCGCTGCTTGAATACTGCTCAGCAGTGTGGGATCCGTACCAGATGGGGTTGATAGAAGAGATAGAAGATCCAACGGAGAGCAGCGCGCTTCGTTACAGGATCATTTAGTAATCGCTAAAGCGTTACGGATAGATAAACTCCAGTGGAAGACTCTGCAGGAGAGACGCTCAGTAGCTTGGCACGGGCTTTTGTTGAAGTTTCGAGAACATACCTTCACCGAAGAGTCAAGCAGTATATTGCTCCCTCCTACGCATATCTCGCGAAGAGACCATGAGGATAAAATCAGAGAGATTAGAGCCCACACAGAGACATACCGACAATCCTTCTTTCCACGAACAATACGAGACTGGAATAGAAGGGGGAACCGATAGAGGTACTCAAGGTACCCTCCGCCACACACCGTCTGGTGGCTTGCGGAGTATGGATGTAGATGTAGATGTAGATGAAGTCTCTCCAAACATTGAACCACACCTTCACCCTTCGCCAGATGTTTTAAGGAAACGATCTCTCATGCATTAACCAGCTACAAAAGCCTGATGCCTTACAAATGATTTGATGTTTATGCAATTGTACATACAGAAGTACAGCAAGGTGACAAAAGTCATTCAATAGTGATACGCATGTACACAGATGGCAGTACTATTGCGTACACAACGTATAAAAGGACAGTTCATTGACGGAGCTGTCATTCATGTGGAAAGGTGTCTAATGTCATTATGACCTCACTACGGGAATTAACAGACTTTGAATGCGGAATGGTATTTGGAGCTAGGCACATGGGACATTCCATTTCGGAAATTGTTAGAAATTCAACATGCGGAGATCCACAGTGTCGAGGGTGTGCCGAGAAAACCAATTTTCAGGCATTACCTCTCACCACAGACAACACAGTGACCAATGGCCTTCACTTAACGACCGAGCGCCGATGTCCGAGGGACTCTCCGCGGTCATTTCCAGTGTGGTTCTCCTCTTGCTGCAAGCAACGGTCGTTCGCTGCAGCACGGGAATCCACGATCCGGTCTTCCTTCTTAAGAGAAAAACGCTAACAAGAGAACAGCTTCAACAAGTAAGAAGGAAGCATGAAGGTAAACGGATCCTGGATTCCCGTACTGCAGCAGACGACCATTGCAGGTAGCAAGAGGAGAACCGCACTGGAAATGGCTACGGAGAAGCTCTTGGACGTTGGCGCCCCAGATGCAAGTGGTCACGGAGCGGTAACAAATTTGTGGGCGGTGTAGTCTCAGTCACTGAGTCGCGGAATGCCTTTAAGATGAATGTGACTGCAAAAGTGCTACGAGTTACTTTAAACTGCCTATTTTTGTCCAACGCTGAGCAGCGGCAGTGCGTTAATCGCGGTACTCGCACATCGCTGTGAAGTGGGTGCGCCGTTAGACGTGATGTTCTCTTTCCCCCCAGCTGGTAACTAGTAAGACAAAAGACCTCTTCCGCGGCAGTAACGTGCTCCGCCTTTGAGCTGCGCCTGTGTTCCCGTTTTACAGCGCGTCCCGCCTCAGTGAAGCAAGGGGAGCCATTTTAGCGAAATATAACAGGTGTGTCGCTGCGCCTAATTACGTCACTTAGCTGCCATGCCGTCCTGTGCGAGCGAGCGAGGCAGCAATTTGCTACGTCACCGCTCCTCTTCCTCCTCCTCCTCCTCCGCCTCATATACACAGCCCCTCTGACAGCCTGCCTCCATTACAGGCTGTACGAAGGCAGTCTCCCACAACCCAGGCGGGCTGCGCATTATTTTCTACATACGCGCGCTAGGTATCAGAAATGAGCTCTGTACAGTCGCGTAAAATTGACCAGCAGGTACCACGACGTCATCCCCGAACTCGTCGTTTCCGTGCGACTCCCCAGGCCACGCCATTACTCCTTTAACTGAAAACTCGTCACCTCTGTGTGTTGTCCGGTACATGTGGAGTGTACGAGAGCAGAAAGGAAAGCGAGTACACGCGTCCCAAAGTTAGGTGAGGAGTCGCGACATTGCCGCTGCATACACAACCGTTGGGCGTGCCGATTATCACACACGTCAAAAAAAAGTTTTGCACCATTCCGGTTCTCAGAACTCAGAAGATAGACGTTAACTGTAGATATTGTATCAGAGACACAGTCCCTTTGTTCAGAGATGCCACTAAACCCGGCCAAAGATGTAAACAACCATGCATGAGCAGCGCCTATTAGACGGAGGTGTCCGACAGCGGATCAGTTCCAGTCATCCCGCCAGAAAAGAGGTAACGGCTCGTGTTGTCTGTAGTCCAACCATGCCTAGACGGTCATTAACGCGGTTCGATCGCGTCCGCATTGTTACTTTCTGCCAGGAAGAGCTCTCAACAGGGGAAGTGTCCAGGGGTCTCTGAGTGAAACAAAGCGATGTTGTTCGGAGACGGAGGAGATACAGCGACACAAGAACTGTCATAGACATGCCTCGCTCAGGCCACCCAAGGGCTACTACTGCAGTGGATGACCGCTGCCTACGGATTATGGCTCGGAGGAACCGTGACAGCAACGCTACCATGAAGAATAATGCTTTACGTGCAGCCACAGGACGTCCTTTTATGACTCAAACTGTGTGCAATAGGCTGCATAATGCGGGACTTCACTCCCGACGTCCATGTCGAGGTACATCTTTGCAACCACGACACCATGCAGCGCGGTACAAATGGGCCAAACAACATGCCTAATGGACCGCTCAGGATTGGCATCAAGTTCTCTTCACTGATGAATGTCGCACATGCCTTCAACCAGACAATCGTCGGAGACGTGTTTGGAGGCAACCTGGTCAGGCTGAACGCCTTAGACACACTGTCCAGCGAGTGCAGCAAGGTGGAGTTCCCTTCTGTTTTGGGGTAGCATTATGTGGGGCCGACGTACGCCGCTGGTGGTCATGGAAGGCGCCGTAACGGCTGTACGATACGCGAATGCCATCCTCCGACCGATAGTACAACCATGTCGGCAGCATAATGGCGAGGCATTCGTCTTCATGGACGGCAATTCGCGCCCCCATCGTGCACACCTTGTGGATGACTTCCTTCAGGATAACGACATTGCTCGACTAGAGTGGCCAGAATGTTCTCCAGACGTGAATCCTATCGAACATGCCTGGGATAGATTGAAAAGGGCTGCTTGTGGACGACGTGACCACCGACCACTTTGAGGGATCTACGCCGAATCGCCGTTGAGTGGGGCAATCTGGGCCAACAGTGCCTTGATGAACTTGTGGATAGTAATGCCATGACGAATACAGGCATGCATCATGTGGTGTCACCGCCAGACACCACACTTGCTAGGTGGTAGCCTTTAAATCGGCCGCGGTCCGTTAGTATACGTCGGACCCGCGTGTCGCCACTATCAGTGATTGCAGACCGAGCGCCGCCACACGGCAGGTCTAGAGAGACGTCCTAGCACTCGCCCAGTTGTACAGCCGACTTTGCTAGCGATGGTTCACTGACAAAATACGCTCTCATTTGCTGAGACTATAGTTAGCATAACCTTCAGCTGCGTCATTTGCTACGACCTAGAAAGGCGCCATTATCATTTGCTATTTATCTTGTGATGCATGTACCGTCAGACCGATGTTCACCAATTATGGATTAAAGTTAAGTATTCCAACAGCTACGTACTTTATTTGCTAGACTCAAATCCTATAACTGTTCCAGACCTCACGCCAGCCTGCGTGAGCTTAAACGCGTGCCTTTCGGCTTCACCTCCTAGTGGCTTGGCTGTCTTGCCAAGTCACAACACATCAATGCAAGTGGATGTCCTACTGGGTTTTATAGGTGTGTCCAGCAATCTGGACCACCACCTATGAAGGTCTTATTGTATGGTGGTACAGCATGCAATGTATGCTTTTCATGAGCAATAAAAAGGGCGGAAATGATGTTTTTGTTGATGTCTATTCTAATTTTCTGTACAGGTTCCTGTACTCTCGGAACCGAGGTGATGCAAAACTTTTTTTGGTGTGTATATATTCGAGTACCTCAAGTTTACAGGAAGGGCTGCGCGACGCTTGGTTGCGTATATTAGTTCACACAGTCTTTGCTTTGACGCTCCGTCAAATGTGTCGGCAGGATATCATGATATCTTACTCACAGCACCTACCATTAGGCGGTCTGTGTGGTTCAAGTGCTCCTGTAGAGTACGTTAATTTTAGTCGCGTTTTTGTGCCTTACTGTACAGTACTGTCATGCCTGGAGACGAATAGGATGTCAAATTAAACACCTTTCAGCCGGCTAGTTTCCAAACATTTTATTTAGCTACCAGTTTCGAGGATTTGCTACGCCATTTTCAGGCTCCGACGTGTAGGAACATTCCACCTCGGTTCTGATCAAAACAGGGGTAAGCAATACTGGTATTAGTAGATTTCTGCTTGCTATAGCGATACCTTCAACCATCACCTGCCGATTCGGGGGACTTCAGGGGCTTGAAGATGGCGTAGTAATTCGCCGAAACTGGCAACCAAATAAAATATTTGGAAAGTAGATGGCTAACAGATGTTTAATTTGACATCCTGTATCGAAGAACCAAGTCCCGCAACCATCTCTGAAAAGATGGACATAGAGAGATTGGGTACGAATCGTGCCGTTTCACCTTTTCCAAACGCGCATTCACTTGTGTAGCCGGTCGATGTGAGCGAGCGGTTCTCGGTGCTTCAGTCCGGAACCGCGCTGCTGCTACGGTGACAGGTTCGAATCCTGCCTCGGGCATGGAAGTGTGTGATGTCCTTAGGTTAGTTAGGTTTAAGTAGTTCTAAGTCAAGGGAACTGGTGACCTCAGATGTTAAGTCCCCTAGCGTTGTTTCTACGTACAGATGTACGCCCCGATAGCTGAGTAGTCAGTGTGACGGATTGCCGTCCTACGGGCCCGGGTTCGATTCCCGGCTGGGTCGGAGATTTTCTCCGCTTAGGAACTGGGTGTTGTGTGGCCTTCATCATCATTTCATCCCCAACCGACGCGCAGGTCGCCTAATGTGGCGTCGAATGTAGTAAGACCTGCACCAAGGCAGCCGGACTTGCCCCGCAAGGGGCCTTCCGACCAATGGCGCCAAACGCTCATTTCCATCTTTTTTTTACGTACAGGTGGTGTAGTACATTTACATTCTCTCCCTCCTGTTTTTAGCAAAGGAAGCCTACTATTCGACAATTGAAATGGGGGCTATGATGTTCTGCTAAGGTTAGCAAATGGACGTGGCCTGCGAGCCCGTGCCCTCTACGCTGCAAAATATCCATATCGCAGAGTGCCCTCTGGTAAGCTACACGGCAGACTTTTCCATGTCTGAGGGACGCAGGTACCACTGCACCTCGGAAGACTGACAGTAGAAGGCCTCGCACAGCTGACACACGTGACATGGAGTAGCGTGTGCTACGTTCTGTGGAAGAAACCCGTGGGTCCATTCTGCGACAATTAGCAGCAGCAGAAGCCGTGCCTCACTCTCCTGTTTGGGGAGGGAGGGAGGAGGATGTTTCGTGAACAATATCTGTACAAATATCGTCTAAGGCTCGTTCAGTCCCTAATGCCAAACGATCATCATGGCAGACGGGAGTTCTGTCAATGGCTGTTGCAGAAGGGTGCCGCAGATCGATGTTCAAATGCAAGATTTTATTTACCGATGAGGCAGGGTTCAAGAGACGGTCTTGTAAATATCGCTAAGCAGCATGTATGCAAGCGTACTTGGCGATGGATTAATAGAGCCGTACGTGGTACAACATCCTCTGGAATTTTTCATCAACGTATTGTCTAGCTGGAGGCTGCACCATTGCAGCAACGAATACAGATGTGGTTCATGCATGATGGCGCACCGGCACACCTTCGTCACAAAGTGCGCGTGTTCACTACACCGCAGACAGTTCAGGACCCCTGGATTCGGGCACAGCTTGCCCTGCTTGTTCCCCAGACATCAAACCAACCCCAGACTTTTCGTTGTGGGGTCACTGGAAGGAACTGGTCTACACCATACCAATCAACGATGAGCGGACGCTACAGCCTTGCCACTTCACTGCGTGTTCAAAAATGGTTCAAATGGCTCTGAGCACTATGGGACTTAACATCTGAGGTCATCAGTCCCCTACAACTTAGAACTACTTAAACCTAACTGGCCTAAGGACATCACACACATCCATGCCCGAGGCAGGATTCGAACCTGCGACCGTAGCGGTCGCGCGGTTCCAGACTGAAGCGCCTATAAACCGCTCACTGCGTGTCAGTAGGTACAACAACAAGCGGCTATACTTCAAAGGGTGCATCATTCCTTAATCCGGAGGGGAAAGTGGTGAATTGCCATAAATGAACGCCACGTTGAACACCTCTTGTAAGCACGTGTTTATCGCAGGAAGTATTCATTTCCAGACCCATGTGTACTAGACTTATCTCAGAAAGTATGCATTTCCGGACTTATTTTTTTTGTTTCGATGAGTACTACCACTTCTCAAAGCATTCGACACTTTTTCTTGAACAGCGTATCAGTGTGTGTGTGTGTGTGTGTGTGTGTGTGTGTGTGTGTGTGTGTGTGTAGGGGGGAGGGGTATGGTGAGAGAGAGAGGGTGGGGCGGAGGATAAAGTACAGCTATACGCCGTGTAAGGTCGATCTTCAGTGATGCGAACATGTCCGGCTAATGTAAACAGTTGTGCTACTGTGCATTTTATTGTATATTGTTATTTTTATGACGTAAAATTCGTATGTGAGCGCTATGTATATGGACGTGCCATGTGCAGAAGACGTTTTTTTTTATTTGAGATGTTTTATCTTTGACAAACGTGCTACATTTTATACATTTTATCCACTAACATGAAAACTTCGCATGAGGTTCCATCTCGAAATGACCACGTTTTATACCGAAATTTTTGAAGACCTGAAGATGACGGCAAAGTCTGTCGAAACCGTTTGTTGTAAATAAAGAAATATTTATGCTATCTTGGCTTTAGAAAGTTTTTACCAAGTTTCCTAAGTCTTACTTCCGTTATCAAGCGCAACTTCAGAACTGCGTCTCTGGTACCTTTACCTTTCCTAAATCCAAACTGATAATCAAGTAACAGATCTTAATTTTTTTCCATTCTTCTGTATATTACCTTTGTCAGGAGCTTGGATGCGTGAGATGTTAAGCTTACTTTGTGGTAGTTCTCGCACTTATCTCCCATGGCTACCTTGGCAATTGAATGTATTTCTGCCGCGCGGGATTAGCCGAGCGGTCTGAGGCGCTGCAGTCATGGACTGTGCGGCTGGTCCCGGCAGAGCAAGTCCTCCCTTGGGCATGGGTGTGTGTGTATTTGTCCTTAAGATAATTTAGGTTAAGTAGTGTGTAAGTTAGGGACTGATGACCTTAGCAGTTAAGTCCCATAAGATTTCACACACATTTGAATGTATTTCTCCAAACTCACGGTTTCTGTAGCCAAATCTGAATATTCGTTTTGTTGCTACAGAAATTCCGAAGGAAGGTTATGGATTCCTTCCGCCTTATTTATGGGGAGGTTTACTATCTTTGGCCCGAAAAAAGCATGTTCTTTGAGAATTTTTTTCTCGGGGTGTGTTATAGATATCAATGTCAAATTTTTTCAAAATGTTTATTGATATTTCCTGTACAAACTGGAATTTTTTCGGCCGGAAATGTCGAAGAGTTAAGGCGGAAGTGCCGTCGGAACGAAACAAAATTTCGATGTAGATCTCCATGCGCGGTATGTCACGGGTCAGACGGCTCGTCTGAAACCAAAATTGAGTTGACGTTAGCGAAGTATATAACATTCTTTATGAATTGCACCTCACTGAAGTTATTTGGACCATAGGAAACAAAATGGCGGCCATTTGAAGAAAAATAGTGTTTTTCATCGATTTTTCGACTTCGTCGGCCAAGTAAAAATATTTATAGTTGATGGATCCGAATAAAAGTGGTACAACTCCTAGACAATTTAGTTAGCTTCGTCGGAAACAAGGGATCATGCCAATCGGTTCAGTAGATTTGAAGGTACCATACCACGCGATAGCAGAAAGAAAATCGAGATAAACGCGTTTGAAGTTTTGACTACATATAAATGTAATATTAGGCAACGTACGTTCAATCTGCTATTCCGGATCCATAAACTACAGAGGACGTTCTGCTCGATCTGGGCCATCCTGCGCTGCCCGAGAGCCGCTCGTACGGCCGGCGACAAGCGGTTTTTTGCCGCTTGAATCCGGTGGTCGTCCGAATGCTTGGCGACTTTGTCGAGTAGAGTCCCAGGGTGACGTCCATCCTTGTCATGGTCTTCAGAATTGCTGAATACCCTTCGTTGAATCTGCTCACCGCCAGGAAGTCGCAGTCTCCACAGTCTTCGCACCAGAATGCAAATGGTTGGGGGCTAACTTACAAACACATGCGTTCAAACTTTCTTTTGAACTTTGTGTGTTTCCTCCCAAGCACCGGTATAATAGCTCGTCCTCCGAAAGAAAAAAACTGATGCGTGAAAAAGGTCGATTTCAGGCAGGTGCATTTTTTGTTCAATCGCGAATAACAAACATTTCCGTTCCGTATTCCGAAAAACCGTTTTCGGGATGGATTCTAAACACTTTCATGGATCCAAAAATGCAATTTAAAAAAACCGATTTTTTGAACCAAATGATGGTAAACCTCCCCTTAATCGGAACTCTCCGCAAGCTGCGTTTAATTCTAACGCTAATACTGGATTCGTTGTCTTTAATATCGACTGGCCGACTTTATATGCTTTATACAGCAAGCGTAACTGTGGGACACACATACTCCGGTTAATTTGACACGTGCTGAGTGCTGTACTCGGCAGGAAATCGTGTGCGGAAACGGTCAAGGGGCCGTCGCTGTTTGCGATGCGGGTAGCGTGCCGGGGCCCGTTAGGCGCACCTGCCGGCTCGCAGCGGTGATTTAGGCCGGGGAGCAGCGCAGCGCAACACGCCACAGCACAGTGGCTGCCTACCTGCCTCCTCACCGCCCCCTACCTCCCCCACACTCTCCGCCATCGGCAGCTGGGGCTGGCTCGTTAGTCTCTGCCCGCGATTACTATGTTCCCTTTAATGTCCACTTCACGTCCTCGTTGCTAAACTGCTCTATTGAACCGTACTGCTTCCCTGTCTTGGCCCATACCTAATTATACAGTCGATTTGTTGCTCCCATTCTTCAGCTATCCATTGCAGCGAAATTTATATTTTATCAAGGTACTGCTAGTGACACTTGATAGTGGTACCAGCTTTCTTCGTTCTCCTCTCTCCATTTCTGAATAATAATCACTGTTTTTTTTTTATAGTAAAGACAGCCCGCTTGTTGCAATGGATTTTATAGTCGAACTGACCATGGTTTCGACTCCTAAACTAAGAGTGTCTTCATCATAATTTATATTACATACATAAGAAGTTGAGCATAAGAGCTCTCGTCATACAGTTTTAACGCCAGACTGATGCCACCTGTTTCAGTTTACACAAGCAGCCCTTAGCGGCAATCTTTAATCTTTAACTAGAAATGACAGTAAAACTTTTACGTACGATGTTTTATTATGTGACGCTGCCTTTTTGGCGTTAAAATTGTATGACGAGACCTGTTATGCTCAACTTCTTACGTATCTAATATAAATCCTGATGAAGACTCCCTTAGTTTAGGAGTCGATGCCGTGGTCAATTCGACTATAAAATCCATTGCAACCAGTGGGCTGTCTTTACTATAAAAAATATTTTCACAGTTTCTGCACACAGCAATGTTTAAAGTTGTAATAATGACTGTCTTTTCTAGTAGTTCCTCTTCCCTTCTGGTATTGCTATTATCTTATCAGAAGTATCCGAAGACCACTACGTAATGCAGAGCTGACCACCAGATGCCGCTAGAGGCGGACCGGCGTGAATAAAACGACGCGAGGAGTATCGCGTGGTCAGTGGAGAAGCAGTGACATCAAAATGGGATGGTCAGGACAGCTCGTTGACTTCGAACTTGGACTGGTCACTGGAAAACAGGTGACACCCAAACCAGATGTCACACACTCAGATCGGTACCTAACACGTTATGTCGATAGAGTTTCAACCAAAACACTGTGTGCTGTTGTCCAGTAGAAGATGCGTAACCGGTAATTAAAAAGCTGGTCGTAGATTGTGTTCCAAAAATGAACAGAAATGGTGACACTTTGTGCAGGCCCTGGCCATCATTTTGCAGGACAATGCTCCAGCACGCACAGTGCAAGTTTCTACTGATTTGTTTGACTGATGGGGCTGATAAGTGTTATACCACCTACTGCACTCCCCTGATTTAAGCCCTCGTAAGTTCAACTCGATTTCTAAACTGACGGAAACACTTCACGACATTCGCTTGAGAACTGATACAAATTCGTCGGGCAATAGACCGCGCCGTTCGAACTGTCAACACAACTGGCAATACTAAGAGTATCCTACGACTTCCACATCGCTGGCAACGGGTTATACCCAATGCAGGTGACTACTTTGAAGGTCAGTAAAACTTTGAAACACGTATCTATTTTATACGAGCTGTAAATTAATAAGATTAAAAGCAGCCGACCAGTTGCAAAGGATAAAGTAATCTTTACCTAGGTTTCGATAGATTTAAATCTATCTTCTTCAGAAGACGGCCTGAGGACAATGAACATCATAACTTATATTAAAAGGTATGAAACATGAGTCAAGAATAAAGTATAACATATATTAGGAGAATCTTGTATTACAAAATATGAGAAAGATTCCTGGTACTTACAGTATTACATTAACATGGAGTGATATGTCTTTGTCATTTTTACAAACATCTGCATAGCTCCATTAGTCCAAATAAAATATAGCCCTGAGTACAGGGTTTGTCAGACAAATAAAAATAAGTACATGGAAGTTGGAGAGCGCATAAGCGACTGAGTAAAATCGGCCAGCTTAGTAGCACTGCGGCCAGGGCAGGTGGCGCTCAGGTCGCGAACTATGTGCCGATTGGCGTACTGAAGTAACATGTGAAATATCAATATTAAATGCGTCCTTAGATAGAGTGACAATAAATAAATGGAAAGCATTTATCACTCCCGTTATGACATTGTGGGAGCTATAGGAACAATAACGTAGATACATACATCAAAAAGGCAGGTGGCGCTTCCGCCGTGAGTTAAATGCAGTGGCATATATAGCCAGAATATAAAAGTTATATTACCATATTAGTGAAGCACACAGAACGTATATAAGTCAAAACTTTAAGAAAAGTGAGTAATGGCTCTTAAGACATAAATTACGAAACCTGGTCCACATTCCAGTTAATACACATTTTAGAAAAAGAGAAAATTACATGAGGGCCGATGTAGTGGCAGCCATACATCGTGAGAAAAACACATTATATAAAAGGTAGTGAGCTGAAAAATTTGAAAGTGCATTATAGCTTCCTGAGGGAATAGACTACTGAGGTTACTAGCATTAATGTTATATATTAAACAGTACGGGTTTAAAGCCTTCGAAAAATTGTCTACAGGCAAGGTTCAACTGATCATTCAGTATATTGCCGTCTTTGAGCTCTAGATGTTTAAAAATAAATAACTCTTCCCACAGATCTAGTCTCCGTCCTTTGACTTGTCTGTGTAGGATAACCGTGTCTTCTAACTGTTTAGGCGTATGGCCGGCTATCAAGAGGTGTTCAGCGAAAGTAGAGTTGTGAATATTCATTCCTTTTTTACCTAATAGATGTTCTTTATGTCGTGTTTTCACAGCTCTGCCTGTTTGACCAATATAATATGATGGGCAGTTATTACAGGTTAGTTTGTAAACACCTGAATTGGAAAACCAATCGCTGGCAATCTCTACTGAATGTACAAGATTTCTTTTTAAACTGTTATCTGTCGAGAATGAGACGTTACAGTTATATTTTTTTATTTAGAAGACGTTTAATCCTATACGATATGTTACCCAAGAAAGGGATGGAAATAAATTTTTTAGTTTCTGTGGTATCTGTGGGGAGGTAATTTCTCAAAGTCGAACAATTTTGGGAATTTTTCTTATTGAGCAGGTAATCGACCATATTCTGGTTGTACCCATTACTAACCGCAATCGCTTTGATGACATTCAATTCCTTTTTTTGATCCGCAGGCGATAGAGGAGTGGTTACCATTCGGTGAATGGCGGAATGAAAAAATGCCATTTTATGAGCTTTAGGATGAGTTGAGTCAGCAGGAATGATATTATCTGAATATGTTTCCTTGCGGAAGATATTGAAATGGAAGGTATTATCTTGTATAGAAATTGTTAAATCGAGAAAGTTAAGTTCACGTTTATCATTTTGAAGTTCTTTTGTGAAGGAAATTTTTTCATGTAATCCGTTGAAAGTATTAAAGAGATGCTCTAACTCATGGTCAGTGCCATCAAAAGCGATGAAGATGTCGTCAACATAACGTGCATAATAGCGGATTTTGTGGCGTAATTCTGAACTTGAATTGAAGAGCGTTGTTTCCAGGGCGTTGATGAAAACCTCTGCTAGAATACCGGCGAGGGGGCTACCCATTGCTAGACCATCTGGCTGTACATACATTTTCCCATTAAACGTGAAATAATTGTATTTTAAAACGACTTTAAGCAAACCAATCAGTTCCGCAATCTGAATTTCACTTAGTTTTTTATGTTTGAGAAGATTCTTTTTTACAAGCGCTATGGTTTCATCAACCGGGACATTTGTATAAAGACTGACGATGTCAAAGGACACTAGTCTAGTGTCAGGTGTACATCTTACAGTTTGAATATTGTTAATTAATTCCTTACTATTTTTAACAGAAAAATTATTTTCAAATGTGAAAGCATCTTTAATTTTAAAATGGAGGCGCCTAGCAAGTGTATGATGTGGACTACCTATTCCATTCACTACAGGGCGAATCGGGTGATTTTGTTTGTGCAGTTTAAACTGACTTCTGAGCACGGGTGGTTTCGGGTTCATATTTATAAGCCCTTTCTTTTGAAAGTTATTGAACAGGCTGACGGAATTAGTTAAAGTACGCCGGATTTCGTTTTGCAGTTCGGCAGTAGGATCTACAGTAACCTCAGTGATGTCGTTTTCCTCAAAAAACTTTACAGTCTTCTCTATATATTCATTTTTATAAGCCACGACAACGGTGTTCCCTTTGTCACTCTTAGTGACTAAGGCGTCGTGCTCTCTAAGTTTATGATTAATGCTTTTTACTATACTATATTCGCCCGATTGCCCATTAGGGGATAATTTAATTTCTTTTTGTATTATGTTGTTACATTCGTAGGCACATTTGACTTGCTCCGTTTTCTCTAATTTCAGAGATTCTAAACCGATTTTTAGATTTACAATGAGATTACAAATAACTGGATATTTATCGAGTTTAGCAGGCAAGTTATATTTAAGGCCTTTACACAACCTTGTAAAAGAGAATCTTCTTAAGCAGAAAAAATTAAGTGAAACTCAGATTGCGGAACTCATTGGTTTGCTTAAAGTCGTTTTAAAATACAACTATTTCACATTTAACGGGAAAATGTATGTGCAGCCAGATGGTCTAGCAATGGGTAGCCCCCTCGCCGGTATTCTAGCAGAGGTTTTCATCAACGCCCTGGAAACAACGTTCTTCAATTCAAGTTCAGAATTACGCCACAAAAGCCGCTATTATGCACGTTATGTTGACGACATCTTCATCGCTTTTGATGGCACTGACCATGAGTTAGAGCATCTCTTTAATACTTTCAACGGATTACATGAAAAATTTCCTTCACAAAAGAACTTCAAAATGATAAACGTGAACTTAACTTTCTCGATTTAACAATTTCTATACAAGATAATACCTTCCATTTCAATATCTTCCGCAAGGAAACATATTCAGATAATATCATTCCTGCTGACTCAACTCATCCTAAAGCTCATAAAATGGCATTTTTTCATTCCGCCATTCACCGAATGGTAACCACTCCTCTATCGCCTGCGGATCAAAAAAAGGAATTGAATGTCATCAAAGCGATTGCGGTTAGTAATGGGTACAACCAGAATATGGTCGATTACCTGCTCAATAAGAAAAATTCCCAAAATTGTTCGACTTTGAGAAATTACCTCCCCACAGATACCACAGAAACTAAAAAATTTATTTCCATCCCTTTCTTGGGTAACATATCGTATAGGATTAAACGTCTTCTAAATAAAAAAATATAACTGTAACGTCTCATTCTCGACAGATAACAGTTTAAAAAGAAATCTTGTACATTCAGTAGAGATTGCCAGCGATTGGTTTTCCAATTCAGGTGTTTACAAACTAACCTGTAATAACTGCCCATCATATTATATTGGTCAAACAGGCAGAGCTGTGAAAACACGACATAAAGAACATCTATTAGGTAAAAAAGGAATGAATATTCACAACTCTACTTTCGCTGAACACCTCTTGATAGCCGGCCATACGCCTAAACAGTTAGAAGACACGGTTATCCTACACAGACAAGTCAAAGGACGGAGACTAGATCTGTGGGAAGAGTTATTTATTTTTAAACATCTAGAGCTCAAAGACGGCAATATACTGAATGATCAGTTGAACCTTGCCTGTAGACAATTTTTCGAAGGCTTTAAACCCGTACTGTTTAATATATAACATTAATGCTAGTAACCTCAGTAGTCTATTCCCTCAGGAAGCTATAATGCACTTTCAAATTTTTCAGCTCACTACCTTTTATATAATGTGTTTTTCTCACGATGTATGGCTGCCACTACATCGGCCCTCATGTAATTTTCTCTTTTTCTAAAATGTGTATTAACTGGAATGTGGACCAGGTTTCGTAATTTATGTCTTAAGAGCCATTACTCACTTTTCTTAAAGTTTTGACTTATATACGTTCTGTGTGCTTCACTAATATGGTAATATAACTTTTATATTCTGGCTATATATGCCACTGCATTTAACTCACGGCGGAAGCGCCACCTGCCTTTTTGATGTATGTATCTACGTTATTGTTCCTATAGCTCCCACAATGTCATAACGGGAGTGATAAATGCTTTCCATTTATTTATTGTCACTCTATCTAAGGACGCATTTAATATTGATATTTCACATGTTACTTCAGTACGCCAATCGGCACATAGTTCGCGACCTGAGCGCCACCTGCCCTGGCCGCAGTGCTACTAAGCTGGCCGATTTTACTCAGTCGCTTATGCGCTCTCCAACTTCCATGTACTTATTTTTATTTGTCTGACAAACCCTGTACTCAGGGCTATATTTTATTTGGACTAATGGAGCTATGCAGATGTTTGTAAAAATGACAAAGACATATCACTCCATGTTAATGTAATACTGTAAGTACCAGGAATCTTTCTCATATTTTGTAATACAAGATTCTCCTAATATATGTTATACTTTATTCTTGACTCATGTTTCATACCTTTTAATATAAGTTATGATGTTCATTGTCCTCAGGCCGTCTTCTGAAGAAGATAGATTTAAATCTATCGAAACCTAGGTAAAGATTACTTTATCCTTTGCAACTGGTCGGCTGCTTTTAATCTTATTACGTGGAACCGTTGCTGTAGCGCAGCTATGTTTAAAACACTGAGCTGTAAATTAATACACTACTGGCCATTAAAATTGCTGCACCAAGAATAAATGCAGATGATAATTTTTCATACAATTTGGGTGCATAGATCCTGAGAAATCAGTACCCAGAACAACCACCTCTGGTCGTAATGACGGCCTTGATACGCCTGGGCATTGAGTCAAACAGAGCTTGGATGGCGAGTACAGGTACAGCTGCCCATGCAGCTTCAACACGATACCACAGTTCATCAAGTGACTGGCGTATTGTGACGAGCCAGTTGCTCGGCCACCATTGACCAGACGTTTTCAGTTGGTGAAAGATCTGGAGAATGTGCTGGCCACGGCAGCAGTCGAACGTTTTCTGTATTCAGAAAGGCCCGTACAGGACCTGCGACATGCGATCGTGCTTTATCCTGCTGAAATGTAGCGTTTCGCAGGGATCGAATGAAGGGTAGAGCCACGGGTCGTAACACATCTGAAATGTAACGTCCACTGTTCAAAGTGCCGTCAATGCGAACAAGAGGTCGACAAACACGGACGCAACCATCATGATGCTGTTCACAGAACCTGGATTCATCCTAAAAAATGACGTTTTGCCATTCTTGCACTCAGGTTCGTCGTTGAGTACACCATAGCAGGCGCTCATGTCTGTGATGCACCGTGAAGGGTAACCGCAACCATGGTCTCCGAGCTGACAGTCTATGGTGCTGCAAACGTCGTCGAACTGTTCGTGCAGATGATTGTTGTCTTCCAAACGTCCCCATCTGTTGTCTCAGGGATCGAGACGTGGCTGCACGATCCGTTACAGCCATGCGGATAAGATGCCTGTCATCTCGACTGCTAGTGATACGAGGCCGTTGGGATCCAGCACGGCGTTCCGTATTACCCTCCTGAACCCACCGATTAAATATTCTGCTAACAGTCATTGGATCTCGGCCAACGCGAGCAGCAATGTCGCCCCGGCCGGTGTGGCCGAGCGGTTCTAGGCGCTACAGTCCTGAACCGCGCAACCGCGACGGTCGCAGGTTCGAATCCTGCCTCGATCATGACTGCGTGTGATGTCCTTAGGTTAGTTAGGTTTAAGCAGTTCTAAGTTCTAGGGGACTGATGACCTCCAAAGTTAAATCCCATAGTGCTTAGAGCCATTTGAACCAAGCAATGTCGCGATATGATAAACCGCAATCGCGATAGGCTACAATCCAACCTTTATCAAAGTCGGAAACGTGATGGTATGCGTTTCTCCTCCTTACACGAGGCATCATAACAACGTTTCACCAGGGAACGCCGGTCAACTGCTGTTTGTGTATGAGAAATAGGTTGGAAACTTTCCTCATGTCAGCACGTTGTAGGTGTCGCCACCGGCGCCAACCTTGTGTGAATGCTCTGAAAAACTATATATTTGCATATCACAGCATCTTCTTCCTGTCGGTTAAATTTCGCGTCTGTAGCACGTCATCTTCGTGGTGTAGCAATTTTAATGGCTAGTAGTGTAGTTGCCACTATTAAAGTTCCAACCCTTGTATATGTCGTCAGTTGTCTGTATTATTTCTGTTACTCTGTTTATTGCCTCTTCTATATAGGGGTGTGTTGTCTGGAGCCGTGCTGATTGGGATTTAGTCCGACTAGCTGTCCGTGCGACAGTAATCCGTCGCATAGTAGTCTCGCAGGGAAACGTAGAAATCGTCTGCACAAGTAATTATTTTGCATGCCACGTCTCTTCAAATTAACATTCATTAGTATTCACACCGTCGTCAAAAAGTAGCCAACACACGCTACTGTCTGTCCTGGAAGTTCCGGAACTTTTTCCATTCCTCGTGTACAACCGACGTCAGGGCAGTGGTAAATAGCGGCCGCGCGGCTTTTGTGTGTTAGTATTGTTCTCGCAAAATCCCAAAATCGTGTGTTCAAGACATTGTCCACAATGTTTTGAATAAGAGAAAAGTGTGTGCAAAGTGACTCCCGAACAAAAAGAACGATGCGTAGACACCTGTCGCGATATGATAGAAGTGCAAAACGTGGACAGCTATTTTCTGGGGGAGGGGGGGGGGGGGGGGAATCACGACTGACGTGAATTTGTGTTATCAAAACGAACCTACAGCAGAACGACAACATGCAGAAATGCTCACGAAGGGTAAACGCTTTGACGACGTCACCGACAGCGTGACGCACGAATTGAACGACATCCCAAAGGAAGACTATTCTGACAGCTTCACATAGTTGTGTGAACCTTCTGTACGTTGTATTCTGTAGGGCCAGACTATATAGAAAACCTGAAGCATTAAAATCACCAACTTAACTTTTCTCTACTTTTTACGAATCCAGTCGCGAATCGTTTTGGACTGACGGAGTACACTGGCTAAAAACGATCGAAAATGAATAATCTTACGATGTACACTGTATCTTTTCAGACAACTGCAATAAACAGGTCACTGTTGTGTGTTCACGACAGCATAATTCCGTCTTTTAGTAAACTTGTCGAAAACGTGCCACGCAGAACCGCTGTTGTATTGTCATCCAAAAGGTGAACCAACATGCCATTAACCACCAGGTGATTAAAATGCTTTTGTTCATCTCCTGTATTTTAGCAAAGTCACGGGAAAATTATTCTACCAGTATGGCAATATACAGTACAAATGTGTAATGATCGAATCATGGAAGGCTGCCAGAAAAAGAAGATAAAAAGTAACTCAGGTAGAGGGGCACAGTGCAAGCCGCTTTCGTCAGTGCATTGACCATACCCATTTAGAAACAGGTGATTTCACGCGCAGCGATTGCGAACTGGAGGCAAAAACCGACGCAGTCGCTTATCACCTATAGGGAAACACCCAAGGCAGTTGGCTCGAGAGTTCTAGCGATCAGAAGAGGTCCAATCAGCCTCGGATGACCGGCAGCCAACACGAATACCATGTGAGTGAATATTACCTTTAGTTAAGCTTGTACTCTAAGGCGGACTAGGGTTATTGGTTTCCATTGCACATTTGTCTGTAGGTACCAATACCTGTATGTCACTCTCATTGTGACAAGAACTTGAACCTAAGGATTCCGAGTAGGACAGTAGAATCTGGCACCTCCACGGTTCGTGGCCTGCATTACCATATATATCCAATTCTTAACTAAGTTATAAGCCCGGGTGGCCATATGTTCTGGTAAGTTACTGATCTATGTTATAAAACCAGTCCCTGTGCATTTCTGCTTTTTCCTTGTGTAATGGTACTTGAATTACGTAACCATTACGACAGCTCACCTCAACCTCTCGATACCAACAATATTCTACTGTGTTTCTGTAAAGTAGTTAACATATTTCTGAGACAACATTCAGATTTGATTTCATTAATGTAGAGGTACTTTGATACATCGATATGTTTATGTTGCAATGATATTATTCTTATGTGTATTCTTTCTTTTGTCACTATGATCTTTGTCGTACTTGTAACTCTGATTTTTGGGCGCGTAAGCGGTTATTAGAGAGTCAAGTCTTGGACGTCATGTTGGAAAGACAGTCAGTAGTCAGTTTATAAAATGTGAACTTTAACAGTGAGGAAGATATTTTCAAGTGTTTTATAATGTGATGTTTTGTGTGTTACGTGATACTGCAACAAAAGTAATAAAAAAAAGAAGTGAAACTTCAATTCGGAGTGCTGATTACTTTTTTACCACACCATTGTGCTAACTTGTAAAAGTTCAATCTTCAAGAATGGTTTATGAAACACATCTATAAAACTTTTGAATATCGCAGAACAAAACCCAGGCCTCTTTGCATCCGAGCTTGGAATCATCACCACCTAGATTTTCGACGATTGAGCCATGAGTTCACAACGAGACCAGCGTGGGAAACACGAAAAGATGAGTGCTTAGTTTATCCATTATTTCATGAAATGACTTCATTAACTGTGCTCTAATGACACCTGCCACATAATATAACTTTGTTGTTGCCCAAAAATGCAGTATTTAGCAGCGTGAGCAACACCACAATCATAAGTAATTTTTGACCTTTGTTGTGGTAGGGTTGTGAGACTTGCTAACACGTGAAGAAGCAATAAAAAGCAGGCCAGTAAGCCAATCCAGAGTCTCGTGTCTCGCATCATCTCCGTATCTACCCCTTAACCAAACACCTGAATCATTCTCTACTCTTTCCAAACACAGAGACCTGAAAAATATCAGCTTGCCCGCGTCGCTGTTTCACTCATGCACCAAGAAATGGACGTCCAAACATCGCGCTTCACCTATGTCCCGACAGTGAGCTTCCAAAGCAGGTACGTCGTGACTCACTTCGGGTCAAGACAGATACTACAGACCGAAAAATGAAAGAGCTTCTCTCATCCGAGACACACATTCTCACATACAAAACTCACGCGACCCTGAGTCAGCGACAGCCGTCAGTGGCTTTTTGCCGGATTTTCGTTCTCTCGAACAAGTGAGATTTTTAATTTTTCCGGAGAAACCGCCAGAACTGGAGTGGTCGGCTAGGTGCAGCAGGGGGAAGCGCCGCCTCCTGTTGCTCGCACCTCAGCCTCCACCGCGAGATGTGGCTCTGCAGTGTTGCCAGATTGCCGGCCCCTAAAAGTGCCATCACTCTGCGCGCCCCCCACAGTATCTTCGGCCTCGGATGGTCGGCCCCTCAATCACATCGCCTCGCCTCAACTCAGGGTCCGTGCCCCCTTCTCGACCTAGGGACATTACATCTGGGAGGTTGGCAGCGCCCCGATCGTAAAGTCGCGTTTGAGGAGGCGCGTATCGTAAATACCGAAGTGCCGGAGGGCGCGTGGCAGGAGGTGGGGTGGTTAGGATTCAGGAAACGGCGGCGGCGCCCTGAGGAATTACGCCCCGCGGGCTGGTGTTGGACCGACCAATCGCGCTGATGGTGCCTCGACAGTTCCGGGCGCCACCTGCATTGCTGCTGAGGCATTAACACTTACCTCCACTGCTGCCAACCTCTATCGACAACACGCACTACTTGAGAACGATCACATAAAGTTTCAGCAGTAAATTATTAATCACCAAGTTCAAGATGCACTTGCCTACGTCGTTTCAACCGGTGCGCAGCGCCACGCCCCCTTTTTTACATGGCTCTACCCTTGTATGCGCTATTGTATTATTTCCTGCCATGAGGTGAGACCTGTAGAGTATAAAAGGGCGTGAGACCATTTACGATGTGACTAATTAAGATTTATTCAAGAAATGTACACTTGGTGGAACACAAACGAAACCCTTAACAACCTATTTAGAAGAGACGTTCAAAGACAACGTCTTGCACACGTGATATTATGCTTGTCTTGTGTTCAGTGTTTGTAATTCTGGAAGAATCAGAACATCTATGAGACCATACACGTTGCCAGACTGAAAACGTTTTGAAGCAGATTGATGATGCGTGTATTGCTAGTCCTGAAATGTCAGTCAGAGGTATTGCCAGAAGGGGATGCCAGAAGGTTGAGACTAAAAGAAAAGAGCTACATGAAGACCAAAAAGACCAAATGTATTGTCATGATCAATATTCTTGCATAAATGCTACTAAAATCTTTTTTTCTAGACTCGCATTCGGGAGGATGACGGTTCAATCCCGGCCATCCTGATTTGCTCCAGGCAAATGCCAGGATGGTTCCTTTGAAAGGGTACGGCCGATTTCCTTCCCCGTCCTTCCCTAATCCGATGAGACCGATGACCTCGCTGTTTGGTCTCTTTCCTCCAAAACAATCCAAAAAATCTTTTTTTCTGCATTTCCAGTAACTTTCTTTTTTGACTGTAAAGGAACACTTTCTGCTGAGCCATTGAAATAAAAAGGTATAATTTGCTACAGACTTCGAAAAAAATTTACCACAGGACGTTATGGTACAGTATGTACAAAGCGCATTACTGTCGAATTTATTTAAATTTTTGTGAAATAAAAATTGATATGTATCATACACATAAATTCAAAAAATTGTTGCGAGAGTACTAAGACTGATATCAAGAATTTCCTGCACAGATTTGATTATATAACTACCAAGAATAATCTACCACATTTTGGAAGTGACAAGTATAGTAACCAATGAAAAAACGTGCCTCGTGTGATGGAATGTCTTCCAAAAATATCCAGCAACGTCTTGATTATATTATTTGACAAACAATTGAAAAAAAAAGTCAGATTATGGCCAATAACATAATGACAACGTGTGCAGCATTTATTTCAGTTATCTCACAAACAGAAAAAGTTACATTAGCTTCTACACTGAACCGCCAAAGAAACAGGTATAGGCATGCGTACTCAAATACAGAGATATGTAAACAGGCAGAATATGGCGCTGCGGTCGGCAACGCAACAAGTGTCTGGGGCAATTGTTGGATCGGTTAATGCTGCTACAATGGCAGGTAATCAAGACTTAAGTGATCTTGGGCGTGGTGTTATGGTCGGCGCACGAGCGATGGGATACAGCATCTCCGACGTAGCGATGAAGTAGAGAGTTTCCCCTTACGGCCATTTCACGACTGTACTGTACTGTACTGTACTGTACTTTATCAGGAGAAAGAAAACTGGTGTTCTACGGATCGGAGCGTGGAATGTCAGATCCCTTAATCGGGCAGGTAGGTTAGAAAATTTAAAAAGGGAAATGGATAGGTTCAAGTTAGATATAGTGGGAATTAGTGAAGTTCGGTGGCAGGAGGAACAAGACTTTTGGTCAGGTGATTACAGGGTTATAAATACAAAATCAAATAGAGGTAATGCCGGAGTAGGTTTAATAATGAATAAAAAAATAGGAGTGCGGGTTAGCTACTACAAACAGCATAGTGAACGCATTATTGTGGCCAAGATAGCCACAAAGCCCATGCCTACTACAGTAGTACAAGTTTATATGCCAACTAGCTCTGCAGATGATGAAGAAATTGATGAAATGTATGACGAGATAAAAGAAATTATTCAGGTAGTGAAGGGAGACGAAAATTTAATAGTCATGGGTGACTGGAATTCGTCAGTAGGAAAAGGGAGAGAAGGAAACATAGTAGGTGAATATGGATTGGGGTGAAGAAATGAAAGAGGAAGCCGCCTTGTAGAATTTTGCACAGAGCATAACTTAATCATAGCTAACACTTGGTTCAAGAATCATAAAAGAAGGTTGTATACCTGGAAGAATCCTGGAGAGACTAAAAGGTATCAGATAGATTATATAATGGTAAAACAGAGATTTAGGAACCAGGTTTTAAATTGTAAGACATTTCCAGGGGCAGATATGGATTCTGACCACAATCTCTTGGTTATGAACTGCAGATTGAAACTGAAGAAACTGCAAAAAGGTGAGAATTTAAGGAGATGGGACCTGGATAAACTGAAAGAACGAGAGGTTGTAGAGAGTTTCAGGGAGAGCATAAGGGAACAATTGACAGGAATGGGGGAAAGAAATACAGTATAAGAAGAATGGGTAGCTCTGAGGGATGAAGTAGTGAAAGCAGCAGACGATCAAGTAGGTAAAAAGACAAGGGCTAATAGAAATCCTTGGGTAACAGAATAAATATTGAATTTAATTGATGAAAGGAGAAAATATAAAAATGCAGTAAATGAAGCAGGCAAAAAGGAATACAAACGTCTCAAAAATGAGATCGACAGGAAGTGCAAAATGGCTAAGCGGGGATGGCTAGAGGACAAATGTAAGGATGTAGAGGCTTGTCTCACTAGGGGTAAGATAGATACTGCCTACAGGAAAATTAAAGAGGCCTTTGGAGAGAAGAGAACCACTTGTATGAATATCAAGAGCTCAGATGGCAACCCAGTTCTAAGCAAAGAAGGGAAGGCAGAAAGGTGGAAGGAGTATATAGAGGGTTTATACAAGGGCGATGTACTTGAGGACAATATTATGGAAATGGAAGAGGGTGTAGATGAAGATGAAGATGAAATGGGAGATACGATACTGCGTGAAGAGTTTGACAGAGCACTGAAAGACCTGAGTCGAAACAAGGCCCCGGGAGTAGACAACATTCCATTAGAACTACTGACTGCCTTTGGAGAGCCAGTCCTGACAAAACTCTACCATCTGGTGAGCAAGATGTATGAGACTTCAAGAAGAATATAATAATTCCAATCCCAAAGAAAGCAGGTGTTGACAGATGTGAAAATTACCGAACTATCAGTTTAATAAGTCACAGCTGCAAAATACTAACTCGAATTATTTACAGACGAATGGAAAAACTGGTAGAAGCGGACCTCGGGGAAGATCAGTTTGGATTCCGTAGAAATGTTGGAACACGTGAGGCAATACTAACCTTAAGACTTATCTTAGAAGAAAGATTAAGAGAAGGCAAACCTACGTTTCTAGCATTTGTAGACTTAGAGAAAGCTTTTGACAATGTTAACTGGAATACTCTCTTTCACATTCTAAAGGTGGCAGGGGTAAAATACAGGGAGCGAAAGGCTATTTACAATTTGTACAGAAACCAGATGGCAGCTATAAGAGTCGAGGGGCATGAAAGGGAAGCAGTGGTTGGGAAAGGAGTGAGACAGGGTTGTAGCCTCTCCCCGATGTTATTCAATCTGTATATTGAGCAAGCAGTAAAGGAAACAAAAGAAAAATTCGGAGTAGGTATTAAAATTCATGGAGAAGAAGTAAAAACTTTGAGGTTCGCCGATGACATTGTAATTGTCAGAGACAGCAAAGGACTTGGAAGAGCAGTTGAACGGAATGGACAGTGCCTTGAAAGGAGGATATAAGATGAACATCAACAAAAGCAAAACGTGGATAATGGAATGTACTCAAATTAAATCGGGTGATGCTGAGGGAATTAGATTAGGAAATGAGACACTTAAAGTAGTAAAGGAGTTTTGCTATTTAGGGAGTAAAATAACTGATGATGGTCGAAGTAGAGAGGATATAAAATGTAGACTGGCAATGGCAAGGAAATCGTTTCTGAAGAAGAGAAATTTGTTAACATCGAGTATAGATTTAAGTGTCAGGAAGTCGTTTCTGAAAGTATTTGTATGGAGTGTAGCCACGTATGGAAGTGAAACATGGACGGTAAATAGTTTGGACAAGAACAGAATAGAAGCTTTCGAAATGTGGTGCTACAGAAGAATGCTGAAGATTAGATGGGTAGATCACATAACTAATGAGGAAGTATTGAATAGGATTGCGGAGAAGAGAAGTTTGTGGCACAACTTGACCAGAAGAAGGCATCAAGGGATCACCAATTTAGTATTCGAGGGCATCGTGGAGGGTAAAAATCGTAGGGGGAGACCAAGAGATGAATACACTAAGCAGATTCAGAGGGATGTATGTTGCAGTAGGTACTGGGAGATGAAAAAGCTTGCACAGGATAGAGTAGCGTGGAGAGCTGCATCAAACCAGTCTCAGGACTGAAGACCACAACAACAACAACATGTAGTTACTGCTCTGTCGTGCTGTCGATTAATTCATTTATGTGTTTCGAAGCGAGTAATGAAGCAGTTTATGGACTACTGCAGGGATTATCTACAAGACATTTTCTTGAGATGCTTAGCATTTGTTACCCATCAAAAGTGTCCGGTCACCCTCAAAAACATATGTTTTTTATATTGGGTGTATTGCGCTGCCACCTGTGTGCTGTGATTTTGAGGCGAAGAACTCTTCCAACCATGTTCGGAGGGCATTTTCATCCGGAAAGGTAGGTTCTTGATGGTTTTCCCATAGAGAGGGGAAGGTTAAAAACTGAGGTACTTCATATCAGCGACCTCAGTAGTTATAGACATCGTGAGACAGCAGAATGGGGCGCTCTGCGGAACTCACGGACTTCGAATGTGAACAGGTGGTTGTGTGTCATTTGTGTCATACGTCTGTACGCGAGATTCCCACACTCCTAAACATCCCTAGGTCTACTTTCCGATGTGATAGTGAAGTAGAAACGTGAAGGGGCACGTACAGCAAAAAAGCATACAGGCCGACCTCGTCTGTTGAGTGACAAAGACCTCCGACATTTGATGAGGGGTATAATGTGTAATAGGCGGACATCCATCCAGACCAACACAGGAATTGCAAACTGCATCAGGATCCACTGCAGGTACTGTGACAGTTAGGCGGGAGGTGGAAAAACTCGGGTTTCATAATGGAGCGGCTGCTCATATGCCACACATCACGTCGGTAAACGCCAAACGACGCCTCTCTTGGTGTAAGGAGTGTAAACATTGGACGATTGAACAGTGGAAAAACGTTGTGTGCAGTGACGAATCACGGTACACAATGCGGCGATCCGATGGCAGGGTGTGGGTATGGCGAATGGCCGGTGAACGTCATCTGCCAGCGTGTTTGGTGCCAACAGTAAAATTGAAGGCGGTGGTGTTATGGTGTAGTCATGTTTTTCATGGAGGGGGCTAGCACTCCTTGTTGTTTTGCGTGCCACTATCACAGCACAGGCCTACACTGATGTTTTAAGCACCTTCTTGCTTCCCACTGTTGAAGCGCAATTCGGGGATGGCGATTGCATCTTTCAATACGATCGAGCACCTGTGCATAATGCACGGCCTGTGACGGAGTGGTTACACGACAATAACATCCCTGTAATGGACAGACCTCCACAGAGTCCTGACGTGAATTCTATAGAAGACCTGTGGGATGTTTTGGAACGCCGACTTCGTGCCAGACCCCACCGACCGACATCGATACCTCTCCTCAGTGCAGCACTCCAAGAAACCTTCCACCACCTGATTGAACGTATGCCTGCGAGAGTGGAAGCTGTCATCAATGCTAAGGGTGGACCAACACCATATTGAATTCCAGCATGGACGGCGCCACGAACTTGTAAGTCATTTTCAGCCAGGTGTCCGGATACTTTCGACCTCAAAGTGTATGTCTCGATTTTATCATCAGAGATGTGCGGGATAAAGCACAAGGTACATCTGCAGCTGGTGGACTGTGTCAGGAAGTTGTAACCTCCACCGCATTAATGCTACTAATTGAGAAAATATAATTATAGATAACATTTATAATTAATTTTAGAGTTTTACAAAATTGTGATATTAGTAATGACCTTTAGATAATAATTAGTTTGGTGACTGAAACAGAGTCGAATCGTTTAGTTTTTACTCCTCAGAAAATTTCATTTTATCCCCCAGGCTGGGAACCACTGATTTAGCAGAATGCGGGCGTCCGTCTTGGAGTAGCACTACGTCAGTCATTGCTCATGGCCGTTGTTCAAGGCTTCTCGGTTGTTGACAATAAATGTCAACAGTGATGGTGACACCTCGGGGAAGCAATTCGTTGTACACCACACCTTCGCTGGTCCGTCAGATGCACGACGTTATCTTTTGTGGATTCGCGCAGTCTTTGTACGGGGAGTCGCTGCTTTGTTTGGGCTGAGCCATTCCTTTCTTTCCCTTGTTTAGCATAAACACACCCTCTCCCGACACCAGTGACAATACAGGTTAGGAATAGTCGGTGTTGTTCACGGGCCGATTGATGACGAGCAAGCGGAGATGCATATACCCGATGATTTTTGTGATTTTTGGTTAGAGCATGCGGAACCCATACACCCGATTTTGAACTTTTCTCATTGCATGAAAATGTCGCAAGATGGCGGAATGACCACAATTCATCGAAGTTGTCAGTTCTTGAGCGCATTGAGATGGATTATTGTGGAGTAATGCGTGTAAACGATCTTCATCAAACTCCGGATGTCTTCGTGGACGTGGAGAGTCGCTAATGTCAAAACAATCCTCCTTACAACGAAAAAAAAATGTTACTGTGCTGTGCTATTAAACTCAAACAGAAGAATATCTCGGAAGTGTTCAGATTTCTCCACTTGGCACTCCATTTTCTAGCGTCCACAGCTCCACTCACTATCTTCAATAGCAAAATGATAATATGTAAACCCAAACAGCAACAATAAAGTATAAATAAAAAATGACAATCGGTAAATAAACCCATAGCAACCGGAATACCAACATACAAAACAAAAACACTACATAGGCACCAATCTAAAATTCAGCCAGTTGCATTGTTATGTAATAAGTATGTTCACAAATTACGTAGTCGTTTCTTATACTTGAAATTTCGATACATGTCAGGGTTTCTTAATTAGATACTACCACACCAAATAACACTAATATACAACCTTTCTTGTTTTTCTTATTATTATTTTTTATTTGTTATGTGATACAATGGTTCTGTACTGTGGATGTTAATTGAGAATTACTTCTCCTTGTTGCAGGTAAGTCACCAAACGCCTGTGACTGTAACGGATAATTTGGTGAGTAAGAAGGAAAACCTTGTTTCAGTAGTCGATTTTCGCTAGAATTCTTATATGCCACTTCGAATTAACTGCGGAAGTCGTAAACCGGGAGGTGTTCATCAACTTTCCTCATTATGACCCTTAGCAATTAGAAGGAGGCTCAATTCTCTGGATAGAGATTAAAAAAAGACACCATCATTTGAACGCTATTCCATTTTGCAACGGCGAACTGCCACTCCGCTGATGAAGCACTTTCGGTTGCGATTAAATTTATTAATTTCGGTTTTTAGTGGCTCTGGAGAGGTTTATAACCTGCTATGACGAAGAGTTATGAACGGCAGATAACTGCCGGGAGCTAAATGGGCACTAACATATCTCCTCAAGGCTGTTGGTTGGGCATTGTAAACCATTTCGTGGCTGGGGTGAATCCTTCGCTCTACAGCGCATCATCCGCTACTACAAAGCTTCCTGGCTGCGTAGAACGATCTAATGTTCCAGCAGAGCCATCCGAGTGCAAAGGGTTTTCCCTTTCCGAACTAATTAGTACGTATGCACGTGAAGCTCCACGTGTTCATCACGTGGGCACCACTTAAGGGGGGTAGCACGTCAAACTGGCCGACTTGGAGCAGGAGAGGCACCACAGGACATTTTATTTTCTACTGTCTATACTTTTACAAATAAATTCATAAAACTTCGTCAGCATGACCAGGAAGGATTCAGGAAGTGAAAAAACATAACAAAATAATTTTTTTTTTAGATATGTAATTTCATCATTTTTCACTGTAAGAGCGATTCTTTGATTAATTTTGCACAGCATACAAACCATACTTACAGGTGTATGAAACTCTAGAATTTTCCAAATCTATTAAAAACTGTGGTAAAAATTGAGATAATTAACTACAAAATTTGATTTTTTCTAAAGTTTAAAACGTAACATTTCATTCATTTTTTCATAAATTAAATAGATTCTAGAGTTTCAGAAACCTGTAAGTATGGTTTGTATGCTGTGCAAAATTCATCGAACAGTTTCTCTTACTTATGAAGAAAAGTGTACCTATAGCAACAAATGCAGCCAATAGTAAGTGAAAAAATGATGAAATTTCACATGTAAAAAAAAAATTATTTTGTTATGAACTTCCGCTGCTACGGGTGTGAATCCTGAATCCTTCCTGGTCATGCTGACAAAGTTTTACGAATTTACTTGTAAAAGTACGGACAGTGGAAATTAAAATGTCCTGTGGTGCCTCTCCTGCTACAAGTCGGCCCGTTTGACGTCCTACCCCCCTTAAGCTCTGCTGTTACAATCTTACTTGCTTTTAAAAATGAAGTCGGAACGGAGCTGACATATTCTGCAAATTTTTCAAAAATGGTTCAAATGGTTCTGAGCACTATGGGACTCAACTGCTGAGGTCATAAGTCCCCTAGAACTTAGAACTACTTAAACCTAACTAACCTAAGGACAACACAAACATCCATGCCCGAGGCAGGATTCGAACCTGCGACCGTAGCGGTCGCGCGGTTCCAGGCTGTAGCGCCAGAACCGCTCGGCCACCGGCGGCCGGCTGCAAATTTTTCTAATGCGATCAAGAACCAGCAGTAACATTGTCTTCTTTTCGTATAATTAATTTCCAAAATGATTTGCTATACGTTGCAACGTATTTCTGTGAAACGTATAGCAATACTCAAAACGGAAATTTTGTATGAAGCAAACATAGTACTCCTGTAATGGAGGGACTTTTTAAACGTTCTAACAAGGGGGGCCACGACGCTGGGATCACGGATTTACTTCAAACTCTGTACACCTTCAATAGGCCATTAAAACAACATAATCTGTGAGCAGTAAGTGCACTGCGGAAACATCGAAAAAATGCGTCTATTTTGTATCTGATGTGTCTATGCTAACGTGCCGAAGATAAGAAATCATTGTGGTCCAGCTGCCGCCGCACGTTAGATCATCCTGTTCGGTCAGAGGATTAGCTGTCCTCTGTAATAAAAAAACTGGGTGAGCGAATAAACGATGAACCTGAACAGGTGTCATGGGACGTCCGCCCCGAACAAATGCAACGAACGATAACGAACAAAATGAGATCAACCAAAAAAAATAAACGGTTAGCGTTCCCATCATCGCTGGTCACATTAATTATCCCACATTTAGGGCTAGCTGCCATTCGTCACACCAACTAGAAATTTTCTCTAAGTCATCTTGTATCTTCCTATAGTCACTCAACTTCGACACCTTACCGTACACCACAGTATCATCACCCTGTCCGCCAAGTCATTTATGTATAGAGAGAACAACAGCAGTCCTGTCACACTTCCCTGGGGCACTCCTGACGCAACCCTTGTCTCTTATGAACAATCACCGGCGAGAATGATATACTGGGTTCTATTGTTTAAGAAGTCTTCGAGCCACTCACATATCCATATTTGGGAACGTATTTCATATACCCATTCATACCTTCGTTAAAAGCCTGCAGTGGGATATCATGTCAAATGCAATTATATTAAATTTCAGCCTCCAGTTGCATAAGCAAAGAAACTTTACCTAGTTTTCCGCTATAATAATATAGCCTTCTTCAGAAACGTCACAGTATAAAATTAAATTAAAACATGGCAGATACTGCCGGCCACTGTGGCTGAGCGGTTCTAGGCACTTCAATCCGGAACCGCGCTGCTGCTACGGTCGTAGGTTCGAATCCTGCCTCGGGCATGGATGTGTGTGATGTCCTTATGTCAGTTAGGTTTAGGTAGTTCTAGGTCTAGGGAACTGATGACCTCAGGTTTTAAGTCCCATAGTGCTTAAAGCCATTTGAACATGTCAGATATTGGCCTTGTCAAACTTAAAGTGTTAGTACCACAGTGCATGTTATGTTATGTTAACTGGGGACCTATAAACGACGGAGGCTCCGTCCCTGCCGCAGCCGCAGTGGTCCACAACCCCAAGACGACTACCGCAGTCCACTTCACCCCTCCGCCGCCCCACACCGAACTCAGGGTTATTGTGCGGTTCGGCCCCCGGTGGACCCCCCAGGAAACGTCTCACACCAGACGAGTGTAACCACAATGTTTGCGTGGTAGAGTAATGATGGTGTACGCCTACGTGGAGAACTTGTTTCCGCAGCAATCGCCGACATAGTGTAGCTGAGGCGGAATAAGAGGAACCAGCCTACATTTGCCGAGGCAGATGGAAAACCGCCTAAAAACCATCCACAGACTGGCCGGCTCACCGGATCTCTACACAAGTCCGCCGGGCGGATTCGTGCCGGGGACCAGGCGCTCCTTCCCTATCCTGAAAGCCGTGTGTTAGACCGCACGGCCAAACGGGTGGGCACAGGTCCGCTCATAGGTCTTTATGTACTGTAGTACTGACATTTTAAGTTTGACAAGGCCAATATCTGGCATGTTTTAATTTAATTTAATATTGTGACGTTTCTGAAGAAGGCTACATTATTATAGCCGAAACCTAGGTAAAATTTCTTTGCTTATACAATTGAAGGCTGAAATTTAATATAATTACATTTTACAGTTGCTGACTCTGTTGCACCATACTAAAAATATTCACGTCAAATGCCTTTTGCAAATTTACAAATACAGAATCTGCCTGTTGTCCTTTATCCATTGTTCACAGTGTGTCTTTTGAGAATAGAGCAAGCTGAGTTTAACATTAGTGATGCTTTCTGACAGTGTGCTGATTCGTGGATGTACGTTCTTCGGTCTCTAGGTAATTTATTGTATTCAAACTCAGAATATGTTATAGAATTCTGCAGAAAATCGATGTTATTGGTATTTAATTTTACGGGTCCGCTCTTTCATCCTTCTTATATACGTGAGTCACCTGCGGTTTTTTTCAGGCGCTTGGGACTTTGTGCTGGGCAAGAGATTCGCGATTAATGGAAGCTAGGTAAGGGGCCAATGCTGTAGAGTACTCTTTGAAAAACCGAATTGGTTTTGTTCATGAATTCTTCTCGGATTACCATCCGAGCGGTGGCGTCGTCTTGTCGCAAAGTTTCAATGAGTTTCGTACTCATCATCTTCTTCGCCAGAAGATGATGGGTACGAAACTCATTGAAACGTTGCGACAAGACGACGCCACCACTCGGCTGATAACCTGAGAAGAATTCATCAGTGGAATACGCCGAGAAAGACTGCAAAAGAATTGGTTTTCCATCCGGTGACTTATTTGTTTTGACGCCTTTTAGTTGTTTCTCTGCGCCAGGGACGCTTATTACGACAGTATGTCGTCCATACGAGACTCTGCTCGATGGTCAAACGTCGGTAGGTCTGTACGATTCTCCTGCTTGAACGATTTCTTGAATGTGAAATTTAAAACCCCGGCTTTCATTTTGGTATCTTCAACTGCCACAGCATATGATGAACAAGTGACTGTATGGAAGCGTTAGGCTCACTTAGTGATTTTATATAGCACCAGAATTTTCTCGGGTTCTCTACCAAATCTTTTGCTGAGGTGTGACGATGGTGGTATTAGTATGCTTCGAGCGTGGGTATTTTCAAAGACGCACGAATCGGTACTAACCTCTTCCTGTCGTCATTTGGGCTTTTCTTTTGAGCCGAGACTGCAACATTCTCTGCTTGCTCGGCAACTGCTGAATCTCGTTATTAAACCATGGTGGACCTTTCCGTCCTTAATCTACTTACTAGGCACATAATTCTCCTGACCAGGATTTACAATCTCCTTAAACGTTACCCATAATTCCTCTACATCCATCTTACTGAAAATAAGTGATGTGAGTTCTCTCTCTAAGTCAGGTGCTAACAACTGCTTATCCGCTCTGTCCAACAGAAACACTATCCTAGACTTCTTGATTGATTGTCCGCCCCGATAGTTGAGTGGTCAGCGTGACGGATTGCCGTCCCACGGGCCTGGGTTCGATTCCCGGTTGGGTCGGGGATTTTCTCCAATCAGGGATTTTCTCCAATTAGGGATTGGGTGTTGTGCTGTCTTCATCATCATTTCATCCTCATCCGGCGCGCAGGTCGCCCAATGTGGTGTCGAATGTAGTAAGACCTGCACCAAGGCGGCCGGACCTGCCCCGCAAGGGGCCTCCCGGCCAATGACGCCAAACGCTCATTTCCATTTGATTTATTAACTTTCGTAAGCATAGGTGCTATAATGACATCATGGTCGCCAATCCCTGTTTGTACTAGGGTTACCCAGAAAGTAATGCACCGCATTTTTTTCTACAACAATTCTTTATTGAACATAATGAGAATTACACACACGAAGAAATGGTGTTTTATCTACATATCCTATTTTTTCACGTAATCGCCATCCCGTTCTATGGCCTTCCTCCAGCGTGAAACAAGGGCGTGTATGCCTTGTCGGTACCAATCCTTATGCTTGTGGCGGAGCCTGTGCTTCACTGTGCGAATCACCTCCTCATCGTCCTCAAAATGTCTGCCACGACTTTTTTCTTGTATGGAGAGTGGGAATGGGACCATTTCATCGACTGTCGTTTTGTTTCGGGCCTCAAAATAGTGAACCCAGGTTTCATCACCTGCCACAATCCGAGATGCGAGACAAGATGCACCCCCCCCCCCCGCCCCCCTGAGCTTCAAAACGTTCAACAAATCAAGACAAATCTTTTTTTTTTCTGTACAATTTGTGATCCACCGTTAGACACCGCGGAACTCATCTTGCACACACTTTTGAATATCCGACAGTGCGGGTAATTGCATCGATACTTTCTTTGCCGATTGACAGACGCAGCGCCAACTGCCGGGTCGTAATGCGGCTGTCCTCGCGGTTGACAACACCAGCTCGCATCAACATGTCAGGTGTAACAACCGTTGATGTTCTTCCCAAGCGTTGCAAATCGTGGACTTCCGCCGAACCGCCTTCTGATGACATCACCCTCCGTGCCCAGCGACTAACTGTGCTTCTGTCGACAGCAGATGCTCCACAGACTTTGCACAAGCATTTTGAATATTCCCCACAGTTTCTTTCTTTGCAGTGAGAGTCCATTTTGAAACTGTCCCGCAGCTACGCTATCTGTCGGAAGTGACGGAAACTTGGCGCGCTCACTCAGGAGTCTTGAAACGATACTGTAATCTCTGGTTTCGCAGGACAGAGCGGATCAGGTTGTGGAAAGGAGCCAAGATCAATTGCTGTTAGTTACACCAAAACGCACAAATTTATTGCTCGTAACAAATGCACTGTTTTCTCTTCACGGCCGAGGGCCCAAGTAACTTCTGCAAATAATTTCAAATAATTCCTTCTAAAACACCAGGATTTAGAGACACGGCTAAAAGCCTTACTTAAGTAAAATTGCAATATCTTCACGGTGAAGGCCGAAGTAATATTTCACAAACAATTACTCAAGAATAATTAAAGACTACCTTAAGATAAACATTTACACAACACGGCTGAAGGCTGTTTCAAGTATTCAAGATAATTAAAGCGAAACCTTACAGACAAGTATTTGAATATTGAAGACACAGATTCTGAAACAAGCGCCGCTAAAGGCCTAAATACAGAGCAACAAGAATTGTAAGTAAATCACGGCTGAAGGCCTAATCTTAAAATAGTTGACATGAAGTTCAGCTGAAGGCCATATACTACACATCAAACAGACAATACACGGCTGAAGGCCTGGCACAGTACCTGCGACCAAATAAAATGACAAACAACAAACAGTGGTGCTCAGAAGTGTTCCAAGGGTCGGCCTGGGGAGGAAACTCTCAGCACAGTTTAAGTGAGACAGGCAGCCAAGCGTAACAATCGGGGGGCAACACGACCTAGGGACGGCTCAAGAACCAACCAACAGCCTAATCAGTTCCGTTCCACCCGACACTCTCGCAGCTCTATTTCAACCGACCGACTGAATACTCCAGTACGTAGACAGCATTCATCTGCTCAGTGCAAATCACAGAAGCTACACACGGTTGCACGTAAACACATTCGCACAAGAACTCGAACAATCGTAAAAGCAATCACTCTTGGACAACAAGGACGAATGAATTCGACATACAGTGTGTGTCCACAAGCGATCGGCGACCAAATACACGTCGTCCGATGAGACGACCGACGAACGACCAACCCATGTCGTTCTCACTGAAGTTACGTGTGTCGCCAACGGTCAGGCGAGTCTTGGCTATCCGAAGCTGACTGCAGCTCCAACCCGACTCAAGTCGATGTCCGTTCGGAATCCGGAGATACGGCGATCCGGGACCATTGGCTCGGACCCAACCATGCAGAGGTAACTCTTGCCTATTGGCCACGACATCTCCGCACAAGGAAGGAACCGACCCACGTCCCGCAGGATGACGAACTGACGAGGCCCAGAAACGGTCAAAAGACCAAATACACGTCGGCCCATGAGACGACCAAACGAACGACCAACCAACGGTCGTCCCGCTCCAATCTCCTTCCGTCGGACAGGTCATGTGTGTCGCCAGTGGTCGGCGAGCACTGTCTGTCCACACCTCACTGGCGCTCCGCCCCCGACTTCACTACTGCTGCGTCCCGAGCTGCATCTCAAACTGAACTGCAGACACACGACGACCCGGGAATACTATCGGTCCCTCCAGAGATGGCACTACAATGCACTTACCGATAAACGCTGCTGCTGCCACTGACGGGCAAGCAAACCAGCAACCTAGTGACGCCAGTAAATCGAATTAAAGAAAAAAAACGAGGCGAAAGAACCACAAAAACAAGATGACGAGCAATATACAGCCTGGGCGCGAGCCGCGCACGGCTCAGATACGTACGTAACGTTTCGCGTTCGTAGCTTTGTTTTCGGCTGAGAAAAAAGATGCAATTCATAACTTTCTGGGCAACCCTCGTATATTGACACTGTGGACAAGATACAGCCTCCAGAATGAGATTTTCAATCTGCAGCGGAGTGCTGATATGAAACTTTCTGGCAGATTAAAATTGTGTGCCGGACCGAGACTCGAACTCGGGACCCTTAACTTTCGCGGGCAAGAGCTCTACCAACTGAGGTACCCAAGCACGACTCACGCCCCGTTCTCACAGGTTTACTTCTACCAGTACCTCGCCTCCTACCTTCCAAACTTTACAGAAGCTCTCCTGCGAACCTTGCAGAGCTAACACTCCTGAAGGAAAGGATGTTGCGGAGACATGGCTTAGCCACAGGCTGGGGAATGTTTCCAGAATGAGACTTTCAGTCTGCAGCGGAGTGGGCGCTGATATGAGGATGGGGCGTGAGTCGAGCTTGGGTAGCTCAGTTGGTAGAGCACTTGTCCGCGATAGGCAAAGTTCCCTAGTTCGAGTCTCAGTCCGTCACACAGTTTTAATCTGCCCGGAAGTTTCAAGATCGAGCGTGTTTGTAAGATATTTCCACTTACGTGTGGGCTGCTGAGCTAGCTGCTCAAGACAGTTTTCAGAAAACGTGTTGAATAGTACTTCACCCCCACAAACATCCCAATCTATACTTAGTAGGTTAAAGTCGCCTCCAACCAGTATTGCGAGATCTGGGTATTTCCGTTGCTTCTGACGCTAGACTCTGGAACTGTCACAGTAGAATCGGATGGCCGGTAAAAACATCCAACAGGTGGTTGAGGATGGTGTTAAGAGAACGTTAAGCCCGTGATTTGGATGTAGCCTCATCGTGTCCCGAAACTGCACTGACACTTTTACTGGAGAGCAGGGGTGATGGGCCGCGCCTTTGACGGAGTCGTGAACAGCTGTCGCAGCTCCTCACCGCTCAGCGCTACGCCTGTGTGTGTGTGTGTGTGTGTGTGTGTGTGTGTGTGACGCAGTGTTAATGACGCGCGCCAGCCGCGCCACAGGAATGCTGGCGCTGGAAATCTCCGCTCGTAATGAAGAGCAGGTCTTTCTGCGGGCGCCGCGCCCGCTCTTAACCTGGTGCGTGGGCGGAGGGCCGACAGGGAAAGCGTTAATCTCCGTGATTAGCGGCAGTGTGCGGCGCCGCCGGCTGCTGTGTAATTGTCTGTGGGCAGAGAGGGGGGAGGAGGAGGGGGAGGAGGAGGGGGGGGAGGCGGCCAGGCGCCGGCACGGACTCCCAGCTGGAGCCGCCTGCACCTGTCTCACCGCGCAGCGGGGACACTGCCCAGGGACAGCGGAAATTTCCTCGCTCGTATAGGATCGCTCCTAATCACGGTTGTTTGCCGCTTGCAGTTAGCCAAGATACAGCTGGGTGAAGCCACGCCTATAATACACTGAAGAGCCAAAGAAACTGGTGCACCTCCCTAATACCGTGTAGGGCCCCGCAACACGACGTGGCGTGGACTCGACTAATGTCTGAAGTAGTGCTGGAGGGAACTGACGCTATGAATCCTGCAGGGCTGTCCATAAGTGCCTACGAGCGGGTGGAGATCTCTTCTGAACAGCACATTGCAAAGCAGCCCAGATATGCTCAATAATGTTCATTTCGGGGGAGTTTAGTGGCCAGCAGAACAGTTTAAACTCAAAAGAGCGTTCGTGGAGCCACTCTGTAGCAATTCTGGACGTGTGGGGTGTCCTACTCGAATTGCCGTCACAATGCACAATGGATATGAGTGGATACATGTGATCAGACGGGAAGCTTCCGTCATGCTGTTAGCAAAGGCATTCACGTCGGTTGTCCTCTGTCATTAGCGCTAAATTTCGCCGCAGTGGTCTAACGGATACATTCGTAGTATGTCCTACATTGATTGCTTGTCTGTTATCACTGACACCTCTACTCAAACGCCGCTGCTCTCGGACGTTATGCGAAGACACTGCCTTGTCCGTGGTGAGAGGTAATGCCTAAAATGTGGCATTTTCGACACATTCTTGACACTGTGGATCTCGGAATATTTAATTCCCTAAGGAATTCCGAAATGGAAAGTCCCATAGTCTAGCTCCAATTACCATTCCGCTTTCAAAGTCTGTTAATTACCGTCGGGCGACCATAATTACGTCGGAAATCTGTTCACATGAACCATCTGAGCCTACGCACTGGCCTTTTATACCCTGTGTACGCGATACTACCACCATCTCTATATGTCCATCTCGCTATCCGATGGCTTCTCTCATGAGGGTGCATACCTCTTTTCGATTTCTTCAACCGTTCGCGAAATATTAAGCGTACAACTTTTGGCTGATTCTCAACGACCCCAGTGCACGTAGAAATAAGAAGCACGATCTCCTTCACCAAAGAAGAAGAAGTAAATATTACTGAATTCCAATCAAGAACAACTGCCAAGATAAGAAACATAGAAGTAGATACCTTCGGTGTCGCAAAGCAGCTTAAATCAATTAATAAAGGCAAGTCTCCGGTCCAAATTGTATACCAGTCAGATTCCTCTATAAGTAATGAGTGCTATCGACAGGGCATGTCAAATTGAGTCCATGTCTTTAGATTTCCAGAAGGCTTTCGACACTGTTCCTCACGAGCGTCTTCTAACCAAACTGCGTTCCTAAGCAATATCGCCTTAGTAATTAAAACTTCCGGGCTAAGAGGCCGTGGTCCAATAGTAGAAATACTTCTCCCTGACGTTTCGTTGCCAGCTGCGGGCAACATCATCTGAGGTGAGTCTACGACTCGTAGACTCACCTCAGATGATGTTGCCCGCAGCTGGCAACGAAACGTCAGGGAGAAGTATTTCTGCTATTGGACCACGGCCTCTTAGCCCGGAAGTTTTAATTACTGAAGACGCCGGCCGTGAAAGCCTACACGCTATGAATATCGCCTCAGTTGTGCGACTGCATTCGTGATTTCCTGTCGGAAAGATCACAGTTCGTAGTAATAGACGGAAAGTCATCGAGTAAAACAAAAGTAATATCCGGCGGTCCCCAATGAAGTGTTATAGGCCCTCTGTTCTTCCTGATCTACATTAATGATATAGGAGACAATCCGGGTAGCCCTCTTAGATTCTTTGCAGATTATGGTGTCATTTACCTTCTTGTAAAGTCATCAGATGACCAAAACGAACTGAAAAATGATTCACATGGGGCGAAAAGTGGCAATCGAGCCTGAATAAAGAAAGGTGTGAAGTTATTCACATGACTTCTAAAAGAAATCCGCTAAATTTCGATTACACTATAAGTCATACAAATCTGAATGCTGTAAATTCAACTCAATACTTAAGGATTACAATTACAAATAACCTAGAATGAGATTTTCACTCTGCAGCGGAGTGTGCGCTGATATGAAACTTCCTGGCAGATTAAAACTGTGTGCCGGACCGAGACTCGAACTCGGGACCTTTACCTTTCGTGGGCAAGTGCTCTACTATCTGAGCTACACAAGCACCACTCAGGATCCGTCCTCACAGCTTCACTTCTGCCAGTATCTCGTCTCCTACCTTCCAAACTTCCGAGTTCGAGTCTCGGTCCGGCACACAGTTTTAATCTGCCAGGAAGTTTCATATCAGCGCACACTCCGCTGCAGAGTGAATATCTCGTTCTGGAAACATTCCCCAGGCTGTGGCTAAGCCATGTCTCCGCAATATCCTTTCTTCCAGGAGTGCTAGTTCTGCATGGCTCGCAGAAGAGCTTCTGTGAAGTTTGGAATGTAGGAGCCGAGGTCGTGCTTGGGTAGCTCAGATGGTAGAGCACTTGCCCACGAAAGGCAAAGGTCCCGAGTTCGAGTCTCGGTCCGGCACACAGTTTTAATCCGCCAGTAAGTTTCACAAATAACCTAAATTGGAACGATCACATAGACAATGTTGTAGGTAGAGCAAACCAAAGGGTGCGATTCATTGGCACAACACTTAGAACGTGCAACAGGTCTACTAAAGAGACTGCTTACACTACGTTTGTCCGCCCTATCCTGGAGTATTGCTTTGCGGTGTGGGTCCGCATCAGATGGAACTCATGGATGACATCGAAAATAGGGGAGACAGTGCCACAGACATGGACCGTGAATTGAAGTGGCAATCATTAAAACAAAGGCGTTTTTCGTTGCGATGGGATCTTCTCATGTAATTTCAGTCGCCAGTTTTCTCCTCCGATTGCGAAAGCATTCTGTTGGCACCCACCTACACAAGGAGAAATGATCATCACGATAAAATAAGAGAAATCAGGTTTCGCACAGAGAAATTTAAGTGCTCCTTTTTCCCGCGTGGCGTTCGAGAGTGGAACGGTAGAGAGAGAGCTGGAAGGTGGTTCATTGAACCCTTGCCAGGCACTTTATTTTGAGTAGCAGAGTAATCTCGTAAAAGTAGACGTAGATGAAAATGATTTTCTGTCCAATGAAATTGGTCCTAGTCTGGTAAGTGTATAGGATGGTGTATGAAGCTGCGCTGAGTCTTGGATGTGCGTAGTCTCCAGACACCTGTGCATTCCCCCCCTGGTTGTCTTTTGAGAAAGCCACGCGTCGCCGTCAGCGCCCCTTTGTACACGTGCACACACGTCCACGTGGCACGGCGATTTCTTTGCAGCACCCCTCATCGCCCTCTGCACTCGCGACTCCTTTCAGCGTAATGATTAGAGTGCGCCATTCGGAGCGCTCAAAAGGTGCTCCTCACGCGGGGCAACGGGCGCCAGGCCGAGGTGCGAACAAAGACGCTTTTCAAATAATTACACGTCGTCGCGGGGGCGCGTGTCTGCCTAGGGAAATGGAGGGGGGGGCACCCAACCCTCCACCCCTCCTTGTAGTGCAGAATATGCTGGCGGGGTTAGCGAGAAGGTCCTCGAGAGTCCTCGTCACCGGGGGACCGCAACCACCGAGCAGGCGCTTGGCGAATAACCACTTGCAGACTGAAGGCGGCGTATCCGTTCGCCGCATTACGAGTAGACGCCCTCTGATGGAGCACAGTAGCCGAGCACCGGGCGAAGTACACCAGCGGATTGCGAGAGCCACTTCATGTTCCCACTCTGTATTCTGGTCGCATGTCAATACAGTGAAAGAAGGGGGGAGCCGGTTTACAAATTATTTTGCAACATCACCACCACCACCGTCCGGTATTTAGTGTTGGTGCCGTTTTTATTTCTGAGTTTGCAGTTTAATACACGAAAGACTAACAGCCTCTCACTGCGCTGGACATGCGGCGTATTCGAGGACAACGTATGTGAATGTTTAGCTGTTTGAGGAATTTAGTTGTGTGTACTACAGCACCACTTCGTTTTTATTTATTACAAATAACCGTACCCCCCGCCCTACCCACCGCTTCTTTGAAGCATCTAATCCTCGTGTATGAAACACCCTGAAACATGTGATTACACACAAATGTGTTAAATGTATGACGTGAGGGATGTAAAACCCTTGTGGTTGTAGTCTGGGTGATTTGCGCTTCGTTTAACGAAAAACTAGTTTCTCGCGCATCGCAATCTTTATGACGTCATATCTTTTGTTCTGTGTGTCGCCTAGCGACATAATTTTGCCGGTAAATCCAGCAGTATTCGTAGATACTATCTGCGAAATGCGTTGCGCATCAAATTAGTACCAAAGAACAAATTAAAACGTCACGTCCGATGCTGAAGATTTGTTGCATGAACTTCGGAAACTTAGCAGAGCATAAACTTTTTCCATTTCAATATTTCGTGCGGGTGTGGACGGAAAAAACGTTTCGTAAAAGTTTGGTATTATTTGTAAAGTTGGTTGCCAAGTCATTAACTCCTCTCATTCTCGAATACTGGATGACTTTAGTCTGGCTGTCTGCCCGCCGTGACCTGTTCTGCTTTTTCACAAATATGTTCAAATGTGTGTGAAATCTTACGGGACTTAATTGCTAAGGTCATCAGTCCCTAAGCTTACACACTGCTTAACCTAAATTATCCTAAGGACAAACACACACACCCATGCCCGAGGGAGGACTCGAACCTCCGCCGGGACCAGCCGCACAGTCCATGACTGCAGCGCCCCTGACCGCTCGGCTAATCCCGCGCAGCCCTGTTTTTTCACCACCACCCGTTTGAGAGGCAGGTTGTTCTTAAACAAACAGTGATTCTTTCCAGACAGAAAGTGATATGTGGACCAAGCTTGCTTGTAATCGAACCTGGTTCAACAGGAGATGTGGAACATACGTACATAAATAAATACAGCCTTACAATATGTATGGATTCAGCAACCTTCCTCGGGCTGTATCGAATCATATTCAGTCTAACTGTATTACAAGGGAAATAACGTTACCGAAAGTCATACACATCTACTAATATATCACGACATAAACAGAAAGTTCTATTTGTACGTACATAAAACATGATTAACTAAGCGTCATACAAAACTTGTATTTGTATTCTGAAGACTTCATGTCATACACACACATCAAAAAATGTTTTGCATCACCCCGGTTACCAGAACTCCTGAAGATAGACGACTGTGGATACTGCATCATAGACACAGTCCCTTTGACTGTTCAGAGATGTCACTAAACCTGCTCACAGATGAAAAACAACCATGCATGATCAACGCCTATTAGACGGAGGGGGTCTGACAGCCCTTCAGCTCCAGCCATTCCACCAGGAAGGAGGAACACGGCTCGTGTTGTCTGTAGTTCAACAACGCCTACACGGTCAGTACCGCAGTTCGATTGGGTCCGCATTGCTGCTTTGTGCCAGGAAGGGCTCTCAACAAGGGAAGTGTCCAGGCATTTCGGCGTGAACCAAAGCGATGTTGGTCGGACGTGGTGGAGATAGTGAGCGACAGGAACTGTCGATGACATGCCTCCCTCAGACCGCCCTAGGCCTACTACTGCAGTGGATGACCGCTACCTGCGGATTATGGCTCGGAGGAACCCTGACAGCAACACCACCATGTTGAATAATGCTTTTCGTGCAGCCACAGGACGTCGTGTTACGACTCTAACTGTGCGGAATATGCTGCATGTTGCGTAACTTCATTCCTTACGTCCGTGGCGAGGTCCATCTATGCAACCACGACACCATGAAGCGCGGTACAGATGGGCCCAAGAACATGCCGAATGGACGGCTCAGGACTGCCATCATGTTCTCTTCACCGATGAGTGTCGCATATGCCTTCAACCACACAATCGTCGGAGGCGTGTTTTGAGGCAACCCGTCAGGCTAAATACCGTAGACACACTGTCCAGCGAGCGCAGCGAGGTGGACGTTCCACGCTGTTTTGGAGTGGCATCATGTGGGGCCGACGTACGCCGCTGGTGGTCATGGAAGGCGCCGTAACGGCTGTACGATACGCCAATGTCATCCTCCGACCGATAGTACAACCATGTCGGCAGCATAATGGCGAGGCATTCGTCTTCATGGACGGCAATTCGCGCCCCCATCGTGCACACCTTGAAAGGTCTCTGTTGGATTCCTTTCATGTTTAATTTCTTAAATCTGTTGTCATTTACGGCATAAATTCCTCCTCTAAATTTACTGTGGCGTTTCTGACTATCTGGGAGGAGACTGAGTAGTGGAACGTGTTACTTTTGCACATAAACAAGAACGATCTCTCACACTACTACACTTTAAAACACAGTTTATATGTAATTCATGTCACACAGTCTCATACGGAACCTACATCCGCTTTCTTTTATATACTGTATATGATAAGATACTGTCATCCCCCTTCCCTTCTGTGTGAGAGGATGAATGAGCATATGTATTTCTAGTTGCATGCTTGAGGGTAGCAGACAAGCCTGTCTGCTAGAGAACAGTAGGAACAACGTCGGAACAGGTAGCTACGTTTTCTAAAAGCAGAGAGGTTTCTATGCTTAGTATGGTCCTGTCCGTCCGTTGTCATGTTGGTATCGGAAGCTGCCCCTCTGGCCACTTCCGTTTGTATTTGTGAGCCACCCCTCAGGAAGGGACCAGGCGAGCGTCTGAAGTGGTAAGATCTCCGGCTAAGCGCGTGTCTGCTAAGTCCGTAGGAATGAAGATATCACACATTATTAATGAAGGAATGAACAACTGTGTAATTAATAGAGGTTTCAGTGCGTTACAATTTAGCAAATTAGCGTAAAATACAGACACAGCAAATAATGTTTTAAAAACAAGAATTTTAAGGCAAGTAACCACAGTCACAACTGAAGGCCTTTAACGTCAAAAATTGTAATTATAAAAAAACTTAACAAACACACTGTAAAACAGCAATGCAATAGCAAAGGTTAATTTAAAAAGACAGGCAACTGATCACCAAACAGGTGAGACTAAATGATGGTAAACTTGGTAACACAATCATTTAAACCTGCTGTAGTGCCAGGAATGGCAATTACATAAAAAAATTTTAGAGACATACAATAAAACAGCAAATACAATAATAACACGTAAGGACCAGTCACAGACAGTGCACCAGGAATTGCACATAAATCTGAGTGGGTCCGGCAAAAAACACTTTCGCCAGCAATGAGATAGGCAGCCAAGAGTTCACTTCACAAGATGGTAACTCAGACTAGTGGCAGTCTAACGAATGACTGATGATAATCTTGCTGAGGCTACCTGACGTCCAGTAAACCAAATGCAAAGATGTAAAAATACGCCAAAGCCGGAACCGGCGGTCTGGACTCCGCCTGCAGAATACCGTGCTTAGAGCGCCCGGAACGAGAAAGGTATCACTACCACCAGGGTAGAAGAATTGCCAACCAACCTACAATCAAGAAAGCTGTCAAAACTACGCGCCTCACCGGACAGCGGCAGCAAGGCGAGGAAACGTACAATACCGTTACATACACTAACCCCCAGGGCAGGTAACTTGGGCGTTACTGGCCACGAGGCAGGAAAATTACCGCTGGTTGAACTTAGCAAATAGTAACAAAAAAATGTTCAAATGTGTGTGAAATCTTGTGGGACTTACTGCGAAGTCATCAGTCCCTAAGCTTACACACTAGTTAACCTAAATTATCCTAAGGACAAACACACACACTCATGCCCGAGGGAGGACTCAAACCTCCGCCAGGACCAGCCGCACAGTCCATGACTGCAGCGCCTTAGACCGCTCGGCTAATCCCGCGCGGCAAATAGTAACAAGCTGAAAGCAGTAAATAGTAATAAGAAGTCGAGGAAAGCTAATCAGATCCGCCTTCCCCAAGCACTGCACTCGCTGCTCTTCGTCTCGGCGACACTACGAGCAGCAACACGAACCCAAGTCACTGGAGAATCGCGAGATCTCACAATGGTGGAGGTTTCTCTACTTGAATGCTGATGCAGTCAACTTAAAGCTTGCTGGATCCGCACCCTCGTGATTACAGCCCTTCCATCCGGCAGTCCATTGGTGCCGCCAGCGGTCTCGGCGTGTTGTGGCACTGCGCGGACCTGGCTGCTCCTGAGTCCGCAACCGAACTGCACACTCTCACGACCCGGAAGAACAACAACGTCGCCCCAAAGAAAGGGCCACATATCGATAACCGCCGCTGCTGCCACTGGCGGACAGGCAACGCTTGCGAAACCAAGTGGCGCCAGTCAACACGAGAAGAAGACAAACAGCCGCAACCGTGCCAACTAAACGATATGGTCTGGCCTCCAACAGAGGACGGAAACCTACAAACAGCACCAACGCGAGCCGCAGCACGGTCCAGAGTTATATGCATGTAATCGTTCGTGGAGAACTCGCCACACGCTAGTATCTGCAGCGCCCATTTCACGTGCAATACAGTATGGGTGATGGGGATCAACGGCTAGAAGCCGACTGTCACGTGCAATACAACGAGTAGTTGTAGTGGGGTCCGCTTCAACACGTTCCCGCACCTCCTCTTCAAAATCGGGTGAGTGATTGTTCCTCATGTTGCCAGGTCCCTCGTTTCTTTTTTCCAAGGAGCCAGTCTCCCGCATTCGTCGATCGAGAGAAATAAACACTCTTGTGACGGATGACGCCTTTTAGGAAATCGTTCCCTGTACAGCCTTCCAGCAGCGATAGCATTGCCACGCACTTCCGCACACACAAGGTGCGTGTCCGTGAGCTCTGCGATACGCTACCGCTACTGATCCGTCGCTTTGTACTGTGCGTCTCTGAACAGCACTAGGTAATTTATGGATGTGTCGTTGATTCACAGCACGTCCAGTCACGAGACAAAATAAATACGATACAACAGGGCCACCTTTTGGCTCAAAATGGCTCTGAGCACTATGGGACTTAACATCTATGGTCATCAGTCCCCTAGAACTTAGAACTACTTAAACCTAACTAACCTAAGGACATCACACAACACCCAGCCATCACGAGGCAGAGAAAATCCCTGACCCCGCCGGGAATCGAACCCGGGAACCCGGGCGTGGGAAGCGAGAACGCTACCGCACGACCACGAGATGCGGGCCCACCTTTTGGACAAGTAAACAAAACCTGCATCATGATTCACTAGTAATCAGGCTCGTTCTCCTCGTTTCCGTGCAGGAAATAAAGAACGTACTTGTAAATAAACGGCACAGTACACGTAAACTTGTACGCATGATAGTTGTAAATAAGCTGGAAAACAGTAATGCTAGACAAAGCAATAGACAAGACCTCCAGATCCCCTTAAGCTGGCTTCTCCCACCACAGGCTGCCTGCTCCAAATTGTTCAGTGGAGCATTCTCTATGTCCTTCTACACTTTTGCACGCTGTTACCAATACATCCCGTGTAACCTAGCAGGTCTGGTAATAACACTAAACGGTAACAATATCACTGCCGTCTGGTGGCCGTTCTACTAGTCACAGAGAATTTTAACTCTAATCTTATGGAGCCGGCCGCGGTGACCGTGCGGTTCTTGGCGCTTCAGTCCGGAACCGCGTGACTGCTACGGTCGCAGGTTCGAATCCTGCCTCGGGCATGGATGTGTGTGATGTCCTTAGGTTAGTTAGGTTTAAGTAGTTATAAGTTCTAGGGGACTGATGACGTCAGATGTTAAGTCCCATAGTGCTCAGAGCCATTCTATTCATATGGTATTTACGTGTTACTTTGACATCGGATTATATCTCCTGCATGTTTCTCTTTTTCTGTCACACAGTGTATTTCTTGCTGTGAGGTCTGTGTAAGAATAGGAACGTATAAAGAGAGCGCCCATTTTAGCAAGAGCAGATGCCACCTAGGAAGGCTTTTATACTAGGGTGAGTCAAATGAAAACCTTAAATTTGTAATAACAAATCGAAATTTCTCACCATTTTCATGTAAGTTTGTAATGTGCTACAAACAGCGTGCAGAATGGCCAATAGGTGGCAGCATAGTGCAGATGCAGACATACTGTCGCAGTATCAGTATAAAGATGGCCGCCCCACTTGCAACTTCCACCAGGGAAGAACAGCGTCCTGTTATTCGGTTTCTGCGTAGTGAAGGTGTGAAACCTATTGAAATTCTTCGACGAATGAAGGTTCAGTACGGTGATGCATATTTGTCACAGCAGTAAGTCTACGAATGGAGTAGGAAGCTAGCAAATGGTGTGACTTCAGTGGAAGATGCTCCTCGTCCAGGTCAGGCACAACGAATTGTGACTCCACAGAACTTTGCAGCAGTTGAAGCCGTAGTGAAGGAAAACCGCCGAGTGACACTGAATGACATTGCAGCGTGTTTACAGATTAGTTCAAAAATGTTCAAATGTGTGTGAAATCTTATGGGACTTAACTGCTAAGGTCATCAGTCCCTAAGCTTACACACTACTTAACCTAAATTATCCTAAGGACAAACACACACACTCATGCCCGAGGGAGGACTCGAACCTCCACCGGGACTAGGCGTACAGTCCATGACTACAGCGCCTGAGACCGCTCAGCTAATCCCGCGCGGCTACAGATTAGTCATGGGTCAGCACACCACATTGTGCAAGATGTGCTCCAGTTTCACGAAGTGTCTGCAAGATGGGTGCCACGGCATCTGACTGAAATGAGAGAACGACGTGTTGATGCTTGTGAAGAACTTCTTCGGCGCTTTGAACGAGAAGGTGATGGCTTCCTTACAAGGATCGTCACTGGGTACGAAACCTGTGTTCACTTCCACCAACCATAGAGAGTGAGCAAGGAATGGTGCCATTCCTCATCAGCAAAACCAAAGTAGTTTCGAATAGAACTATCAGCAGCGAAGGTTATGCTGACACTCTTTTGGTACGAAAAAGGCGTCATTTTGGAGCACTACATGCCTAGAGGGACCACTGTCACCAGTGCACCATACACAGATCTCCTAAAAAATCATCTGCGGCCTTCAATCAAATCAAGGCGACGTGAATTGCTGTCAGCAGGTGTCCTTTTGCAACATGACAATGCAAGGCCCCACACTGCGCATACAACAATTGCAACAATCACAGACCTGCATTTTGAGTGTCTTCCTCATCCACCATACTCACCAGACCTTGCCCCAAGTGATTTCCATCTTTTTGGACCACTCAGTGACGCAATGGGAGGAAAGAAGTTCCATTCTGATGAAGAGGTACGCCACGCGGTGCATGAGTGGTTGCACGGACTACGAAAATAATTTTTTTCTAAAGGAATTTATGCACTTTGTAAGAGCTGGAGGACTTGCATTGAGCGTGGGGGAGATTATGTTGAAAAGTGATACAGCTTTGTACCACTTCTGCACAGTAAATAATATTTTACAAAATATTTAAAGTTTACATTTGACTCACTCTCGTACATTCAATGTTGCCTCGTGTTGTAGTAGATAAAATACGTTTTGAGTGTTGCCCGTGTTGACAAATACTGATCAATTAGCTGAATGTTATTTGCCGAGAACGTCGCCTCAATATCGTGCTTCGATTGTCCGTCATTAGGAGCGTTACGGTGCAGCTAACCTTGTACACAGTTCCGGTGACGTAACTCACATCGTAACGTGCTCCGCATTCGCTACCCCGTCTGGCGAGTAACCTGCAGTTGTGCGTTCATTCAATGCGGCGCTCGTTCACCGCTGAAAGCCACGCGCTGTGTGCCTGTAACCTCTGTGTGGCGCCGCAGCCGGCAGGTAGCAGCCAGTTGCCACGGCAGTGTCAACAGCGCCGGCAAACACTGGCTGGCTTATCGTCTCAACGCGTCTGCCGCAAGTACCACAGCCGCCACACCTGCTGCTCTTCTCTTCCTGTCCCTCCTCTTTGTTATGCCACCTCCCAGTATCATGTCCGAGAAGTTTGCCTACACTTGCCGTTCCATTACGTAAAAAAAAAAAAAAAAAAAAAAAAACTACGAACTGTGGGCGAATTGATAAAAAGCAGTTGACGTCGTGTCGCTGTGGTTCGCGACATGAACGTCACCTTTGATAAAACAGCCGATTCTGTTGCCTTTTCTGTGGCTGCTTTCAGTAGCTTTGTGCCGTGGGTTTCTTTCCACATCCTTCGCTAGTGCTTACATGAGCACACACACACACACACACACACACACACACACAAACACGGATCAATCGTTGAGAACGTTGCTGACAGGGGTGAATCCAGGATTTTGATCAGCGGGTATTTTGTACCATTGCGTATTCCGGTTCCCGTCAGATCACCGAAGTTAAGCGCTGTCGGGCTGGGCTAGCACTTGGATGGGTGACCATCCGGTCTACCGAGCGCTGTCGGCAAGAGGGGTACACTCAGCCCTTGTGAGGCAAACTGAGGAGCTACTTGATTGAGAAGTAGCGGCTCCGGTCCCGGAAACTGGCACACAGCTGGGAGAGCGGTGTGCTGACCACATGCCCCTCCATATCTATATCCAGTGGCGCCTGTGGGCTGAGGATGACACGGCGGCCGGTCGGTACCGTTGAGCCTTCAAAGGCCTGTTCGGGAGGAGTTTAGTTCTGTGTATTGTGTATTAAACCAGGGACCTAGAAACGACGGAGAGGCTTCGTCTCGCCGTATACCTCAGTGGTCCGCAACCCCATAACAGGCCACAGCAGTCCACCCACCCCGCCGCCGCCCCACAGCGAATCCAGGGTTATTGTGCGGTTCGGCCCCCACTGCCCCCCCCCCCCCTGCCCTGGGAACGCCTCATACCAGACGAGTGTAATCCCGAATGTTTGCGTGGTAGTGTAATTATGGGGTACGTGTCCATGGAGACAGTGTTTGCGCAGCAATCGCCGACATTGTGTAACTGAGGCGCAACAAGGGGAACCAGCCGAGGCAGATGGAAACCCGCCTGAAAAACCATCCACAGGCTGGCCGGCACACCGGACCTCGACACTAATCCGCCGGGCAGATTCTTGCCGTGGATCAGCACGCTTTCCCGCTTGGGAAGCAGCGCGTTAGACCGCGCGGCTAGCCGGGCAGGCATTTTGTACCACTTTCTCCGTATTCTGTAAAGTAAACGGAGGTGTTTTTTTTTCAATTTATTATGTTAAGTGCTTTCGAGACTCTTAAGGCTGAACGCTATGTTGAAAAGAACTTTCTTTTCGAGGCGGAGAAGAAACAGCTGTAGTTCAAGGGGCCGGTTTACCTGTTGTCCAATTTCCATCCACCCGTCAAAGCTGCCGGGTTCGCAACTACTGCTGAAACCACACCACATTCACTATTACAATGATGATTACCATAATCGCTGACTGACATTAGTACTGTCCATACATAAAATACCACAGATCCGAAATTTTCCATCTTCTGGCAGCTCTAAACTGGGAAGCGGGCGATATGTAAGTAATCCGCACTTATTTTGCATCCAAACGTACATTTCCGGACATAGGTTCGTTATCGATACTAAGTTCCTTCTATAGCCTCTAGTAGCCCTTAATAGGAATAGTAAATAAAGCACTCTGTATATCACATCAGCTCAAAGATTTTTCGCTTGGCATAAAAATACATCACCTGACGGAATCAGTCCTGAAGTGCAGAGAATAGAAAGCCGTCATCCGCATGGAAGTGCCAGTGTTGGCGGGAGAGCGCGTCGACGTGGATTTGATAATGCAACACACGTGCAAGTTAGTAAGGAGTATCGGTAAATGATGGTTGCGCTCTTATGTGGTTCTCAGGCGCCGCATTAGGTACCAGTGATTCGTTACAAGGAGACCGATGGAGCCTCCAATGGTTTGGTCTGCCATCTGTGAGAGTAGCACAGGGGGTGCAGAGAGAGAGGCGAACGTAAATGTAACGGTTGGAGGGCGGCAAGAGTTCCCAGTCCGACCGTTACAAGCGTGTATGTGTAAGATGTCGTCCAGGTCGCTACACAAGAGGAGCACGACGTCCGCTCTAAAGCATGCGGCGGTGAGCTCACGGTACGAAAACAGGTACAACATAGTGCAAGCGTTATTGTCCTTCTGGTAGAAATAACCGCCGATCGCTCCAAAGCGTTCATTCATTCCGCATCGAGCCAGCTTCGTTCCATTAAAAATAATCTTTTTTTTATGTTACTCTATCTCCTGTCCATACCGGCAAGTATGCGTCATTTTTATGTCTTCGTCGCGCGACGTAATATACAGGGTGGACCATTGATACCGACCGGGCCAAATATCACACGAAACAAGCATCAAACGAAAGAACTTCAAAGAACGAAACTCGTCTAGCTTGTAGGGGGAAACCAGACGGCGCTATGGTTGCCCCCCCACCCCCCCCCCCCCACCCCTAGATGGCGCTGCCTTAGTTCAAATGGATATCAACTGCGTTTTTTTTTTAAATAGGAACCCCCATTTTTATTACATATTCGTGTAGTACGTAAAGTAATATGAATGTTTTAGTTGGACCACTTTTTTCGCTTTGCGATAGATGGCGCTGTAATAGTCACAAACGTATAAGTACGTCGTATCACGTAACATTTCGCCAGTGCGGACGGTATTTGCTTCGTGATACATTAACCGTGTTAAAATGGACCGTGTACCAGTTGCGGAAAATGTCGATATCGTGTTGATGTATGGCTATTGTGACCAAAATGCGCAACGGGCGTGTGCTATGTATGCTGCTCGGTATCCTGGACGACATCATCCAAGTGTCCGGACCGTTCGCCGAATAGTTACGTTATTTAAGGAAACAGGAAGTGTTCAGCCACATGTGAAACGTCAACCACGGCCTGCAACAAATGATGCCCAACTACGTGTTTTAGCGCTGTCGCGGCTAATCCTCACATCAGTAGCAGGCAAATTGCGCGAGAATCGGGAATCTCAAAAACGTCTGTGTTGAGAATGTTAAATCATCGATTGCACCCGTACCATATTTGTATACACCAGGAATTGCATGGCGACGAATTTGAACATCGAGTACAGTTCTGCCACTGGGCACAAGAGACATTACGGGACGACGACACATTTTTTGCACGCGTTCTATTTAGCGACGAAGCGTCATTCACCAACAGCGGTAACGTAAACCGGCACAATATTCGCTATTGGGCAACGGAAAATCCACGATGCCTGCGACAAATGGAACATCAGCGACCTTGGCGGGTTAATGCATGGTGCGGCATTATGGGAGGAAGGATAATTGGCCCCCATTTTATCGATGGCAATCTAAATCGTGCAGTGTATGCTGATTTCCTACGTACTGTTCTACCGATGTTCACTGCATGATAGAATGGCGATGTACTTCCAACATGATGGATGTCCGGCACATAGCTCGCGTGCGTTTGAAGCGGTATTGAATAGCATATTTCATGACAGGTGGATTGGTCGTCGAAGCACCATACCGTGGCCCGCATGTTCACTGGATCTGACGTCCCCGGATTTCTTTCTGTGGGGAAAGTTGAAGGATATTTGCTATCGTGATCGACCGAAAACGCCTGACAACATGCGTCAGCACATTGTCAATGCGTGTGCGAACATTAGGGAAGGCGAACTACTCGCTGTTGAGAGGAATGTCGTTACACGTATTGCCAAATGCATTGAGGTTGACGGACACCATTATGAGCATTTATTGCATTAATGTGGTATTAACAGGTAGTCACGCTGTAACAGCATGCGTTCTCAGAAATGATAAGTTCACAGAGGTACATGTATCACATTGGAACAACCGAAATAAAATGTTCAAACGTACCTACGTTCTGAATTTTAATTTCAAAAACCTACCTGTTACCAACTGTTCGTCTAAAATTGTGAGCCATATGTTTGTGACTATTACAGCGCCATCTATCACAAAGCGAAAAAAGCGGTTCAACTAAAACATTCATATTTATTTACGTACTACACGAATCTGTAATAAAAAATGGGAGTTCCTGTTTAAAAGAAACGCAGTTGATAACCGTTTGATCTATGGCAGCGCCATCTAGCGGGCCAACCATGAAATATTTGGCCCGGTCACGACCAATGGACCACCCTGTATACAGCTGGAAAAATTTTTTATTGACAAGTGAGGTGACAGGTACGTTATTATTGTAGGAGTGTATGATAGCCAAATCAGACTAAAAGAAGCACACATGACACAGTAACGGGTGCCCAGACAGTCATGCACAGTCTAACCCCCTTCTGGCGCCAACGCAGGCGTGTATTCTCGCATGCAAACGATTACACGGGTGCCGAATGGCATTCTTCGATAGACTCTCCGAAGCATCTTGTGCCTTTTGTTGCAGTTCGGCAATGGTTGTTGCTGACTCTGGTGAACGAGTAAGTTGTCTCTTCATCATGTCCATGCGCGCTCAGTTGGCGACAGCTGTGTTGATCTTACTGGCCAAGGTAGTCATTGTTGGACCCGCGGTCATGTTGGCATTTCGGGAAACGAACAAGCTGGCCGATTGGCCAAGCTGGCAACCAGTATGCCGATTTTGGAAGTGGGGGTCCGGGAACAGAACATTCAGTCGTTTACGTGCCATCGATTGCTGGACGTCTGTTCAGAATGATCTGCCCTGATCTCCCCAAACAAATTAAGGACAATTAAAGAGACCAGGCCCACGTGACAGTGTTCCTTGCGTGCTTCTCGCAGCGAATCAACCTGTTCACGTAGTTCGTAAGAGTTGTTGGTTGAAGAGTAGCGGGAATCGTTTCTAGTCCCATCATGTCCCACACTTGTTCCACTGGAGACGTGTCCGGAGATTGGGGTGGCCAGGTAAGTCGCTGCACGTCTTACAGAGCACGTTGAGTTTCAAGGGCAGTGTGTGGGCGAGTATTATCCTGTTGGAACAACGCATCACCTTCATGTTATTTTTTTTGGTCATCAGTCTACCGACTGGTTTGATGCGGCCCGCCACGAATTCCTTTCCTCTGCTAACCTCTTCATCTCAGAGTAGCACTTGCAATCTACGTCCTCAATTATTTGGACGTATTCCAATCTCTGTCTTCCTCTACAGTTTTTGCCCTCTACAGCTCCCTCTAGTACCATGGAAGTCATTCCCTCATGTCTTACCAGATGTCCTATCATCCTGTCCCTTCTCCTTATCAGTGTTTTCCACATATTCCTTTCCTCTCCGATTCTGCGTAGAACCTCCTCATTCCTTACCCTATCAGTCCACCTAATTTTCAACATTCGTCTATAGCACCACACCTCAAATGCTTCATGTTATAAGAACAGCAAAAGATTCTAAAAATAACCCCTAAAAATTTTGGTCGTACGGAAAATCTATCATCGCTACAAAAATTCAATACCTTCGCTTGCTGACAGTACGGGTAATGTAACTGATGATGCTAAACAGAAGGCCTAAATTCTTAACCTAGCTTTCAAAAACTCGTTTACGGTAGAGGACTGCAGCACCATTCCCCCTCTCAATTATCTAACAAACGCAAGGATGGTTGACATAGTGAAACTTCCTGGCAGATTAAAACTGTGTGCCCGGCCGAGACTCGAACTCGGGACCTTTGCCTTTCGCGGGCAAGTGCTCTTCCAACTGAGCTACCGAAGCACGACTCACGCCCGGTCCTCACAGCTTTATTTCTGCCAGTATCTCGTCTCCTACCTTCCAAACTTTACAGAAGCTCTCCGCTGCGGAGTGAAAATCTCATTCTGGAAACATCCCCCAGGCTGTGGCTAAGCCATGTCTCCGCAGTATCCTTTCTTTCAGGAGTGCTAGTTCTGCAAGGTTCGCAGGAGAGCTTCTGTGAAGTTTGGAAGGTAGGAGACGAGATACTGGCAGAAGTAAAGCTGTGAGGACCGGGCGTGAGTCTTGCTTCGGTAGCTCAGATGGTAGAGCACTTGCCCGCGAAAGGCAAAGGTCCCGAGTTCGAGTCTCGACCGGGCACACAGTTTTAATCTGCCAGGAAGTTTCATATCAGCGCACACTCCGCTGCAGAGTGAAAATCTCATTCTGGCTGACATAGTGTTTAGTGAATCTGGGATTGTAAAACAGTTAAGATCCTTAGACGCCAAGAAGGCATCTGGCCCAGATGGTATCCCCGTAAGATTTTGTGTTAACTATGCTACAAATATAGCACCATTCTTATCCATCATCTATCAGAAATCACTGGAACAGCGGAAGGTACATGGGACTGGAAGAAGGCCCAGGTCATAGCAATCTATAAAAAGGGCAGAAAATCGGATGCACATAATTACCGGCCAATTTCACTGACATCGATTTGTTGTAGAATCATGGAACATATTTTGTGTTCAGACATAATGACCTTTCAAGACTCTGAGAAGCTCATCTGCCTAAATCCGCTCGGTTTTAGGAAACAGCGGTCATGCGAGACACAGCTGGCCTCCTTTGTGCATGATATACAACAGGCTCTAGATACCGGCTCCCAGGTTGATGCAATATTTCTCGACTTTGGAAAGGCGTTCGACTCAGTTCTGCACTGTCGCTTGCTCCAAAAAGTGCGCGCTTATTGTCTATCTGATGACAAATGCGGTTGGATAGAAAGTTTTCTAACAGACAGGGAGCAGTATGTCGTCCTGAACGGGATGACTTCAACAGAAACAAGCGTAACTTTAGGTGTGCCCCAGGGCAGCGTAATAGGTCCGCTGCTTTGTTTTACATAAACGATCTGGTTGATGGTATTGACAGCGGCATTAGATTGTTTGCCGATGGAGCTGTAGTCCACAGGAAAGTAGTATCACACGAAAGTTGTGAAGAAATCAATTAGTATTTGCAGAAAATAACTGCGTGGTGTAATGACTGGCAGTCATCTCTCAATATTAGTAAGTGTAACCTACTGCTTATAACAAGGCGAAAATCCCCATTAATGTACGAGTACAAAATAAATGTCCAGTCTTTGGAAGCGGTAACATCCGCCAAGTATCTGTGTGTGACTATTCGAAATGATCTCAAATGGAATTGTCAGATTACACAAGTAACGGATAAGTCGAACTATAAATGGCGGTTTATTGGTAGAATCCTGAAGTGATGCAGTCCTTCAACAAAGGAAATAGCTCAAAATTATCCTAAGGACAAACTCACACACCCATGCCCGAGGGAGGACTCGAACCTCCGCCGGGACCATGACTGCAGCGCCTTCAGACCGCTCGGCTAATCCCGCGCGGCGGGATATAGTTTACAATACGTTAGTTGGTCCAGTCTTAGAGTACTGTTGGTCTGTATGGGACCCTTACGGGTTGGGTCTGATTCAAGAGACTGAGAAGGTTCAAAGAAAAGCGGCAAGATTCCTGACTGGAACATTTAGCCATAGCGAGAGCGTTACAAATCTCATAGAAAATTTGAAGTCGGACACACTTGCAGATAGACGGTGCGCTAAACGGAAGGGGCTGCTCACTAAATTCCGAAATTCGATCTTCCCCGAGGATGTAGCGAATATATTATTACTCCGCCACGCACCACTTGGTGGCTAGCGGAGTATATGTGTAGATGTAGATCCAAATACAGCATATCACTTCCCTCTACATACTGCAAATTATTTTCACCACACTCATTGTATTACTTTTTTTTTAATTTTTCTTTGACGTTTGTGTCATATAAGTTATATTCTCATCAACCATTTTACCAAGCATTCATTGCGCTGTAACCTTAGGAAAATCTTTCTATATTATGTTCTTCATATTATTTTTTTAAAAAGCACTAACAAGTGTATACTAATAAGATTGTAACAATGTGAAGTCTTTGCTGTTAGATTCAGAAGCATCCGACCCACCTTACATTTCAAGGTGGTGGGTTACCCTGTACTGTTAATGAAATAAATAAATAAATAAATAAAATTTCCAGGTGTACAATCTTTTTGCGGCACTGTATTTAGCTGCCTAATCACAATAGTCGCGTGCTAAGCGAGACTCTATGACCCGAGGGAGTGGAGCAGAGGAAGCTGTGAAAAAGTGTGGATTCACCACCGCTGACAGAGGCGAAGATACAACAATGATAAGACAGGGAACTGCCACGCTGTGTGGCAGTAACATTTACCGAAAACGCCTGAAGAGGTTATCGCACACTGTCAATCGAAGCATCGCGGAAACTTGTCCGAGGTGGCGTTTTCGCTCTAGGACAACCCCTTCCAGCCCATTCTGCACGGGACACAGTCGCATATACTGGTTGTTTCGGCTATCAAAGTTGTACCTCACTGTTCCTACTCTCCTGCCATGATACCCAGTGACTTCCTCCCTCGCATGAAGGCACTTCCAGAATGACGGCGAGGTGGCTTTCATAGTGGAGCTTCTCCTGAACAGACAAGATCAGCGATACTACAACTAAGGTCTTTCCTAAGTCATCCATCTTTGGAAAAAATTTGTTGCATGTTGGGATGAATACGTACTGGAGGGCTAACAGCACACCAACTTTCTTCATCCTAACTTGATTTTGCGGAAGTTACACTACTGGCCATTAAAATTGCTACACCACGAAGATGACGTCCTACAGACGCGAAATTTAACCGACAGGAAGAAGATGCTGTGATATGCAAATGGTCAGCTTTTCAGAGCATACACACAAGGCTGGCGCCGGTGGCGACACCTACAAACGAGCTGACATGCGGAAAGTTTCCAACCGATTTCTCATAGACAAACAGCAGTTGACCGGCGTTGCCTGGTGATACGTTGTTGTGATGCCTCGTGTAAGGAGGAGAAATGCGTACCATCACGTTTCCGACTCTAATAAATGTCGGATTGTAACCTATCGCGATTGCGGTTTATCGTATCGTGACATTGCTGCTCGCATTGGTCGAGATCCAATGACTGTTAGCAGAATATGGAATCGGTGGGTTCCGGAGGATAATACGGAACGCCGTGCTGGATCCCAACGGCGTCGTATCACTAGCAGTCGAGATGACAGGCATCTTATCCGCATGGCTGTAACGGAACGTGCAGCCACGTCTCGATCCATGAGTCAACAGATGGGGACGTTTGCAAGACAGTAACCATCTACACGAACAGTTCGACGACGTTTGCAGCAGCATGGACTATCAGCTCGGAGACCGTGTCTGCGGATACCCTTGACGCTGCATCACAGACAGCGCCTGCGATGGTGTACTCAACGACAAACCTCGGTGCACGAAAGGCAAAACGTCATTTTTTCGGATAAATCCAGGTTCTGTTTACAGCATCATGATGGTCGCATCCGTGTTTGGCGACATCGCGGTGAACGCACATACGAAGCGTGTATTCGTCATCGCTATACTGGCGAATCACCCGGCGTGATGGTATGGGGTGCCATTGGTTACAAGCCTCGGTCACCTCTTGTTTGCATTGACGGCACTTTCAGCAGTGGACGTTACATTTCAGATGTGTTGCCATCCGTGGCTCTACCCGTCATTCGATCCCTGCAAAACCCTACATTTCAGCAGGATAATGCACGACCGCATGTTGCAGGTCCTGTACGGGCCTTTCTGAATACTGAAAATGTTCGACTGCTGCCCTGGCCAGCACATTCTCCACATCTCTCACCAATTGAAAACGTCTGGTCAATGGTGGCCGAGCAACTGGCTCGTCACAATACGCCAGTCACTACTCTTGATGAACTGTGGTATCGTGTTGAAGCTGCATGGGCAGCTGTACCTGTACACGCCATCTAAGCTCTGTTTGACTCAATGCCCAGGCGCATCAAGACCGTTATTACGGCCAGAGGTTGTTGTTCTGAGTACTGATTTCTCAGGATCTGTGCACCCAAATTGCGTGAAAATGTAACCACATGTCAGTAATCTATTTGTCCAGTGAATACCCGTTTATCATCTGCATTTCTTCTTGGTGTAGCAATTTTAATGGCCAGTAGTTTATAATTAAAAATCTTTAATATCATGCAGCGCGTCAGCAACCGTATACGTATAGAAAATAAACAATTTTTTTCAGCCTTCAGTTGCAAGGTAATTTTTTACTCGTTTACCTAGGTTTCGATTCCATTAATGGAATCTTCTTCAGAACAAAAATTAAACTATTTTGAGAGCCAAACACTGGCCATGTCACATATCTTGACTGGGTGTTGTGTGATGTCCTTAGGTTAGTTAGGTTTAAGTAGTTCTAAGTTCTAGGGGACTGATGACCACAGCTGTTAAGTCCCATAGAGCCATTTGACCCATTTGACTGATGACCATAGATGTTAAGTCCCATAGTGCTCAGAGCCATTTGAACCATTTGAACGTATCTTGACAGACATAATCTTATGATTATGCGTCTTTATTGTTTTAATTTTTAATCTGTGACATGGCCAGTGTTTGGCTCTCAAAATAGTTTAATTTTTGTTCTGAAGAAGATTCCATTAATGGAATCGAAAACTAGGTAAACGAGTAAAAAATTACCTTGCAACTGAAGGCTGAAAAAAATTGTTTATTTTTTTTTTTATAATTAAAACTGTATGATTACTCACAGTCATCAGATGTGCACATTACTATCGATACCGGCAATAATGCTTCGTAATCTGACTATATTCCCTGTAGTTTTTCTCAGGCATTTCAGGGTTACCGATAGAGACAACAGTTTATGCCATCATAAATTTGTCGATACCTATCAGCATTGCTCTGATCGCTGTTAGTTACAGGCGCCATGCCTACTATGGTTCTGGTACCATACCTCTCATTGAAAATCGAAAAACCTCTCACAGCCTTCGTGCAGCAGAAGCTATTGAAATTGTAAACAAGGTGTACCCGCGGAACCGTGTTTTACGGTAGAATAACGGCTGTCCGAACGGCACCATTGGCAAGCTGCGTTTACTTTCTGCCGACGCACATACACATACAAACCCACTCCCACACAGTGTTGGCTGTGTAAATGAGGAAGCGTATCGGATCGTGTCGTGTGTACAGGCTGCGTCGTTTCGGGCCGCGAGGGGACACACACACGGGCTTCGCAATTTGTTTCGGGTCCCCGCTCGCTGACGCTAATTAACTGTAATCACATATTTTCCATCGCAGCCTCCTCCCCCGCCTCCCCCCCCCCTCGCTGTGAGGTCAGTCCCCCTCCCCCACCCCACCATCACCAACCCCTCCCCCTCCACCCGTTTTTCACTTACATCGTTTTATTGCGCGCTTCGTCCGCGTAACGCCCACTTACGCCGGCGATGCCGTTTTAATCAGATCGGCGATTACGTCTGGCCGCGCTAACTGCGTTGTGACGTCACGCGCCGCGTTTAGCGGCCATTTTCGGCGACGCTGATTGGCCGTCGGAGCGTCCATCATCGCCGACGACGTCGTCATCATCATCATCATCGGCGCCGCTACTGTTCGATGACCCCGCCGTCAATTTGGAGCCGTAATTACGTCATTAACAGCAAATCGTACTCGCTCCTGCGCCACACGAGTGTGTGTGTGTGGGAGGGGTGTGTAGAGGGGGGGGAGGAGCACGGGGGGAGGAAAGCCACGGGACAATCATCCTGCTGATGCACTGCTCGAGTAATTGGAACTCGTATGCGGAAATAATGATCAGCGGTATGTGACATCTGCCCGAAATGACGGTACTGCGTCATGAGAATTCAGCAGATCTGACTCATTATTTAATCAGTTTCCGAGCAGCGTTTCAACTATTTCCCACATAATCTCGGACGAAGAATCACACCGGGGCAGGAGCAGTATGTGCGGCGTGGCCAATTCCTGGTATAAGCTGCGTCACTCTTAGTAATGCGGCGGTACATGCCCAGCTGATAGTAAAACCTTATACTGTTCCCTAGGATATGGCGCAACTGGGACGCAGCCAAACAACTTTCTATGGCTCTATGTCGTCTAAGGGTTGGTTACAGCCTGCACTGTCGTTTTAGTTAACCCTTTCCTGACCGTATTAACAAAAATCTAGCATACTGCTGTAAAAATTTTTCTGCTGTAGAAGTGGATTCTGGGGGAGGCCATGTTCCTAAATTTCGATTGTTGCTTATAGTCGTATAACAATTTTAAGTGTGACGTGTTTGTCCCGCTGGACTTGAGGAGCAATAAATGGTTTTCTAAATTTATTCCACCTCGAATCCAGTGAGACATATATGTTCCATATAAAACAGGTTTTTACTAGGCATTAGGATCTGTAAAAAGAAGAAAGTACGTTCTATGACAGACAAATTCCAAAATAATAAGCGAGTGACAGTTTTGTCAATTGCTCACCGCCAGAATGATATAAGATTCGTCACCAGATGGTACAGCCTCAGCTATATCCTGCCCTGCGTGCATAGCAGAGTAAACAATTGTAATGGTAGTTGTAGGCCGGTTCGAGAGTGGAGAGCAAGATACGCTATAGGCAGTAGGTCACTCAAATAGCGGCCTCATCTTTTTTTTATTTTCTTTTGGACGTTTCGATAGCAAACAGTTTCATCATGGGATATCTATAACAATGAAGGAAAATGTGACCAAATTTCTGTTCACCTTGCGTTCGAAAGGCAGCTTTCAACTGCAATAAATATAAAAAAGAAAAGTGGAAGGCAAGCATTCATCACAAAAACAGACGAGTTTGTGGAGTTCTCCGTTTCATAACAAATTAGGGGAAATAGAATAATATTGCAGCATATATATATATATATATATATATATATATATATATATATATATATATATATATAATGGAAACCATAAATGTTTTTTTAAATATTATTTACTGTACAGAAGTGGTACAAAGCTTTATCACTTTTCAACATGATCTCCCCCACGCTCAATGCAAGTCCTCCAGCACTCGCAAAGTGCATAAATTCCTCTAGAAAAAAAATTCTTTTGATAGTCCCCGCAACCATTCGTGCACCGCGTGGCGTACCTCTTCATCAGAACGGAACTTCTTTCCTCCCATTGTGTCTTTGAATGGTCCAAGCATATGGAAATCACTTGGGGCAAGGTCTGGTGACTAAGGTGGATGAGGAAAACACTCAAAATGCAGGTCTGTGATTGTTGCAACTGTTGTACGGACAGTGTGGGGCCTTGCATTGTCATGTTGCAAAAGGACACCTGCTAACAGCAATCCATGTCGCTTTTATTTGATTGCAGGCCGCAGATGATGTTTTAGGAGATCTGTGTACGATGCACTTGTGACAGTGGTCCCTCCAGGCATGTAATGCTCCAAAATAACGCCTTTTTCATCCCAAAAGAGAGTCAGTATAACGTTCCCTGCTGATGGTTCTGTTCGAAACTTCTTTCGTTTTGGTGATGAGGAATGGCACCATTCCTTGCTCGCTCTCTTCGTTTCCACTTGGTGGAAGTGGACCCAGGTTTCGTCCCCAGTAACGATTCTTGCAAGGAAGCCATCAACTTCTCGTTCAAAGCGCCGAAGAAGTTCTTCACAAGCATCAACACGTCGTTCTCTCATTTCAGGAGTCAGCTGCCGTGGCACTCATCTTGCTGACACTTTGTGAAACTGGAGCACATCTTGCACAATGTGGTGTGCTGACCCATGACTAATCTGTAAACATGCTGCAGTGTCATTCAGTGTCACTCGGTGCTTTTCCTTTATTACGGCTTCAACTACTGCAAAGTTCTGTGGAGTCACAACTCGTTGTGCCTGACCTGGACGAGGAGCATCTTCCACTGAAGTCACAGCATTTGCTAGCTTCCTACTATATTCCTAGGCTTACTCCTGTGACAAATATGTACTGAACCTTCATTCGTCGATGAATTTCAATAGGTTTCACACCTTCACTACGCAAAAACCGAATAACAGAACGCTGTTCTTCCCTGGTGCAAGCCGCAAGTGGGGAGGGGGGGGGGCATGTTTGTACTGATACTTTGTAGTACGCTTACCAACCTACAGGATAACGGTGCGACATTTCGATTTCGATTTGTTATTACAAATTTAAGGTTTTCATTTGACTAACCTTCGTATATATGAATTTAGACACATGTAAACAGGAGGCACAAAAAGTAGTTGTCCAGACACACTTGCCATAAGGCAATTCTTCGAGAAGAATTTGAAAGTGCTTTATCAATAAATATGTCCGCCTCGATAGCTGAGTGGTCAGCGTGACCGAATGCTATGCAAAGCGGCCCGGATTTGATTCCCGGCTGGGTCGGAGATTTTCTCCCCTCAGGGACTGGGTGTTGTGTTGTTGTATTAACTCCACAAAATTGCCTATGCATTGAGCTGAATCGCTGATCGCCAGCAGCAGTGGGCTGGTTTATCTTTCGTATTTACGGCTAGTGATCTTTGCTCAGAGAGGTGGAGAGTCGCGCCTTCACTGTCAATGCGAAAGGTCATGCGGTGAGCTCTGCATTGGCTTGGCACGTGATACGTTGCACGGTGTGTGCTTTTAGCGGGAAGTAGTGTATTTTTTATGAGGAAGTAAACACGTCCGGCCTTTGCTGGAGAGGAACGAGTACTCCGTACGCCTCTGCTTGTGGAGGTTTCAGTACGGGCTGTTGGCACGGTGCAACGTCCTAGTTGCAACGCGTACGGAATTACGAAATGACGGCCTCGGTGTTTGTGTGACAAGCACAGGCGGGATTCGTAGAGGGTATCCATTTCGGTTTTGTTAGCTCAGCATTGAAATGAGCAGCCTGCCACTATGGTGAGGATGGTTATTATTTGCTTCTGCAGGCTATTACGAAACTGTGTGCCAACTCCTCAAGATTTTTCCGCTATCGCCAGCCGTTCTAGTTGGCCGTTTCGCAATTTTAATTGCCTGACTATACTTACTGACCTGATCTGTGTCTCGGCTCAATCTGCCCCTCCCTACATTAAGATACTTTATGCTCTGTTTCTTTAAAAACTTCACGAGAGTGTTTGCTGTGTACGATTTGTCTGGCGTGTTGGTATTTCACGTGTGTTTGTTTAATTGGCGGATGGGGCTGCGTATTTGTATTTCAGTAACAAAATGTTTACTTGCGGTGCCAACTTATTAACGTGGGGCCAGCATAATTTAGTTTCGGTTCTCATTTCTGTTTTATTGCATTTGTCAGTACCGGCTGGTTACTGAATGTTTTAGTCTGTTGTAGACTCATGGACACTCCAACGATAATCTGGTGGTTTGCGAGCCGGCTGTAGTATACCAGTCAGGTCATGTATGAGCGAAATGTGAAGCAGCCCGCACTAATTTAGAGTTCAGAAGCAAATCATCAGTTATTTTATTGCCGATTGTAATTATTATCTGTGGAACGTTTAAAGTCTACTTATTACTGTGGGTCCTTTGTTAAATCTTTTGCTTCTGTTTAAAGTGTCTTCTTAATTATTCTGTCAAATACCGTAATGACATATAGCGTGTGTTTAAGATAGCCCTTCAGGCTTGTTTCAAAATTAACTTTCCAAGTCCTAGTTAATTATTGAGTTTTTAATTGAATTTCCTTAATTAGCCCTTCAGGCATTATTGGTTGCAGTGGCAATCTCTTTACATAAGCCCTTCACGCGTTATCGGTTGTTGTTTGCTGTTCCTTAAAATCAGCGCTTATGGCGTTTTATTTTGGGAATTTTTTGTATTTCCGTGTTAGTTTGTTTTTTATATTAGCTCCTCAGGCTGTGTGTGAAAAATTTTATCTTGCTAAGTTGTTACCAGTGTTTTGAAAATAACTCATAAATTGTTAAAGGTCACTAGCTTGTACTGTCAAGGCTAACTTAATGTTAAATAAAGTCTGTTACCTGTTCACCAACTACGTCCAAATGAACAAAAACCGGCCCAGTCCTTCGCTTGGTTATTTTGTCGCGTGGCACCGGGTTGGATACCCGTCCGCGTCTGTCATGCACCAACAAATACTGGTTAAATGGTAAGCCACTATAAATCACTGTAGCCGAGACCAACTGAAGACTGGAAATGTCAAACGTTGTAAGTGCCAAATCTCACATTTATCAGGAGAATGAAACAATCCTATCTGTTTTTGTACATTCTTATTTCTGTTCAAAAAATGAAAAGTACCCTTACACCATAGAATTATGCTGTTGACTAAAACTTAAATTAGTCCGGAACGCGCCGGAACGGCGTTCCGGCACCTCCCAGAGATTTTTTTTGAACTCGCCGGAACAAGTCGGCACCGGAGACTTAAAACAGTACACGTATATTAAATACAACGTAACTATAATTTTCCGCTGCGCCTGCTGCAGTGAACGTGGCACTGGGTGACTAACGTGTGTGTGTGTGTGTGTGTGTGTAGCCGGCCGGTGTGGCCGTGCGGTTCTAGGCGCGTCAGTCTGGAACCGCGTGACCGCTACGGTCGCAGGTTCGAATCCTGCCTCGGGCATGGATGTGTGTGATGTCGTTAGGTTAGTTAGGTTTAAGTAGTTCTAAGTTCTAGGGGACTGATGACCTCAGAAGTTAAGTCCCATAGTGCTCAGAGCCATTTGAACCATTTTGTGTGTGTGTGTGTGTGTGTGTGTGTGTGTTCGTTCGGAAGTAGTGATCGGTACAATGCTGTGTGCGTCATTGTAACATCGTGTTATGTTTCTTCAGCTCTTCGGGGAGTCAGATTTGTACCTGACCCTGCTAGGCTAGGAATACCTCCATCGTTATTCACCGCTAAATACTTTCTTAATTAATACTGGACACACGTTCCCCGAGCGGCTACAGTGTAACTGTGTCGACATTGCGGCTGGCAGCCGTTGAAAACATTACGTCACAGTCACGAGGACTACCGACTTCTGCCGAAAAGTACCGAGCGGAACTGGGGAGCAAAGAGACGCTGATGTGGGTACGAAGTAGACTCCATATTCCTAGATGTCCGAAAACCATTTGACGCTGTGCCGCACTGTAGACTGTTGATGACGGTCCACGTGTACGGTTTAGGTTCCCAGATACGTGAGTGGCTCGGTAACTTCTTAAGTAATAGAGGCCAGTACGTTGTCCTCGCAGGCGAGTGTTCATAGAGACAAGGGTATCGTCCGGAGTGCCCCAGGGAAGTGTGACAGGACCGCTCGAATTCTCTTTACAGGGTGTTACAAAAAGGTACGGCCAAACTTTCAGGAAACATTCCTCATACACAAAGAAAGAAAATATGTTATGTGGAAATGTGTCCGGAAATGCTTACTTTCCATGTTAGAGCTCATTTTATTACTTCTCTTCAAATCACATTAATCATGGAATGGAAACACACAGCAACAGAACGTACCAGCGTGACTTCAAACACTTTGTTACAGGAATTGTTCAAAATGTCCCCCTTTAGCGAGGATACATGCATCCACCCTCTGTCGCATGGAATCCCTGAAGCGCTGATGCAGCCCTGGAGAATGGCGTATTGTATCACAGCCGTCCACAATACGAGCACGAAGAGTCTCTACCGGGGTTGCGTAGACAAGAGCTTTCAAATGCCCCCATAAATGAAAGTCAAGAGGGTTAGAGGTCAGGAGAGCGTGGAGGCCATCGAATTGGTCCGCCTCTACCAATCCATCGGTCACCGAATGTGTTGTTGAGAAGCGTACGAACACTTTGACTGAAATGTGCAGGAGCTCCATCGTGCATGAACCACATGTTGTGTCGTACTTGTTAAGGCACATGTTCTAGCAGCACAGGTAGAGTATCCCGTGTGAAATCATGATAATGTGCTCCATTGAGCGTAGGTGGAAGTACATGGGGCCCAATCGAGACATCACCAACAATGTCTGCCCAAACTTTCACAGAAAATCTGTGTTGATGACGTGATTGCACAATTGCGTGCGGATTCTCGTCAGCCCACACATGTTCATTGTGAAAATTTACAATTTGATCACGTTGGAATGAAACCTCATCCGTAAAGAGAACATTTGCACTGAAATGAGGATTGAAACATTGTTGGATGAACCATTCGCAGAATTGTACCCGTGGAGGCCAATCAGCTGCTGATAGTGCCTGCACCCGGTGTACATGGTACAGAAACAACTGGTTCTCCCGTAGCACTCTCCATACAGTGACGTGGTCAACGTAAACTTGTATAGTAGCAACTTCTCTAACGCTGACATTAGGGTTATCGTCAACTGCACGAAGAATTGCCTCGTCCATTGCAGGTTTCCTCGTCGTTCTAGGTCTTCCCCAGTCGCGAGTCATAGGCTGGAATGTTCCGTGCTCCCTAAGACGCCGATCAATTGCTTCGAACGTCTTCCTGTCGGGACACCTTCGTTCTGGAAATCTGTCTCGATACAAACGTACCGCGCCACGGCTATTGCTAATCCATACATCAAATGGGCATCTGCCAACTCCGCATTTGTAAACATTGCACTGACTGCAAAACCACGTTCGTGATGAACACTAACCTGTTGATGCTACGTACTGGTGTGCTTGATGCTAGTACTGTAGAGCAATGAGTCGCATGTCAACACAAGCACCGAAGTCAACATTACCTTCCTTCAACTGGGCCAACTGGCGGCGAATCGAGGAAGTACAGTACATACTGACGAAACTAAAATGAGCTCTAACATGGAAATTAAGCGTTTCCGGACGCATGTCCATATAACATCTTTTCTTTGTTTGTGTGTGAGGAATGTTTCCTGAAAGTTTGGCCGTACCTTTTTGTAACACCCTGTATAAGTAACTGATTTGACGGACAGGGTGGGCAGTAATCTGCGGCTGTCTGCTGGAGATGCCGTGGTGTACGGAAAGGTGTTGTCGTTGAGTGACTGTAGGAGGATACAAGGTGACTTAGGCGAAATTTCTAATTGGTAGGATGAATGGCAACTAGTTCTAAATATATAAAAAAGTAAGTTAATGCAGATCAGTAGGAAAAACAATCCCGTAATGTTCGAATACGGCATTAGCGTGTGCTGCTTGCGGCAGTCACATCGATTAAAATATCTAAGCATAACTTTGTAAAGCAATACAAACATGTGAGCCGGCCGCGGTGGCCCAGCGGTTCTAGGCGCTTCAGTCCGGAACCGCGCGCCTGCTACGGCCGCAGGTTCGAATCCTGCATCGGGCATGGATGTGTGTGACGTCCTTAGTTTAGTTAGGTTTAACTAGTTCGAAGTCTAGGGGACTGATGACCTCAGATGTTAAGTCCCATAGTGCTCAGAGCCATTTGAACCATTTGAAACATGTGAGGACGACAGTAGGGAAGGCAAAGGGTCGACTTTGGTTTATTGGGAGAATTTCAGGGAAGTGTAGCTCATCTATAAAGGAGAACACTCGTGCGAGCCATTTTGAGTATTGCTCCGCTACAAATCGGGTTAAAAGAAGACGTAGAAGCTATTCAGAGGCGGGTCGCTAGATATGTTACCGGTATCACATGAGTATTACGGGATTGCACCGCGAACTCAAATGGGAATCTCTGGAGCGAAAAGAATGTTTTAGCGAGGCACTGTTGAGAAAATTTATGGAACCGACATTTGAAGCTGACTGCAGAAAGATTCTACTACCTTCAATGTACATTTCGCGTAGGGACCACAAGGAGAAATGAAATTACCGCTCATACGGAGGGATGTGGACAGCTGTTTTTCCCTCGCTCTGTGTGCGAGCGGAATAGGAAAGGAAATGGCAAGCGTTGGTACCCTCCGCCATGCACCGTACGGTGGCTTGTGTAGTATGTACTTGGATGTAGACGTAGAAAATGTTTCGTCATTCGTCTCTAATCCACTTACCTTGTTTTCTTAGCGCGTCACGTGACCGCAAAGTGATCAGGCGATAATGGGATTCAGTCTCACGGCGAGCAGTCTTATGATTTTGCTCATCGCGGTATGTCCGTTAATAAATTCTTTCGAGGTATGATCATGCAAGAAAAAACGTGCTTAGTTGTCGTACATCCATCCTCGACATCACATTGGTAGTGGGACTACAGCTGAAAAATATATGAGAAGCAATGACAACACCGTCAGCCGTGAGTGTATCTACAATGAAGAGCCAAAGAAACGGATACACCTGCCTCGTGTAGGACCCCCGCGATCACGCACAAGGCAGCAACACGAAGTAGTATGGACTCATGTCTGAAGTAGTGCTGGAGGGAACTGACAACAAGAATCCTGCAGGGTTGTCCATAAATACGTAACAATACGAGGGGGTGGCGATCTATTCTGAACAGCACGTTGCAAGGCATCCCAGATATACTCAATAATGTTCATCTCTGGGAAAATGTGGTGGCAAGCGGAAGTGTTTAAACGCATAAAAGTGTTCCTGGAGCTACTCCGTCGCAATTCTGGATGTGTGGGGTGTCGCATTGTCCTGCTGGAATTTCCCAAGTCGGTCGGAATGCACAATGAGCATGAATGGATGCAGGTGATCAGACAGGATGCTTACATACGTGCCACCTGTAACAGTCGTATCTAAACGTATCAGGGATCCCATAACACTCCAACCACACACGCCCCACACCCTTACAGATCCTCCACCAGGTTGAGCAGTCCCCTGCTGACATGACCTGTAAACGTCCACCCGCTCGATACAATTTGAAGCGAGACTCGTCCGACCAGCCAACATGCTTCCAGTCATCAAAGGTCCCGGGTCGGTGTTGACGGGCCGAGGCGAGGCGTAAAGCTTCGTGTCGTGCAGTTATCAAGGGCACACGAGTGGGCCTTCGGTTCCGATAGCCTATATCGATGATGTTTCGTTGAATGGTTCGCACGCTGGCACTTGTTGATGGGCCAGCATTGCCGGTTCTAGGCGCTACAGTCTGGAAACGAGCTGCCGCTACGGTCGCAGGTTCGAATCCTGCCTCGGGCATGGATGTGTGTGATGTCCTTAGGTTAGTTAGGTGTAATTAGTTCTAAGTTCTAGGCGACTGATGACCTCAGCATAGTGCTCAAAGCCATTTGAACCATTTGAAGCCCAGCATTGAAATCTGCCGCAATTTGCGGAAGGGTTGCACCTCTGCTACGTTGATCGAATCTCTTCAGTCGTCGTTGGTCCCGTTCTTGCAGGATCTTTTTCCGACCGCAGCTATGCCGAAGATTTGATGTTTTCCGAATTCCTGATATTCACGGTACGCTCGTGAAATGGTTGTACGGGAAAATCCCCACTTCACCGCTACCTCGCAGATGCTATGTCCCATCGCTCGTGCGCCGACTACAACACCACGTTCAAACTCACTTAAATCTTGATAACCTGTCGTTGTAGCAGCAGTAACCGATCTAACGACTACGCGAGACACTTGTCTATATAAGGCGTTGCCGACCACAGCGCCGTATTCTACCTGTTTCCATATCTCTGTATTTGAATATGCATGCCTATACCAGTTTGTTCGGCGCTTAAGTGTATTTATTCAAATCCGGCCTGAAAACGGTGGAGTCGACCACCAAAACAGGGCGCATTTAGATATGTACAGACACATGGTTGATGGTGTTGTCATTGCTTCCCATACAAGTACTCGATTACGTTATCTGTCTTTCTGTTCATTACAGCCGAAAGGCAAAATTTAAAGCAAAATGCCATTTCTTGGTACGCCATTCCTAGTAACAGCGCGATATCCGGGAAGGGCAGCAGACACCAGTAACTGCGTTTTACATCACTGCACAATGGTTAGGTGAGTCGTGGAGCGGTTGCAAAGGATGAAAAGCCGTTTACCGTAAATGCAGGTTCCCGTTTCATAGGCACGCCTGGTTACTGGGAACCTCTGTATCTGACTGATGCAATAGGATTGGAAAAGTGTATCGCTATCCTTTCTAGGAACAGTGATAAGCTGCGCACACTGGTTGTGAAATTGTTTTTTACCAGGTATCGATCGAATTTCAGTATTCGTCAGTACCTTTATTCTTTGAAGACAGTACATTCAAAGCACAACGTGAGGCGGAACGGTTGGATAATCATAGCGTGTGGCAATAATACCCACAAAATTTTAAATGACGTCTAAAATCGATCAAAATAAATAATAGAAAACGTTGTTTTGTCTACATAAGGTAGTACAGAGACTATGTATTCTCAGTAAGCTTTCAATATCGTTACAGAGCGGAAAAGGCCAAGCGCAGAACCATAGTTTTTGGGGGTCTTGGTGTTCGGTTCCTATCTCAACTAGCAACATAGGGTACAAAGCTTTTGGGTTAGCCCGAACCAGCAGCCATTTGTGTAGGCATTCGAACAGGTGTCTTACTGTAGCTGTATTACAGTATTAAAAGCAACCTTTGAACGACGAATCTGAGCTGGCACCGAGGCAAATTGTGCAAATCGTTTAATTCCTTTTACAAAAGATTTTAATTGAGCCGAAATTAATGGTCAGCAAATGGCACCATTTGTACGTGCGCTGCTCAAAGTTTACAAGCAAACGCATTCAGCCCTAAATAACTCCGGACTGGTAGGAGGCTGATGGTTCAAAATTAGCCCACCGGTTTGCCTGACATTGATCTAAGATAAGTTTTAACCGTATGAAAAAAATCTTGCTTCGTTTGGATGTTACGTGCAGGAAACACATGTTTATGGGCGGTTTTTGAAACGTGCCACTTATTTTTTTATAACTTGTACGACTCGGTTCAAACTTTGCGCGAAGTTAAATACAAAAAGTTAAAACAATTTTTTTATGCGATAAACTTTATCCGCTGTCGAGATGCGATGGTTTAAAATGTCCTGCTGTTTTGCGTAAGCTTTATGCGTTGCCACGATATAAGCAGCATGCCCGGAAGACAATTAAAAAACCTGTACCGGATGAGTCGTCGCTGGAGTCAACAAAAACCTACTTTGGTTGTCAAGCTATGGCGGTCTAATGTAAAAATTATGATGGCGAAGAAGTTGGTAACCTGGTTGAAAAATGCCGGTATCATAGCATAAAAACATGCGAATGTGTCCTGGGCAGAGTTATGGACGGAAAAGAGGGAACTAGGTTTTCGCCATATCTGGCAGCTTCAGAGACATATAAATCAAAACATATTCGCGTTATTTTACGACTTCATCCTACTTCCCCACTGCAGAGAGCTCTCTTAGCTGCAAGGTCTTGGCACGCCTGCACCTTGCAATTTATAGGCTAAAGTCCCTGATCCTATCCTCAAAATTCAGAAGATTCGCCAGCCAGACTATACAATATGTATCATATGGAACTTTAACGACACGTTGTGTCATATTGCACGACATGGCGAATTCTGTGTTGTGTGACATGTGGCATCATGTATGATGTTACTTTAGTTGACACGATACATTATATTTCGTGACACAGGTAGTAATAGTGCCAAGAAAAGGCGAGGATATCTCAAGATGTTTTCGTTAAATATCTTTGAAGCTTCCAGATAAGTCGAGAGGATACGCTGAAGCGCCAAAGAAACTGGTATTGGGATGTATATTCAAATACAGAGATACGTAAACAGGCAGAATACGGCGATGCGGTCGGCAAAGCAACAAGTGTCTGGCGCACTTGTTAGATCGGTTACTGCTGCTACGATGGCAGGTTATCAATACTTCAGTGAGTTTGAACAAGGTGTTATAGTCGGTGCACGAGTTATGGGATACAACATCTCCGAGGTGGCGATAAAGTGGGGATTTTCCCGTACGACCGTTTCACGAGTGTACCGTGAATATCAGGAATCTGGTAAAACATCAAATCTCCGACATCGCTGCGGCCGGAAAAAGATCCTGCAAGAGCGGGACGAACGACGACTGAAGAGAATCGTTCAACGTGACAGAAGTGCAACCCTTCCGCAAATTGCTGCAGTTTCCAATGCTGAGCCAGCAGCAAGTGTCAGCGTGTGAACATTCGACGTAACATCATCGATAGGGGCTTTCGGAGCCGAAGGCCAACTCGTGTACCCTTGATGGCTGCACGACACAAAGCTTTATACCCGCATTGACCCGTCAACACCATTGGACTGTTGATGAGTGGAAACATGTTGCCTGGTCGGACGAGTCTCATTTCAAATTGTATCGAGCGGATGGACGTGTACAGATAAGGAGACAACCTCATGAATCCTTGGACCCTGCATGTCATCAGGGGCCTGTTCAAACTGGTGGAGGCTGTGAAATGGTGTGGGGCGTGTGCAGTTGGAGTGATATGGGACCCCTGTTACGTCTAGATACGAGTCTGACAGGTGACACGTACGCAAGCATCCTGTCTGATCACCTGCATCCACTCTCGTCCATTGGGCATTCCGACGGACTTGGACAATTCCAGCAGGACAAAGCGACACCCCACGCGTCCAGAATTGCTACAGAGTGGCTCCATGAACACTCGTCTGGGTTTAAATACTTCTACTGGCCGCCAAACTCCCTATATATGAACAGTATTGAGATATATGCGAACCTAGCAGAACTAGCCTGGAAGAAGGGATGTTGCTGAGACATGGCTTGGCCACAGCGTGGGGGATGTTTCCAGAATGAGATTTTCACTCGGCAACAGAGTGTGCGCTGATATATCAATCTGGAAACATCAATCTGGAAACATCTACTGTCGTCGTCCCCTTCCCCCCCCCCCCCGGTGGCATATGCCGCGAACGCATCAAAATTGATGTCTTTTAAGAGAAATGCACTAATTTTTTTTGCGCCAGTGTAAATCGTTATCAGTTCTGACAGTTCTTGTTCGAGCAGCTCCAACTATCTTCAACGGTTGTTACTGTGGATCAGAACACCACGTAAGAGCAGTCGACTCTTCTACATTTAGTTCGAACAGGGGAATCACGTAGCTTACAGAGAACAATGAAAATAAGTTCAGAATAGTTCAGATGGCTATGACAACCGTGGGACTTAACATCTGAGGTCATCAGTCCCCTAGACTTAGAACTACTTAAACCTAATTAACCTAAGGACATCACACACATCCATGCCCGAGGCAGGATTCGAACCTGCGACCGTAGCAATCGCGTGATTCTGGACTGAAGCGCCTGAAAATAAGTGGTCATGATCTCTGACAGACAGAATGGCATGACGTACCCGTACTTGTCACCCAGCTGCGTTCGACTTGATTGCCAGAGATGGCAACTGTGTGTTACACTCTACGTCCACAAATGACCCAATGATTTAATAATGTAGTCTTTCTACTCGTACTGTACCGTACACACACTAAGAAAATTTTTATTACTTCCCATCCTTCCTAGCGGTACATTGTAATGCTCAACACTGTAGAGCACTTGTAATACGGATGGTAAAACATTTGCTGAACAATTTTTACGCCATATAGGTTGCAGGTTACGAGCCCTCTTCTTTAAAGTAACGGCAGTAAGCAGAGATCCCGAATTGGCGCCGTCATTCGACAGCGTGCGGACGCGCCGGGGAACAGCAGGAACGAGTTGTTTGCCAGAGTCCGGGGAAGCGAGCGCTCATAAACGCGGAAACGCGATCGTAAAGCGCCGACCAGTAAAGTGGTGGCACCACTGCGACGGCCGCTTTTATGAGCCGCCGCAGTTGGCACGCCTGCCAGTCGTAAAAGTGCGGCGCGGCGCGGCGCGCGACAACGCGATACTGACACCGCGATGCAATGTCGGCAACTTGCGCGGCGGAGAAATTGACGCGATCAGACAGAAGGCGGAATTTTATTGGGAGTCCCGAGTAACGAATTTCCCGTCTGCGCACGGCATCTCGTCTGCAGTTCCTGCCGCAATGTGCGCGTGACGTGACGAGTATTCTGTTAGCTGCTCGTATACCTGAGCATCCACTCAACTCTTTCACACCAAATGTTCATCGACCCACTGAAGATATTGGCAAGGCAAGGTAAATGGAATATCATTGAATTTTCTCGTATCTACATTCAGGTAGCAAAAGTAATGGCCTAGCGATATGTACAGACCCAGATGGCAGTAATGTCGGATGTGCAAGGTATTAAGAACAATGCACTGGCGGAGCTGTCATTTGTAATCAGGTGATTCAGGTGGAAAGACTTCTGACCGTAATTATGGTCGTACGATGGGGATTAACTGACTCTGAAAACGGAATACTTCAAGGCAGATGGCGATAGACACATCGGACATGCCTTTTTGGAAATCGTTGGGCAGTTCAATATCCCCAGATCCACAGCGTCAAGAGTGTGCTGAGAATACCAAATTTCAGGCGTTACTTCTCACCGCGGAAAACGCAGTGGCCGACGGCCTTCATTTACCGACCGAGAGCAGCGGCGTTTGCGTAGATTGTCAGTGCTAACAGACAAGCAACACTGTGAGAAATAACCGGAGAAATCAATGTGAGACGTGAGACCTCGTGGTGAAGGGAAGGCAGGATTCGGTTACGATTGTGGACGGGGCCGTAATCAGTTACTATTGGTTGCCTTTCACAGTTCCACACATTTGTTTTTTAAAACAGTCATTCCAGACTCAACAATAAAAAAAATACCACACGTTATTATTAATGAAGGAATAAACAACTGTGTAAATAATAGTGTTTCCAGTGCGTTACTATGTAGAAAATCACCCCAAAATACAGATACAAATAATATTTTAAAAAAGGAAAAACAAGCCGCTGTGATCACGTCTGAAGGTCTCACGCGCCAAGAATGGCAATAAATTAAGAATGTATAAGAAATCGCTGCAATTGACAACTTACAGGTATTGAAATATTAAAAGAATTAAGTGGCCGTAAACACCACAGAAGGCATCAAACGCCAGGAATGCCAGTAAATAAGGTTTTAAGCCTTACTGCTAAAATACAAATACCAAATAGGATTTTGAAGCAAATGACCACAATCACGGTTGAAGGCCTTACACGCCAGGAACGGCAATAATATTTAAAAAAATTTGAAACCTGCTGTAAAACAGCAAATACAATAGCAAAAGTTAATTTAAAAAAACAACAAACTGATCCAGACAGTGCTCTAGGAATCGACCACTGAGAAGGTCCGGCAACAAACACTTTCGCGAGCGATGAGATAGGCAGCCAAGAGTTGCATTCACTTCAGAAGATGGTAACTCAGACTAGTGGCAGTCTAACGAATGACTAATGATAATGTTGCTAAAGCTACTTGACGTCCAATAAACCAAATGCAAGAATGGAACAACACACCAAAGCCGGAACAGGCGGACTGCACTACGCCCCCAGAATACTGTGCTTAGAGCGCCCGGAACGAGAAAGGAATCACTACCACCAGGCAGGAAAAATACCGCTGGTTGAACCTAACAAATTGTAACAAGTTGAACGCTGTAAATAGTAATCAGAAGTCGAGGAATGCTAAGCAGATCCGCCTTCCCCAAGCACTCCACTCGCTGCTCTTCGCCTCGGCGACACTACGAGCAGCAACACGAACACTGGAGAATCGCGCGATATCACAATGGTGGAGGTTTCTCTACTTGAATTGAAATGCACTCAACTAAAAGCTTGCTGGATCTGGTTTACGACGAGGTCGTGCACCCTCGTGACCACAGCCCTTCCATCCGGCAGTCCATGCGCGCCACCAGCGGTCCCGGCGTGTTGTGGCACTGCGCGGATCTGGCTCCTCCTGAGTCCCCAACCGAACTGGCACACTCACACGACCCGGAAAAATAACGTCGCCCCAAAGACAGAAAAACAGTTACTACATATCGATAACCGCCGCTGCTGCCACTAGCGGACAGGCAACGCTTGCGAAACGAGTGTGGCCAGTCAAGACCAAAAGAAGACAAACAATCGCAACCATGGCAACTAAACGATACGGTCTGGCCTCCAACAGAGGGCGGAAACTTACAAACAGCAGCAATGCCAGCCGCAGCACGGCTCAGGACGTTCGACGAACGTATGCTTTAGGACAGCGCGGCGAAATTTCGCATTAATGGGCTATAGCAGCAGATGACCGACGAAAGTGCCTTTGCTAACAGCACAACATCGCCTGCAGCGCCCTCTCCTGGGCTCGTGTCGATATCGCTCGGATCCTAGACGACTGGAAAACCGTGGTGCCGCGCGGCATTAGCCGAGCGGTCTGAGGCGCTGCAGTCATGAACTGTGAGGCTGGTCCCGGCGGAGGTTCGAGTCCTCTCTCGGGCATGGGTCTGTGTGTTTGTCCTTAGGATAATTTAGGTTAAGTAGTGTGTAAGCTTAGGGACTGATGACCTCAGCAGTTAAGTCCCATAAGATTTAAAAAAAAAAAAAAAAAAAAAAAAGTGGTCTGGTCAGAAGAGTCCCGATTTCAGTTGGTAAGAGCTGATGGTAGGATTCCAGTACTGATATTGACGACAGGATAAAATCGTTGAGATTCTCGATTCACATAATGGATGAACTATACAAGTAAATAATTAAGTTTCTACGTCGGTGGGCAAGTCCGGTTCGCACTTAGGCTTTTTTTTTCTAAACGCTTGGTCATCTGCAGTTTCCACTGCTTTCACATTCTTTCTTGGTCAAGCCCAGCATATACGATAAAACTGGACGAAACAGGTGACGGCGCGTAGGCGCGGTCCCCTTGTCAGTAATCGAGAGGTGCCTGTGAGTGAAGTATAGCACTCGAATTTCAGAGGATTGGCGATCCGATGTCCGACTTCCCATTCTTAACTGGAAGGGCCGGGGGCTGTATTTTTAGTCGCTACCATAAATCACCTAATAGGAATCCAAGAACTGTTCCTTTAAAACAGACGTTGCCGAGTTTTTGACCCATCCTCATCCATTCTACTCCAGTCAGTGCAAATGGTTCAGGTGTTCCACATTGTCTCCCTCCGCTTGAGTACAACGAACTTTCATACAGCAGTGTGAAACTGTCAGAGTCCGTCTTTGGGATGTTATTCAACCCACACGTCACATTGGCCTGATGTCGGTTATGTCGTCAGAGCGTTGACCCATCATTAGAATTTCCGTGTGATATGTCTTGTGATATGTTTTTACTGATAACGTCAAGTTTTGTCACCCCTGATGAATCATATTTTTTCTCCAGAAAACAATTGTCAATGTTTTTCTTTTGAATCAATTCGCGGCAACGGACCACATGTCTGTTTTCTTTTCTTTTCTTTTTTTCGGGAATCATGGTGTTCAGGACAAACTTGGCACACACTTTTCTGTTCTTCAGAACATTGTAGAGAATGTCATGAACTGCTGATTGAGCGGTGTTGATGCATTGAGAACTATGACACAACTGACTGGTCAATGCACATCTGTTATGTACAGTTGTTAGTTCAAGGAGCCACCATAATTACTGAGCTGACATCGCTTATACGGCACGAATAAAATCAATTTGACGGACGGTGCAAGCTAGTGCTCCATCTCAGCTGATCCCACCGCCAGGGATAAGTTAACCTATTGCCTTTCGTCCTTCAACATGACGAATCAGCTGGGTACAGGCATTTAACATATAATGATCAAGCAGCCATTCCACCTTCGGAGTTAACTGTTCAAGGCAGAACAACATGACACTAGGATGAAGAAATCACAGATACGAGAAAAATAAGAAGACGAAGGAGGTGGTGGTGGTGAGGGAAGAGGAAGAGGAGGAGGAGAAGGAGAGAGGTAGAAAGGGTGAGAGAAGGACAGAGAAGTATGGTGAATAGGAGAAAGAGCATCAGTAAAAAAGAGAAAGACCAGAGAAAAATAGAATAAGAACAGCAGCGGGGAAACAACAAAAAGAGTCAATAAAGAAAAAAAATATGTGTAATGTAAAGGTGAAGGATTATAGACGGAAAAAACCAGTATATAAAGGTAAGAACTGTAATTGAAGAGGACGACGGTTCAATCCCGCGTCCGGCCATCCTGATGTAGGTTTTCCGTGATTTCCCTAAATCAAAAATGGTTCAAATGGCTCTGAGCACTACGGGACTTAACATCTTAGGTCATCAGTCCCCTAGAACTTAGAACTACTTAAACCTAACTAACCTAAGGACATCACACACATCCATGCCCGAGGCAGGATTCGAACCTGCGACCGTAGCAGTCCCGCGGTTCCGGACTGCAGCGCCTAGAACCGCACGGCCACCGCGGCCGGCTTTCCCTAAATCGCTTCAGGCAAATGCCGGGATGGTTCCTTAGAAAGGGCACGGCCGATTTCCTTCCCCATCCTTCCCTACTCCGAGCTTGTGCTCCGTCTCTAATGACCTCGTTGTCGACGGGACGTTAAACAGTAATCTCCTCCTCCTCCTGTAATTGAAGATTAGGAATTGGGAAAAGGAGAGAAAGAAAAGTAATAAGAAGCCGAAGAAGAAAAAAAAAGCATTAAAGGGAAGAACTATTACGTGGACGGAAAAATAGAAAACACAAAAATAACCACGGAGAAGACAGCAAAAAAGAAAAATCGAAGGGAACTGGAAATAATAAAAAGTACAGTAAATTGAAGCGATGAAGGACGAAAAGTCGAAGATGGTGAGAAAGAAGATAGCAAGAATCAGGAAACGCAAGCGAACATTTCATTAACTGGTAGCTAATATAGGTGTGAAGCTTTCCACGGTTAGTACCACTTTGAATAAAATCATTTTGGGCCTCAGACCTAGTCATTTTGAAAGTAAAAGGACTATTAAAATCAATATTTCGACCATCTTTGCAGGGGAACTCCTCACGGCGATTAAATTCCAGTTCAGTCCTCCTGAAGAGGACCGCTGCAAGGAATATCGAAACGTCGGTTTTAATGGCGGTTGTTAACAGTTGGCGGACATGTTCCTGACGACCTGTTAGTGGAAATTCAGTAATAGGGAATGATAAGCGAGGGGTTACGCTTTTGACTGAGCCCTTTCGAAGTCAATTGCATTGTCCGTGCTGAGGTGCGAACACGGTCTCACTGGCTTCGCTCCCATTCCGAGGGGCAGGAATTTCTCCCATAACACACACGCAACGACCGACACGACGTGTGTCGACGTAAAGTGGTAGTGCGACTGCCGCCCATTGGGGCCACAATCGTTTGGCCAGTCCGTCAAATGTCGCCATTATCCATGGCGAACGTTTTGCGATCACAGGCAGCGAACGACACGTCCGAACAATGAGAAAATCGCCGAGGTCACCGGATTAATTTGCGGCATTAAATAACTCGGGGCGTAACCAGGAATTTCGCGCAAATTCCCAGCTTTAATCGAGTAGGCCCCCGACGTAATGTTCCTAATGGCCGAGTCGCCATAAATCGCGCGCTTTGCTAATGATAGCTTCCGTCGCGTTTTATTTGTTTCGCGAGCCATTATTTTGCAGCTCAAAAACTCTTTAACGCTAATAAAATCCGGATTAAACGCCGGGATACTGCCTACGCTCCTTTGCTATATTATGGCAGCCGCGTACCAAATTGGCGATATATTACGAGAGTGGAAACTCGGCAGTAAGCCCTCATGATATAGATATGACGCAAGCGAAACCATTTAGACGGACAGAGAAGGTATATTGGAACTCTACTTCACCGAGTGTAGGGACCTGCAGCCCCTCTTTAAATCTGCTGTTCTCTCACATTACAAGAGCTGTCAGCGTTGCTGTTGTTGTTGCTGCTGTGATGGTCGTAAGTCCTTAGGGTGGTTTGACGCACCTTTCCGTACTACTATTTCCTCTGAAGGCAACTTCCTCTCTCCTGCACTTGAACTTGCATACTGTAGTCACACCTTGGTCTGCCCCTACAATTTTTACCGCAAAAACTACTCTCCGTTACCAAACTGACGATTCCTTGATGGCTCAGGAAGTGTTCCATCAATCTACCCTTTTTTTGCCCACTTGAGTCATAAATTTCATTTCCCTAATTCTATTGAGTCATTCTTCATTACTTATTCGATCTACCCATCTGATTCTTCAGCAGTTTTTTGTAGCACCACATTCGAAAGCTTCTGTTCCCTTCTTCTGCGAACTGCTTACTGCCCATGTTTAACTTCCGTAGAAGGCCTCTTTCTGGACAATTACCTACAGAAAAATTTCCGAACACTTATTTTATCTTCGAAGTTAAGAAATTTCTCTTTTTCGGAAGTACATTTCTTGATATTGCCAGTCCGCATTTTATATCGTCTCTACTTCGGACATCATTAGTTATTTTCCTACCGAATTAGCAACACTGACTTACTACCTTTCGTCTCCCCCTCTCTAGTCCAGTTCCCATATCATCACGTGATTTAATTCGGATAAACCATATTATTCTTGTTTTGCTTTTCTTGCTGTTCCTCTTATAACATCTTATCGAGACGCTAGCCATTCCGTTCGACTACTGTTCTAAGTACTTTGGCGTCTCTGGCGGGATTACCATGTCATCGATAGACCTCAAAGTTTTTATTTCTTTTCCGTGAACCATAATTCCTTTTCCCGTTTCTCCTTGTTTTGCTATAAAGTTAGCTCAACATGCAGACTGAATAACATCGAGGATAGTAAAGAACCCTGTCTCACTCCCTTCTCAATCACTCCTTCCCTTTCATGTCCTTCAACTCTTTCTTTACAACTGCCGTCTGCTTTCCATACAAGCTGTGAATAACCTTTTGCCCTCTGTTGTATGTATCCCTGCACCCATCAGAATTTCAACGACTGTATTCCCACCAACACTGTCAAAAGCTTCCACTAAATCTACAAATGCTACATAACAAGATTTGTCAACTTAAATCGATTTTATAAGTCGCTGGGTCACTATTGCCTCAAATGGTCCTACATTTCCCCGGGACCCAAACTGATGTTACTCGAGATCGGCTTGTGCCAGTTTTTCCATTTTTTCTGTAATAGCCGCGCGGGATTAGCCGAGCGGTCTGAGGAGCTGCAGTCATGGACTGTGCGGCTGGTCCCGGCGGAGGTTGGAGCTCCCTCGGGCATGGGGGTGTGTGTTTGTCCTTAGGATAATTTAAGTAGTGTTAAGCTTAGGGACTGATGACCTTAGCAGTTAAGTCCCGTAAGATTTCACACACATTTGAACATTTTTTTCTGTAATACTTGTCGATATTTTACAACCGTGACGGTTTAGTAATAGTCACCCCTGTCAGTACCTGCCATTTTTAAAACAGTAATTACTACATTATTTTTGAAGCCTGAAGGTATTTCACATGTTTGATTTACGACGACGGGAAGTAATGCCTCAAAACTTTTTTATTCTCTTAGCAACATCTTCTGAGGTATCGCACGCCATGCATATTACTCGGTTGACTTTCCCGCCTTACTTGCCCAGCTTGTAATCCGATAGAGGGCTCTGAATTGTAGCGTCTAACATGGCATTGTGGAACGTAACTATGTCGGAGCGTGAGAAACAGCGTCCTGTAATCGAGACTCGAATTGGAAGAGTTAGTCCACACACGAGCACCATCTCTTTCAGCATGATGATGCCAGAACAGAAACGAGCGCTGCGACATTTGCAACAATCCGACGCCTTGGGTTCATTGTGTGATTGGATTGAAGAGTTCCTACATAACATAATGCAGCATGTCGTTCTCAATGGAGAGAAGTCTTCCGAAGTAAGAGTAATTTCAGGTGTGCCGCAGGGGAGTGTCGTAGGACCGGTGCTATTAACAATATACATAAATGACCTTGTGGATGACATCGGAAGTTCACTGAGGCTTTTTGCGGATGATGCTGTGGTGTATCGAGAGGTTGTAACAATGGAAATGTACTGAAATGCAGGAGGATCTGCAGCGAATTGACGCATGGTGCTGGGAATGGCAATTGAATCTCAATGTAGACAAGTGTAATGTGCTACGAATACATAGAAAGAAAGATCGCTTATTATTTAGCGACAAATTAGCAGGTCAGCAACTGGAAGCAGTTAATTCCATAAATTATTTGGGAGTACGCATTAAGAGTGATTTAAAATGGAATGATCATATAAAGTTGATCGTCGGTAAAGCAGATGCCAGACTGAGATTCATTGGAAGAATCCTAAGGAAATGCAATCCAAAAACAAAGGAAGTAGGTTACAGGACGCTTGTTCACCCACTGCTTGAATACTGCTCAGCAGTGTGGGATCCGTACCAGATAGGGTTGATAGAAGAGATAGAGAAGATCCAACGGAGAGCAGCGCGCTTCGTTACAGGATGATTTAGTAATCGCGAAAGCGTTACGGAGATGATAGATAAACTCCAGTGGAAGACTCTGCAGGAGAGACGCTCAGTAGCTCGGTACGGGCTTTTGTTCTAGTTTCGAGAACATACCTTCACCGAAGAGTCAAGCAGTATATTGCTCCCTCCTACGTATATCTCGCGAAGAGACCATGAGGATAAAATCAGAGAGATTAGAACTCACACAGAAGCATACCGACAATCCTTCTTTCCACGAACAAAACGAGACTGGAATCGAAGGGAGAACCGATAGAGGTACTCAAGGTACCCTCCGCCACACACCGTCAGGTGGCTTGCGGAGTATGGATGTAGATGTAGATGTAGATTGTCATCGATCCCGCTCCTCGCAGTGCCGTCATGGCGCTATCCGGTTCTGATCGGTTTCCGAAACGTAAAGAACACCTTCGAGGACTTCACCTTGACAGTAATGAAGCGGTGCAAGCAGAAGTGAAAGCGTGGATTCGCTAATAAACCCTCAACTCTAAAAACAACAAACACTCAGTATGCTACAGGGACGTTATCAGGAAAGGTTCAAAATGGTTCAAATGGCTCTGAGCACTATGGGACTTAACATATGAGGTCATCAGTCCCCTAGAACTTAGAACTACCTAAACCTAACTAACCTAAGGACATCACACACATCCAAGCCCGAGGCAGGACTCGAACCTGCGACCGTAGCGGTCGCGCGGTTCCAGACTAAAGCGCCTAGAACCGCTCGGCCACAGCGGCCGGCTACCAGCAAAGGGAGAAATTTGTTCGTCACCAGGGTGACTATGATGAGAAATAAATATGTAAACATGAAGAATAAATATGTAAAATGTTAGTAAAGTTTATGTTATTTAAAAACCTTTAACAGTTACACATGAAAAACTCAGAGGCATTACCTTCTTGCACGCCCCAAGTCTTGTATACTGAGTACAACACTTTTGCCGTAAGGATCTAAATGATTCAGAAAGAATGTCTACTCCAAGAGCCTTGTTCAGACATATCTTTCGAGGATCTGCTAAATTCTTGCAGCATCGTGTCTCCCATCACATTTTCACTTTCGTCGTTTGAGGGCGTGGCTGCAGCGTATATGCAACGAAGCGTGACTCCGACGCGGGTATATAAGCACGGACATGTAGGCAAATGATTATTGTGGCATTTGTGTATTTCCAACGTACGTCCGGTACCTGACGAACGCCGCGCAAGATTAGCCGAGCGGTCAGGGGCGCTGCAGTCATGGACTGTGCGGCCGGTCCCGGCGGAGGTTCGAATCCTCCCTCGGGCATGGGTGTGTGTGTTTGTCCTTAGGATAATTTAGGTTAAGTAGTGTGTAAGCTTAGGGACTGATGACCTTAGCAGTTAAGTCCCATAAGATTTCACACACATTTGAACATTTTGAACCTGACGAACGTGAACCAAATGCGTCCAAACAGAACCAATGTGCTGTTATTCTTTTGTTGGTTGTCGAAGGTCGAACAACGGTAGGCATCCTTCGCAGAACGTGTATGGGGAAGCAAGTCTGTTGAAAAGCAAAACTGTGAAATTGTGCGCCAAACTGCGTTGCCGGTCGCGATTCGACACAAAACCGTGGTCCGGTCGATCTGGGAGACCATCCTCATAGGAGAGGGAGACACCCCAAGACATTACACGCTTTTTGTGCCTTAAAAAAAGCCTTGAAGCGTCGATTCTCTCTGCAAAACAACGCAAACGGGAGATGGAAAATAATCATCCTGAAGGAAGAGAATAGTACATAGCATTAAAGCCATACTGCGTACTTTTAGTGTGATCGTGAGAAGAATGGCGACGAGTTCTTGTCGTATTGCAACCTCTAACATATACACTCCTGGAAATGGAAAAAAGAACACATTGACACCGGTGTGTCAGACCCACCATACTTGCTCCGGACACTGCGAGAGGGCTGTACAAGCAATGATCACACGCACGGCACAGCGGACACACCAGGAACCGCGGTGTTGGCCGTCGAATGGCGCTAGCTGCGCAGCATTTGTGCACCGCCGCCGTCAGTGTCAGCCAGTTTACCGTGGCATACGGAGCTCCATCGCAGTCTTTAACACTGGTAGCATGCCGCGACAGCGTGGACGTGAACCGTATGTGCAGTTGACGGACTTTGAGCGAGGGCGTATAGTGGGCATGCGGGAGGCCGGGTGGACGTACCGCCGAATTGCTCAACACGTGGGGCGTGAGGTCTCCACAGTACATCGATGTTGTCGCCAGTGGTCGGCGGAAGGTGCACGTGCCCGTCGACCTGGGACCGGACCGCAGCGACGCACGGATGCACGCCAAGACCGTAGGATCCTACGCAGTGCCGTAGGGGACCGCACCGCCACTTCCCAGCAAATTAGGGACACTGTTGCTCCTGGTGTATCGGCGAGGACCATTCGCAACCGTCTCCATGAAGCTGGGCTACGGTCCCGCACACCGTTAGGCCGTCTTCCGCTCACGCCCCAACATCGTGCAGCCCGCCTCCAGTGGTGTTGCGACAGGCGTGAATGGAGGGACGAATGGAGACGTGTCGTCTTCAGCGATGAGAGTCGCTTCTGCCTCGGTGCCAATGACGGTCGTATGCGTGTTTGGCGCCGTGCAGGTGAGCGCCACAATCAGGACTGCATACGACCGAGGCACACAGGGCCAACACCCGGCATCATGGTGTGGGGAGCGATCTCCTACACTGGCCGTACACCACTGGTGATCGTCGAGGGGACACTGAATAGTGCACGGTACATCCAAACCGTCATCGAACCCATCGTTCTACCATTCCTAGACCGGCAAGGGAACTTGCTGTTCCAACAGGACAATGCACGTCCGCATGTATCCCGTGCCACCCAACGTGCTCTAGAAGGTGTAAGTCAACTACCCTGGCCAGCAAGATCTCCGGATCTGTCCCCCATTGAGCATGTTTGGGACTGGATGAAGCGTCGTCTCACGCGGTCTGCACGTCCAGCACGAACGCTGGTCCAACTGAGGCGCCAGGTGGAAATGGCATGGCAAGCCGTTCCACAGGACTACATCCAGCATCTCTACGATCGTCTCCATGGGAGAATAGCAGCCTGCATTGCTGCGAAAGGTGGATATACACTGTACTAGTGCCGACATTGTGCATGCTCTGTTGCCTGTGTCTATGTGCCTGCGGTTCTGTCAGTGTGATCATGTGATGTATCTGACCCCAGGAATGTGTCAATAAAGTTTCCCCTTCCTGGGACAATGAATTCACGGTGTTCTTATTTCAATTTCCAGGAGTGTATTTACATCTAGAATTGTACTCTTTAAGCGACGATGCGGCATGCAGTGGAGGGTACACAGCTACACCAGGATCACCCACATCCCCCTCCCGTTTGTCTTCTTTTTTCATTCGTGGATGGTACACAGTTTTCAGCATTGTCTAATTCCTCTACTTTTCACCTCTTAGTCATTACGTCAGATCTGTTGGAGATAGAATTTCGTATAATACGATTTTTTTTTCGAACTTCCAGCCGCATCAAATGATTAAATATCCAAGAGCTTTAGAACAACTGGACAACACTTAACGAAGGCCGTGACGCACTTGTAGAACGCCCTTGGGTACCAGTATGTAACGACTTGACTCAGCTCGAACCCCGAGGAAGTTTCATCAGCTAATGTCACCGTGAGAGCGTGCATTGCTACAGCTAGACTCCGAGACAAAGAAAGAATTGGAAGACCCAGAAGACACGGTCGAATGTCAAAACGTAACTTCCTACACCGTTGAAAAGTACGTAAATGATTCGAGTTGCAAATCTCTGTGATAGCTAAAACGGCCACAAGAGTGCATCATTTTACACAGTCTAACTAACCCATTGTCACGAATGATGATGATGATGATGAAATGAGGACAACACAAACACCCAGTTGCTGACTCAAGGTGGGTGACGTGGCTGTACGGTCTTGCACTGCCAAGCGAACAGTATGTCTGTCCTCTCGGACGCTAGTCATGTGGGATTCTTCGGATCCTGAGTGTCCTTGAGTGTCGATTCCATACTCACCGACAGTCATGGGATCCTGACCAAAGCAGTCAGCAACGTCGTGGAACGATAAACAGCCGTTTCTACAGGTGATAAACAAAGTAAGAGCCTACGGAATATCAGACCAGCTGTGTGGCTGGATTGAAGAGTTTTTAGCAAACAGAACACAACATGTTGTTATCAATGGAGAGACGTCTACAGACTTTAAAGTAACTCTGGCGTGCCACAGGGGAGTGTTATGGGACCATTGCTTTTCACAATATATATAAATGACCTAGTAGATAGTGTCGGAAGTTCCATGCGGCTTTTCGCGGATGATGCTGTAGTATACAGAGAAGTTGCAGCATTAGAAAATTGTAGCGAAATTCAGGAAGATCTGCAGCGGATAGGCACTTGGTGCAGGGAGTGGCAACTGACTCTTAACATAGACAAATGTAATGTATTGCGAATACATAGAAAGAAGGATCCTTTATTGTATGATTATATGATAGCGGAACAAACACTGGTAGCACTATATCTGTAAAATATCTGGGAGTATGCGTGCGGAACGATTTGAAGTGGAATGATCATATAAAATCAATTGTTGGTAAGGCGGGTACCAGGTTGAGATTCATTGGGAGAGTTCTTAGAAAATGTAGTCCATCAACAAAGGAGGTGGCTTACGAAACACTCGTTCGACCTATACTTGAGTATTGCTTATCAGTGTGGGACCCGTACCAGATCGGGTTGACGGAGGAGATAGAGAAGATCCAAAGAAGAGCTGCGCGTTTCGTCACAGGGTTATTTGGTAAGCGTGATAGCGTTACGGAGATGTTTAGCAAACTCAAGTGGCAGACTCTGCAAGAGAGGCGCTGTGCATCGCGGTGTAGCTTGCTGTCCAGGTTTCGAGAGGGTGCGTTTCTGGATGAGGTATCGAATATATTGCTTCCCGCTACTTATACCTCCCGAGGAGATCACTAATGTAAAATTAGAGAGATTAGAGCGCGCACGGAGGCTTTCAGACAGTCGTTCTTCCCGCGAACCATACGCGACTGGAACAGAAAAGGGAGGTAATGACAGTGGCACGTAAAGTGCCCTCCGCCACACACCGTTGGGTGGCTTGCGGGGTATAAATGTAGATGTAGATGTAGATGTCACGACGTATACCTCTTTTCGCATGATGTATAAACGATTTTCTCAAAAACAACCGCCTTGTAATTGCGATTCGTGATTAAGAAGTTCACTGAGTAACTTTTCCTTATATACAGAATGTAAATGGCGTTATTCGTTCGCACTCTGTGTTATTTCCATGAACTGATAAACATTTGGATATCCGAGCACGTGATGCAAATTACGCCTGTTTGAGATCTGTTGCATGTCACCCTCGTTCAGCTGCAGTTTCACATGCTACAGTGTACTTGAAGTTACGACTGACTGCAGCCGCCGTCGGCGTCGTATGTCTCCACCTCTTCACATGCACTGCATTGTTTTAGCTAAGCCGTCAGTCGCTGCACAAAACTTTGATCGACCACTCGTCTCCTGCATTTGCTAGTCCGTTTTCAAACGTCGTGCTTGCAACTTAGCAGTCACATACCCACCGAAATTAGGTTTATCAGATAACTATCAGAGCAAAGGAAGTATAATTCCTACCAGAATGGAAAACGCTCCTATCATAACACAAAAAGGCAATACGTTGTGAGCAAATTTACTGATATAAAAGAAGGGAACTACACTGAAGAGGGAAAGAAACTGGTACATCTTCCTAATATCGTATAGCCCAGCACACCCCCAGCCCCAGGACGCAGAAGTGCCGCAACACGACGTGGCATGGACTCGACTAATGTCTGGAGAGAATGGACACCATGAATCCTGCAGAGCTGCCCATAACTCTGTAAGAGTACAAGGGGGTGGAGATCTCTTCTGGACAGCACGTTCCAAGGCATCCCACATATCTCAATACTGTTTATGTATAGGGAGTTTGGCGGGCAGCAGAAGTATTTAAACCCAGACAAGTGTTCATGGAGATAAGGTACTGGCGGAACTGAAGCTGTGACGACGTGTCGTTAGTCCTGCTTGGGTAGCTCAGTTGGTAGAGCACTTGCCCGCGAAAGGCAAAAGTCCCGAGTTCGATTCTCGGTCCGGCACACAGTTTTACTCTGCCAACAAGTTTGATAGTAGATGTGCTGATAATGGTATCAACGCTGTCTGCCAACAGATAGCATAGTGACATAGCTACAAGGACGCCATCTGTGTTTACCCTTAAATAGGGAACGCACATACCCAGAAGGCATAGTGTGGTGCATACATACTGGCGCTTCCTGCAGCCAGATGAGTGAGTTTTGAAGGGGTCATGTCGTCCTGAATGGGATGACTTCAACAGAAACAAGCGGAACTTCAGGTGTGCCCCAGGGCAGCGTAATACACTCCTGGAAATTGAAATACGAACACCGTGAATTCATTGTCCCAGGAAGGGGAAACTTTATTGACACATTCCTGGGGTCAGATACATCACATGATCACACTGACAGAACCACAGGCACATAGACACAGGCAACAGAGCATGCACAATGTCGGCACTAGTACAGTGCATATCCACCTTTCGCAGCAATGCAGGCTGCTATTCTCCCATGGAGACGATCGTAGAGATGCTGGATGTAGTCCTGTGGAACGGCTTGCCATGCCATTTCCACCTGGCGCCTCAGTTGGACCAGCGTTCGTGCTGGACGTGCAGACCGCGTGAGACGACGCTTCATCCAGTCCCAAACATGCTCAATGGGGGACAGATCCGGAGATCTTGCTGGCCAGGGTAGTTGACTTACACCTTCTAGAGCACGTTGGGTGGCACGGGATACATGCGGACGTGCATTGTCCTGTTGGAACACCAAGTTCCCTTGCCGGTCTAGGAATGGTAGAACGATGGGTTCGATGACGGTTTGGATGTACCGTGCACTATTCAGTGTCCCCTCGACGATCACCAGTGGTGTACGGCCAGTGTAGGAGATCGCTCTCCACACCATGATGCCGGGTGTTGGCCCTGTGTGCCTCGGTCGTATGCAGTCCTGATTGTGGCGCTCACCTGCACGGCGCCAAACACGCATACGACCATCATTGGCACCAAGGCAGAAGCGACTCTCATCGCTGAAGACGACACGTCTCCATTCGTCCCTCCATTCACGCCTGTCGCGACACCACTGGAGGCGGGCTGCACGATGTTGGGGCGTGAGCGGAAGACGGCCTAACGGTGTGCGGGACCGTAGCCCAGCTTCATGGAGACGGTTGCGAATGGTCCTCGCCGATACCCCAGGAGCAACAGTGTCCCTAATTTGCTGGGAAGTGGCGGTGCGGTCCCCTACGGCACTGCGTAGGATCCTACGGTCTTGGCGTGGATCCGTGCGTCGCTGCGGTCCGGTCCCAGGTCGACGGGCACGTGCACCTTCCGCCGACCACTGGCGACAACATCGATGTACTGTGGAGACCTCACGCCCCACGTGTTGAGCAATTCGGCGGTACGTCCACCCGGCCTCCCGCATGCCCACTATATGCCCTCGCTCAAAGTCCGTCAACTGCACATACGGTTCACGTCCACGCTGTCGCGGCATGCTACCAGTGTTAAAGACTGCGATGGAGCTCCGTATGCCACGGCAAACTGGCTGACACTGACGGCGGCGGTGCACAAATGCTGCGCAGCTAGCGCCATTCGGCGGCCAACACCGCGGTTCCTGGTGTGTCCGCTGTGCCGTGCGTGTGATCATTGCTTGTACAGCCCTCTCGCAGTGTCCGGAGCAAGTATGGTGGGTCTGACACACCGGTGTCAATGTGTTCTTTTTTCCATTTCCAGGAGTGTGGGTCCGCTCCTTTTTACGATTTACATAAATGATCTGGTTCTTGGTATTCACAGCGGCATTAGACTGTTTGCCGATGATGCTGTAGTCTACAGGTAAGTAGTATCACACTAAAGTTGTGAACAAATCAATGAGGATTAGCAGAAAATAAATGCATGCTGTAATGCCTGGCAGCTATCTCTCAATATTAGCAAGTGTAAACTACTGCATATAACAAGGCGAAAATCTCCATTAATGTACGAGTACAAAATAAATGCTTAGTGTTTGGAAGCGGTAACATTCGTCAAGTATCTGGATGTGACTATTCGGAATGATCTCAAATGGCATGATCAGCATTACACAAGTAACAGGCAAGGCGAACTCTAGATTGCGGGTTATTGGTAGAATCCTGAAGCGGTGCAGTCCTTCAACAAAGGAAATTGCTTGCAATATGTTATTTCGTCCAGTCTTACTGTTCGTCTGTATGGGACCCTTACCAGTTGGGTCTGATTCGAGAGATTGAGAAGGTCCAAAGAAGAGCGGCAAGATTCGTGACTGGTACATCTGGCCATCAAGAGACCGTTACAAATCTCATAGAAAGTTTGAAGTGTGGGACACACTTGCAGATAGACGACGCGCTAAACGGAAGGGGCGGCTCACTAAATTCCGAAATCAGATCTTTGCTGAGGATGTAGAGCATATATTATTACCACCAACTTTCAAATCGCGCAATGATCACCATTCAAAGATAAGGGAAGTTAGAGCTCGTACTGAGGCGCCATCCGCGAGTGGAACAGAGAAGGGGGGGGGGGGGGGGGGGGAGTATGACTTTGGCGCGAATTGTGCCCTCTGCCATACACCGCTTGGTGGCTAGCGAAGTATATATGTAGATGTAGAACTGCCACACAAGTTGGACGCGCTGCGTCAGATGCGTAACGATGGTATCAGTGGTCACGTGAGCATTTCCGCACTTGTAGCCGAGGGTCTGGACGTCCAGACAGCACAGACGCCCACCACGATAGTCGTATTGCAAATGCAGCAGTGGGAGATCCTACAGCACAGCACAGGGCTTGTGAGCTCAGACGTGTCAACACGGACTATTGCGAACCAGTTATTAGCTGTGGGACTACTGGCACGCACACCTCTAGTCCGTCTTCCACTCACGTCACAGCATAGACGTACGTGGCTCGACTGGTGTCGTCAGAGGATCACTTGGAAGATGGAACGGCGCGATGTTGTCTTCAGCAATGAAAGCAGATGCTACATGCACGCGGGCGACGGTCGTTTGCGCGTACGATGTAGGCCTGGTAAGAACTGTCTCGTAGAGTGCATTCGTCGAAACACACTGGGCCCACCCCAGACTTCATGGTCTGGGATACGACTCACGTTTACCTTTGGTGTTTGTGGAGAGGAAGCTAACCAGCGCTCGGTAAGAGCAGACTGTTGTTACTCCCATTGTCTTGCTATCCTTGCAACACTAAGATGACGTGTTGTTACAACAGGATAATGTTCTCCCACACACTGCCCGTGAAACTCAACATTCTCTGCAAGGCGTACAGCAACTTCCCCAGCCAGGACTTGTCTCCAATCGAGCACGTGTAGGAAATGACGCAACGAGTATTCGTGCGACTCGTCAATCGACATGTCTTACACAGGTCTGACATGCTTGGCATAACTTTTCCAGCACAATAAGACTGAATATGCATAGAGACTGACCCGTGTGTGGCTCGTGTTCTCGCTATCACGTATTTTACACCTTCTTTTTAACCTACTTCCACCTCACTACGTTAATTTAAATTACTGGTGTCACTGAGTTGCTGCTTTGCCTGACCATGAGCGGCGTTAGCAGCGTGTATAGATATATCCCCTCTCGTAGTATCTTTCCTCACCAGCTATTACTTCCCGGTGGTTGTCTGTCGTAAGCGAGTTCAGGCTGCCAGTCAGTTGGAACGCATCTGGAGCGCAGTCTGGACCTGCCAGTCGGGGAGTTGCAATGCGGCACTACTGCACTAGTGCAGTCTGGTTGGAGCGGTGAGGTCTGCGTCGACATGGCTCGCTCGACCATTGCCGCCACGCATCACTTGAGCCGGGCCACGGTCTTGGTGGATCGTCGGTCGGTGCTCCTACGCGTTTTGGCTGGCCGATCGTTCATTAGTCGGCTATGTGTGTCTGTGCATCGACTCCTGATTTTTCTTCGTGCGTACTTAGTTGCTGTTGGGTATTGTCCAGGTCTTTGGGCAAGTGTTTGTCAGGTTGTGTGCATAGTTGGCGTTACTTCCACTGACGACTATTTTAGATGTTGTCGGTATTCTGACGGTAATCGGTCGGTTGGTGCGGACCAGGGAGGATATCTCCGTGCGGTGCAGTCGGCTGGGTCCGCTGGCGGTCCCTGCGCATTGTTGGAGCGCGTGTGGAGCTGTCCGATCGCTACGAGCTTCGTGGTTCACCGACCCAGCACGTCAAAGTTGAGAAGTGGTTTTAACTACCCAAGCGATCTCCACTCATGTTGTGTGATTCGTTTCGGTGGTTCGCTGTTGTGGATGTTTTCCTGTGAGCAACACCGAGTGTTTGTATTGCTGAAATTTAGCCGCCATGCGGTGGAATTAACTATATTGGTTGACTAAAATTCAGGTGCACCAGCGGAATTTTCTACTTTGTGGCTGTTAGTGTTCCGGTTACCTGCCCTGGCCACTAACGTAATTTCAGGCAGTGTCCTTTCCTCACCTGTTGTTGCTGTCCACCACGGTGTGTAGTTTTGACATCTTAATACACATAAATATTTTATTGTGGATAATTACGTCCGTAACATTTTGTGTTTCAGTTCTCATGTACTGATTGGTGGCAAGCAAGTCGTTTTGTCGGTCGGTCCGTGGCTGTCCCTTGGTTGGGTTACCGGCGGATCAAGTGTAGTTGGGCTCACCACCTGACTCACCTAAGTGAACGAGAGCAGACCGACCTCCCTGGAGGCTTCTGAGTGCCGTTTTATTTCTTGTCCTTCTCACCGGTGTTTAATTGTCTGTTGTAATCTATCATAGTCAATGATTTAAAAATTTCTTGTTTTTACTGGTCCTTACGTATTTTTGAATTTTGGAAAATCAATTGTGGGCCTTAAGCTGCTTAAAATCTTATTTTTGAAATTACCCTTTAAGCAAAAACATTGCGGCCTTCTTCCTTAAAAGATTATGGTAATATGTTTTAAAATTTTCAAATGTAATTGTGGCCCTCAGCCGCTTGTGTTGCATCTTGCATATGTTTGTTCTATCTACTTTTGCCTTGAGACTTTCCAACCTAGCTATGATACCAAGAATATTTTAATTATTTTATTTGCTGTTTTAACTGCATTTTTATTTTGTTTATTTTTAAGATTTCTTGTTTGGAGTCCTTCAGCCGTGAAATAATTGCCTTTTTTAGTTCTAAAGGTTCGGCTATGTGCCGTTTTAGTTTAAAGGTGTTATAAAATTACAGTAAATTACAATTTTGAGTGAACCTGACCGACACTTTATTTGGCCCTTCCCACAATCCTAATCACTTGTTCTGCCCTGCGGATTTGGCTGGTGTATCAGAGACCCTGCAGCGATCTATATCGTACCTGAATTTTTACGCGATTTTTATAGGAGACACAGATATTAAAGCTATTTCTTACGGCCGTGAAGAGCAGTTCGCTGTGGTGGCTGCCTACAGACACTTCGTATCTCAACTTTAGACCCCAAACGTCAGGTACCAATCAACTTAAATGAGACTATAGTGTTGCCTCTGTACTCCAAAAGCTTTTATAATGTGTGAATTGTTTTTATTGTCATTGTTGTTGTTGTTGTGGTCTTCAGTCCTGAGACTGGTTTGATGCAGCTCTCCATGCTACTCTATCCTGTGCAAGCTTCTTCATCTCCCAGTACCTACTGCAACCTACATCCTTCTGAATCTGCTTAGTGTATTCATCTCTTGGTCTCCCTCTACGATTTTTACCCTCCACGCTGCCCTCCAATGCTAAATTTGTGATCCCTTGATGCCTCAAAACATGTCCTACCAACCGATCCCTTCTTCTAGTCAAGTTATGCCACAAACTTCTCTTCTCCCCAATCCTATTCAATACCTCCTCATTAGTTACGTGATCTACCCACCTTATCTTGAGCATTCTTCTGTAACACCACATTTCGAAAGCTTCTATTCTCTTCTTGTCCAAACTGGTTATCGTCCATGTTTCACTTCCATACATGGCTACACTCCATACAAATACTTTCAGAAACGACTTCCTGACACTTAAATCTATACTCGATGTTAACAAATTTCTCTTCTTCAGAAACGATTTCCTTGCCATTGCCAGTCTACATTTTATATCCTCTCTACTTCGGCCATCATCAGTTATTTTACTCCCTAAATAGCAAAACTCCTTTACTACTTTAAGTGTCTCATTTCCTAATCTAATTCCCTCAGCATCACCCGACTTAATTTGACTACATTCCATTATCCTCGTTTTGCTTTTGTTGATGTTCATCTTATATCCTCCTTTCAAGACACTGTCCATTCCGTTCAACTGCTCTTCCAAGTCCTTTGCTGTCTCTGACAGAATTACAATGTCATCGGCGAACCTCAAAGTTTTTACTTCTTCTCCATGAATTTTAATACCTACTCCGAATTTTTCTTTTGTTTCCTTTACTGCTTGCTCAATATACAGATTGAATAACATCGGGGAGAGGCTACAACCCTGTCTCACTCCTTTCCCAACCACTGCTTCCCTTTCATGCCCCTCGACTCTTATAACTGCCATCTGGTTTCTGTACAAATTGTAAATAGCCTTTCGCTCCCTGTATTTTACCCCTGCTACCTTCAGAATTTGAAAGAGAGTATTCCAGTTAACGTTGTCAAAAGCTTTCTCTAAGTCTATTGTCATACTGAAATGATATACTATGCAATAAAACCTCTTTGGTCGAAAAGATTGTCTCGTAGGCCATTTGCACGCCTCCATAAAGCAATAACAAAGGTATAGAGTCAGAGGGCCCGTCGAAACACACCACAGTCCCTATCCTGGCTCACCAATTGCCTAATGTTAAGCATATCCTCTCTTAATGGTTTTGTTGTTCTGGAAGCGATTTTCGATTTTTGACTGTTTCTAAAAGACTAAATTTAGGATCGCGTGATTTGAATAGCGGGCCCACAGTTGTTACTAATTTTTTGAACTGATTTTCATTTTTTTCGTAGTATTGTACGAGTGTCGGCGTTAGATCATTTTCAAGCATCTATGTGCACCCTGTGATCACAAAGTAAGATGTTAGATGTAAGTAAAGATCATATATGTAATTAAGTACTTGAACATCTTCTCGATCTGAAATTGTACAATAATAGGAAGCTTAAATGGAAATTAACGTCTGAAGGCATAATGGAGCCTTTCAAAAATTAGTAGGTTGTCATCAGACTTTTTTTTAGTGGTATGCCTTGGACGTTGTTCTATGCTCGACATATTGTGATTAAGTTCTGTCATGTTCTGAAACAATTTCGATAAATGTTTCATTTAAATAAAGCTTCCTGTCATTGTTGTGGTTACGTATTGGACACTAATTAGCATACTGGCTCAGAGAAGAATTTTCTTCAGCAAATTGTTGTTTTTACATTTTCTGTGGTCTTGCTGCTCATCTCTTAATCAGGAGAAGAGTGCCTTCGCACCCAAAAGACTGCTCATAGTGCCGCGGTCACATATTAGACCCCGCATCCTACCCCCAACCCCTGCCACCATGAATATTCAAATATTCACCAGCCAGACGCCCAAGTGCGCGCTCGTAATGAGGTCAGCGCCTGCCGGGTAGGCATCCCTTCCTGCCGGCCGGTTGTGCGGGCTGCCTAACTGCAGGCGCAAATACTGGCGCTGCCGCAACAGCAGCGGCGCTGCGCTCCCAAGAACACGGCACAAATTAATTAAGCGAGCGGCTGCGGAGGGCCCGGTAACAAGGTTAACAGCCGGGCAAAAAAACACACGGCCAGAGCGCAGCAAACTGCTGCTGGAACACTGCAAACACACCGGGAAACAAAGTGTGCTGATGGAGTTACGCGGAAACTGGCGATCGCTCTGCGTTCGTATCGTGGTTTAGCGCTCGACACCGGGCATGCCGACAGATCAGCACGTGCTTGTTTATGAGCTACATGGTATAGGAACACGATCAATGTGTACTACGTTAGTACATTAACTTAAATAAACTGTAATATCAAGGATTCAATTGACTGAATAGGAGTTATGGCATTAATAGGTAAATTACAATACACAAATGATTACGCTTACTCAACTATATGGGAGAGTTTTTATAAAGCTGCTACCAGAGATCTTGGTGATAGTCACGCTCGATCCGACGCAATTTCCACATCTACACAGAGCCGTGGTGAGGTGATGCAGCGCCCCTGGAAGAAGTGCCAAAGCCCCTCCTCCTCTCCTTTCATCAGGTTGTTTCTCTGTATCTCTCTCTGTTTCTCTTTTATGCGTGTCTAGCATTTTACGACTTTAATCACGGAATGTCAGAAGTCTGAAAGTGATGGAAGCTAGAAAACGTGAAAAGGGAAATGCAAAGTCGCAGTCTAGACATGACGGGTTTCAGTTAAGTGAAATGGATAGAAGATAAGTACATGTAGTCAGACGATTGTAGGGTAACAGCAGCGGCAGCACAAAAGATAAACGGAGCAGCATTTGTCACGGATAGGAAAATAGGGCAGAGAAGAGGCTTACTATGTAAAGTTCCTTCCTACGTATAGTTCAGTGATAGAATTATTCTCGTCAGATTCGAATACACAAGATCCTAATGAGCAACAGTTCAGATATATGCGCCGGCCGCGGTGGTCTAGCGGTTCTGGCGCTGCAGTCCGGAACCGCGGGACTACTACGGTCGCAGGTTCGAATCCTGCCTCGGGCATGGGTGTGTGTGATGTCCTTAGGTTAGTTAGGTTTAAGTAGTTCTAAGTTCTAGGGGACTTATGACCTAAGATGTTGAGTCCCATAGTTCTCAGAGCCATTTTTTTCAGATATATGCGCCGACGTCACAGGCAGAAGGTGTTCAGATAAAAAACAATGTGAGGATACATTAAAGGATTATTCGTTACACATCAAATGAATTCGCAATTGCGAATAAGAATTACCATCAGCTGTAGACTGGAATGACGACAATGAAAATTTGTGCCGGAGTGGGACTCGACCCCGGATTTCCCGCTAATCGCGAGCGGTTGCCTTATCATTTGGCTATCCGTGCACGATTCACGGCCAGACCCAAACTTCCAAATGTCGTTATCCATGCATCTAAGAGCTGTACTCGTACACTGACTATGTATTTCATGCCCGCCCGGCTAGCCGCGCGGTCTAACGCGCTGCTTCCCGAGCGGGAAGGCGTGGCGGTCCCCAGTACGAATCCGCCCGGCAGATTAGTGTCGAGGTCCTGTGTGCCGGCCAGCCTGTGAATGGTTTTTAGGCGGTTTTTCCATTTGTCTCGGCGAATGTGGGCTGGTTCCTCTTATTCCGCTTAAGTTACTCTATGTCGGCGATTGCTGCGCGAACACTGTTTCCATGTACGGATACACTGTAATTACTCTACCAGGCAAACATTTGGTGTTACACTCGTCTGGTATGAGACGTTCCCGTAGTGGTGACGGGGGGGGGGGGGGGGGGCGTACACTGCTGTAACCTGTTGTGGGGTTGTGATCCACTGACGGCTATGGCAGAGACGAAGCCTCTCCATCGTTTCTAGGTCCCCAGTTCAATACACACGCAATGTATTTCTTTGTCGCCATCCAGTCTACAGTTGATTCGAAATCGCGAATTCATTTGATTAGTTTCGTAACGGCTGTTTTCGCCACAGCTGTCGAAATACAGCTCGTGTACTGTGTAGTGGCCGCTCACATAGCAGCCCCAACACTAACGGTGTCCCCTCCAGTACCGTGCAGTCTGTGCAGCTATAGTTCAAGTTATCTTGTGCTCACTCTACCCCTGTGTTGTTGGTCACTTTTCCCTGTATTTCATAGCTTTCTTTCTCCCATCACAACCACAAGGGTAGAACTGGGCAAGGTGGCTCAGTGTTAAGCACACTGTCTCGCATTTGGGAGGATGACAGTTCAGTCCCCAGGTTGTTGTTGTTGTTGTTGTGGTCTTCAGTCCTGAGACTGGTTTGATGCAGCTCTCCATGCTACCCTATCCTGTGCAAGCTTCCTCATCTCCCAGTACTTACTGCAACCTACATCCTTCTGAATCTGCTTAGTGTATTCATCTCTTGGTCTCCATCTACGATTTTTACCCTCCACGCTGCCCTCCAATGCTAAATTTGTGATCCCTTGGTGCCTCATAACATGTCCTACTAACCGGTCCCTTCTTTTTGTCAAGTTGTGCCACCAACTCCACTTCTCCCCAATTCTATTCAATACTTCATCATTAGTTATGTGATCTACCCATCTAATCTACAGCATTCTTCTGTAGCACCACATTTCGAAAGCTTCTATTCTCTTCTTGTCTAAACTATTTATCGTCCATGTTTCACTTCCATACATGGCTACACTCCATACAAATACTTTCAGAAACGCCAGTCCCAATACGACCATCTATGGTAGTTTTTCAGTGATATCCGTAAACGCTTGACGCAAATTCTGGGACGGTTCCTCTGAATGGGCACAGCCAGTTTCCTTCCTCATCCCTTCCTAATCTGAGCTTGTGCTTCGTCTCTAATGACCTCGTTGTTGACGGTACATTAAACATTGATCTTCCTTTTTTTCAAGCATAGGCTTGGCTCGGCGGGAACGCATTTGGCCTGCTGAGTGGCGGTCTGTAACGCGAGCTCGCGGATGCTCCCTAATGATGTCTTGCGCGGCGCTGAACGGTAATCTCGATTTAGAGAGGCATTTGAGAGGAACACTGTACAGTTCAGTAATCAGCCGTGAGCCGTCTGCAATGGTGCATGAAATGGGTCTATTGAAACGAAATCTGCTGCTGGAAGAAAATGTAAAGACGCCCAGAGAGCGTGATTGTGTATAAAGGAAGGCAGCGCGATGAGTAAATGAAGCGGACAGGGAGGGCTCTTAATCGGTGGACGGAAACTGGATGGACGGTGGCGGGGGGAGGTAGGGAGGGAGGAACACACAATGGCGCCGGGACTGCTGCAAACACAGATTCGTGCCAGGGGCGCCAAATTCTCGGTCCGGATAGCGAACGCCGGGAATTAAAAGGGAAGAGTGAGGGTGCGGGAGAACACAGCGCTTAATCGGCTGGAAAGGAAACTTCCAGCGAGGGAGGGAAAGAGGACGGGTTTACCCTGAGAAGGGTACACTCCGATCGTCACGGCAGTGCGTATCCATCAGGGAGCAGGTTTGGTACCTGGCCCCAGTCTCCATTACAACGGGACCACATAGAGCGGGGTTCGCAGTTCGACCCCCGCCTCTGTCATGTGTCGTCGCTGTGTACGTTGTGTCCGACTTCGTTCACAATAGTAAGGAGATGTGGACTACAGAGAGCTTGGCAACTGTCTTCAGAAAACTGTACAGGAATAGAATAATTAGCGAACAAGTTATCACTGTAAAGAGAAGATTTACTTCACTTGTGTTTCTCCAAGCATACTAAGACTCATTACAAATAATGCAGCAAGAAATATTGTTCACGATGTCAACAAAGAAGAGGCCCCCTGAGCTGAAGCACAGAGGTTGGTGTCAGAGTTGTGATTTTTTTTTCTTTATTGCTAATTTCACACCTGATACAGGTAAGCCAGCAGCGGCATATTACGCCGCTCTTCGGCCACAGATAAGAATGTTCAGACACGTGACACGCACAGAGATGACAGATGACACGCGCGAACATTGGAGCAGAAACGAATAAACACTGGAACACTTGAGCACGAACACGACGCCACACACAAACAGTAGGCGATGATCTCCGGCGCGCGAATGTCCACGTAACGTGTGCGACTCCGGGGACCTGCCAAGAGGGGAAGAAGGGGGTGGGGGAGGGATAGGGGAGAACAAAGATGCCAAGGGCAGAGGAGATGGTAGGAGGAACGGAGGTATGGGGGTAGGGGAAGCCTGGGGGAGGAGTGGGGAGAAAGGGTGGAGGGAGGGAAGGGGGAGAGAAGGGAGAGAGGGTGCCCATAGGAACAAACACAGAAAGAGGGAGGGAGGATCAAAGTTGGTAGGAGGGGTAGATGGAGGGGAGGAGGGCATCATCAGGGAGGGGGAGCTGGCGGAAGCCACCTTGGGAGAGGGTGTGGAGAGGTGGAGAGCAGGTGTGATGTGAAAGTACAGCGGGTGTGGAGGATCGAGTTTACGGGAGGTGTAGAGGATCTGTATCCGTTCAAGGAAAAGGAGGAGGTAGGGGAACGGAATAAGGTCATACAGGATCCGCCTGGGGGAGGGGAGACGGATGCGATAGGCGAGGCGAAGAGCATGGCGTTCAAGGATCTGAAGGGATTTGTAAAAGGTAGGAGGGGCAGAGATCCAGGCAGGGTGGGTGGATGAGGAATTTATGGGTATGGAGGATGGTGGAGGGGTCCAGACCCTATGTATGGCCAGAAAGGAGGATATGGAGTCGGGAGTGTGCCTTGGCTTGGATTGTCCGGAGTGGGGGGGGGGGGGGGTCCAGGAGAGGCGACGGTCAAGGGTGACGCCAAGGTACTTAAGGGTGGGGTTGAGGGCGATAGGACATAGAAATCGAGGAGGCGGAAGGAAGGGGTGGTTTTGCCTACTATGATCGCCTGGGTTTTGGAAGGATTCAGAACTGTGACTGCCGGCCGCCGTTTTATATTGTGGCGGCAGAGGGCGCCCATAGTCCACAGCTGCTGGAGGCGTGGCGCAGCAGGTGCGCACCATTGGGTCCGCCAGATCGCAGGCGTCTGACCGAAACTTGCAATTCTCTGTCAACTGACACAGGTACGTGAGATCACAGTGTTTACTGTCCGCCCCTGGTAGCTGAGTGGTCAGCGCGACGGAATGTCATCCATAACGGCCCGGGTCGGAGATTTTCGCCGCTCAGGGACTGGGTGTTGTGTTGTCCTTATCATCATCATTTCATCCCCATCGGCACGCAAGTCGCCGAAGTGGCGTCAACTCGAAAGACTTGCACCAGGCGACTGGTTTACCTGACGGGAAGCCCTATTCACACGGCATTTCCATTACAGTGTGTACTCTGCTCAAAATTACATCAGGACTGCCAGTTACGAGTGGTGGTGGCCATGATGGTCTAGCAGGTAGACCAGTAGTCTAGGGCAGTGGAGGTGGTGGCTTCAATCCCAGATATGGGCAGTGATTTTTCCTGTCTGCATTCAACCAATAGCCCAGTCACGGGCATGCTCCACGGGCTTCACCTCTGTTTTTCTGATAGGCAGAATACGAAGGAAGAAACTGTTTGCTGGGATTTCAGCCCCGCCACCACAACGCTTCCATCTTGCACTACACTGAAGTTTCCGGCGGCTTGCTATCGTCAGTGATCGGTTATTGAGCAATAAGATTTTGCGTGTTTTCATCTCTTACAGTTGTAGGTTTAGAATTATATCTGCTATTCTCTTGGCCGTTATGTGTGGTGCGATATTGAACAATGTCACAACCAGATTCGTCAAACGGTATTTCACTGAAAAGTTCGATGTAGCTCTACAGGGTGGTTTTTTACAGCGTGTACAGACTCTAGAGATTGATCGATGAAAGGATACCGAACAAAAAAACTCTAATGAACTAATGTCCGGAAATGCATGGTTTCCATGCTAGAGACCTTTTATTCAGTCATGCTTTGTTACAGAGACTGCGGTCTAATACGCGCTGAACCATGCAGCCAGAGTTACAGTACGCATGGTTTCCTCCTGGATGTTGATACTGTTCCTCGTACTTCAAGCCCTAGCGCTCTATCCTGCAACAGTAATAGATAATGTTGTGTCCGATTCACTTCTGTTGCTGACTCACCTTGTCAAGTATGCGATACTGCGTTGTACACAATGGTTCCGTATTCGAATCGAGAGCTTTCCGACGTTTTGTTTTCTTAAGGAAAGGCAAATGGCAACGGGTGCCGGACAGGTAGGTTGTATCAGTAGACCTGTCCTCGCCGACAACAACTACAACATTCAAAGTTTCCAACAGTGTTTCGCCTTCTGTCTGAGAGAGGGTCGTTTCAGGAAGCTGGAAATTATGAAAGACCTACCCGAAATATTCGCGTACCAGACTTGGAGGAAAATGTTATTAACACTGTGGAAAGCGACCGCTGTTTCAGTACCAGGCAATTGGCCCGCCAGTACAGCGTAATCCAGACGACCGTGTGGAACATTCTCCATGCCAATTTGCAGGGCTTAATAGCGGCAGACTTTCCACATCGGGATCAGTTTTGTCACTGGTTTCTACACCAGGCAATCACGATTCCGGGATTTGTGTTATCTATCCCATTCACAGATGAGGCCATCTTTACGCGGAGTGGTATCTTCAGCTTTCATAACAGCTATCTGTGGGATAGTATGCGGAATCCCCACAGAATGGTGACAGCGAACCATCAGCGTCGGTGCAGCTGGAATGTGTGGGCCGTCATAATTGGCGAGCGTATTTTGGGACCAGTCATTGTTCCACGTCGCCTAACAGGCCGAAAATATCGGCGTTTCTTGCGGTTAACTTTGCCTGCCCTGATGGAAGAAGTTTCGGTGATGATTTGAAGGGTTAAGTGGTTGCTACACGATGGTGCTCCAGCCCACTTCGCCTTTAACCTCTGGATGCATCTCAATCTTGTCTTCCCTGGTCAGTGGATCGAACGAGGGGGTCCAGTCGCATGGCCTGGTCGTTCACCGGATCTCAACCCGTGCGATTTCTGGTTGCGAGGTCGTCTCAAAAGTATCGTGTATCCAGAGCCCATTCCAGGTGTGGAGACATTGGAGCAGCGTATTCGTGCTGCCTTTGACACTGTTCGGGTTCGGGTGCAACCAGGTCGATGTGAACGTTTGAGACAGAACATGCTGTAAGTAGGCTGTTTAGATTTTTATATTGGTAACGCCACGTAGCGCTCTATATGAAAATCACTAACTGTGCTGTGTGCAGTCTGTGGCTGGCTTGCATTGTTGGAATATTCTAGTGTTGGGCAGTTGGCTGTGAACAGCGCGTAGCGTTGCGCTGTTGGAGGTGAGCCGCCAGCAGTGGTGGATGTGGGGAGAGAGATGGCGGAGTTTTGAGAGCGGATGATCTGGACGTGTGTCCATCAGAGAGAGTAAATTTATAAGACTGGATGTCATGAACTGATATATATATATATATATATATATATATATATATATATATATATATATATATATTATGTCTTTTGAACACTACTAAGGTAAATACATTGTTTGTTCTTTATCAAAATCTCTCATTTGCTATGCCTATCAGTAGTTAGTAACTTCAGTAGTTACAATCTTTTATTTAGCTGGCAGTATTGGCGCTCGCTGTATTGCAGTAGTTCGAGTAATGAAGATTTTTGTGAGGTAAGTGATTCATGAGAGGTATAGGTTATTGTTAGTCAGGGCCATTCTTCTGTAGGGATTATTGAAAGTCAGATTGCGTTGCGCTAAAAATATTGTGTGTCAGTTTAGTGATGATCAGAATAAGTAAAGAGAAAAATGTCTGAGTACGTTCAGTTTTGCTAAGCTGTTTGAAAATCAGATAACGTAAGAGGTTTATCAGCACAGTAACTCATTAATTTCTCTAGGGGGACGTTTCAATGCTACGGCGCGTACACGCATGGGTTGAGGCACTTTGAAACCATTTTTAACGAATACTGTAACCTTGGCTGCATGGTACAGCGCGTATTAGACCGCAATCTCTGTAAAATGTATGAATAAATGGTCTCCAGCATGTAGATTGTGTATTGCGTACAGCAGAGGAATAGTTCGAAAACGATGATGTATCAAGCATGACAATTCGTGTTCTCATAAAGCAGCACCCTGGGGCGACGGTATGCAGACCACAACATCCCTGAAATGAAATGGATTGCCCAGAGTGCTGACCTGAACTCAACAGAACACCTTTGGGATGAGTGACAACGTCGCCTTCGTTCCAGACCTCAGCGTCCAATATCACCTTCTGCGGTCCCGGCTCTTTAAGAAGAATGGGCCGCCATTCCTCCTGAGGCGTTCAGACACCCCACTGAAAGCGTTACCAGCGGGGGTGCAGCCCTCGTAAGGACGAGCAATGGCGACATCCCATGTTGATGTCCGTTAAAAATGTGCCATTTACATTTGATCAGAGAGTGCATCTCCACGAACCATCCTTGGTTACGACGATCAAAACTTTCTTTTTCGCACTGACCACCCGCCTTTTCATAGTTTTAAAAGAAACTAATAGTGAGTTCGAGCCAAGAATTTGAGAATCTCTTTTTCAAGCCCCAAATGTCCTTGTGACAACATCGAAATCTGGTACACAAACGTGTGCCAGGTCAAGAGACATTTGAAGGATGCTTTCTTCCCAGTAAGAGAGAAAAACCTGGAGCAAACCATATTTCATCATTTTGAGGCTTAACAAAGCGGCTGTTGTGCGATTGATTAACGCTTTGAAGTGTTCACGTACAACAATGACAGTGATATGTATCAGTGGATTACTCTTTCCGCAACTTTTTCTCTGGCTTCAGGAACGCCAAGACATCTTAGGAGCAAAAATGAGCGAAACGACTGGGCAAAAATCTTATAATTCGCCTGTCGAAATCTGGAAAAATTGGAAATAACAATTTTCAACAGTTCATTCGAAACGGTTTCTAGCCAAATGCAGAAATTAATTCATTGCTTTTGTTGGACTCTTGGCCTGGACACAACGATACATCCGTCTTTCAGGAGGCCGACGAAAAAAAAAATTCGACTGTGGAAAATACCGGGTGATCAAAAAGTCAGTATAAATTTGAAAACTTAATAAACCATGGAATAATGTAGATAGAGAGGTAAAAATTGACACACATGCTTGGAATGACATGGGGTTTTATTAGAACCACCCCATATTGCTAGACACGTGAAAGATCTCTTGCACGCGTCGTTTGGTGATGATCGTGTGCTCAGCCGCCACTTTCGTCATGCTTGGCCTCCCAGGTCCCCAGGCCTCAGTCCGTGCGATTATTGGCTTTGGGGTTACCTGAAATCGCAAGTGTATCGTGATCGACCGACATCTCTAGGGATGCTGAAAGACAACATCCGACGCCAATGCCTCACTATAACTCCGGACATGCTTTACAGTGCTGTTCACAACATTATTCCTCGACTACAGCTATTGTTGAGGAAAGATGGTGGACATATTGAGCATTTCCTGTAAAGATCATCTTTGCTTTGTCTTACTTTGTTATGCTAATTATTGCTATTGTGATCAGATGAAGCGACCATCTGTCGGACATTTTTTGAACTTTTGTATTTTTTGGTTCTAATAAAACCCCATGTCATTCCAAGCATGTGTGTCAATTTGTACCTCTCTATCTACATTATTCCGTGATTTATTCAGTTTTCAAATTTATACTGAATTTTTGATCACTCTGTATATTTGATTATATTGTCAGACAATACAATTTCCAACTGCTCTGTGTCATTTGAGGTTTATCAGGTGAAGAGAATCGCTAAATTTCAGTCATTTGTGGTTAACAATTTGTATTGGCTTTATTGTTAGATGTTTAGAAGTGTTATTGGGAAAGCACAGTATAGAGAATTGTACTTAAGTACAAGGAACTTGTTCATCTGGTGATCTCGAAGTACTCGACGGTACAGGCACATATGTCGGACATACAGGGCTTTCGATGTTGTAAAAACTTCGTGAGAAAATTTTCAGGTCTAGAATGATTACGATGGTCAGTCTGCAGTCGAGAAAAAATTCAGTCAAGCTGCAGTCAGCAGCACATAATAAATCCTCTTCTCTAAGGCTTACCAATGTACTGGATTATGCCTGATACAAGTCGGGATATTTAGAGAAACACCCGCGACAATTTAAAATCCTGCTGAATTTTGTTTTATATTGTCTTCTCCGCCTTGTCTATTAGTGAAGGAATTTCGTTCACATATGTGCATAATGTAAAAAAACATTAAATTTTAAGAATTTCTTTACAAATGACGATTAATGTAATTATTTTATATCATAATAATGACTTATTGTTTTTAATTAATGAAATACACGTATGTTAAACTGTAAAATAATAAAAAAACATGAATGTAAGACGTAAAATAAGTATTTAAAATATAAAGCAACTATAATTAAAATAAATACTTATTTTTCATAAATGGTCTTTCAGAAACCATCTTTATTACGCAGGGATGTGTGTAGCTTGAAAACTCTTCTAATTTACGTTGTATCAAAATTTTCAATTTTCTAAATTAATTAAAGGTGCAGAATAATTTGCAAAATTTCAAATTATTAGAAAAGTTGATTATACAGTTTTCAAGAACGTTAACTGAATATCAACTTTTGTATGAAAAATATTTTTTACATATCATCGTTTCGAAGATATTCCCTCTAAATCTAAAATCCCAAATTTCCTTTAAGGATGTGTTTTACCCTTTAAAAATGAAATTCGGCACGAACAAACAAACAAACAAACAAACAAACAAAAAATACGTGTTCTCTATTTTCTATCCTCTACACATCGCGAAGTTTCATCAAGATCGCCTATTTACACTTGGGAATGTTCCCTTTTACGCCGGCTGCTGTGAACGAGCGGTTAGGCGCTAGTCTGGAACCGCGCTGCTGCTACGGTTGCCGGTAAGAATCCTGCCTCGGGCATAGATTTGCGTGATGTCCTTAGGTTAGTTAGGCTTAAGTAGTTCTAAGTCTAGGAGACTTAGAGCCATGGTTCTCTTTTAACATATTTTACTGTGGGGCCCATAGGCTACAGAAGTGTTAAGCCCGAATCTCTTCGTTCGGTGTGGATTTCTGGCGGGAGCCGATGACGCTCGAAGTGCTTCGTTTGCACGTCGTGATTCTAATGTTATTAAAAATGGCCATAAAAAGGAAATCTAATTTTTTCCTCTCGCTCCGAAATTATGTTGGAACTTCATAAATGTAAACTTAGTGAATGATACAGCTAGCTGTCGAGAGAGTAGCTACTGCGATTGTCAATTAAATCTGAATCTTTTTTAATTTTTAAATTAATATATGAAAATTCGAGATTTGATGCGTTGGCCGAAGGGTCATCTCTTGTTATGGTTGGTAATCAGATTATCCTACTACTAAGATGCCGCAATTTCACGCACAGCCAGTAGGCACTGTACCATTGTTGCCTGCACCTCACCCCACTTCTTACGTCATGTCTCATATAATGTAGTATTTCTCAGCTAAGAAGTGAAGCTTGCGATTGAAGATTATGGCTCTCAGAGCCAATAATCTCACACGTTTTATTGTTTAGAGTCAACTGCCACTTTTCGCACCAACCGGATGTCTTGTCTAAATCCTTTGCAATTGGTGTTTATCTTCTGAAGACTTTGCGACACTGTAAACAAAAGCATCGTCTGCAAACAATCTTAAGAGGATTGCTCAGATTTTCTACTAAATCGTTTATATAGATTAGGAACAGCAGAGGGCCTAAAACACTTCCTGTAGGAACGCTAGATATCATTTCCGTTTTAGACGACATTCATCTAAAAATACAGGGTGATTTTAAAAAAAAAATACCTTTACAAACTGATGTGGCACATCGGACATACAACAAGGATCAGGAACCGGAGCTCGCAAAGTCCATCCAGAAGTTTTAAATGGCGTTGTAGTTATTTAGTCACTTGCTGCAAATGGACGCCAAGTTTCCTCCAGATGCATAGAGACAGGCCTAACATCGACGCTGCATCGAATGACGCACCCTCTCAAAGACACCTGGTATATCTCGAAGACACCGTTCTACCGCAACAATCCTGCCCACTAGCTCCTCTGGCGATGTAACAGGTGTTTTATACACAAGGCCCTTCAGACGCCCTCACAGGAAAAAATCGACTTGGGACAGATCGATTGATCGTGGTGGCCGTCGTGACTTCCATCTGCCGCCGAAGGTGGCCTGTGGATGTGCCCTCACTTGTCAGCTGAAATGTGTGGGAGCTCCGTCGTGCTGAAATCCAACGCGGTGACGAACAAGCATGGGAAGATCGTTCAGCATGTCCGGCAGAACCTCTCGTAGGAATAGGAGACACGTGCGACTATCAAATCGGTCCGGGAGAAAGTACGGCCCAGTTAAACTGTTTCCGACGATGCAAGTCCACACGTTAAGGCTAAATTTGCGTTGTCAGGCATGTGTACGTGTAACATGTGGGTTCACACAAGCGCAGGTTGTAAAAAACTGGCTCTGTGCACTATGGGACTTAACATCTGAGGTCATCAGTCCCCTAGAACTTAGAACTACTTAAACCTAACTAACCTAAGGACATCACACACATCCATGCCCGAGGCAGGATTCGAACCTGCGACCGTAGCGGTCGCAGGCTGTAGCACCTAGAACCGCTCGGCCACCCCGGCCGACGCAGGTTGTAAACATTAGTCACATCCTTGAGTGAGAACGTAGCCTCATTGGTGCACAGGACACTCACTTTAAAGCTTTGGTCTGCAACAGATTCTTACAGAAAACGCCGCTCAAATCGCATGCGCTTGTTGTATTCTTTCGGTTTCAATGACTAGACGCGTTGGAAATGAACCGGATGCAATCCTTGGTCGTTGTAACGTCTCTTAGTAAAAGACATATTATGTGATAAAGAGAAAACATTGTGTATCATGTTTTGTTATTGTATGGAATTATGTACTTTTTTTATTACTTATTTTAGATAATATCTGTGTCGGCGAGTACTGAAACCGCCACAGACGATAAATATCAAACAAAGATGAGAATATGCAACTAGTATAAATAATACAGAACGAACATTAATTTCTCTGTCTTCTTCTTGGAGTTACGTGAGTAGGATAGCCTGTGACGTTGTATTGTATGCTAACGTAGCATTCTTTTGTCGAGACTGAGAGATGTACGCCATTACGTACTCATTTTAAAGGTGTGTAATAATTAACATATTTAAATGTTTTGAATAGAGTTATTTAATGGAACCTTGCATTATTATTTGTAGTAGCTTGCTTGGCATATTATCCCATGCCTTTAAGACATTTTCAGTTATTTAAATATTATCCGTGGTGCAGAGTTGCGCTACGAACGAACGAGCCGCTGCCGCGGCGTATTCAAACTGCATTAAATGAAATCTATCATACCGCAAAGAAGCGGGAAGGTAATAGTGAAATAAAATTATTCCTTTCAGCCTCCGAACTTGCAGAGCAGAGCAGCAGATTTTATGATGTGTTTTGCAGGTTGACGCGGGCTGCTGATAATATATTACTAACAGTACAAAAAAGATAATTTACCTTCGTAATATAATAGGAATCTTGCTCTGCTTAGTTCTGGTCTGGCTAACCTTATAGTAAAAAACGTATTTTTCTCCGATAATAGTCTCATGTTCTTGTGCTAGTCGTGGTACTTATTGGTGTTGTACTGATAACAAAAATCCACTGCAAAATTTTGTTGTTGAACAATCATTGCGAACTGTAACATCAGTATTCATAACAAAGTAATTTTCATTAACATTTTCAATAACTATAAAGTAGGGAAGAGATGTTGAGTTTTATAGTGAGTTACAATAATAAAAAAATGTTCCTTTAATAGAAAGCCAGATACAGAACAATAAGAATACCATATATTCTGTTTTGTTGAGAATTAATGATTATACAGAACTTCATGGCACAGCATTACTAAAAGGTATTTCGCGGCTCTTTTCGTATATGCGTTGTTACGCAAATAATAATAATAATAATAATAATAATAATAATAAAACGAAATAAACAGAAAAGAGCTTACGAAGCGAAATCGTGTACAATGCGGCAGGCGGAGGGTTGTGGGATATCAGTGGCGTGGGATACACGTCGTGTACTTGTTGACGGCGTACGCTGCGCCCTTTCCAGAACGCATTCTTCCGCCGCATGATACAATCGCACGGCTTCTCGTACACTGCAGCTGGCTGCGCCATAAAACAAATGCATCTCAGCCATTTTGCGGCACATGTAGCTAGTATTCTCACTAACAACCCTTCCACGGCGTGAATGAGCCGCGCGGAGTGGCTGCGCGGTTTGAGGCGCCATGTAACGGATTGCGCGGCCCCTCTCGCCGGAGCCGGCCAGAGTGGCCGAGCGGTTCTAGGCGCTTCAGTCTGCAACCGCGCGACCGCTACGGTAGCAGGTTCGAATCCTGCCTCGAGCATGGTAGTGTGTGATGTCCTTAGTTAGGTTTAAGTAGTTCTAGGGGACTGATGACAGATGTTAAGTCCCATAGTGCTCAGAGCCATTTGAACCACCTCTCGCCGGAGGTTCGAGTCCTCCCTCGTGCGTGTATGTGTGTGTGTGTGTGTGTGTGTGTGTGTGTGTGTGTGTGTGTGTGTTTGCGTGTGTTGTTCTTAACGTAAGTTAAAGTAGTATGTAGGTCTATGGACCGATGACTTCAGCAGTTTGGTCTCTTAAGAATTCACACACACATACACACACAAACACGGCCTGAATGGCGACGCTCTGCGTGCGCTCCGCCCATGTTTGTATAGCAACACCCTTTCGTGGCGTTTACGTCCCGCGGTTCCTATGTGATTACTGATCCTTGGCGTATGCCCGTGTGTCGTGCCAGTTTGTAAACTTTTTTTGTTTTACCCTCTATATGTAGTCATTTTTCAAGTTGAGTCCAGTCTTTGTAGAGTAATAAAGAGGCTGACGTGATGGCTTTGAAATAAAGCGCTTCGCCAGTGTAACATTCAGGGAGATCCAAAAGGCAGCTTATGATCTGCCAACTTTTCCTCTGAGTGACTCGCAACACCGTCAAAGGTATGAGCTCCCTTCCGTGGCGTTTGAAGCCACATACTAGGCTCGCAGGTGCGCTCTCTGTACTCCCCTACACACACACACACACACACACACACACACACACACACACACACACACACACACACACACACAGCCTTTAAGAGTAGAGGCGGGATGCCTCCCCTTGGCGCCGCCGCACGTGTAATTAGGTGGAAAGCCAGAGGGGTGCAGCGTAGCCACCAGAAGAGCACGGAGCGCCGACTAGGGCGCGCCGGGGTGAGGGCGCAGTGAGCTGGGTCCGTCTCCCGCAAGCGCCTACGCCTCCGCGTCGCTGAATATTCATCGCCTCTCGCACCTCGCCCAGCGCCTGCTGCGTATGCAACCCTTCCCGCGGATCAGTCGCTATCCGCAGCCTTTCAGGGGTACGGCAACTTCTTGCCATGCTGTACGTCACATCGCCAGTTCGATCGAAATAACCGGGGATACGGGACGAGACTAGTGCAACACCTGAATAAAGCACGGAGTCTGATCCCCATTTCTCCAGAGAGCGCATCAGTGGTGTCGACAAGTGACGTATCGAGTGCAACTAGATTTTTGCCTCTGATTGGCAGATTTACGCCAAAAAAGCTATCGAGGCCAATTGGGTTCAAATGGCTCTGAGCACTATGGGACAACATCTGAGGTCATCAGTCCCCTAGAACTACTTAAACCTAACTAACCTAAGGACATCACACACATCCATGCCCGAGGCAGGATTCGAACCTGCGACCGTAGAGGTCGTGCGGTTCCAGACCTAAGCGCCTAGAACCGCTCGACCACTGCGGCCGGCTGGCCAATTGGGAAATTTGCACAAGTTTACAGTTCGGGTTATTCCCATGCCAAACCTACACCTTCGCCGCACTCTTACCCTAGCTACTGCAAAAAACTACGTAATACATTTTTTATTTATATACTAGGGCTATTCGGAAAGTGAATTCCTATTGATCGCGAAATGGAATCCACTTTGAAAATCAGAAATATTTTATCTGCAACAGTTAGCTACAGCTTCCAGCCACTGCCCCACATAATCACCACTCCGACTTGGGTATTTGTCGCAGCGTTGAACCAACTTTCCAATACCCTCGTCATAAAAGGCAGCCGCCTATGCTTCCCGCCAATTCTCTATGCTCATCTGTAGCTCGTTGTCTGCGCGAAAATGTTGTCTTCATAGCCAGTAGTTAATGTGAGCAGAGATGAAACACAGAGGGAGCCAATTACGGGCTGTAGAGCGGGTAATCAAACACTTCCCATCGAAAACGCTGCAGGAGCATGTGACGTCGGTGGCATTTGTTACGTCATATACAAAGGAAATTACATATATATTATATATATTTTTATTTTTAATTTATCAGCATGATTCTTTCTCTCGGGGATATTGTCTTTTCTTATCACTTTTACTTACATGCATAAGTAAATATGAAACGGATTCTTGCAGGGCCGCTGTTATTCATGTACCAACTTTAGATTTTGAACGTGATGACTAAAATATAGTTGCCGTTAACGGAATTGAATGTAATTTTGTTAATTTCTATTTATTGATTGCAAAGCAAGGCCTGAGAGAATTTCGATTGTTGCCGTGGAGCGGCCAAGATAAAACTTACTGAACTCATGGAATCTGTATAATTTAAAAACATGAACTTTAAAGTAAATTAATTATCTGTTGCAATTTAAAAAGGTTCATACAACGAAATCTCTCGCATTTACATTTACTGTTAGCACTTTGAAAAATAAATTAATACTTCGGCGCGTAATGGCCGACCAGAGGCTCCATCAGAAGATGAGCTTCTCGCAGCGCAAATTACTGAAGAAATGCTTATTAAAAATAATTAGCCACTGTGAGCATTTGAGGTGACAACTATTACAAAGAAATTCATTTTGTGATTATAACAATTTTATTTTAGCAATAAATACGAATAACTTACAAAAAATATGTGTAGCCGCTCAATGGCTGCCTTCCGTACCACGAAACAAAACAGTGTGTGTACCATAAAATACGTCCTTCCTCCTCCGCCGTACAATCGCGTCTCTTTCGATCCTTTTTTATTCTCATAGACATTAAATAAAGATGCTACTCTTAAATTATCGCTGCATATCAGTTGTTTCAAGCACATTAACTATATCTTTTACACTAATTGTATTCATAAAATACTTTACAACCGATAAAAATGTCAATATTTATCTGACGTACCGTCACAAGCATTTTCATTGCCTCTGCAGATTGCGACCGAGAATTGTCACGAAGTAGGAACAGTTCTGTAATGTGGGCTGCATAACATCAGGCGAAATCTCTTACCAGGACCTCATACTTGGCGGGAGACGCTATTTTCTACGCATCTTTATGTGCTCACCATGCGCTCAGAACTGAAAAGAGCGAAGTTATGTAACCTACAGGCGTACTAGAGATACTGTCGAACACGTATGTGCAAAGCTTTAGTAGATTTTCACAGTGGTTTACATTTCTTGACCGATCGGAATTTACTTCCCGAATATCCCTCAGGTGTCCGCCACCGTAGCTGAGAGTACAGCTCGCTGGCTTGCCATGCCGGGCGCCAGGTTTCGATTCGCGGGTGGGTTGGAGATTTTCTCCACTCAGGGACTGGTTGTTCGTGTCGTCGTCGTCATCATCATCATCATCATCATCATCATTTCATCATCATCGACGCGCAAGTCGCCGAAGTGGCCTCACCTCAAAAGACCTGCACCAGGCGATTGGGTCTACCCGCCTGGAGGCCCTCACCACACGGAATTTCATTTCATTTCAGCCTCAGATCACACACTTTAAGCAAGAAAAGGAGGATAGTAAAATACTAGGAAACCTGTAACGCCGGAAATGCATATCCTCTTATTTCCATCTATTGTACTGTAAATTTTTTCCTTATTTTGTTACCTGAATATATGACATTTCTGTGCCTTTATATATTGTAATTGTTTTACTATTTGTATATATATATATATATATATATATATATATATATTTATTTATTTATGTCGATGTATAATTGGTTTGTTTCGTAAATATTATTTGTATTTTTACGCTGGGTCTTGCCTAGGGAAAACTGCTATCGAACGATTACAGCGATAGGTCGTGTGAAGAATCAAAGTGTGTAGGATCTTTGGTAGTGTGAACTCTGCCGCGTGGAGCGCGGGCAGAGGGAGAGTCTGGCTGGAGTAGCGAGTGGAGCAGGTGTGTTGTGTTACGCTCCCGCGAGTTGCCGCGCTTTCGGGGTTTAGCAGCATGTAATTGCGCTCGACTTGCGATGATAGTTTCTGACATGGTGTCGCGGACGGGAAGCATTAGCTGGCGCACATCAAGAGCCCGTTTCGCCTGGTGACCGTGTCGAGAAGAAGGCGCGCCAGCATCCAGCTTCTGCAACAGCGACGGCCGACAATGAGTGACTGTCGCCACCTCCTCGATCGACGGCTTCAAACCTTCAATCAACCAACAAGGAAGACTGGAAGCACGTAAAGTTTTAGAACTGTATGGCAGACCTCAGCTTTTCAAACTGTTCAAATCACAAAATTACAACAACGTAGCATGAACCTTTGTTGCTCATTGTCCCAATTGCATTGCCAAGCAGGGTTCCTTCCTTTACCGAAATGAACCCGAATGTCGTTGAAATTCAAACGCCAGCATAATTCCATTTCACTGCTTTAATTTCAAAGTTCACTTTAAGTATTCATAGCTGGCTACAATATTTAGATTACACAAGCACAAATTAAGAGTACGAGTTTTGTTACCGTATTTTAGCTTACCTGTGACTGCAGCTCAGCGTGGTACGTACTAAATTTTACTATTGTTAATTGTTCAGAATCATTCAATTCAAGTTCGAAGTTAAATCTCTTATTTCTAAATTGCGTAGATTCAAGTAGCTTTTGAAATGATTGTTGAGGTAGCCGAAGACTAACTGTATTTTACTGAATTTCGATGTGCTTCAGAAAGAAAGCTCACTATTAACTTCAGTCACTAAATTAACTTTCGATTTTCCGGTTTTATTAATTCTTTTGCTAAATTAAGTGAGAGTGTAGCGAAATTTATTACTTCTGACAAACTTTCAGTTTTCACACTACACGTGTCAACCTTCAGTTGCCACGCTTCTAGTGCTAATTATATGTGTAATAACCTTTCTTTTTCAGTTACTATAGTAATTGTCCTTAGGACTGGCGACCGTGATTTCCCCCAAATCTCAAATATCTAATTACCGCTAGTTAATTGTTAACGTAACGGCCGCACATTTACTTTCTTTATTAACTTTACCCCTATTTCAAAATTAATTTCCACCAGTTTCATTAGCATTTTTCCTTTCATTTAGATGTAACCCTTTCCTCCCTCTTTACCGACAGATTAACTTCGGTGACGATTGCTTTTCCCAAATTTCCATTAGGTACACGCGGTTTGATTTTTCACTGTCATTAAGGTCGATAAGTGAGGGGGAGGTTACAAACCAATTACAAATAAAGTTAACTTTTATACATCACTATGCACCCTTAATAATAACTTTTGAACTGAACAGACGCACTCGCAGTGCGAACGTATCTGTGCTGTCATTGTTGGAGCTGAGGACTCCGTAACTTTTAATTCCTAATTCTGTGACTAACAATATTCGCAGTGTAAAACTGATAGCGACATGTAACTAGGTTTGAAGAGTCTTTCGCCTACAATCGATTTTATGCTGTGAGTATCCTCAAGCGTATATTTACGACAGCATCGAATTTTAACCCCCACTCTTCCTAAATAGGACTCTAGTACAAATCACCATGTAAAGTTGTAACAGTATAGATGTAAGCTTTCCTCGTGAAGAGTCTGTTACAGTCTCTATGGGGCAGTCAAATGAAATCGAGACAGATGGAAAAAAAAGTATGTGAACTGTTTATTGGTCCAAAAGTAATCGCCGTAAATATTACTACATATCTCTCACTGTGAGGCAAGACGGCCAGTGCCATTAAGAGAAAAATGTTTGCTGTTGTCTAAGCAGCACGATTGTACCCAAGGGTGCACCTCTTCGTGTGAATCAAATCGAGGACTACGAATGTTTTTCTTCGGGGCTCCAGTAATATGGAAATCGCACGGGGAGAGATCGCGATTGATTTCGACTAAGCTGCAGAAGTTCCGCTGGAAACCCTTAGTTTCCAGCGGAACTTCTGCAGCTTAGTCGAAACAATCTGGAGGACGTGTCGGCGTGCCTTATCCTGCGACAGAATGATGCCGTCCATCAACCTGCTACGCGTTGATTTTCTAGAACACGGCGGCACATTCAACGCACAGAGGTACGTGGACACTTCGCAAAAACTGAAGCGCGCTCCACGACCAAACGCCCAGAAATGTTGACGGAAGACATTCTGTTGTGGGTTGCATGTTGCCAATGCTGCTACGCCTACGCTCCAGACCTTTCACTGGGAAAGCTTTACGCACCCTTCATACATTTCTGATTCTCCTCATACGATTTCCATATATTTGGGGCCCTGAAGAAAGAGGCCGTCGATTTTTTTTTTTTTTTTTTTTTCGGATGATGAGGTGCACGCCAGGGTATAATAATGGTTCTGGCAACCGCAAACATTTTTCCGCGAAGACGTTGGCCGGCTTATCTCACAGTGGAATAAATGTATTCACAACTATGGCGATTATTCTTGAAATAATAGACATTAGTAATCTCATAGATAGCAGTAACAAACTTAAGCGATACTTTTTTTCCATGTCTCTCGTTTTCATTTGACTGTCGCTACACCTACAACAAATAAAACCTATGTTCGTCTGTGAAAATGGACTCGATAAGCAACCTGAGCTATCAGTAATCGGTATCTAACATGCATAACACTGTGTGTGTATGTGTGTGTGTGTGTGTGTGTGTTGTATGAGTGTCAGTTGCGCTGTCATTTAAGCCCTCAACAGGTCGTTACATGAAAAACTTAAAACTAACATTTGGATAAGCTATCTGACTGCGCATTTGAATATGGAAAACTACAGGGACAAATGAACCTGTAACAAAGAATACCTAAGCTTCCTGACTGTGTATCTGAATAAGATTTTACAAGCGATACAGAATCTGGCTTGTGCAACGGAATTTATTGGATTAGAGCGCATGACGTTGTGGTGTGCCTGTGTCTCTATTTTTGCCCTAAGTTTTGCACTCACCTCTTTAGGTGACTGCCTTTTTCCAAGTGGTTTACAGCAATTCGCAGCAGCATGCAGCAATAGGGGCTAAAGTTATTCTTACTAAGAATAAATTTAGTGAAAAGGAGTTTGCTTGGAACCTGTCAACTACTAAATAACTGAAGGGATTTTATAAATTAAGTCTATTTAAAAACTTCAGATATCGTCATGACTAGTAATAGTTTGACAAGTATTAACAATGGCGAAATGCCTGAGAATGACCTTATAAGTATCAATAACGACTGAGTGCCAGATTAACAAATTATTTCAATTTCAAAATTACATTAACATTTAATAACCACAGCATATTTATGAATCAGATGTGGATTATAATTATTATTATTTGGAGGATAAGGAGGCTTCTTTAACTGACAAGCAAAACATGGGTTTATTGCAAACTCGGACTAAGAATCACGAGCGTAACCTCGTAAGAGCGCTTTACGGTATGCTTGCGAATTTCACCTTTAATTCCATCTTCAAGCATAGTTAAGCCATCCAAATGTCTCCTGGCCATATAAATGAAATCAGTATTATGTGAAGTATAGGTTGTATGGAAGATTTGAATGGAATATAACATTTTGATATGTGGTGCTACAGAAGTGTGCTAGAGATTAGATGGCTAAATAGAATAGCTAATACAATTATTATGGAGAAAAAAAACTTATGGTAGAGCTTGAGTAAAACAAGGTATCTGTAGATAGAAACATTCTGCGGCACCAAGCAATGATCATTTTGCATTATGCACAAATGGAGAAACACAGGATAGAGTAGCGTGAATAGGTGCAAACAACTACTTGTGGAATTTGTGGCGAATGAGCAACGTGTAAAAACAGCAATAGATACGAAAATACGTTGCAGAAATAATTTCGTGGAAAATTAACGTGCTGGACGAAAGGTTTGTGACCAACGAAAAGCAACTAATGAACTCAAAAATTAATAGGGACAATTAAGCGACCTCTGAATTAGGCGGATATATAATGTGGTAACGAGGTACCCGCAAACCGCAAATGTCCCCCTTCTGCCTCTGGCAGCAACCGAAACAATATTCAAGCGGAATACGCGACAGGATATTTAAATCAGACGTAATTAAACGGGAATATTAGCAGAGCCAAAGGGGTAATGCAACGCAGCAAAATGCTGTATTTCGATGGGACGAAGGGAGAGGAGGTGGGAGTGAAGATGAAGAATGCAGCAGAAGTAAGATAAATCGTTTCACACCTGTACATTCACTGCACAAAATACTGTACGGTGAATGATAATGCACAGGTTCTGCAGTATTGATTAAACAATAATTGGCAACCAATGCTGCGCAATCGCAATAAAGTCATGAGATGTTCAATTGACTCTTTTATTAGAACATGTTACGCGTTCCGGGATACACCCATCTTCACAAACTTTAAATCCTTCTTAACCAACTAGGCGTACAGCTCTGCTTGAAAACTGCTTGTGTCGCAGTTATATTCATATGTTATTGGACACTTTCTTTGAGTTGTCAAGGCTGTACGCCGAGATGGTTAGGAAGTAGTCGAAGTTTGTGATGTCTGAAGATGGGTGTATCCGGAGACGTTGAAACGTACCCTTAGAAAAATTAGTTAATTACTGTGCTGATAAACCTCTTACGTTATTTGATTTTCAAACAGCTGAGCAGAACTGAACGTACACAGACATTTCTCTCTTTACTTATTCTGATCAACACTAAACTGACACACAATATTTTTAGCGCAACGCAATCTGACTTCAATAATCCGACAAAAGAATGGCCCTGACTAACAATAACCTATACCTTTCATGAATCACTTACCTCACAAAAATCTTTCTTACTCGAACTACCGCAATACAGCGAGCGCCAATACTGCCAGCTAAATAAAAGATTCTAACTACTGAAGGCACTAACTACTGATAGGCATAGTGAAACGTCCCCATTTGAACATTTTATACATACGACTGTACTTAAACTGACGCACAATATTTTTGTTAGCGCAACGCAATCTGACTTTCAAAAAAATCCCTACAAAAGAATGGCCCTGACTAACATTAAACTATACCTTTCACAAATCACTTACCTCACAAAAATCTTCGCTGCTCAAGCTACTGCAATACAGCGAGCGCCACTACTGCCAGCTAAATAAAAGATTCAAACTATGGAAGGCACTAACTACTGATAGGGATAGTTAGCAAATGAAAGATATTAATAGAGAACAAACAATGTATTTACCTTGATATCATCATATATATAGCAGTTCATGACAAATTACAAAACTCCGCCATCTCTCTCCCCACATCCACCACTGCTGGCGGCTCACCTCCAACTGCCCAACGCTACGCGCTGTTCACAGCCAGCTGCCTAACACTACAATGGCGAGTATTACAACAATGCAAAGCAGCCACAGACTGCACACAGCACAACCAGTGATTTTCATACAGAGGTGGCGTTACTAATAAAAAAACCTAAACAGCCTACTTACATAGCCCCCATGCTACCCACAAAAAATTTTTTTGGGCACTGGCCAATACATATTTGTTAAAATTTTTTTCACAATTACAATAACAAAGAAATCAAATGCACACACTTATTGATACAATGTTGGTCAAAAGCTAAAATTCTCACAGTCCATAAAGACAGTCCTAATCGTTCATCGTAAAACTGCCGTTTCTTTTCTCAAAGTCTGAGCAGTAAAAGAAAATGCACACGGAAGTAGTGGATTTCCATGCAGTCTTGAAGAAGTAGCGTTGTCCTTCCAACGGAAAGACAGTGCTGACTCTTGACATGCTGACAGGTAATGGGCCACAACAGAGCAAACCCACCACAGAGTCAGTCGAAGTTTTGAAGAGTATTGGTGGGTAGGTCATCACAGAGCAGACCCACTGTAGTCCTGGTAGAGATTACGGTATTGGTGGGCCACGAGAGGCGCAGACCCACTGCAGTCCTTGTAGAAATAATGGTACTGATGGATCATCAAAGATGTAGACCCACTGTAGTCCTTGTAGAGATTATGGTACTGGTGAGTCAGCAACGACGTAGACCCACTGTAGTCCTCGTAGAGACGGCCAGCAGCCATCCGTTGTGACTGTGCAGGTGCACAATCACAATTGAAGAGTCTTGCGGATAATATAGCAAGTCCATAACCACCACTTGTGCACTCACAAAGTTTTTGGAATTGTCCTTAGAACCAGCAATGCTGTTATCCAGTCCCTTGCTGAATTATTAACACACATACAAACACTAACAGTCCCTACTTCTCACATATTGTCCATATACTATGACCAACAGAAACGTGTGCAGTGAAATGTAACTTACAAGTTAATAATATGATGAACTGGTGTCAATTACAATTTTATAACATAAGAATACAATTACAAAGGTACAAAATACATCATTAAAGAACATAACAATACAGATAACATTTGTAGTACAGGCTTTACAAAAGAATCAAAATAACATATACAACAGTGTTACAGGAATTATGACATAAGTAGATACATAAAAGATCAGAATAAATTTTGAAACATCCACTTCACACATGAGCATTAAAACAAAATAGAATAAATAAAGTCTAAGCATATTTACAAGTTAAATAACATATTATTAATGCCAATTATATTTGAGGATAACAGTATTCCTCATCATAGTGAATGTAGCTTAGTATTAGAAGAAGAAAAATTCTATGAAACTACACAGAGACAGGAAGAAAACAAATACACATGGGTACACAAAGGAAAGGACAGGGTTTCTTTTACTGCAGTATTTTGCAAACAAAACTTTCTTTACTTCTCGGAGATCTCCCTTCGTTCCTCATTATTTCCAAAAAGTCCTATCAATACCTCCTTCTTGTATTCTATTCATATTTCTCTCAAAATAATTATTTCTCATTGTACAATACTCATTTGGCCCAAATCTTTTTTATATACCTTGTTAATGCATTGCTTCCAATTCATCATAGTTAGTTTCTTATATAGTCTACCCCCTCTTAAGCTAACTTAAATCTACTGAGCTCAGATATATATACCAAGGGACGAGGCAATGCAGCATCGCATAAAACAATTAATATAAACAGCAATGAAAAAAAACGCAGATTTGTGAAGCAAGCAGCATTAAGCAATTAGCAAAGCAATTGTAATATTACAACTAATCTAAGGCAATGTGCAACAAACAATAAAAATAAATCATTAGTAAAACTGGCTTAACAGAATAATACAAAGTCAAATTCAATAACACTATGCCTGGCAAACAGCAGCAACTTATACCTAAACATGACATAGCTCAAACAGAAAAAATATTACAGTAAAAATGGCCATGTTTAAAACTTACGTCACATCTTAACACTAGAGCGATGCATCACAAAAACTTACTCTACGAAAAAAAATTACCAAGTAGTTGAAAAGAAAATTATGTATGCAGTTCCTGTTATTAGTCCCTTCTTATTGTTCTTTCCATTCCAAGAGCTCCTTTTTCGAAGAATGTGGGTCATAAAATAATTATTTAATAGATCTGTTGACAGAAAGTGTTCACATTAGCAAATGAATTTTTTTTTTATAAAACCAATGCTGCAACACAGCAGGAAACTAGATATCAAATGAAATAAGCAACTATGAAAAGCAAAGCATAAAAATATCATTCAATAGTCATGTGACATTTCATAAGTTAGTAGAAAAATCTCTCAGCTAGAGAGACAGTAGTCATAATCAGGTGTATAGACATAAAATATTTCTCGTCATTTCATTAGGCATCCAGTGTAATCATATGTTTTCAAGTTCGACCGTGTCGTTTTTGCGATGCTCTCTACAAAGAAACGTCAATAGCGAGGATAATGGCCTCCCCTTTTTTTTCTACCTGTGCCGCTGAAAGGCTAATGGCTTTTATTTTTTTTTTTTCGGGTGGTTGTCGCCCAGGTGTGTGCCCGTGACGCATTACGTGCAGGTGGTCGCTTAACTTTCTTACGGAAATATTTACGACAGCAGTTTCCGCTACAGTGGCAGTCTTATATAAAAAAAAATTCACAGGTTGAGAATTTGGTTACAAATAAGTAGAAACAAAATCCTATAAATATAACAGCGTCCAAAAAAAATTTTCGTCGGCATTGTGATACATTCACGCATTTACACACATTTCATAACTCTTAAAGTACGATTCTCGGTTTCCAACCAGAGTCCCTAACTTCTATTGATTATTCAGATACATATAAACACGTAATCACATTCCTTATATAGCATCAGCTTATTGATCATAAACATACCTCAACAGCATAATACACATCGTCGTCGTAAAAATAACATCATAACACCTCAGTCAACTCTCAAAATCGTCGTAGCTTCCTCCAATAATATCAAAACTTTAAAAAAATTCTCTGCTCATGTCAAAAGTGTCATCTACCTCAAACGTACTTTAAAATCATGCTCCCTTACCAAATATATCATTCAAAGCTCTCATAGTATCACAATGGTTCTGAAAAAATATGAACAGTTCACAAAGTACAAACAAAATGCAATTTCATAAGAATGTTTGTTTCTCTGTCAAATAATCAGATAGCTGTGTAATTCTGTGTTAGAGAAATATGGTACCGATGTGTAAAGTTGTATAAGCAAATACCATATTAGCTAGGGCTCCTTGTGCGTGCCACACACATGGTACACAAAGTAAGCGTGTACCCCCCTCAGGATTAATGTAATTATACCCTCAGGTGTTACAAATTACAGCAATGGAATGAAATGTGTCACGGAAAACCCTTGTATCATTGCACTTCAAATATCTTAAAAAAAATGTTTTAAGTGCGAAATTAATCACTCAAATACGTGTACTGTAGCGCTAAACTGTGCGTCATGTTGTAAGATAATCTCTGTGGAAGTCTCGTAGTTATCGTCCTCCGAAAGCTAAGTTCTGCAGAAGTCAATGTACTTACCTCATGATACACAAAAGTGAAATGCTTTGCGTATAGATATCTTAGTTATTACGCTTATTGTTGTGATGAAGAAAGTACTGTGCTGTAACGTATTGTTGTGCCACGGAAAAGGCTGTCTCATTGTAGCTATACCACAAAAGTTAAATACTAAAACATGTTTCTTTCCAGAAGAATTCAGAAAAATTGTGCAGATATAAAACAGATACACCGCAAAAGCAACAATGTAAATTGTGTCACACATTAGTAGCGTTGTGATATAGTCGTGTAGCTGTCAAATAAACTAACCACTGTGTCACCTGGTACCTCTCAGAAAGCACCTTGAATCCATAATGTATTTGCAAGTAAACCAAAATGTTGCATTAAAAAAAGCAGATTATCTTTCAATAAACGGTTTTACATGTGAAATGTGGTGTAAACCTTTACTCTTCCTAGTACGCAGAGTTTCAGCTTCAACGCAATTATCAAGTGGTATACGTTGGTAAGGAACACTGGAATTTTTCTCAAGGTTAGCGCTATGTTATTTTTCTCGGAGCCAGCCGGCGCAGGTGTCTGCCTGCGGTGCGGGTCATTGTCTGTTGTCTCTTTGTTGGCGCGCGTCGTTATTGGGATTTGGAGACCGAACTTCTACAAATTGGCTCTGACGAGAAGGCCCTGCTCTGTTTGAATCCCGCCAGTTCTGATGCAATTCAGGTCTGTCGTTACGATCATATCGTCTGTCGTCATGTCGGTAGATTCTGTGGTTTCTTTCTTGTCGGTTAAGTGGTGGAGAATTTCTCCCTGAATCGTAACTGCGCGCTGGACCATTGCGTCTGAAGTTATTCTGCCTCCCTTGATAATAATAGTTCTGGTTACCATATTGTCTGTTTCTCTGGTTATCTCTGTCATATTCATTACTACGGAAATGCGATCTTTCTCTGTAACTATTATTCTGCCAGCGGTTGTCATAAGGGTGGTGTCTGTTTTGGTCACGATTTGTGTTGTGAGAATAGCCTTGTCGCGTCCAGTTATTATTTCTTTCATCGCGGAATTGCGACGGATGTGATCTGTAATTGTTGTGCTCGTGCGTTCCGCGATTGTCAGTGTCAATTTCCAGTTCTTGTAAGAGTCCTTGAAATGCTTCAATGTCGTCTTTGCAACGTCCTGCCAAAATAATATGTCGTAAATGTTCAGGTAATTTGATTAAGCAAATGCGGATGAGTTCTGAGGGGCTGTATGGGTTTGACAGGTACTGATTTTTGTGCAACATGTCTTCAAAATATTTCACAAGACTGGAGAATTCAGATTGTTCGAAATGTTTCATCATTATGATGCCATGTTTTACTCGGTCTTGTGTGGCTTGAGACCAATATGCTGAGAGGAAGGCATGGTAAAAATCTCCTTCACTGTGGCAATCGTGAATGACCGATCGCATTCTTACAGCTGGTTCATTCTCTAAATAACCACACATAAATTCTAATCTGTGTTCTAACGACCAGTTGGGAGGAAAACAATGAGAGAATTGATGAAGCCACGCTTGTGGATGAATGTCGTTGGCAGAATTCTTAAACGTTTTGAATTTACGTGTAGTAATGAACAGCTTATAGTCAAAATCATCGTGTCGGCGAGTAGAAAACCGGTTATTGTTACGTCGTGTCGGCCGTTCCATCTCAAAATTCGGTGCACATTGCCAATTTCTTTCATAATTTCCGAAGTGCACTGTGTTATTATGTTGCGGCTTTTCCGTATTTCTATGTCTCTCTTCCCGTGTTGGGGCGCGAGTGTCCTCTGAAATACGTAATTCTTGTATTACCTGTGTCAGCTGATCTTGTACTTCGCGGATTTCTCTTTGGTGTTGATTCAGATTTTGTTTCAGATTCCTAATTTGTTCGCACTCTTCTGTGTCATTAAAGACTACCGGTTTTGTGTCGTTCAGATTATCATCTACCTTCGTAGATAGTGAACTGATCCGAAAGTTCGGCTACTTTCTCCGATAGTGTACTTATTTCCTCAGTGTATTTTTCTGAACCAAGTTTCAGAGTATCTACTGTGTCCTTTAAGTTTTCTTGAGTTTTTGAGAGTTGCGTAACCGAATCGGTAGATGCAACTGAGTCAGTTTTAGCCGACAAGGTCTCATGATTTTCATGAACAATGGTTTGCAGTTCTTTTATGGCTGCTTCGTGATTCTGTAATGCATTTTCATGCCGCGAAAAAATAGGTTGAAAATGCTCACAAATTTGTGTTTTTACGTCATTGCAGACTTTTTGACATTTCGATTCAATGTGATGTAACTCATTAGTTAAATCCTCACGTGTTTGTTCAAGCTTATTTTCCACTGAGTCTAACTTTTGAAGCTTTTGTTCCATTGCATCTAACTGTTGCTGTGTTTGTCTCTGGTGTTGTTCCATTCTGTCTAACTTTTTGAGACTTTGTTCCACTGTGTCTAACTTTTGAAGCTTTTGCTGTGTTTGTCTCTGGTGTTGTTCCATTTGTTGCATTAGCTGTAATAACAATGCATTAGTGTCTGGAATCTGTTCCTCTACGCTTTTCGGCAATGCATTTGCACCGGCAACATTCACATTTTGACAAGCAGAAAATGTGTCTTGACCTATTTGAGAAAACGGTGAGGATCCAAAACCTGAATCTACAGTATTTGTGAGATCGTCTCGTGTCATTTCGGATTCCTGAGCCGAGCTATTGCCGACCGATCGATCGATAATGCTTCCCTGTTCTCTAATTGTTTCGCTGTCTACACCATTGTTTGCCGCCCACTCCATTTCCCTATGCACAGTCACCAAATTAGTACTTTGAATATCAGTTAATTCGTTACACGGTGGCGCTAACACACTGCTTTCGTCTTCGCTGTCATTTTTCAATTTACTTTGGAGCCTAGTGTTACGTTTTTCACACGCCATTATTGTCACAGTATTTCACACGACCACACAGAAAAACACAATTTGAAGAGCAAAAATAAGAGAACACATTAACATAACACTGAAAATAATATCTAGTTAATTGCAGCTGCGAAATACTTGGTGCAAATCTACATGCATGCCACAACTGTTTTACTGTACAACAATGAAAAACTACAACTATATAGGAGATTCTCTCTACAATTACGCGCTAGCAATAAACAAAATCTACACTAATTACACAAACTACCAGAAAAAATCAGAAGATTCCAGTGAGGTATCCTAGGCTAAGGGTCGACATATGAAACGTCCCCATTTGAACATTTTATACATACGACTGTACTTAAACTGACGCACAATATTTTTGTTAGCGCAACGCAATCTGACTTTCAAAAAAATCCCTACAAAAGAATGGCCCTGACTAACATTAAACTATACCTTTCACAAATCACTTACAAAAATCTTCGCTGCTCAAGCTACTGCAATACAGCGAGCGCCACTACTGCCAGCTAAATAAAAGATTCAAACTATGGAAGGCACTAACTACTGATAGGGATAGTTAGCAAATGAAAGATATTAATAGAGAACAAACAATGTATTTACCTTGATATCATCATATATATATAGCAGTTCATGACAAATTACAAAACTCCGCTATCTCTCTCCCCACATCCACCACTGCTGGCGGCTCACCTCCAACTGCCCAACGCTACGCGCTGTTCACAGCCAGCTGCCTAACACTACAATGGCGAGTATTACAACAATGCAAAGCAGCCACAGACTGCACACAGCACAGCCAGTGATTTTCATACAGAGGTGGCGTTACTAATAAAAAAACCTAAACAGCCTACTTACAATAGTTAGCAAATGAGAGATTTTGATAGAGAACAAACAATGTATTTACCTTAATAGTGTTCAAAAGTCATAATATATATATCAGTTCATGACATCCAGTCTTACAAATTTACTCTCTCTGATGGACACACGTCCAGATCATCCGCTCTCAAAACTCCGCCATCTCTCTCCCCACATCCACCACTGCTGACGGCTCACCTCCAACTGCGCAACGCTACGCGCTGTTAACAGCCAACTGCCCAACACTACAATAGCAAATTCCAACAATGCAAACCAGCCATAGACTTCACACAGTAGAGTTGGGCAACACGACTCTTTTTCCCGATTCGATTCCTAAGATTCAATCTCATATTGCGAATCGATTCCTACGATTCGTTCACGATTCATTCTAGTCTGCGATGGCACGATTCTTACGGAATACAAAAAGTTCTACATCTTACTCACAGATGGCAGGACATGTCTGAAATTGTCAATGGGGTTAGAATCGAACAGTGTCATGTTAAGATATGGCAGAAATAGTTTATTTATGAGTAAACATGAATATGACGTGATTCTCGATTTATACGTGTAATGCCTTGATGAAAGGTCACGTTTGATTTGATTGCATCTATTGTTTTATTTCAGTATGCCAGGAAAGATGAGTCGATTTGTGCGAAAGGTGGTGCAAAATTACGTGGTATGCCAGTTTGGTCTGACGTCTGTTTTATAGTAACAAAATCTAGCAGTGAGGCAGACGTGGTTTGGCTCATATCATCCTATGTTTTTCTGTGCTAAGATGTCTTAAGTCCACATCACCCTTGTAATTCATAACGCAGCTGACAGCCCTCCCACAAGGCAAATTTAACGTAACTTTCATTTCTTCTAAATACAAAGCATAGGTATTTTGCTTTTAATTTGTCTGAGAACTTTCAGCCGGCCGAAGTGGCCGTGCGGTTAAAGGCGCTGCAGTCTGGAACCGCAAGACCGCTACGGTCGCAGGTTCGAATCCTGCCTCGGGCATGGATGTTTGTGATGTCCTTAGGTTAGTTAGGTTTAACTAGTTCTAAGTTCTAGGGGACTAATGACCTCAGCAGTTGAGTCCCATAGTGCTCAGAGCCATTTGAACCATTTGAGAACTTTCCGCTGTCACTACTACGTGCATTTGCGTGAGAAGACGACACCGGCAAGTGTCAGCTTGGTTTTCATGAGTAATATTACGGCCTACGAACTTCGTTTGTTCGTTCCGAGCTTCCTTTGTTCACACGCATCCTCCAATTGACTGCCATCTGGCGGTCGTAATCATTCGGCACGACTCGGCATGATTCGGAAGTTTCCTTCGAAGCATAGCGTACTAAGAATCGACGAATCATTGGAATCGTCACGACTCGGAAACACAAAATCGTTCTTACGATTCTTTTGAACGGCGATTCGTCCGTATCACGATTCGATTCTTACGATTCTTTATTTAGAGTCGTTCAAATGAACGACTCATTCACGAATCGCCACAACTCTATCACACAGCAGTCAGCGATTTACATAGAGAGCGCCACGTGACGTTACTAAGATAAAAACCCAAACAGCCTACTTGCAACGTGTAACATGTTCTAATAAAAGAGTAAATTGAACATCTCATGACTTTATAGCGATTGCGCAGCATTGGTTGCCAATTATTAACATAAAAGTGATCGCAGGCCTCAGCTGGGATTTTATGTCCTGTATATCTTAATTGAACTCGTTTTTTGTTCCATATTCCGGAGGACCGGGGAGGAAAGTGAGCTATCTGCAAGAAACGCAAATAGAATGCCTGCAGGAATATATTGAGGTGACAAAAGTCATGGGATAGCGATATGCACATATACAGATGGCAGTACAGGGCTATTACAAATGATTGAAGCGATTTCATAAATTCACTGTAGCTCCATTCATTGACATATGGTCACGACACACTACAGATACGTAGAAAAACTCATAAAGTTTTGTTCGGCTGAAGCCGCACTTCAGGTTTCTGCCGCCAGACCGCTCGAGAGCGCAGTGAGACAAAATGGCGACAGGAGCCGAGAAAGCGTATGTCGTGCTTGAAATGCACTCACATCAGTCAGTCATAACAGTGCAACGACACTTCAGGACGAACTTCAACAAAGATCCACCAATTGCTAACTCCATTCGGCGATGGTATGCGCAGTTTAAAGCTTCTGGATACCTCTGTAAGGGGAAATCAACGGTTCGGCCTGCAGTGAGCGAAGAAACGGTTGAACGCGTGCGTGCAAGTTTCACGCGTAGCCCGCGGACATGCTGGAAAATTGGCTCATGCCACAACTGGAGACCGACAGCGCCGACTTCATCTTTCAACAGGATGGTGCTCCACCGCACTTCCATCATGATGTTCGGCATTTCTTAAACAGGAGATTGGAAAACCGATGGATCGGTCGTGGTGGAGATCATGATCAGCAATTCATGTCATGGCCTCCACGCTCTCCCGACTTAACCCCATGCGATTTCTTTCTGTGGGATTATGTGAAAGATTCAGTGTTTAAACCTCCTCTACCAAGAAACGTGCCAGAACTGCGAGCTCGCATCAACGATGCTTTCGAACTCATTGATGGGGACATGCTGCGCCGAGTGTGGGAGGGACTTGATTATCGGATTGATGTCTGCCGAATCACTAAAGGGGCACATATCGAACATTTGTGAATGCCTAAAAAAACTTTTTGAGTTTTTGTATGTGTGTGCAAAGCATTGTGAAAATATCTCAAATAATAAAGTTATTGTAGAGCTGTGAAATCGCTTCAATCATTTGTAATAACCCTGTAGTATCGCGTACAGTAGGTATAAAAGGGCAGTGCATTTGCACTCAGCTGGTTCATGTGAAAAGGTTGTGGCCGGACGGCGGCAATTAACTGGCTTTGAATGCGGAATAGGATTTGTAGCTAAACGTGTGGGACATTCCATTTTGGGAACCATTAGGGAATTTAACATTCCAAGAGTGTGCAGAGAATACCAGATTTCACGCATTACCACTCACCACCGTCTTCACTTAACGACCGACAGCAGCGGCTTTTGCGTAGAGTTGTCAGTGCTAACAGACAAGCAACACTGCGTGAAATAACTGCATAGATCAATGTGGGACGTACGAGTGGCGAAATGTGACGTTCATGGGCTGTGCCACAGACGACCATCGTGACTGCCTTTGCCAATAGCACGACATTGCCTGCAGCGCCTCTGCTGGGTTCGTGATCATATCGGTTGGACCCGTGGCCTGGTCAGATGAGTCCCGATTTTCGTTATTAAGAGCTGATGGTAGGGTTCGAGCGTGGCGCAGACTTCACGAAGCCGTGGGCCCAATTTGTCAACAAGGCTCTGTGCAAAATGGTGGTGAGCCTATAATGGTATGGTCTGTGTTTTTGCGTGGAACAGACTGGGTGTTCTGGTCCAACTGAACCGATCATCGACTGTAAATGGTTATGTTCAGCTACTTGGAGACAATTTGCTACCATTCATGGACATCTTGTTCCCAAACAATGGATGACAATGCACCATGTCAGCAGGACACAATTGTTAGCGATTGGTTTGAAAAACATTGTGGACAGTTAGAGCGAATGATCTGGTTCGATGTGAATCCCATGGAACATTTATGGGACGTAATCTAGAAGTCAGTTCGCGCGGGAAATCTTTCCCCCGCAAAATTTTCGCAGTTGTGGACGGATGTACAGGGAGCATGGCTCAGTATTTCTGCAAGCGACTTCCAGCGGCTTTCTGAGGCCCTACTACGTCGAGTTGCTGTTCTACGCCGGGAAAAAAAGAGATCCTACTGATATTAGGCGGTGGCCCATAGATTTTGTCACTTCATTGGATGTTCACGGCAAAAGGTCACCCACCTTCAGACAGAACACTGGTGACTATGGACCGGTGTAGGCGCTGTAGAAGTGGTACCAGGCGTTCACGTGACCCTGCACCGC